>NC_079201.1:2679673-3304011 GCF_029499605.1 Hyla sarda
ATCTTATCCTCACATCTTATCCTCACAACTTCACCTCACATCTTATCCTCACATCTTATCCTCACATCTTATCCTCACAACTTCACCTCACATCTTATCCTCACATCTTATCCTCACAACTTCACCTCACATCTTATCCTCACAACTTCACCTCACATCTTATCCTCACATCTTATCCTCACATCTTATCCTCACATCTTATCCTCACATCTTATCCTCACATCTTATCCTCACATCTTTTCCTCACAACTTCACCTCACATCTTATCTTCACATTTTCACCTCACATCTTATCCTCACATCTTATCCTCACATCTTATCTTCACATTTTCACCTCACATCTTATCCTCACATCTTATCTTCACATTTTCACCTCACAACTTCACCTCACATCTTATCCTCACATCTTATCTTCACATTTTCACCTCACATCTTATCCTCACAACTTAAATTCTAGGATAGAGAAAAGATGGAGGCTTGTGTCACTCAGTGTGGAGGCTCCGTAAGGACACCAGAGGCCATATCATCCCTTTTTAAAGGCTTCTTAGAGACTTATTTTCCTCAGGAGACCAGAGGCCACTATGGGGGCTAAGGAGAATCCTTGTGGTAATGAAGATGGCGGATGGCCTCAGCAGATCACCAAGACTTGGATTAGAAGAAAAAGAGATTTTCAAATGGAGAATTAATTTCTCATTGAGGAGGTATGTGTATAATTCTTTATTTATATCTGTGTAAAGTGTTACATTTATATATAGGCTCCATTCATGGCTCAAACTTATAGAGGTTATCAGGATTAGAAAAACAGTGGATTCCTTCCAAAAAACAGTGCCCCCCCCCCCTGTCCTCACATCAGTGCCCCCCCTGTCCTCAGGTTGTTAGTGGTATTGCAGCTCATTTCAGTTGGAGGTCATTTGTAATACCACACGAGTATAGATGCGGCGCTGTTTCTGGAAGACATTTACTCTTTTTTTCTTCCTTTTCTCTATAACCCTTTCCCCTTCATACCTTCTGCCTTAATGCCCAAGCATTTCTTTAGTTTTTCCATCTCTGAAAACTTTTTAACTTTTAAATGAGATATATATATATATATATATATATATATATATATATATATAATTATTTAATTTTCTTCTTTTTTTATGTTGTGAATATAGAAAAAATTTGATTGTCATTCCTTTTATGAGGTTTAAATCTACACCGTTCACGGTAAAAATAAAACATTTTTTGGAAGATTTATCAAAACCTGTGCAGAGGAAATGTAGACCAATTGCGTATAGTAACCAATCGGATCGCATTTTTAAAAAGGTCTCTGAAAAATGAAAACAGCGATCTGATTGGTTGCTATGGGCAACTGCTCCACTTTTCCTTTGCACAGGAGTCAGTACGATTACAGCCATACCAAATGTGTGTGTGTGTGTGTGTGTGTATATGTATATATATATATACATACACACACACATACAGTGGGATCTCAAGTTACAATATTAATTGGTTCCAGGACGACCATTGTATGTTGAGACCATTGTATGTTGAGACCATAACTCCATGGAAACCTGGTAATTGGTTCTGAAGCCCCAAAATGTCATCCAAAAACAGGAAAAAATTAGGATTAAAAGAAAAATATGTAGATAACTAATATAGATAAAGCAAATCCTTACATATAAACGTAAGAAAGATCTGCTGGAAACTGTAAATCACTGTCTATGTAGAGGACAGGAGCTTCTTTATGATCCTGTACAGTACACAGTGTCCTAAAAAAAGTAAAATGGAGCCGCCCTTACCTGGTGCCCAAAGGAGAAGCTAACCCTGGCACAGATAAAGAGTACAGAACATGTAATACTTCCCTGTACTGTAGGGGGCACTACCAGACACCAGTCAGTGCATACACTTCAGTAATACAGGTAAAGAGTACAGAACATGTAATACCTCCCTGTACTGTAGGGGGTGCTACCAGACACCAGTCAGTGCATGCGCTTCAGTAATACAGGTAAAGAGTACAGAACATGTAATACCCCTTGTACTGTAAGGAGGCGCTACCAGTTAGTCAGTGCATACACTTCAGTAATACAGGGGTTTTACCAGTGAATGCCCATTCTGATTGGTCAGTTCTTCCAGCCATTGACACGTTTCACAGATCTGGACTGTCAGTAGCATTGTATGTTGAGTCTGGTTTCAAGTTACAATGGTCCAGAAAAGACATTGTATGTTGAAACTATTGTATGTTGAGGCTATTGTAAGTTGAGGGATCACTGTATATATATATTAAAACTATTTGTCGCCACATTAAAAGATCTTTCTTTATTTTTTTTCACCTGATTGCACTATTTTAGGGCCAATTTTTTGCACTATTTTGGAGTACAAATGATTATTATTATTATTTTTTTTTTTAATTATTTTCACATTAAGTTTTATTGTTTTAAGAAAAAAACAAGAATAAAACAACAAGGATAGCCTATACATCAAGTATAAAAAAAGAGGGTCACAGTAACAAAGAGTACTGCTCCATGGCAGGTAAAAAATTAAAAATAAATAAACAAAAAGTGAACCATCAGGAAACAATAAAAGGGGCTCAGCGAGGAAACGGCCCCCTGAAGCAGAATATCGAGGGGTAAAAACGTAAGAGTGTAGCAGTAAATCGCATACAATCTCCCTGACAAGAAGGGACTGATCAAAGATGAGCGACTAAGTCAGTGTTTCCCAACCACTGTGCCTCCAGCTGTTGCAAAACTACAGCTCCCAGCATGCCCGGACAGCCAAAGGCTGTCCGGGCATGCTGGGAGTTGTAGTTTTGCAACATCTGGAGGCACCCTAGTTGGGAAACATTGGACTAAGTGAACAGACAGAACAGTATGTGATTTTGTTTTCTGTTTTTTATGGTCTATTCACACGTACAGTATTCTGTGCAGATTTGATGCGCAGGATTTTCTGCTGCAGATCTCATTGTAAACTAAATGACTGAGCACCGCTTCTAATCGGCAGTAACAAATCCTGCGCATCAAATCTGCGCCAAATACTGTACGTGGGAATAGACCCTAAAAGCATATTAAACCCCTTAAAGGGGTACTCCCACCCTTGACATCTTATCCCCTATCCAAAGGATAGGGGATAAGATGTCTGATCGCGGGGGTCCCGCTGCTGGGGACCCCCGCATTATTGCATGCGGCACCCACCTGTGTTCTCACCGGAACCGTTAGAGGGTCGGAGTCGCGACTCCGGGAACGTGTCAGGACTCCGCCCCCGTGTGACGTCACCCCTGTCCCCTCAATGCAAGTCTATGGAAGGGGACGCCCCCTCCCATAGACTTGCATTGAGGGGACAGGCGTGACATCACACGGGGGCGAAGTCCTGACGTCACGGACTTCCGTTCCCGGAGTCGCAACTCAGACCCTCCAGCGGTTCCGGTGAGAACACAAGTGGGTGCCGCATGTGGCGGGACCCCCGCGATCAGACATCTTATCCCCTATCCAAAGGATGTCTAGGGTGGGAGTACCCCTTTAAAGACCAGGCCAATTTTTGGTTTTTGCACTTTGTTTTTTTCCTCCTCCCCTTCTAAAAATCATAACGCGTTTAATTTTGCACCTAAAGACCCATATGAGGGCTTTTTATTTTTTGCATCACCAATTGTACTTTGTAATTACCGTATTTATCGGCGTATAACACACACTTTTTAGGCTAAAATTTTTAGCCTAAAGTCTACCTGCGTGTTATACGCCGATAAGCCACTGCAGTTCAATTATTTAAAACGGGCGCTTTAAATCAATGAACTGCAGCGGCTTTGCAGGTGCAGAGACCGCCAGCGCTGCCGGCTTCTCTGCCCCTGCTGGTCCTGGGGTCTAGAGCCCTGCTGCCGGCCCTTCTCTCCCCCTGGCTATAGGCGCCGCTGCCTGTTCTCTCCCCCTGACTATCGGTGCCGGCGCCGATAGCCAGGGGGAGAGAAGCGGCGCCGACAGCATAATTACCTGTTGCCGAGGTCGGGTCCTCGCTGCTTCAGGCCTGCGGTGTGCATCCCCTGCGTCGTTGCTATGCACTGCACGGCGCGGCGCAATGACGTCACTCATCATTGCGCCGCGCCATGCAGTGCATAGCAACGACACATGGGACGCACACCGGAGGCCTGAAGCAGCGCGGACCCGACACCGGCAACAGGTAATTATACAACCGGGGATGGGGGAGGCGCCGACAATGGGTGCCGCTGCCCCTTCTCTCCCCCTGGCTATCGGCGCCGCTGCCCCATTGCCGGCGCCGCTTCTCTCCCCCTGGCTATCGGCGCCGGCACCGATAGTCAGGGGGAGAGAACGGGCAGCGGTGCCGATAGCCAGCGGGAGAGAAGCGGCGGCAGCAGGGCTCTAGACCCCAGGAAAGGCAGGGGGAGAGAAGCGGGCAGCGACGGCCTCTCTCCCCCTGCCTTTCCTGGGGATGTATCGGGGTATACGCATGCACACACGCATCCTCATTTTACTAAGGATATTTGGGTAAAAAACTTTTTTTACCCAAATATCCTTGGTAAAATGAGGGTGCGTGTTATAGGCCGGTGCGCGGTATACCCCAATAAATACGGTACATCACTTATTTTATAACATAATCTGCGGCGAAACAAAAAAAAAAACTTATTTGTGGGGTGAAATAAAAAAACAAACATTTTGTAACTTTTGGGGGCTTCTGTTTCTACACAGTGCACTTTTCGGTACAAATGACCCCTTATCTTTATTCTGTAGGTTACAAGGATACCCAATTATTATTATACACCAAAATGAGTATGTTTAAAATAGTCATCTTCTGACCCCTATTACTTTTTTATTTGACCCCATTTGGGACTATATGAGGGCTCATTTTTTGCGCTGTGATCTGTAGTTTTTATCAATACCATTTTTGTTTTGATGGGACTTTTTGATCACTTTTTTGGTATATGAAGTGACCAAAAATGCACAGTTTTGGACCTTAGTAGTTTTTTTTTTACGTGTACGCCATAGACCATGCAGTTTAGCTACCCTTATATTTTATCCCCTTAAGGACCGACCCATTTTTTATCTCTATGACCAGGCTCTTTTTTAAAATTTGACATGTATCTCTTTTAAGGGGTACTCTGCCCCTAGACATCTTATCCCCTATCCAAAGGATAGGGGATAAGATGTCAGATCGCTGCGGTGCCGCTTCTGGGGAGCCCCGGGATCCCTGCTGCGGCACTGCGCTATCGTTAGAGCACAGAGGGAGTTCGCTCTGCACGTAATGACGCGCAATACAGGGGCCAGAGCATCCTTACATCACGGTTCCGCCCCTCGTGATGTCACGGCCCGCCCCTTTCAATAAAAGTCTACAGGAGGGGGCGCAGCGGTCGTCACGCCCCCTGCCATAGACTTGCATTAAGGGGACGGGCCGTGATGTCACGAGGGGCGGAGCCGTGACGTCACGCGGCTCCGTCCCCTGTATCGCCCGTCATTACGCACAGAGCGAACTCCCTATGTGCTCTAATGATAGCGCAGTGCCGCAGCAGGGATCCCGGGGCTCCCCAGCAGCGGCACCGCAGCGATCTGACATCTTATCCCCTATCCTTTGGATAGGGGATAAGATGTCTAGGGGTGGAGTACCCCTTTAAATGGTAATCATTTTAGAACACTTTTTCTGAGCAGAGCGATTCTGAGAGTTTTTTCGTGACGTATTATACTTTATATAACTGGTGCATTTTTGTTGACACATGAAGCATTTTTTGTGAACAACAAAAATTTCTGGCGTTTTTTTTATTTTATTTTTTTATGGTGTACACTGTGCGGTAAAAGTGATGTTATATTTATTCTGTGGGTCAGTACGATTAGGACAATACCCATTTTATATGGCTTTCTATGTTCTTTTTCCTTTTCTGAGCAAAATTCTTTTTCTGCCATTCATTTTCCAACAGCCGTAACTTTTTTATTTTTCGTCCGACGCCATTGAGTAAGGGCTTATTTTTTGCGGGATGAGCTTCACTTTTTATTGTAACCAAAAATAAGGGCTTAAATACTAAAATTTAGATAGGGCAAGGTGTCCCTTAAACTAAATAATAAACCTACATAAGGACACCAAAGAGCCAAGAGTAACAAAAATAACAACTTTATTGAATATAACATAAAATTGCAGCAAACAATCAGACTGCACAAAAAGACTCACAGGGACAGTCCCATAGTAATATGTATATGGCAATAGGAAAAAATTATATATCTCACTCACTTGTGGGCAGTGTATTGCACATCTGTATCCATCAAGCCATAAAGTATGGCATATGTGAACCAAACCAATGTGACCACAGTGCTCACCAGAGATAGTAACATAGGATACCTTGCCAAAAAACCATATCTGAACAATAAAGAAAAGGGGAAAAGAGAAAGGACAAATGGTGCAGGTGACTAAGAGAGATGGAGAGAGGATGACGGACTAAGGAGGGGGGAGCAGGGCACCGAACACAAAAGGAGGGGAACTACCACCCACACACTGTCAGCACTGAACCCCTCTCCGCTGCGTAAGCAAGAAATGTTGCGGTCACCAAATCTCCATCAATGTCAGCACACACCAATAGCCTTGCCCACTGAACCTGGAGTCACCCCAACGCCGTTTCGCTATTCACGCTTCCTCAGGGAGTGGTTGCATATAAGATCTGAGTATATTTGTGTACCCATCGGCCAATCACAAACAAGAGATAAACTAAAAACAGCTGGAGTTCATTACCTGGAAAGCGCGAGGGTCTGGGAATGTTCTAGACACACACAAAAAAGGTGACAAAACAAAATAAATTTTACCTATCATCTTTATTTTTTCTCACCTTTTTTGTGTGTGTTTCTAACACGTGTGTTTTAGATAAAGATGATTTTTCTGTCTATTTGTTACATCTATATTTGTACAATTGTGGTAGGTTCCCCTCATATCCTCTAGGGGCATTCTATTTCTTGTTATCCACGCATGCGCTAGCACTTTGACATGCTGGGATGAATGAGATCTGGTTATCTGGTACCACGCAGGCGCATTTACTCTACCTGACGGGATGATAGTTACAGCGTATGCGCATTTCTTTTCCATAACGTCATGACGCTGGCATTAGATGCCGTGTCAGTGACGCTGCCGCAGTGACGTGGGCGGATGCGTCCCATCGCTGTACCTATGTGCATGCTCTGTAATATCAAACATAGTGGCCGCCATTCCCAGACCCTCTCGCTTTCCAGGTGATGAACTCCAGCTGTTTTTAGCTTATCTCTTGTTTGTGATTGGCCGATGGGTACATAAATATACTCAGATCTTATATGCAACCACTCCCTGAGGAAGCGTGAATAGCGAAACGGTGTTGGGGTGACTCCAGGTTCAGTGGGTAAGGCTATTGGTGTGTGCGGACATTGATGGAGATTTGGTGATGGCAACATTTCTTTAGAGCTGAATCTAAGAGTCCTCTAGGTCAGTGGTTTCTGAACCGTGGCCCTCCATCTGTTGCAGAACTACAGTCCCTAGCATGCCCACACAGAAAATATTTGTTTTGCAACACCTGGAGGGCCACAGTTTGGAGACCACTGACCTAGGTTTTCACCTGCAAGCTTGACTTCTCCTGCTAGAGGATCCTAGGTCACTGACCCAAGAGGGGTCCTTGTAGGGGGACAGCTGTCAGTATCACGCATGGTAGGAATAAGTGGTTCAGCTTTCAGTATCAGGATTAGATACTATGGGTCAGCTGGCAGTATCACACATGATAGGAGTAGATACACTGGCTCAGATGTCTCTATCACACAAGATAGGATTAGATACACTGGCTTAGCTGGCAGTATAACATATGATAGGATTAGATACACTGGTTTAGCTGGCAGTATAATATATGATAGGATTAGATACATTGGCTCAGCTGTCAGTATCACACATGATAGGATTAGAAACATTGGCTCAGCTGTCAGTATCACACATGATAGGAGTAGATACACTGGCTTAGCTGGCAGTATAACATATGATAGGATTAGATACACTGGCTTAGCTGGCAGTATAACATGATAGGATTAGATACACTGGCTTAGCTGGCAGTATAACATATGATAGGATTAGATACACTGGCTTAGCTGGCAGTATAACATATGATAGGATTAGATACACTGGCTTAGCTGGCAGTATAACATATGATAGGATTAGATACACTGGCTTAGCTGGCAGTATCACACATAATAGGATTAGATACATTTGCTCAGCTGTCAGTTTTACATATGATAGGATTAGATACACTAGTTTTGCTGTCATTATTAGTGTTGAGCGGCATAGGCCATATTCGAATTCGCGAATATATGGACGAATATTCGTCGTATATTCGCATATTCGTAATATTCTCGTTTTATTTTCGCATATGTGAAAATTAGCGAATGCGAAAATTAACATATGCGAAAATTAGCATATACAAAATTAGCATATACAAAATTAGCATAAGGGAAAATTCGCATATGCAAAAATGTGCACACCAGTCTCACACAGTAGTATTACAGCCTTCTTTACATCACACAAGCTGGAAGCAGAGTGGGATGATCACTGTGATGTGTACTGTCACAAAAAAACAAAAAAAAACGAATATTCGTAATTACGAATATATAGTGCTATATTCACGAATATGCGATATTCGCGAATAAAATTTGCATTGCGAATATTCGCGAGCAACACTATTCGCGAATATCGCACTATATATTCGTAATTACGAATATTCGTTATTTTTTTTCTTCACTGTACACATCACAGTGATCACCCCTCTCTGCTTCCAGCTTGTGTGATGTAAAGAAGGCTCTAATACTACTGTGTGAGACTGGTGTGCAAATTTTTGCATATGTTCATTTTCGCATTCGCGAATTTTCACATATGCGAAAATAAAACGAGAATATTACGAATATGCGAATATTCGGGAATATATGACGAATATTCGTCCATATATTCGCGAATATTCGCGAATTCGAATATGGCCTATGCCGCTCAACACTATTCGCGAATAAAATTCGCATTGCGAATATTCGCGAGCAACACTAGTCATTATCACATATGATAGGATAAGATACATTGGTTCAGCTGTCAGTATCAGGATTAGATACACTGGCTCAGTTGTCAGTATCAAATATGATATTAGATACACTGGCTCCCTTGTCAGTATCACACATAGTAGTAGGATTAAATGGTTCAGCTGTCAGTATCAGGATTAGATACAGTGGCTCAGCAGTTAGTATCACACAAAATGATTAGATACACTGGCTCAGATGGCAGTACCACACATGATAGGATTAGATACTTTGACTCAGCTAGCAGTATAACATGATAGGATTAGATACACTGGCCCAGCTGGCAGTATGGCATATGATAGGGTTCGGTACACTGGCTTAGCCGGCAGTATAATATAGAATACAATTAGATACTCTGGCTCAGCTATAGACCAGTGTTTTCCAACCAGGGTTCCTCCAGCTGTTGCAAAACTACAATTCCCAGCATGCCCGGACAGCCATCGGCTGGGAGTTGTAGTTGTGCAACAGCTGGAGGTGCCCTTGTTGGGAAATACTGCATTAGACTAAACGTAGCTTTAGTGATGCCAGCTGCTTTCTTCTGGAAACAGCGCCACACTTGTCTGTGGGTCATGTCTGGTATTGCAGCTCTGTCAAGGGAGTCAAGCATAGTTGCAATACCAAACATGCCCTATAGACAAGTGTGGTGCTGCTCTGAAAAAAGCAGCCAAATGTTATCAGAACTTCCCAGACCTTGTTGAGTTGTATGGTGTCTTTACCCAAATAGTAGACGTATTCTTCATCTTCATGTCCTCACTGGATCCTGCACGGTAAAGGGGCCCGAGCTTCATGGAACCATTGGGTCTCTAGGTCATACATCCTGGATCTACAGGCCCAGTAGTATCTAGGGTATGATCTAGAATCAAGCGCCCAGGATCCTCTTAGATCACCAAGGTAGATCTGGGCACATCGGTATGAGATGTAACCAGCAGAGACCCAATGTCTTCCTGTAGGAACTTAGTGGGTCCAGGGGCCTAGAGTGCCACTAAACCAGTGAACTGATACTACAACTGGGTACCATGACCCCACAAATGTCTGACAATGAATCATTCTGAAATCAGAAATCCCCCCAAAAAAACTTCAAAATCCAAAATCAAACTTGTAATTATGCAAAAAAGATTATATGTACTGGAAACATACCCATTCCCCAAGATGATCATCTACTCGATACTACAAGCAAATAAGAGACGCTACATAAAAATTTACCATCCCACTTCAGGAGATGAGCATCTAGTGTCACCATTAGAGATGAGCGAATTTACAGTGAATTCGATTCGTCACAAACTTCTCGGCTCGGCAGTTGATGACTTATCCTGCATAAATTAGTTCAGCTTTCAGGTGCTCCGGTGGGATGGAAAAGGTGGATACAGTCCTAGGAAAGAGTCTCCGGAGCACCTGAAAGCTGAACTAAATTATGCAGAATAAGTCAGCAACTGCTGAGCCGAGAAGTTCGTGACGAATCGAATTTACTGTAAATTCGCTCATCTCCAGTAACCATCAGATGAGTACTGGCGGTATTGCTGTCTGGGGCTCTGCCACAAATAACTTTGTATGGCCTACACATTTCTAACAACACAATGAAAATCCAATATGGTTGGTCACCCTCTCACTGTCCAGCAATCATGTCCCATAATGATGGTCAACCCAAGAAAATGAAAGATTAAATAAGTTGACAGAAGAACTAGAAGATCTATGACTTGTCCTTCTCTAGAAGGAGCACCAACACCTTGTCCAACCTCCTTCGTGATGTTACTTGTCCATAACTTCCTAAACAATCCTCAGCCGCAGATCTTTATGCACCCATCCTTCAAGACACAGAAGGCAGCATGAAGAGGCTCTGTGAAGGTGGCAGTGAAGGTGTGGAGGTGTCTGATGGGGTCACTGAGCTCATAGAAGGACAGCTGCCCAGTGTCGTAATCTAGATAGACCCTGAACTTGTGAGAAGACAATTGTTGAGTTAATTGAAAGACTTTGCTGTCATGCATGACTGAATACTGAATACTGTTATTGTAATAGACCTTACGTAAGCACCAGGACTTCTTATTGTCCCCAATCCATGCCTGGTGCCCACTCCGGTCTATACTGGGGTAACACAACCCCACCCTCCAGTTTCCAGTCTTGCTGGTCTCCACCTCAAAGTAATGACGTCCACTAGAGAAGCTTCTGGAGCTCAGCACTTGAGGATCCTGAAATCTTCGAGTGGTTTCTGGACGGTTCAACTTAACTTGGGACCAAGATGCTGTCTTCAGGTCAGGTGATATTTTGACATTTTTACAAGCAGTGGTCACGTCCAGGAGAATGTCTGTAGGGGCCTGGACATTGATTCCTTTCTTGACATTTTTTACTATTTCAGCTATGCCTTGTAGCAAGGTCTCTGAGATCAAACCTTCATCCATGTTGTCTACGATGTCCAAATTGTCAGCTTTCCTCTCCAGATCCTCCTCTATGAAGACACCACTAAAATGGTCTTTGTTTGACTCTTGCAAAATGGCAACTGGTTCAGTCATGTTACACAACTCATTTGCATACAGTATTTTACTGTATAACTCATCTTTCTGGACATCTAGCTTTTGTGTCAGGTTGGAAGCCATGGCGGTCACTTGGTCTTTCTGTTTGGAGATATCACTTAGGATCTTCTTCTCGAGGTCCTCCAGCTGTCTCCGGATGTCTTGGAAGAGGGCAATGACTCTCTTTCTTACACCAGCAATCTTCTCCTGTATATCTTTTCTGCACTCCTGAAGATCCTGGACTCTTTTTTCTATTTTGGCGTTTTTGGCTTTCAGGTTCTTCAGAAGAACGTTCATCTTGTCTCTCTTCTTCTTGGCAGCTTCTTCGATGAGATCTACCTGGTGGCCTTGGTGCTCAGTAGCCAGACAACAGGTGACACATATAAAAGCTGTATCTTCTGAGCAATAATACTCCAGGGTCTTCTTGTGGATGGGGCATTTGCCAGCCTCCATGGAAGCAGTAGGCTCAGTGAGGACATGTTCTTTTGACCTGCTATGGACTCTCAGATGTCTCTCACATAAGGACACTTTACATGACAGACAAGACTTTGCAGCAGGCACTGGAGAGTGACTACAGTAGGTACAGAAGATGAAGCTCTCTGGTTGGATGGTCTGGAATCGCTCGGCAATGTTCCGGAGCGCAATTGATGTATACAGCAATGGACGTTCTAGAAATTCTTCTCTGCATTCCGGACAAGTATAAACCCCAGACCCTATCTGGGTATCCAGTGCACGACCAATGCATGCTCGGCAGAAGTTGTGTCCACATCTCAGGGTGACCGGATCTGTATAGATGTTGAGGCAGATGGAGCAGCTCAGCTCATCCCTCACGTCAGCAGAAGCCATCATTGATACTGAAAGTCTCTTTTTGGACATTTGTAGTACTTGTCATGATGAGGCAAATTTTTATTAACTATGAAGTTTCCAGAGGAACCATGAGCTTCCCACCCAAGGGTTTTATCTCCAGGCCTGATGCTGACTGTAGGCATCTCATAAGGAATCAAATATACATCAAAGGGTTAATTGTGACATTCTGTGTCAGAAAGATAAAGAAGAAAGACTTCAGAGCCCATAAGTGAGATGATGGGGCGGTCAAGTGCAGAACATAGATAACCAATACTGAGTATGTCTGATCAGACTTGTTTATGTGTATGTGTGTATATATATATATCAAATACAAAGTCTTTTGCAGCACTGTTTGATGTAATAAATACCACTGGGTGCCAGCGTCCACAGCTTGATCACAGCTCCACAAATATCCAAACAAGAGTGCAGCACTCCATTCAAAATTCAGTGTAGTTTTATTGTCTCATGTCACAGCAACGTTTCAGCTTCTCAATGAAGCCTTCATCAAGCATAGTGATACACAAAATCAGGGGCTTTTATGCCCTATTATAGTAGTATTATAGTAGTTATATTCCTGTATATAGGAGCAGTATTATAGTAGTTATATTCTTGTATATAGGAGCAGTATTATAGTAGTTATATTCTTGTATATAGGAGCAGTATTATAGTAGTTATATTCTTGTATATAGGAGCGGTATTATAGTAGTTATATTCTTGTATATAGGGGCAGTATTATAGTAGTTATATTCTTGTATATAGGAGCAGTATTATAGTAGCTATATTCTTGTATATAGGGGCAGTATTATAGTAGTTATATTCTTGTATATAGGAAGCAGTATTATAGTAGTTATATTCTTGTATATAGGGGCAGTATTATAGTAGTTATATTCTTGTATATAGGAGGCAGTATTATAGTAGTTATATTCTTGTATATAGGAGCAGTATTATAGTAGTTATATTCTTGTATATAGGAGCAGTATTATAGTAGTTATATTCTTGTATATAGGAGCAGTATTATAGTAGTTATATTCTTGTATATAGGAGCAGTATTATAGTAGTTATATTCTTGTATATAGGAGGCAGTATTATAGTAGATATATTCTTGTATATAGGAGCAGTATTATAGTAGTTATATTCTTGTATATAGGAGCAGTATTATAGTAGATATATTCTTGTATATAGGAGCGGTATTATAGTAGTTATATTCTTGTATATAGGAGCAGTATTATAGTAGTTATATTCTTGTATATAGGAGCAGTATTATAGTAGTTATATTTTTGTTTATAGGAGGCAGCATTATAGTAGTTATATTCTTGTATATAGGAGCAGTATTATAGTAGATATATTCTTGTATATAGGAGCGGTATTATAGTAGTTATATTCTTGTATATAGGAGCAGTATTATAGTAGTTATATTCCTGTATATAGGAGCAGTATTATAGTAGTTATATTCTTGTATATAGGAGCAGTATTATAGTAGTTATATTCTTGTATATAGGAGGCAGTATTATAGTAGTTATATTCTTGTATATAGGAGCAGTATTATAGTAGTTATATTCTTGTATATGGGAGCAGTATTATAGTAGTTATATTCTTGTATATAGGAGCAGTATTATAGTAGTTATATTCTTGTATATAGGGAACAGTATTATAGTAGTTATATTCTTGTATATATGATGCAGTATTATAGTAGATATATTCTTGTATATAGGAGGCAGTATTATAGTAGTTATATTCTTGTATATAGGAGCAGTATTATAGTAGTTATATTCTTGTATATGGGAGCAGTATTATAGTAGTTATATTCTTGTACACAGGGGATAGTATTATAATAGTCATTTTTCTGACCATATGCACCTTATATCTTAGAGGCATTTGTAACTCATTGTGCAATAAACAGTATATATATATATATATATATATATCTCCAAACAAGAGTTTGCAAAATTCAGTGTAGTTTTATTGTCTCATGTCACAGCAACGTTTCAACTTCTCAATGAAGCCTTTATCAAGCATAGTGACACAAAATCAGGGGCTTTTATACCCAAGTGTACAATCATCAATCCAAAGTACATAATTACAGTCAATTATAAATCATTTCAATATTATAACAGTGTACAGTATATTTATATCAAAGTGCCATTAATACATAAAGTGTTTATTATTATATTCCTAAGAACAAAGTGCAAGTGCATATATAAGAGCAGGGCTTGATCATAAAAACGTCAAAAGTCAGCTGTAAATGAGATAATGCATATAGCAGGGGCATATTATATCATGAATATTGCAAAATAGTAAGTGAATCAATGGGGGAAGGACTCACCGTCTCTTCTTTCTGTCATGGCGCTGAATGTTTGTGTCTGAAACAAATGCGCATGCGCTGGCCTCGGTGATCCTCAACTGAGCGATTACGGGACCTGCTACAAACTCCTTATCTGTTGCATGTCAACCGGGACGCTAAAAGCGCTGCAGCAGCCGAATGGAAGAGACCTGGAGTAACAACACAGTGGGTGCAGCAAAAACCCAAACTTAGAGAATCGAATGAATGAATAGTATAGATGTCCTTCTCAAATAGAGCAATAATATAATAAACCTAGATAACAATTACTAACTAGATTGCAAATGAAGAACATTTACAAAAATACATTAATAAAATGAAATAAAAACAAAACAAAAATAACATTTAATTAAAAAATTAATAAAAAATAAAATAAAATAAAGAAAAAAAAATAAAGAAAAAATTATAAATAATAATAATAAAAATAAAAATATTAATACGGAAATAAACCCCACAAAATAAACAGCAAAAAAAATAATAATAATAATAATAATACAACAAAATATATAAGATAATAAAATTAATATAAATTCAGGACGTTGCTGCCATTAGTATAGGGTAACCTTTTAAAGATATCCCTTTTATCCCCTAAGAATTATCACAATTAAGGGGGTATTCCAGGTATTCCAGACGTGACATCATCATTGAGCAGTTAGACAGAAAACTTCAGAAGCTAATAACTATTGGAAGTAATTTACAAATCTTAGTAAATAAAGAACAAAGGTGCCCTGCACTCACCGCTTCAGTCCAGGTAATCCTGCTCCCATCTCGGGTCACGACTCGAACACAGAGGACATGGATAGTGGAGCGCTCAGAGGCGACTGCCGGCCGTTTCACGCATAGGAATGCGCTTCATCCGGCCTCGTTAACGTTATCGCGCTGTGCGAATTATAAAGGTGCAGCTGGTGAGTCACATGATTCCAGGTGAACTCTCACCCCATGTTGTGTTAAGAAATAAACGGAAAAGAAACCACATAAGGAAGCAAAAAGCAAGTTAGGTAAGTACATCAATACTAATAAACCTAGAACTTCCCTGAAAAAAGAGAAACTTATAAAAAAGGGGAAAAGTCTAATTTATCATTTAACCCTAACGGCCCCTGCGCGTCAAGCCGTAATATCCATCGCGCCTCAGCACGCTGGAGCAGACGGCGTCTATCCCCTCCAGAGGGGTGACAAGGGATTGTTTCAAGACCTCCAAATTTTAGAGATGTACAATTTCCACCATGTATGGACTGCATATGTTGAACAAATCTTGGGGACCCGCATCCTTTTCGAACTGAATACATATGCTCTCGTACTCGGGCCCGGAGCTGTCTCTCTGTTTCTCCAATATAGAAGAATTGGCAACTACAAATTAGAAAATATACAACGAAGGTGCTCCGGCAAGTGATAAGGTGTTTTATTTCAAAAAAGTAACTCCCTAATTTGATAGAAATCGCATTAATATTATGAGGGCATTGAGGACAGAAACCGCACTTCTTGTTCCCTTTCGGGGCTACACCAGACAACCAAGTCTCCTTGGGATGTGCTTCTCTATTCAACTTCTGACCCTTCAATAAGTCAGCGATCGTCTTATTTTTTCTGAAGGTCACTATAGGTCTATTCTGGGCTGTATTCACAATATCTGGATCTGCCATGAGTAGATGCCAGTTCTTGGTAATGGCAGATTTAATAACACGATTCAATGGGCTGTTTTTAAAAGCAAACATAAATCTTGAATTTTGTTCAGTAGTAAACTGAAAATCTTTTTTCTTCTTTTTTGAATCTATAAGTAGTTCCTCTCTGTTTTTTGTTGCAGCTCTCCTGTAAGCTCGTGCCAATACTTCATTAGGATATTGTCACTGTCTAAAGCGTGTAAGTAATTGTCCTGCTTGTTCTTCATAATCAGACTGTTTACTATTGTTTCTTTTTAGACGTAGAAGCTGACTATAGGGAATAGAATTTTTTGTTCCTATAGGGTGGGAGCTCTTATAGTGCAAAAGAGCATTTCTTGCCACTTCCTTCCTTATAGCCCTGTGCCAGAAGCTGATTATTCTCCACATATAATTTAAGATCCAAAAATTCAAGGCTATCTCCCCCCAAAAACACTCGTAAAAGACATGTTCATGGCATTGACATTAAGATAGGCTAAAAAATTTACTACTATTTGGTGACTACGGTCTTTATTGTCCTAGCACCTCCACTGCCAGGGTGGATTTCCAGCCTAGCGGGATGCCGTCTCCATCTCGTGGTGTTAGGAGGCTTAAGGTATCGGTGCCACTGTTGTTTCTCTTTTACTATTAGTAATTTACAAATCTGTTTAACTTTCCGCAGCCAGTTGATATATAAAACAAAAGTTTTGGCCTGGAATACCCCTATAATCATATAAATGTTCCCCTTGTGGTCATGTAGCACCCACTGCATTGCTATACTGAATAGCAGTCTTATAATACTATAATTGTTCCACAGAACATCCAAAGAGGGTGTTGTCCTTCTCCCTGTTCTTTCCAATAAAAACATGATCTATAAAAGAAGAACAAAACAAAAATTACAGTTTAATTGATCTGTGTATCACTCGTAAAAACAGAGAAGAGACATACAGAAAACTAAGAGAAATATAAAAATGATAACTCAATCATGATAGACTTCAGCTCAAACTGCATGATATTCCACATTGAGGCCATGAGGTTTCCCCCAACGTTCACGTCTCCTAAGAATGGCATGCCTGTCTCCTCCTCTCTCAGGGACAGGTACATGGTCTATAGCCATACATTTCAAATCCTTCTCTGTATGACCACAATCTGAAAAATATTTCGACACGGGAAGATCCATTTCTTTCTTTCTTATACTGTATCTATGTTATTAATCCTAGTTTTCAGACTCCATGTGGTTTGTCCCACATATAACAAATTGCATGGACAAGTTACAACATTTATCACCCATGTCGAATCACAAGTCAGAAAGTGTCTAAGAGAATAAGATTTAGATGTTATCGGATGTAAAAGGTGGATCTCTTCATCATGTTAGGACAATTAACACATGAAAGACCTGGGTAAGAGCCCAGCATTTTGCTTCTAAAGATAGTCTGGCCTGAAGTTTTAGTTTTAATATCTGACTGTACTAATTTATCCTTTCGACTCTTAGGTCTTCTATTGGACTCTTAGAGGATTCAGTGAAAATGTCAGAAAATTTCAGAAACATTGATATCCCGTATTTTATGTAAAAAGTCACTTGTGTCCTTAATGTAGGAAACTGTACGAAAAACAAAAGACCTCAATATTTTGTCTAAAAATATAGATGCATGGCTCAAAAGTGAATTGCGCCTGAAACTATGGGCCTACCAGGCGGACTAGACAGGAACTTACGTATTTTAGGTAACATATAAATGGTCGGTGTACTTGGATTTTGAATTATCAAGAAGTCACAAAGTTCTAAATCAATTAACCCACTGTAAACCGCCCCCTCCACAATTTTTACTAATTTAATCATGATTTCTAATTTTGGATCTCTCCGCAATTTAGCATATGTAACCCCATCACTCAATTGTCTGTATACTTCTTGTCTGTATTTAGATGTGTCCATAACCACAATCCCAGCACCTTTGTCTTCAGGCTTGATGGTGAGATCGTGGTTATGGACAAGTTCTTCTACTGCTTTTGTCTCTTCAGCATTTAGATGTGATTTAGATCTTTAGATTTGTGCATCCTCTGCTTCTGACTATCACTCTCTGATTTAATTGTTCAATCTCTGTTCTAACTAATGAGATAAATGTCTGTAGAGACCTTTGGATATCACTGACAATTGGGCATTAGTAAGAGTAACAGTAGAAATATTTACCACGGTTATGTTGTGGTCTTTTTCTTGGGGTTCTGTGGGCCAGTCTGTGGTGGTTTCATCTGTCGCTGACTTCTTGTTTTTCTTGCTTCTGTTCCGTTGTTTTCCACTTCGTCTGGTTGGTTTTCGCTTGTGTTGTTTAAAGTGCTGCCATGTCCTAAAAGATCCTGTCCCGAAGATGAAGATTCAACATGAACACTTTTATTAAATGGTATCCTGTTTTTGCCCCCTCGAGGAGCAACCTTGTTAGTGTCCACAGTATTATAAGGTGTAAAGTCCCATGTGTATACTCTGCCCTTATAATCATTCAGGTCCCTAAACCACTTTTTCTTCTTAACGTCCATGATGTCGGTCTTGAACCTATAAAAAAATGTTTGTGTCTTTTCCATATAACATCCCAATTCCTCTGGTGTGTGCATAGACTGTAATTTAAGTACTGATTATAACAAGTACAGAGTATACACATGGGACTTTACACCTTATAATACTGTGGACACTAACAAGGTTGCTCCTCGAGGGGGCAAAAACAGGATACCATTTAATAAAAGTGTTAATGTTGAATCTTCATCTTGGGGACAGGATCTTTTAGGACATGGCAGGACTTTAAACAACACAAGTGAAAACCAATCAGACGAAGTGGAAAACAACGGAACAGAAGCAAGAAAAACAAGGAGTCAGCGACAGATGAAACCACCACAGACAGGCCCACAGAACCCCAAGAAAAAAAACACAACATAACCGTGGTAAATATTTCTACTGTTACTCTTACTAATGCCCAATTGTCAGTGATATCCAAAGGTCTCTCCTTTTGCCCGATTGTGCTGCCTAATTGGTTTGATATAGAGTGTGATCTGCAATCTTTTTTTCGTAAGTTAAAATTGGAAATTTGGTTTCAAGGGAAAGGAGTTGGATCTGAGGACCTAAGGGGTAATGAGAAATCTGGTGAATTATGTTTGAAAGGTTTTGAATTATTTAATAAGAGTACATTTAACCCTGTAGTGGCTTCACATCCACTTGATACTTTTATCTCATTAGTGAAAACAGAGATTGAACAATGAAAATCAGAGAGTGATATTCAGAAGCAGAGGATGCACAATCTAAATGCTGAAGAGACAAAAGCAGTAGAAGAACTTGTCCATAACCACGATCTCACCATCAAGCCTGAAGACAAAGGTGCTGGGATTGTTGTTATGGACACATCTAAATACAGACAAGAAGTATACAGACAATTGAGTGCTAAATTGGAGAGAGATCCAAAATTAGAAATCATGATTAAATTAGTAAACATTGTGGAGAGGGCGGTTTACAGTGGGTTAATTGATTTAGAACTTTGTGACTTCTTGATAATTCAAAATCCAAGTACACCAACCATTTATATGTTACCTAAAATACGTAAGTTCCTGTCTAGTCCGCCTGGTAGGCCCATAGTTTCAGGCTGCAATTCACTTTTGAGCCATGCATCTATATTTTTTGACTAAATATTGAGGCCTTTTGTTTTTCATACAGTTTCCTAAGTTAAGGACACAAGTGACTTTTTACATAAAATACGGGATATCAATGTTTCTGAAGATACTTTGCTTGTGTACTTTAATACAGTAAACTTATACATGTCCATTAGTCACCAAAGAGGTATTACTGCAGTTAAACAAGCCCTTGCTACATCCATGTTCTCCATGGCGGCCCAAGACTTTGTTACAATTATTAAATTGTATTCTTTTCTTATAATTATTTTGTTTTTGAAGATCAGTTTTATTTACAGTTAGTCAGGACTGCCATGGGGACGAATGAAGCGCCCATGTATGCAAATCTTTTGTTTCTATGATGGAGGAGGAAGTCATCTCTGTATCCCACCACTTCAAACATTGTTTGGGGTGGTGGAGATATATTGATGACGTCTTCCTCCTATGCAAAGGCACAATTGACAAATTACATTCTTTCCATGATTTTTTGAATAACATTGATCCTAATATTTCATTCAAAGTTACCTATTCCCTTGAGTGTGTTAGCTTTTTGGACATTAATGTAAAAAAAATCTAACAATAGGCTACACACATCTTTATATGTTAAACTTACTGACAAAAACACGCTGCTCCACTATGGAAGTTACCACCCTCGTAGGATAGTGAACTCCTTGCCCTACAGCCAAATGCTGAGGGCAAAGAGGATAGTGGATGATGAGGAGACTTTTCAGCAGTCTCTGGACATCATGGTTCAGAATTGTTCTCATCGAGGATATCCACTTGACATTGTTGAGGCATATAGAAAAAGGGTAGAAGCAGTGGATAGGGAATCCACCTTGAGGGTTACCCCGAAGAAGAAACAAACTTGTATTACCATTACATCCACATACGGTACACATAGTGGGAAGATATCCAGAATATTGAACAAATATTGGCATATCATGAAAACTAGTTTTCCACAAAGGAAGGAGACAGGCGTGCCATTCTTAGGAGACGTGAACGTTGGGGGAAACCTCATGGCCTCAATGTGGAATATCATGCAGTTTGAGCTGAAGTCTATCATGATTGAGTTATCATTTTTATATTTCTCTTAGTTTTCTGTATGTCTCTTCTTCTGTTTTTACGAGGAGTGATACACAGATCAATTAAACTGTAATTTTTGTTTTGTTCTCCTTTTATAGGTCATGTTGTTATTGGACAGAACAGGGAGAAAGACAACACCCTCTTTGGATCTTCTGTTGAACAATTATAGTATTATATATTATATAGTAGGGATGCACCGATATATCGGCAGCCGATACATATCGGCCGAAAATAGCTATTTTGGGGAAATGCCGAAACAACAAAAAATGTGCCGATAATGACCCACCTCCCCTGCCCGCCCACAGCACAAGTTACAAACACTGCCAGTGCCAGAGGCGTAGCGTGGGGGGTGCAGGGGGGGCCAGCCTCACCGGGCGCAACATCTGGGGGGGGCGCGCTCTCCGGGATAGGAATACTTCTTTTTATGTGCCCGGGCCGGCTCCCGTGTGTGGCTGCAGGTGGGGGCCGGCCAGAGCATATAAAACCTAATACTGTATACTAAAAACCAGGGGGCCTCCAGCGGTTGTGAAACTACAACTCCCAGCATGCCCGGACCAGCAAAGTCTGTCCGGGCATGCTGGGAGTTGTAGTTTCACAACAGCTGGAGGCCCCCTGGTTTTTAGTATACAGTATTAGTTTTTATATGCTCTGGTCGGCCCCCACCTGCAGCCACACACGGGAGCCGGCCCGGGCACATAAAAATAAGTATTCCTATCCCGGACATCCCTGTGTCCCGAAAAATCTTTTCGGGACATAAGGATGTCCGCCGGTCACTCACCATTCCCCGGCGTCCTCCTGCGATCCTCCTTCGGTCCTTCGCTTCTCCATCTTTATGGTTGTACGCACGGGACGTCACTGACGTCATGTGCGTACAACCATAGAGACGCAGGAGGACCGCAGGATCGTCGCAGGAGGACGCGCGCTGGCCTGGGCCTGGTGAGTGACCGGCGGCGAGTCATCTTCTTCAGTGTTCCGGCCACTGCTCCTCCGGTCCCGGCACCTACTGCTATGGTCCATAGGCCATAGCAGTAGATGTGACCCTGGGCCGGAGGAGCGGTGACCGGATCACTGTGGGGGCAGCAGTACAGACATACAGCCTCCAGCCATACACTGTATATGGCTGGAAGCTGTATGTCTGTGGGGTGGGGGGAAGCTGCCTACTATTGTGGGGGAACTGCTGACCTAATGTGGGGGGGAGCTGCCTACAAATGTGGGGGGAGCTGCCTACAAATGTGGGGGGAGCTGCCTAATATTGTTGGGGGGAGCTGCCTAATATTGTGGGGGGGAGCTGCCTTCAAATGTGGGGGGAGCTGCCTAATATTGTTGGGGGGAGCTGCCTAATATTGTTGGGGGGAGCTGCCTAATATTATTGGGGGGAGCTGCCTACAAATGTGGGGGGAGCTGCCTAATATTGTGGGGGAACTGCCTACTATTGTGGGGGAGCTGCCTATTATTGTGGGGGAACTGCGGACCTATTGTGGGGGAACTGCTACTATTGTGGGGGAACTGCCTACTATTGTGGGGGAGCTGCCTACTATTGTGGGGGAGCTGCCTACTATTGTGGGGGAACTCCCGACCTAATGTGGGGGAGCTGGCAATCTAATGTGGGGGAATCTAATCTAATGAGCAGAGCGCTGCATTTTACCAGAAGACGGGAAGAAGTCATTTTCGGTATCGGTTTCGGCCGGACATTTTTTTTAAATTTCGGTTTTGTTTCGGTTCTGAAATTTCCATTTCGGTGCACCTCTAGTATATAGTATTATATTTTTCTTTTAATTAAAAAAAAAAAATGTTTCTTAAATTTTACTATGTATTTTAATATGTATTACCGTATATACTCGAGTATAAGATTTTTCGTGCTGAAAACACCCCCCTCGGCTTATACTCGAGTGAACTCTCCGCCCTCAGTGGTCTTCAACCTGCGGACCTCCAGATGTTTCAAAACTAAAACTCCCAGCAAGCCCGGGCAGCCATCGGCTGTCCGGGCTTGCTGGGAATTGTAGTTTTGAAACCTCTGGAGGTCCGCAGGTTGAAGACCACTGCGGCCTTCGACATCATCCAGCCCCCCCCCCCCCCCCCCCCCCTCTCACCCACTTTACATTTGTACTGACCTCCGCTCGGCGGGACATTAGGGTGCGCTGGTCCGGTGCTGCAGGACTGTCCGGTGGGATAGTGGTTCCGGGCTACCATCTTCACCGAGGGGCCTCTTCTCCGTGCTTCGGGCCCGGCCCCGGAATAGTCACGTTGCCTTGACGACGACGCAGAGGGACGTTCATTCCCAACCAAGGGGATGATGACAGGGGGATGATGAAGGGGGGGGGGTGTGGGATGATGACAAGGGGATGATGAAGGGGGGGTGTGGGATGATGATGAAGGGGGTGTGTGGGATTATGACAAGGGGATGATGAAGGGGGGTGGGATGATGACAAGGGGATGATGAAGGGGGGGGTGGGATGATGACAGGGGGATGATGAAGGGGGTGTGGGATGATGACAAGGGGATGATGACAAGCAGATGATGAAGGGGGGGGTGTGGGATGATGACAAGGGGATGATGAAGGGGGGGTGTGGGATGATGACCAGGGGAGGATGAAGGGGGGGGGGGGTGGGGATGATGACAAGGGGATGATGAAGGGGGGGTGTGGGATGATGACAGGGGGATGATGAAGGGGGGGTGTGGGATGATGACAAGGGGATGATGACAAGGGGATGATGAAGGGGGGGGGTGGGATGATAAGGGGATGATGAAGGGGGGAGGGGATGATGACAAGGGGATGATGAAGGGGGGGTGTGGGATGATGACAAGGGGATGATGAAGGGGGGTGTGGGATGATGACAAGGGGATGATGAAGGGGGGTGTGTGGGATGATGACAAGGGGATGATGAAGGGGGGTGTGGGATGATAAGGGGATGATGAAGGGGGGTGTGGGATGATGGCAAGGGGATGATGAAGGGGGGGAGGGGATGATGACAAGGGGATGATGACAAGGGGATGATGAAGGGGGGGTGTGGGATGATGAAGGGGGGTGTGGGATGATGACAAGGGGATGATGAAGGGGGGAGGGGATGATGACAAGGGGATGATGATGAAGGGCTGTGTGGGATGATGACAGGGGATGATGATGAAGGGGGGTGTGGGATGATGAAGGGGGGGGTGTGGGATGATAAGGGGATGATGAAGGGGGGAGGGGATGATGACAAGGGGATGATGAAGGGGGTGTGTGGGATGATGACAAGGGGATGATGAAGGTGGGGTGTGGGATGATGACAAGGGGATGATGAAGGGGGGGTGTGGGATGATGAAGGGGGGTGTGGGATGATGACAAGGGGATGATGAAGGGGGGAGGGGATGATGACAAGGGGATGATGATGAAGGGCTGTGTGGGATGATGACAGGGGATGATGATGAAGGGGGGTGTGGGATGATGAAGGGGGGGTGTGGGATGATAAGGGGATGATGAAGGGGGGAGGGGATGATGACAAGGGGATGATGAAGGGGGTGTGTGGGATGATGACAAGGGGATGATGAAGGGGGGGTGTGGGATGATGACAAGGGGATGATGAAGGGGGGGTGTGGGATGATGACAAGGGGATGATGACAGGCGGTGATGATGAAGGGGGAATGATGACAGGCAGTGATGATGAAGGGGAGATGATGACAGGGTGATGATGATGAGGGTGTTAATGACGGGGGTCTGGATGATGACAGGGGGGATAATGTATTTCCCACCATAGGCTTATACTCGAGTCAATAACTTTTCCTGGGATTTTGGGGTGAAATTAGGGGCCTCGGCTTATACTCGGGTCGGCTTATACTTGAGTATATACGGTATAATTTTTTTTAGTTTATATTTTAGTTTACCGGACAGACCAGCATTTAATTGAGGTATATTCTCTGCTGAAAAGTGTGCGTACTTCCGTTTTAGCTGTAGGTGGCGGACTTGGCCCTTTGTGGTGTTGGATACCATCCAGTGGACCGTGATCACCCGCTTTCAGGTTGGAGTCCCTACCCATTTAAACAAAAATAAAAAAGTGTTATCTTTGGAAGGTTTCCCTATACTACTGGCAGTAATGTCCTGAATTTATATTATTTAAATTTTATTTTATTATATTCTATATTTTGTGTTATTATTTTTTGCTGTTTATTTTGTGTGGTCTATTTCCTTACTATTTTTATACTATTTTTTTTATTATTTAGTCCTTATTTTTTTATTTAATTTTAATTTTTTGAATTTTTTATGGGTTTTTCATTTTATTTTATTATTGTATTTTTTGTTAATTTTCTTCATTTGCAATCTAGTTAGTAATTGTTATCTAGGTTTATGATATTATTGCTCTATTTGAGAAGGACATCTATACTATTCATTTATTCGATTCTCCAAGTTTGGGTTTTTGCTGCACCCACTGTGTTGTTACTCCAGGTCTCTTCCATTCGGCTGCTGCAGCGCTTTTAGCGTCCCGGTTGACATGCAACAGATAAGGAGTTTGTAGCAGGTCCCGTAATCGCTCAGTTGAGGATCACCGAGGCATGCGCATTTGTTTCAGACACAAACATTCAGCGCCATGACAGAAAGAAGAGACGGTGAGTCCTTCCCCATCGATTCACTTAATATTTTGCAATATTCATGATATAATATGCCCCTGCTATATGCATTATCTCATTTACAGCTGACTTTTGACGTTTTTATGATCAAGCCCTGCTCTTATATATGCACTTGCACTTTGTTCTTAGGAACGATATAACAATAGACACTTTATAGAGACATGTATTAATGGCACTTTGATATAAATATACTGTACACTGTTGTATAATATTGAAATTATTTATAATTGACTGTAATTATGTACTTTGGATTGATTGTACACTTGGTAATAAAAGCCCCTGATTTTGTGTCACTATGCTTGATAAAGGCTTCATTGAGAAGCTGAAACGTTGCTGTGACATGAAACAATAAAACTACACTGAATTTTGCATGGAGTGCTGTACCCTTGTTTGGAGATATATATATACTGTTTATTGCACAATGAGTTACAAATGCCTCTAAGATATAAGGTGCATATGGTCAGAAAAATGACTATTATAATACTATGCCCTGTGTACAAGAATATAACTACTATAATACTGCTCCTATATACAAGAATATAACTACTATAATACTGCTCCTATATACAAGAATATAACTACTATAATACTGCTCCTATATACAAGAATATAACTACTATAATACTGCTCCTATATACAAGAATATAACTACTATAATACTGCTCCTATATACAAGAATATAACTACTATAATACTGCTCCTATATACAAGAATATAACTACTATAATACTGCTCCTATATACAAGAATATAACTACTATAATACTGCTCCTATATACAAGAATATAACTACTATAATACTGCTCCTATATACAAGAATATAACTACTATAATACTGCTCCTATATACAAGAATATAACTACTATAATACTGCTCCTATATACAAGAATATAACTACTATAATACTGCTCCTATATACAAGAATATAACTACTATAATACTGCTCCTATATACAAGAATATAACTACTATAATACTGCTCCTATATACAAGAATATAACTACTATAATACTGTTCCTATATACAAGAATATATCTACTATAATACTGCCTCCTATATACAAAAATAGAACTACTATAATACTGCCTCCTATATACAAGAATATAACTACTATAATACTGCTCCTATATACAAGAATATAACTACTATAATGCTGCTCCTATATACAAGAATATAACTACTATAATACTGCTCCTATATACAAGAATATATCTACTATAATACTGCCTCCTATATACAAGAATATAACTACTATAATACTGCTCCTATATACAAGAATATAACTACTATAATACTGCTCCTATATACAAGAATATAACTACTATAATACTGCTCATATATACAAGACTATAACTACTATAATACTGCTCCTATATACAAGAATATAACTACTACAATACTGCTTCTATATACAAGAATATAACTACTATAATACTGCCTCCTATATACAAGAATATAACTACTATAATACTCTTCCTATATACAAGAATATAACTACTATAATACTGCTCCTATATATAAGAATATAACTACTATAATACTGCTCCTATATACAAGAATATTTCTACTATAATACCGCCTCCTATATACAAGAATATAACTACTATAATACTGCTCCTATATACAAGAATATAACTACTATAATACTGTCTCCTATATACAAGAATATAACTACTATAATACCGCCTCCTATATACAAGAATATAACTACTATACTACTGCTCCTATATACAAGAATATAACTACTATAATACTGTCTCCTATATACAAGAATATAACTACTATAATACTGTTCCTATATACAAGAATATAACTACTATAATACTGCTCCTATATACAAGAATATAACTACTATACTACTGCTCCTATATACAAGAATATAACTACTATAATACTGCTCCTATATACAAGAATATAACTACTATAATACTGCTTCTATATACAAGAATATAACTACTATAATACTGCTCCTATGTACAAGAATATAGCTACTATAATACTGTCTCCTATATACAAGAATATAACTACTATAATACTGCTCCTATATACAAGAATATAACTACTATAATACTGTCTCCTATATACAAGAATATAACTACTATAATACTGCTCCTATATACAAGAATATAAGCACTATAATACTGTTCATATATACAGGAATATACACTTTCTGTGACCTTGTTGCAGTGGCGGTAAGTTGTTAGTTGATGTCTCTGCTGTTTACTGACAGGTTACAGTTTGTTGTAGTTTTCGGTCTTTCTTGCTGTTGTTGGAGCCGTTTTTTTTCTCTTATCAGACAATTAGTTTTTTTTTTGCTCCTTTCAGCTTTTGCCAAAAAAAAATCCTAAATCTTTGGAGTATAAACAGTCTTTATGGGAAACCCAAAACATAGAAATAATAGGACCAGGACCAGGATGGATGACGTGTTAGACCTTTAACTGGGAGCTTTACTTTTGGGGATGGCGATGGGGTCAGTGTTGTTGTCAGACGCCCCAGAAAAGTATAGCTTAGATATTCCTCATCTGATGTGACTTGAATTTGTTATACTGGAGCACTGAATTTATTATGTGAATTTATTCACATTCGCATCTCCTCTTTTAACCCTCTCACTTCTGGGAAGATGTGACTTGATTCATTCAGTGCTTCAAATACAAAATAAGAAGAGAGCCCCATGACTGGCACATTCACTGGATGTTTGTTTGGCTTATGTCCTACTTTTATATACCAACATTCATTGAAAATCTATGGTCGCCATTAGAGTTCTTAGTGTTTTGCGGGAGGTGACCCTGTTGAGGTACCCATCACCTTCTGTTCAGGTTGCATGCCTATACTCCATCTATGTAACACACATCATGGCAATGGACAGGAGACTCTACTCTCCAAAAGAAAAGAAACATTTATTTTTTTATTAAGGAACAACCAGAGAACATCCTCCCTTATCTACAGCGAGGATGATCCCAGCAGTGAGAGAATAACTGACTCCATGGTTGTCCCAACACAAATCACAGATGAAGACAAGATGGTGACCCGGCCTGATAGAGCGTGTTGGGTGGTAATCCTTCCTAGGCTCTTATCTCTCTGGGCTGGGGTGGGAGGTCGGCGCGTCCCATGGTGTCTACACATCCTACTCATTATTGGCAGGGAACAATGTTTTGTCTGTAAGACTTTTCGGAGAATGGCTACTCCCAACTGCGGAGATAAGTGAATATTTTCTGAGAGAAGGGAAATTAAGACAAAATGAATCTTATGTTCAACTTAAAGCTCCTGTGCTCCAAATCACAATCTGAATTGGGGCCTAAATCTCCTGTGGGTGTTTAGTTGTGGCTAAGGGGCCAAGGTATATCTGCTGTAACTGCTATCTAGGGGCTAAGCAAATGTCTACCCCCACCTTCTAACCACTCCCAACCCCAACCTCCCCCACCTTTCATCCTGTCCTGGGTCAGAAAAGATCAAGAAGATGGTTCTAAAGCAATGACATTGTCCTGAGATGTTGGGACCAGAGGGAACTCTGTTGTAGATGAAGAGATGAGATGATCGGATACCTGTAGGGTCTGTTGAGGGGTTTAAGCCATGCAGATCCTCCTTACAGGAAAACAAGTAGGTCTGAAGATGACCTACAATGACTATCAATGTTGGTAACCTTCTGCCCAATAATGTCAACCAACGCACCAAGCTCCCGCCTATAAGTAGATATAATGGATCTCTACCTTATATATGGGGACAGGTTGACCATGGTGGTGGCCCTAGTGTGCCTTCTCCTTCGCCAGCCTTACAACATGAACTGAATCAGCAGTTTCCTTTCTACAATATCCTAATGACGTGTCTCCTGATCCTATAAACAACTTGGCAGCCAGATCGCCTGCCGAGTCTCCGGACTGTTTACCATTATTGGGTGGGCCGGCAAAGGTCGGTGTCCCAAAGTACTTGGCATTACAAGAAAGGATTCCATAAGTGAATGTGCTGGAGACGTGTATATGAGCAGAACACATGTTTAACCCCTAAGTATTGAAATGACTGCATCCTATATAAAGCATAGGCAGCAGATGTGGGGGAGGGGACTGTCCTATACTGTATGCAGATGTAGGGGAGGGGGCTGTTCTAAACTGTATGCAGATGTAGGGAAGGGGGGCCGTCCCATACTGTATGCAGATGTAGGGGAGGGGGACTGTCCTATACTGTATACAGATGTAGGAGAGGGGGCTGTCCTATACTGTATGCAGATGTGGGGGAGGAGGCTGTCCTATACTGTATGCAGATGTGGGGGAGGGGGGATGTCCTGCAGATATATATATATATATATATATATATATATATATATATATGGCACATAACCCTGTATGTATGGATGGCACAAAACACTGAATATAAGGATGGCACATAACCCTGTATGTAATGATGGCACATAACCCTGTAGATATGGATGGCACATAATGCTGTATATACAGTATGTGGATGGCACATAATACTGCATATGCTGTATAGATAGCTGATGCTCTACAGTCACTTCACCAGCAGATGGTGCTCAAGTCATAGTATTAATACGTTTGCTGGTATATGTGGAGACATTGCTGCCACTGCCACCATTCTTTGTGTCCTAACTGGATTCTTTTTTTCTGGAGAACTTGTCAAAAATATCACAGACAGTTTTTGCTTTTACAAATAATTGGAAACCCACAATAAATAAATATTATGGGGGATACATTATACAGTGGGTGATAAATGTCTAATTACAGGGAATTACAGGAATAACGCTCCTTATTATACCTACTGTCCTGGAATCTACGAAGGGTCACTGACCATTCTGTATCCTGGCACCTCCGCCATATTCTCATCGACCTACTATTCTTTAAACAGAAGGAAGAATCTTATATAACATATAGACTTTACAGGAGCACCCAGGCCTGGTGGGTCTGCTATCCCCTCCAAACCCCCACAGCGGTACGATGTAGGCTTCATACAAGGAAGATCATACCTACCTCCTAAAATTATAATTAAATAGCCAGAGAGAAGTAGACACTGTTCCACATAACAATACCAGGCAGTGCCCCAGAGTACAGCTATATAAAATGTATGTATAATGGAGGAGGACACAAAGCCCCCATAACTATACCAGGCAGTGCCCCCAAGTACAGCTATACAATTTATGTACAATAGAGGGGGACACAGTGCCCCCATAACAATACCAGGTAGTTCCCCAGAGTAAAGCCACATACAATGTATTGTGAGACAGAGATGGAAATGTGGTCACAGATTGCTGTATTTCTGCAGGATTTCTCCCTTATGTCTGTGAGACTAAAGGACATTCACATCTCATCCAAGGAAAGCCAGGAGAGATGTTTGGAAGGGTGAGATGGGTGAGAAGTGTTGACTCTAGGAGAGCCAGGTGAGACGTGTAAACTCCAGGAGAGCCTGGTGAGATGTGTGGACCCTAGGGGAGCAGGGTGAGATGTGTGGATTCCAGGAGAGTCGGGTAAGACGTGTGGACTCCAGGAGTGCCGGGTGAGACATGTGGACTCGAGGGAAGCAGGGTTAGATGTGTGGACACCAGAGGAGCCGGGTGAGTCGTGTGGACTCCATGAGAGCTGAGTGATTCCTGTTGACTCCAGGGAAGCAGGGTTAGATGTGTGGACACCAGGGAACCCGGGTGAGATGGGAGAGAAGTCTGGACTCCAGGAGAGCTGAGTGAGAAGTGTGATCTCCAGGGAAGCCAAGTGATTTGTGTGGACTCCAGGGAAGCAGGGTTAAATATGTGGACACCAGAGGAGCCGGGTGAGACGTGTGGACTCCATGAGAGCTGGGTGATTCCCGTTGACTCCAGGAAAGCAGGGCTAGACGTGTGGCATTCAGCGTAGCCAGTTGAAACGTGTAGGTAGATACCAGGGGATCAGGGTGAGATGTGTGGACTCCAGGGGAGCAGAGAGAGAATTGTGGACTCCAGGGGAGCCAGTTGAGTAGTGTGATTATCAACAGGGAGACATATGGTTGGAGGGTACTCAAACACAACAATTTTTGTTCCACCTAGGTGGAAAAAATTACCCTATATTTACCAACCGCTAATTGTTTTACTTTATTAGGGACTAAATCCAAAAGGAAACTTACAAAAATTAGACTAGGAGCACTGTGCAACTGCAGTTAAAACCACAAACACAACGCATTCCGACGTTTCACCACTACTGGTGAGGCTAGAGGACGATGGTTGGTAAATATAGGGTCATTTTTTCCACCTAGGTGGTACAAAAATTGTGGGTGAGTAGTGTGCACTCAAGGGTAGCTGTGTGGACTCCAGGTGAGCTGGGTGAGATGTTTGGACACCAGAGGAGCAAGGAGAGAAATGTGGACTCCCGGGTAACTTGTTGAAATGTGTGGACACCAGGGATTTAGGTGAGACGTGAGGAGTACAGACAAGTCCTTAATGTTAGATTTAAACTTCCTGACAGCCTCATCCAGGTCCTGGGCAGCAGGACATCGGGGAGTCATAGTAAGGTGGCATATATGCCAAATGATGTGCCCCTATCAGTCCAGTGATCAGGACTGAGGGAGCAGTGTTGTCCCCACACGTGAGGTACAGGGAAATGCAGAGCAGGTCTCCAGGCCCGGTGCCAACATTGAGTTAGTTTGTGCCAGTTCTCCACATTATAGTGATAAACTGAGTGTATATTGATCAGGTTCTTGTTGATTCAGAGATGATTCAGTGCCAGGTTTATAACCTTTAGTAATCCATGACTCACTGGTGTGTACATGAAGTGTGCCAGATGCTAAACCCCACAGGAGAGATGCCCACACTGATGACAAGTGGGAGCGGGCACTGGTGTACAGATGGTATGGGGGTCTCTTCCTCTGAACCATTAGAAGGGACTTTCACCTGTGACAATGTGTATAGAGGAGTGAAATGTTAAGCTTGATGCCCCCATAAAAAACCAGCAGACTCGTCCATCTCTACTCTAATGCTTAATGATTATAATTGTGGGAGATTTATCACGACTTGTGTAGAGAAGCAGTTGCCCATAGCAACCAAAGGTCCCACAGCAGCACAGAGTATTTCATGCGAGAATTGCTCCTTGGTAAAGGCCACAGACTGCTGAACATGTGGGAGTTTACCCTGGGAGGAGTGATGGTGGATGGAGCATTCGGGTGTTATGCTAAAGACCAATTTAAACTTTTGTTCCAGGGGACCAGTTTTGTCACAGAAGCTGGAGTGGACCACAAGCCCTGGTGCCCCGCCAGTGAGGAACTCATGTCAGCTCTCTCAGTGAGGAGCTCATGTCGGATACCGGTAGACGACACGCACTCCATTAATTTCTATGGAAACACCGAAAGAGACCTGAGTACAGCACTCAGGCATCATTGGCGTTCTCATAGAAATCAATGGAGCGCATGCCGTCTACCAGTAGCCGACACAAGCTCCTCACTGAGAGCATCGGGGGCTTGTTCCCCGCAATCAACTACTTATCCCCTATCATGTTGATAGGGGGTAAGTTCATTTAGGCTGGCGTTCTCCTTTAATGTTACACTGGTGGAGGTGGAGCCAGGAATAAAGCAAGACTAGATAGCAGTGCAGGTCAATGGATAACTTTACTTTCAGTAATAGATCATCCATACCAGGGATGTGGAATTCCTATCGCCCGACGCCCGGGACTAGCAGTTTTGGGCGCCAGGCAGGTGAATTTGTCCGGCCCTTAGCCCGGCTCCATACTCTGCAGCCTGTGTCCTCTGAAGCAGAGCAGGGGAGATGAGAAGCTGTGTATTTGTCTTCTCTCCCCTGCTCTGCAGACGTGCGGGGGGAGATGAGGGGGCGTGGCTTCTTGCTCCCCGTGCAGATCTGCGTCCTCTGCCTTCACTCCCCCCCAGCTGTAGCTTCGGAGAACTGAGGGGAGGAGGCACGTCTGCACGGGGAGATGCATGCGGCGCTCACAGGGGAGTATGGAGCGGGCTCGGGATTCCTGCCCACTCCATACTATGCAGCCCCCGGCTGTTCTCAGTAGCCAGTGGCCGCCGCCAATAGCCAGCATGCGGCCATCGCCGCGGCTGGCTATTAACCCTTTAGATCGCCGCTGTCAAAGCTGACAGCGGCGTCTAAAGGGACATGTGAATGCTCCCTGGTGGACTAGTGGGGTGGATTCCCCCCCCAGCCGTTGGCTGTCTGGGCATGCTGGGAGTTGTAGTTTTGCAACATCTGGAGGGCCACAGTTTGAAGACCGCTGCATCAACCCCTTCCATGTTAAAAGTTCAAATTACCCCCTTTTCCCATATAAAAACATGCAAACATAAAAAATATACATACCGTATATGCCGGCGTATAAGACGACCCCCAACTTTTACAGTTAAAATATAGAGTTTGGGATATACTTGCCGTATAAGACTACTCCTCCTACCGCTATGTATAGTACCTTATAGTTCCCCCACATTAGGTCAGCAGCATGTTCCCCCACATTAGGTCGGCAGCATGTTCCCCCACATTAGGTCGGCAGCATGTTCCCCCACATTAGGTCGGCAGCATGTTCCCAAACATTAGGTCGGCAGCATGTTCCCCCACATTAGGTCGGCAGCATGTTCCCCCACATTAGGTCGGCAGCATGTTCCCCCACATTAGGTCGGCAGCATGTTCCCCCACATTAGGTCGGCAGCATGTTCCCCCACATTAGGTCGGCAGCATGTTCCCCCACATTAGGTCGGCAGCATGTTCCCCCACATTAGGTCGGCAGCATGTTCCCCCACATTAGGTCGGCAGCATGTTCCCCCACATTAGGTCGGCAGCATGTTCCCCCACATTAGGTCGGCAGCTCCCCCCCCACATTAGGTCGGCAGCTCCCCCCCCACATTAGGTCGGCAGCATGTTCCCCCACATTAGGTCGGCAGCTCCCCCACATTAGGTCGGCAGCTCCCCCCCCCCCCACATTAGGTCGGCAGCTCCCCCCCCCCCCCCCCACATTAGGTCGGCAGCTTCCCCCCCCCACAACAGTAGGCAGCTCCCACCACAATAGTAGGCAACTCCCCCCACAGACATACAACTTCCAGCCATATAGAGTGTATGGCCTGAGGCTGTATATCTGTGTACTGCCCCCCACAGTGTTCCGGTTACCGCTCCTCCGGCCCGGGGTCACAATCTACTGCTATGGCCTATGGACCATAGCAGCAGTCCCGGGACCGGAGGAGCGGTGATTGGAACACTGTAGATGATGCGCCGCCGGTCACTCACCAGGCCCCGGCCGCGCTCGTCCTCCTCCGGTCCTCCTGCGCCTCTATGGTTATACGCACGGGACATCACTGACGTCCCGTGCGTACAACCATAGAGCGGTGGAGAAGCGCAGAAGGACCGGAGGAAGACCGGAGGAAGACCGGAGGAGGACGTGCGGCGGGCGGGGAATGGTAAGTGACCTGCGGACATCCTTATGTCCCGAAAAGATTTTTCGGGACACGGGGATGTCCGACATAGGAATACTTACGATTATCGTGCCGACTCCTGTCTGCGGCTGCAGGCGGGGCCGGCCAGAGCATGTAAAAACTAATTAATGAATACTAAAAACCAGGGTGCCTCCAGCTGTTGTGAAACTACAACTACCAGCATGCCCACACAACCTTTGCCGGTCCGGGCATGCTGGGAGTTGTAGTTTCACAACAGCTGGAGGCACCCTGGTTTTTAAGTATACAGTTATTAGTTTGTACATGCTCTGGCCGGCCCCCGCATGCAGCCGCACACAGGAGCCGGTGTGAGGTGGGTTTTTTGCGCCCCCGTAGATCCATGCGTCCGCTCCTCCCCCAGCTCTCCGAACATTTCCGAAGCTAGAACTGGGGGAGGGCAGAGCAAGGGGAAGGAGAAAGTTCACGCCCCCTCCCTGAGCTCGGCTGCTGGACGCAGATCTCCACGACACGCCCCCTCCCCGAGGACATAGATCGCCACGGCAGGTCCCTCCCTCATCTCCCCTCCCTGAGCTCGGCTGCTGGACGCAGATCTCCACGGCACGCCCCCTCCCCGAGGACATAGATCGCCACGGCAGGTCCCTCCCTCATCTCCCTTATGTATAAAGGGGGACATACTGTACGGGCTAAATGTCCCCCTTTAGCGTGTACAGTAGGTCCCCCTTTACACATAGAGCTCAGTATGTCCCCCTTTAGCTTGTGCAGTCTTTAGCCCGTACAGTATGTCCTCCTTTGTCCCCCTTTAGCCTGTAGCCCGTGCAGTATGTCCCCCTTTGAGGGGACCTGCCGTGGAGATCTGCTGGGGGAGATGAGGGAGGGGACCTGCCATGGAGATCTGCTGGGGGAGATGAGGGAGGGGCCTGCAGTGGAGATTTATGTCCTCAGCTCGGGGAGATGAGGGAGGGACCTGCCGTGGTGATCTATGTCCTCGGGGAGGGGGCGTGTCGTGGAGATCTGCGTCCAGCAGCCGAGCTCAGGGAGGGGAGATGAGGGAGGGGGCGTGAACTTTCTCCCTCCCCTTGCTCTGCCCTCCCCCAGTTCTAGCTTCGGAAATGTTCGGAGAGCTGGGGGAGGAGCGGACGCATGGATCTACCGGGGCGCAAAAAACCACCTCACACCGGCACGATAATCGTAAGTATTCCTATGCCGGACCCCTATACCCGGCGTATAAGACGACCCCCGACTTTTCAGAAGAAAATTCGGGGTTAAAAAGTTGTCTTATATGCCGGGATATACAGTATTAGGTATCGCTTTGTGCGTAATTGTACAACCTATTAAAATATAACATTATGTATTCCGTACGGTAAATGTAAAAAAAATACCAAACCACAGATTTGCAATTTTTATAATATCCCAGAAAAAAAAGTTAAAAAGCGATTAAACAGTCGGATCAATACCAAAATGGTACCGATACAAAAAACAGATTATAGCGCAAAAAATTAGCCCTCATACAGCCTGGTATGCGGAAAAAAAATAAAGCTACAGGGGTTAAAAAAATGGCAATTAACAAAATTAGAAAAAGTTCAGAATTAGTAAAACATGACGTAATCTGGTATTGCTGTAATCAGGCAACCTAAAGTATAAAACTAACATGTTATCTCAACCACAAGGTAAATGGCGCAGAAAAGAAAACCACCAAATCTGCAAATTATCTTTTACTATTTCAATTTCACTTCCCTTAATATATATATATTTTTTGGTTCAGAGAATATGTTATTGAAAAATTAAAAGGTATCATTAAAGTAGGTAGTTATGGCTATTATAGGGCGAGGAGGAAAAAATTAGAGCGTAAAAGCGAAAATTGGCCGCGGACAAGAGGATCGTCATGAGGGACAAGTAGATTTTGCTCCATTTTAGTCCCGTGGACAAGTAGTTTTTTATAAAATTTCCAAATCCCTGCATACACATACATGGAGTTTTAAACGATTTTCTGTTCCAATGTGAATTAAACAGATGGTGCAAAGTTAACCCATAAATGTCAGTGTCATGTCTGTATTGGCCTTTGTTCACACACAGCTATTGGTTTGGTTCTGTGTGAACAGTTTTATGTTCCCTGGTCAGGGAATAGTTAAAAATCTTTGACTTGCTAGCCAATAGCTCCTTGGGTGTGTCTATTTAAAGTCAGCCCAGTCTAGCCTCTGGGCGGGTGATTGACTTCATTATATCCTAACTTGCTAAGATGCTGGACATGCTGCCTGCAGCTCTTAATGAAACATTCTTTGTTTGAGCTTTTAATCTACTATCTCTGTTTTATCATGCACTTTGTATTTTCAGGTTTTAGCCAATTTTATCTGGCATACTCTGAGTAAATTTTAAGCTGTGTTTGTTTAGTCGGTTTTAAGATTTGTATGTTCTTTTTGCTATGTGTCTGTTCATAATGTGTTTTCTCTTGTATCCGTTCTTATGAAGTTCTGTGTTTTATATTTCTGTTTTCCTACTGGGCCAGCATCCTGTCCACACTGGTGAGTGTGCCGCTGGCCAGTAGTCTATTTGGATTTATTATTAATGGCTACTTCATTAGTGGAGTGGAGTGTCCAGTTTGTGTGTCCAGTGTGATCAGTGTCCTATGTTAGATCCCTGTTACTGCTCCATGGGGACTCAGTGTCTACTGGAGGTGTTTGGAGGGATTGCTATTCCTGTCTTTTGTTCAGTGTGAACAGTGTTCTATAAATATATCCTGTGTATCTAGGCATCCTTGTTACCTGTCCATGGGGACTCCGTGTCTACTGGAGGTTTTATGTGGGATTGCGAATATTCCTGTTTAGCGATAGATCTGTTTACCTGTCCGTGGGGACTCAGAGGGTATTGTTATTCCTGTGTCTACCAGAGTTTTTTTTTTTAGGGGATTTAGCTTATTCCTGTTTTGTTTCTGGAGTATGTTCAAACTTTGGAGTTCTGTTCATGACCACTTATCTATAGTGTCCTCTGTTCATGACCGCCGATCTATAGTGTCCTCTGGTCACAATCTCTGAGTCCTCTGTTCATGTCCGCTTATATAGTGTCCTCTGTAGTAACTCTATGATCTGTGTGCTCTGAACTTTATACTATAGAGTTCTATGTTCCTGTTATGTTTCTGGTTTGTGACTGACTATTTGTTAGTATGTGTTTTTATTAGGCCCCCTGCACTTTAGTTCAGGGAGGGTACGGTGCCCAGTTGTCCATTCACCATTTAGGGTGGATGGGCAAGTAGGCAGGGAGAGCGGTTTTAGGGTCAGTTTAGGGCTCACTCTCCCTGTCTCCCGGGTTGATCCCTGACAGTCAGAAGGTGTTCTGAGTTAGTTCCTGGGGTGTTTAAAGTCTCTGGGGTGATGAGAATCAGACCGATTGGTGGTTGAAAAGGTCCCTACCCAACTGAAGTTCCACTAAGGCTTCAGGGTCCTTGATTAAATGTTTGTGGCAAAGCCATGGGGTGTGATGTGAGGTGTATGGGGCTGGTGTTGTAGCCCAGGGGAAGGTGTTGTTAACCCCTTCATGTTTGTGATGCCAGGGCGGGGTTTTAACCGAGAAACACCTGAACGGTAGCACTGCTAATCCTAGTTTAGGCAGGGCAAATAATTGTCCAAGGCCCGGTTAGGGTTAACGGTAGCTTTACTGAGGTAGACAGATGGTACAGTCTATACAGCTAGGCCAGGATCCTAGAGAGATGACAAGTAACACAGACCTCGCAGCTTGCTGGGACTTGCAGTGACTTTGACAGACTTCAGCACAGCCACGACAGAGAAGACTTGACTTGCTGACTTGTGGCTGTAATTTAGGCTTGAGGCCTCCAGATGCGCTGGACCCTGGCTCTGAGATGTCTGGACTAGACTTGACCTCAGCAGAAAGAGCAAAAGAGGCAGATTACAGCTCCTCTCTTCCTTATAAAGGGGGCTGTGCAAGGAGCCCATAGGCTAGCTGCGGGTCACCTGGTGCTCTCTGGGTAACAAAACATATGACTTAAACATGTGACGACCATTATCATGTGACTAATAACCATGTGAACATATCAAAGGTCCTTCACATTCAATATACAACCAATTACATTATGGAGGAACACTGCAGGTGAGCCCTGAGCACGTACAGGGACTCAAGCTGATAGGACTGTAGGATGATATCCTGTACTGGGACATCACAAAAACCCCTTACTTAAGTAAAGTCACCTTCAACGTCCCTCCTTGAAAGCTTTGAGGAGCATAACAGCCGTGGGGCCACATACAGTCCTGGAGCATTGTATCAAATGTCCATTTCCAGGCGGTTTTGTTGACATGAACTGATAATACAATAGAGTCTCTGTATCAATGTCCATACATACTCTGGTAGATTTGTATAACGGAGAATAAGGTTTACTGGAGAACAAGGATTATGTATAATAATGACAACATACCTATGACTATGGTATAACACGACTTATGGACTATGACTATGTATATCATAACATTTGACTATGCATATTATGACAATTGACTATGCATAACAACACTTTTTATACATTACTAAGACATAACACTGGCAGATTGGGTTGCCGGAGGCTTTCTGCCCAATGCCTTGGCTACTGGGGTCCCTTGGCATAACACACTTCTCCCCAGAACACTAGATATATTTATGCTAGACATTTTCTCATGCTAGAATTTTTTTTAAACTTTTGACATTTGTTACCTTTGACTTTTTGTTACGTGCTTTTGTGGGAACAGAAATACCTTCTGGCCAGCAAACTATCCTGGGCATTACATTAGACATTTTAGACATAATAGACATTTGTACGGACTGTGTTGTGGTGAGTGTTACAGCCCTAATGTACAGGAGACATGTGTACATGACTTTATGTGTACTTATGACTGTGTAGTATACGACTTTACTGTACATGATGTTGGCGATGGGGTGACATGTTGCTTCTCTTGATTGGTTCAGGATAACCCGTACAAGAAAACTGCCAGACATCAGAAAATATGGTACACTATGGCTTTTTGGTGTACAACAAATTATATACATTTTTATTATACTATAGCAATTATAGTGCAGGACCGAAAATATTTCCTTTTTGCATAACGGTGAGCAAAAATATATTACTATGGCAGTATTTACACAGATGTCCATGTATCGCTCAGTAGTCCAGATACACTATAGAGTTCCGGTGCTAAGAATCACAGCCGTAGCCGGGCACAACACTTACGAAATTGGTTGCCACAAAACTTTCTTGACTAGTCCTTCAGGCACTGTGCTTAAACATTGCTGTAGAAACCTTAAACAACAAAAATTGTGCTTGCACACAGAAGTCAGTGAGTCTTACGACCAAGTCTGGTGAAGTTACTGTACAGGAATACACAAATAGAAAATTTTTCACATAGGTACACTTCCACTCCAACCTCGTCGGTCAGACTGCTTTCTAGGCTGTAACATATACCTAGAACAACAAGACTGGGACATGTGTGTTCCATGAGACATGGGACAAACGGGATTCAGTGATGGTCGGACTCACAGTGACCACCAGCTTGTGCCACTGGGGGAGGGATGAACTGCTGGTGCCTGTTGGTCCGGCCAAGCCTCCTGAACAGGTGGATCCGGATACTCTTCTTGGACAACTGCTCCCTTAACACTTGGTGGTAGGAGACCAAAGGGAGTCCCAATCTTCAGAGTGGAAGTAGCTGAAGGGGATTTGTGTGGGATTCTTGGGTCTGGTGACGGCTGCTGCCAATTCCCCTTGCAGACACTGTACAGGCGTCTATTCAACAATCTCCCCGCTCTTAAAGCGTACCCGTCAGATTCAACAAAAAATAATTTTTTAAACATATCACTCAGTACCTAATCCTGACCATGTACATCTATTTTTTATGTGTCTAGCACCTTATTTTTTTATTTATTACACTTTTAATTTAGTTCATTAGTCTGAATTCCTCTCAAAGGGAGGGAGCGTGGCCTCACTGTGCTGGTCTCCGCCCCCCTCCCTTAGTATGCTGTCTGCCCACATCTGCCCTATCATTAGCAAAACTACAACTCCCAGCTTGTCCTCACTGACGGTAGCGGGACACAAACTGACAGTGGGAGGATTTTTCCTCCAGCTGTGAGCCCTGCGCTCACAGCTGTCAATCAAGGAAGTGGGTCCATGACATAGGTGATGATGCATGGACAATGCAGGACTAGTATGTGTCCAAGCAAGTATGAAATACAGAAAATTTTCTAATGAAAGTAATTGCAAAATCTATTGGTTTTGCATGCTTTACAACATATCAAAAGTTTTTGTATCTGACAGTGCCCATTTAAGAAAATGCTTAGCTGGGGGGAGATAGCCCCTTTGTACTTCCCTCCTGTTCACTAGAAGGATGCCCCCATGGTGGCAGTCCATAAGGGTGCCAAACCCCCTCACTTTGTCGAACTTGACTACTGTTGTGCGACGGCGCTCCAGGGGTGGCTCACCCTCTTGGGAGTACTCCAATGTTCTAATATATAGGGTTTAACATTTTGTTATCTAGCTGCTGCTCCTGTCGCACCTCAAACGGCAGCAGATGCTTCGGCCCATATCTCTCCATTCGCTGAACCCTCAGTTCCTCCATGATAGCGGCTACCTCAGCGTCTATTTTGGCCCTTTTGGACTCGGCCGGAGGAACTGTGGGAAGGGACTTCCCTGGCATGGGAAGGAGATGCTCCCTCATATACTCGATTAAGTCAGGCTCGTCGACAAATAGCCACCTAGGTAACAGTGGTGACAAGGGACGTGCTGGGGGCTGCTGGACCTGGGGCACTGACTCTGGACTGGGGGTAGATGGAGGGGTAGAGAACGCAGCCTCAGCCGAGGTACTCACGTCTGACTCCTCTGAGCCGATCAATGCCCAGGATCCCCAGGTTCGGTGATGGGGTGACAGCCTCACCGGCATTGGTTCTCGTGACGACTTCGGCCTACCTTCTGCCTGGATTTGCAGGCCACTCTCCATCATCCTTTGGCAACGGCACTTTCAGATGGACGTCTTCCGCCCTGATGGAGAGCTTATGCAGGCGATCCGCTAACTCCTGGAACACTTTTGCCGCGGCTGCCGTAATCTGCCGATCCTCCGGTGCCATCTTGGGACACTTCACACACATGGATAGCTGTGCCTCCACCATCTTCTTACTCTCAGCCAGCACTTCCGTAGAACTGAAGAGCTCAGGCCCTGTGTCGCTTCTTATACTGCAAATCCAAATTATCCATATGGGATTTCCCAGGGATGCTATACCAATACTCAATTTCCCATTCAGGCTTGCGCCCTCGTGGGACTAATTTCCTAAACTAGGGAACCCTACATAGATAAAAATTCCTCTTAATTGTTACTAAAAATTCTTAATCAAATGTGTGAGAAGAAACAAAAATATGATGTGCATTAAGAACACAGCCAATGGGTCAATAGGGGGTTAGGTATGACACCTACCTATTCCCATTTGTAATAAAGTTGGATATAAGGCTCCAAGCCGGGATGCCACTAATTTCCTCCACTTAGGATGTTTGTTATTACACTCACCTTATATAAAGATTTAATTACTCTGATCCATATGCTGCTTTAAAACATCACACACTGACAACCCCCCCCCCCCCCCCCCCCCGACGTTTCGCTGGCCGTGACCAGCTTTATCATGGGCTGAGGTGTTAACGTTGAAACTGACAAAGAAGGTTTAACCTCCGAAACGCGTTGTTCTGCACTAATTAAAGCCGTTTCTTCATAACCATTTATTGTGCGCCATTCAAGCCAAAAAGTAGGAATTTTCTCCCAGACATCTGGATAACCCTGCCAAATTACCCCCTGTCTGCTACAGCACATCTGCAACCCCACCGCTTGCATAGCAGAGCCTCCCGACTCTTCTGCATTCCTAAAGCGCTAATAATTTTTGTGCCTGCCCGCACAACACTAAAAGGTGAGCATATTACAGTTCATTTCCATATGATATATGCTTACACCCCCAGATTAACTGCACTATTGTAGCACCGTCTCTGCTTCCTTTTTTCTCCCTCTCTTCATACCTCTCACCAGCCTGACATGGCTGATAACAGAGAACAATAGATTGTATTCTCGTTTCCAACAGTCGCCTCTCCTCTCCTGGCATGGCTGATAACAGAGAACAAAAGATTGTATTCACCTGTCCTACAGTCACCTCTCCCCTCCTGACATGGCTGATAACTGAGAACAATAGATTGATAGATTGTATTCACCTATCCCACAGTCACCTCTCCCCTCCTGACATGGATGATAACAGAGAACAATAGATTGTATTCACCTGTCCTACAGTCACCTCTCCCCTCCTGACATGGCTGATAACCGAGAACAATAGATTGTATTCACCTGTCCTACAGTCACCTCTCCCCTCCTGACATGGCTGATAACATAGAACAATAGATTTTATTCTCCTGTCCTACAGACACCTCTCCTCTCCTGACATGGCTGATAACAGAGAACAATGGATTGTATTTACCTGTCCTGTGAGATGTAATCTCCTTGAATAAAGCGAAATGAGCCTGGACCCAGTTTATTACCGTTTTGTAAAACACATGCCTGCGTCCTGACATGTGTGTCTGTGTGGTCTCCTGTGTGATGAGTCTAATGTCTTACAATATGATACATCATAAAACAGCAAGAAGATACACAAAATGACTTTTAAAATGGCTGCAACACCCCCACCGCAACCCTGTCACTGTTTAAACAAAACATAGAAAGCTGAAGAAGTGCAGACTGCGGGCATTATATACAGCAGAATGAGCGCTGCCATCCAGTGACAGTTATGTGAGCGCAAGATGTCAACAATGTGCAGCTCACAAGTCATCACATATAATACTGCCTCCTGAGTACAAGAAGAAAAGTACTACAATACTGCCTCATATGTACAGGAATTTAACTACTATAATACTGCCCCCTATGTACAGGTATATAACTACTATAATACTGCTCCTATACACAAGAATATAACTACTATAATACTGCCTCCAATATACAAGAATATAACTACTATAATACTGCTCCTATATACAAGAATATAACTACTATAATACTGCTCCTATATACAAGAATATAACTACTATAATACTGCCCCTATATAGAAGAATATTACTACTATAATACTGCTCCTATATACAAGAATATAACTACTGTAACACTCACATTTCAGAAGACAGGAACTCCGGGGGATCTGGATCCACTGGGCCTGTGTGGCAGATGACTCGGACCGTACCAGTGAGCGGAGTCTAAGGTGCCGCTGGTTTTCAACAGAGCCCGCAGCAAAGCAGGATGGACTTGCAGCGGCAGGCGGCACCCAGGTCGCTACCGCTGGCACGGCTCGATCACACAGGCTGCTGAGGAGATGCGAGGCACAGGAGGGATAAGGCAGCTCATGGTCAGGATAGCAGAAGGTCAAGGCAGGCGACACAGTAGCGTAGTCAGGACGTAGCAGGGGTCAGTAGGCAGGCGGCAGAGGAGCAAGGTCAAGTTGCAGAGCAAAGGATCAGATACACGGCAATACAATCTCTCAGGCACAAGGCAACAAAGATCCATCAGGGAATTGAGGAGGGTGGAGGAATTTATCAATGAGCCACAGGTGAATTACACTAATGAGCGCACTGGCCCTTTAAATTTTAAAGCTCCGACGCGAGCGCACCCTAGGGGACGGGGCACGCGCGCCGAAGCAGAGAGGCAGGGAAGGAGAAGCACCAGGTGAGTGACGTACTGGGGCTCACATGCGGGCTCGTCCCGCGATGCGAATCCCAGCCCCTCCGGCAGCAGCAGGTAACGGGACCATGCGCTCACGGCCAGCATGTGCGGCCGGAGCGCATAACGTAACAACTACAATACAAGAATATTACTACTATAATACTGCTATATACAAAAATATACCTACTATAATACGAGTGGCCTGACGAAGCGCGAACACGGTCCGTTTGCCCAGCCCCCCACGCCAATCCTCTCTCCTGCACTGTGTTTGTTACCTGCTCCAATATTGAATAAAGCCTGAAGATTTTGCATACTTCTACTGGGTGAGTGCTCCGATTTATTCTTCTCCATACGCTATTGCCAATGTTTTATATTTACAGCTGTCGTAGTGGGCATTGAAATTAAGGAACTCCAGCGGTGCCAAGGTGCTTTTTCTCTCTCGTATGTTGCATACCTACTATAATACTGCTCCTATATACAAGAATATGACTACTATAATACTGATCCTATGTACAAGAATATAACTACTATAATACTGCTCCTATATACAAGAATATGACTACTATAATACTGCTCCTATATACAAGAATATAACAACTATAATACTTCTTCTATATACAAGAATATAACTACTATAATACTGCTCCTATGTACAAGAGTATAACTACTATAATACTGCCCGTATATACAAAAATATAACTACTATAATACTGCCCCTATATACAAGAAGATAACTACTATAATACTGCTCCTATATACAAGAATATAAATACTATAATACTGCCCCCATGTAAAGGTTTATGGCTGTGATTTATTATAATGTTTCCTGTCAGGTTGTTACATTACTGAGTAGTTTCCGCATTTGTGAATCACTTGTACAGTCCGGACGCCGCTGTAGATGATGAGTTGCAGACTTCAGATACTTTCCTCGCCCTCTGCCAGTTGATGCCGGGCCCCTGAGTCATTTGTTATGCCATGATGTGTACACAAAATATACACTGATCATAGCCATGTCCGGGGGCCCAGGAGAATGGAGTGGAGCATCTTCATTATTAATAACAACCCCTTCATTTATTTCTTTATTTATTATTTCTTTACACCATTGAGGAATGAAACAATTTCAGTAAAAACATAAAATAATTGGTGGGGCCCTTCCTGTGCAGTAATAGATTATGGTCCTTTATGTACCTTTACATAACGTTACATGATACCTCCATCGTTGCTGACAGACACACTCCGCTGTAACAGGCAAGATAGGATATATCTCTCATCAGGATGTGTAAAGAGGTTTTCCAGAATTGTTTTCTCCTCCGTCTGACTATTTGATCAAGGGAGTGACTGGTTTCTGCTTACACAGTAAAAAGAGACAGAAGCAGACAGCACTGTATATTGTGTAGTGGACATGCAGGAGTATTGCATCTCATGTCTCATTGAAGTGAATGGGAGCTAAACTGCAGTTACCCAATACGGCCACTGCACAACGTACGGAGTGGTAAACAGCTGAGCGGCAGGGGTGCCAGATGTCAGACTCAAAGTGATCACATATTGATGTCCTATACTGAGTACTAGAGAATGGAGTATAGGCTGTGAGTAAAAAAAAAACTTTCTGAAAACCCCTTTAACTCCTTAGATGCCATTATCAGCAGCTGTGGCATTAAATTGGTTTTGACGGAGGGTGAGGGCTTCTTCCATCAGTTTATCGGTGTCCCTGTGATGCAATTGAGAGGAGACAATAGCTTGTCATCAGGGCCAGACTGGCCTACCGGGATACCAGTTGCCAGTAGAATGCTCACCCCATGGGCCAGCCGGCACAGCAGTTTCAAGAAGAGTGGGCCTGTGTAGGGGCTGGAAGCAGAGGCTCAAGACACTCTGCCTCTCATGACATTAGAACACCCACCTGGTGGCAGAGGAGCCTGAGATACCTTTAACTACCGGATAGATGCCCTTCCCCGCAGTAGGGGATCGATGCGGCTACCATAGGCACACGGCGGCCGTGTTATGACATTTACAGAATGCTAGAGCAGACGTCAGAATGTAGTCTGGATCTGAACGACATCATCATCTAGAGGTGGGGCCTCTGCCCAGCAACTACAGACGCTTTGTCTTGCTTCCTAAAGTGTTGTGCATTGGCGGCTGCAGCTCTTTCCAGCCATAGTAACCACAGGGTAACTACAGGCCTACTCAAGGGGGTGAGGGGCTAATCTGAGGGGAGTGAGTGGCTAATCTGAGGAGACTGCATGCTTCTGGAAGGGGTTGGGAGCTAATCTGACGGGAATACCTGCCGACTGGGGGGGAAGTGTGCTTGTTATGTGTAATTCCAGCATTTCCCTCCATAGGGGTCCTGCTCTTATTGGCTTCTGTTCATGCTTACTCCTTCCTCTTTTGGTCTCCTTGCTCCTCTCTTCCTGCTCTCTGTGACCTGTGCTGCCTGTAGGGTGTATGTGTGTGCTGTCCTAGACCCAAAAATACAGTCCACTCCCTGCTCAACTCCTCCTTAAAGATAGCCACATCCTGTCCAACTGTGCCTGAACAATAGGTTTCTTTGTGGTTCTGTAAAGATGTTTACCTTTCATGTTGTTGACCACTGCCTGCCCCTGTATACAATATTGTCTCTCCTGTGCTTGACCTGGACTGTTGACTCTGAATATGCGCCACCTGCCAAGATCCTTCTGCTTATATGAGACTTTGCCACCTTCCCAACCCACAAAAACCTGCCTGAACCAAAACCTGCCTTTGCCTGATTCCTAGGTGCCTTACACCAGTCACTTCTGGTCTGCTGGGACTGCCACAACTCCACCACTACTCTTGGGAAGCACATGGATACCTTCTAGTACAGAGGTCCCCAACCCAGTTTTCAAGGTTCTACTAAAAGTCCAGGATTTGAATTTTTTTCCTGTTCAGTTCCAATAAAATGACAAAAAAAAAGTTGGTGGCCGGGAGGACTGGTTGGAGACTACTGCTCTATAAGTTAAGGCCAAACACACTTCAAGATGTGGAAGCTTAAGTCTAACCAGTTAGGTAGCACCATGATACCAGGGCAACTGAGAGGCAGAACAAAGGTGCGTAGACCTGTGATAAATGAAATGCAGAATATACCAGATCATTCTAGAAGTGATCAACACCCCAAGTAGGATTAAATATTTTTTTTTTTATAAAGCCCATAAATTATCATTTATCAAATACCTCCTTTTCTGGAACCAAATCAAATAGCATATGCTAATAAAATAAATAGGCAAAAGTATTATTATTATTTTTTATTTATAAACAAAATTGCACAAATTTGCACAAAAGGGCATAACATTTTACACAATTTCTGGAAAAAAATATACAAATACTTTTTCTTTTTAGAAAGTTACATAAAATATTTTTTCTTTACAGAGCAAGTCGGAAATTAGGAAGAACCAGAAAATGTATTTGGTATACATTTGTATAAAAAATGCTGGAAGGTGATACAGAACTGAAATTCAAATTTATATTTTTTAATAAAGTTTTTAACTTTGGAATCTTAAGGTGTAAAAACGTGGCTCTTAAAAATATTTTCAATGGCTTTTTATTGTGTTTAGAAAAAAGTAAGAGATCGAAATAAAACAAAAAAATAAATGAAAATTAAAAAGATGAGATGGTGACATCTCCATGGGCAGAGGTTTGTAAAGTTATAGGTTTTTGTTTTCCAAAAATATAACAGAAATCTAATGCATATACACATTGTTTTATATAATGTGATTAACATTTTGGAAAATATTTTTGTTAAATTCAAAATAGAAATATTTTAAGATTTTTTTTTATTTATTTAAAAACCATCAGCTGTCTTTAGAGTGGTCCTTAAACCTTGATAGTGTTCAATTAGGCTACAACCTCTCATCCAAGAAGGACTTGGTCCCCTGATACATAACATTCTCAGCATATTTCCAGTAATACCCTGATAGCTAGAATTCGTTTTTGTCCCTTTGGCGGTTAAGATTATTTTTAGATTGGGAATTACTGGATATTTACACACAAATTTAGTGTCTAGTTTTAAGCATTAAAAGGAAAGGCACGTTGTAAGACACAGAAAACAATTTTCGCTTTTCAACCTCTACATAGTGCTGGTGGGAAATTTAGTATTACAATTACAAAAAAAATAACAAAACCAAAAACTGAAACCAATCGTATGGTAAAATTTCCTTACGAGATTAACATTATATTATGCAAACATTTTTTCAACACTTTTTTCTCAAAAAAAACTTTATTAAAATAGAGCTGAAAAATCATTAAAAACATAACTCAAAACACAACACAACACTATACACAAATAAAGGGGCGGCAAGGTGTTAAAAAAGGAGAATAAACCATACGTTATTTTTTTAACTGTTATAAATCTACATTGTTTAATATTTGATATATTATTTTATGTAAGTGGAATATTATTTCCCAGATTCTCAAATGTAACCTAAACTTTTACCTGTTACTCCAAGATGTATTCACAATATAAAAAATTTGTACTTGAAGGATTAAAAAAAGACAAAAAAATCAGGTAAAAATGAGACATACTACATTATTAAGATGACAAATATAATAATTATACAAAAATGTTTTAATTCATAAAAAACAAACTTCTGGGTTTCTGGGAAATAATAAATGGAAGATTAAAGAGGTACTTCATTGAAAGACATCTTATTCCCTATCCAAAGATGCAGACACGGAGGCCAGGAAGCCGTGGTCGTTACATTGCGAAAGGCACCCTAGGGATGTCATCCATCATGCTCCCTCCCATAGACATAAATGGAGGGGGCATGGCGTCTTGGCTGTGGCCTCTCGAACCCAAGGTTCTAGACATAATGTTCAGAACACCAGGTGTCAGCACAAAAGATCGCAGGGGGTCCCAGCGGCCGGATCCCGGGATAAAATGTCTAGCAACGGAGTATCCCTTTAACTGATAAGATGTCTCCTTTTATTAATTATTTTTAGGATATAAAAATATTGGGCCATTATAAGGATGAGATTTGTTCATACTTTGCCTCTATAAAGTGCTACTTTTTGATCAATATGGAATGGCTTTTAAGTCTTTAAAATAATATTTTTCGGCACAATCGGTGATCATCCTCTATAGTATCAGTGCTCTGTGAAGGTTTCTGTACAATAAAAATAAAAGTGCTTCCCACTTCATCTACGTCTACATATTTACAGCATGCAGCCACGTTGTTCCTCTAATTTGGTGAACCTCACAACAAAAAAACAAAACAAACATACAATAATTTTCTCATATATACAGTGGAAAATGTTACAAGAATGTGCAGATTTTTTTTTGTATATTATAAATTTTCGTCCTTCTATTTGCTCCCTTACAAAATAAAAAAATAGAGCTGAACTGTCGAGAAAAAAAAATATTTAGTGTGTTTTTACATTTTCTCTTTTAAATCTTCCAGTAGCAATATACAAAGTGAGTTTCAACATCCTTATCAGTCCCTTTAAAGTGTACCTGGATGACGTCTGTGTAGTACCGCTTTTAGGCACTTTTCCCCCCCCCCCTATTTATACAGCCCATAAAACACAGATATGTACATAGACCCATACATGGATACGTATGTATAGTTGCTTAAAGGGGTACTCAGCTGCTCAGCGTTTGGAACAAACTGTTCCGAATGCTGGAGCCAGCCCCGCCCCCTCATGATGTCACACTCCCCCCTCAATGCAAGTCAATGGGAGGGGGTGTGACGGTTGTCAATGGGGCGGGGTGTGATGTCATGAGGAGGGGGCAGGGCTATCACATCACAAGCTCCTGGCACCGATTCTAAGCATTCGGAACATTTTGTTCCAAACACTGAGCATCGAAGTACCCCTTTTAATATTTGTACTGTTGTGGGATGTACATAGCCTTTTGACCTTAGTTCATTTCCAAATTCAGATTTATTTAAAAAATGTTGTGGCAATATTAGATACTTTTTCAGATATAACTATGACTGTGACTACATAGCATGACCATAAGCCAAGCTCTTGATCTTCATAATGGCAACTTTGGAAAGCCAAATATAACCCTGGATCTGCCAGGTTTCACCAGATTTTAGTTCATGGATCTTACCAGCCTGTTTGTCTCTAGAAGTTTCTAGGTAGGACCGAATAGTTACAAAATATCTTGGGCCACCTCACGTGGTTCCAACTTCCTTAGTATAGCTTACCTCAACTTTTTTGGGTAGTCTAGTCCTTTAAACCTTTTTGCAGTACCACTTTTCACCACTATTACAATAATGCAACAGCCCTCAACATAAATAAAAAATGGCTACTGAATTTCTTATTTTTAAAGCTCAGTAACAGCCATAATAGTTCTGGTACTTGTAATCCAGAAAGGAGTGGTACAACCCTTTTTCAATTTGTCCAACAGTGACTGCTTTAAGAAGACGATAGCCCCATATAAAAAGTCTCTTTTTTTTTTCTTTTTTTTGGATTTTTACCAAGAAAAGGTAAAAATTCAAGGAATGAATGAAAATATACAGATATCCTCTAAGATAGAAAACCATTGGGTGGTACTTGGGCTGTGGAGGCCACTGCTTTAGTCCTTATATACAATGGACTCCACAATTAAATAGCTGGATGTTTGTCCTTGTTTTTGTCCTGCCTTGGGTAAACAAACATGGACCAGAATGGGGCTCAAGTGCTCTATGCCACAAGATTTATGGAATTGTGTGGACTGTGGTTATTTTTGGCAACAATTAAGGCTCAAGGTATAGAATGTCCCCAAATGTCTGAGCTGGATGTTGGTAAGGACACTTTTTAACAATTTGCATTGCTTGGCCACCTCACGTGGTAGATTTTTACCACTGTTCTAAGTGCAGGTCAATTGTATTATTTAAGTTGAGATCAGTAACATCAAGGAAATCAGTGTTGAAGATACTGGGACCAGCAGTGGTGAGTGACCCCAAGCCTGTGGCCGAACTTGGTGGCGTTAAGTCCAACCACTCCATGGACTCCCAAGGTGATTCAGTAAAGCTGATATGATGAAGACCATTGTTTTCCACTGAAGATGGGGACAACTGAGTTTCCATGGAAGATAAAGAAGATTCCAACATTTCCTCAGAACCTTTTCCAGGAAACCCTTCAATCACCCGCTCAAAGTGTGGATCATCATTTCCGATTTTAAGAAGCGGTATTTCATTAGGTCTACTCATGGGGCTATGAGTGTTGAGTAAGACTTCAAGGTGGCCATCACTGTTCGAGCAGTTCTCGTATGGAAGGTGAGCGTTCGAGGTGGTCACACTTTGGTTTCCAGTTGACACATTCAGCTGACTGAGCTTCTGCCCACATGACCTCTCATCTTTGGCATTGGCTGGCATTTCTGCAAGAATATAAGTAGACACTCAGTATATCATATGACTATCTGACTATCTTATATATCCAAAAAATCTTGCCTCTCTATTGTTTATAGGCATTTTCTATAAATATTTGATTCTTACCTCCACTTTCAATCAGGACATCAAGAAGTTCATCCATCTGTTGACTCCTTGTTATTTGCTGTAGAAGGAAAACATCAAGATGATGACCATCAAGAACCATAAAAATATGTCTAGAAGGTTAAAAAGCTAAACAGTCTACAACAAGCTGATGGCAGAAAAACTCAGGGTATAGACAAAGGGTAAATGAGACCTTTCTACTGACAAATGACATGAATAATCCAAGCCTTCCCGGTATCACTGGAAGAGGAACTAAGACCAAGACTACTTAGCGTTCGTATTCTTGAAGCTTTACACATATTATCCTATCAAAATGGCAACTGGGCAGAAAATATTTCAGTAATTTTTATTTTATTTTAACAATTTAAGGTTTTAAAGCATATTTAGAGCTGCTAAATTGAAATGACTGAAGCCAAACCATTACTGTTCCACAGGGAACTGTCTAGAGATGACATCATTGGATTCCATGGTGACATTTTTGGACCAGCTGAACATGTTTCTATGCCAAAAAAAATTGACTATTCAGTTGGGTGAATAACATATAGCAACACATCATGGAGTAACAAGACTCTCATTGATATAATTAGCACAAATCTCAAATAACTTTTTTGGTGGGGGTTGGGGGATTATTTTCTACAGAAAAAATTTATGAAAAATTGGCCATTAAGCATCCTATTACCTGTCTGACTGCATCCTCATAGGAGGGAAGCTGCTTGGAAACTGTAGAGGTTGCATTACAGAAATTCGTGCCGGGAGTGGGAAGCTTTTGACCTGCCTGGGGAGATGATAGGAAATATGGGTTAATTATTTGTGTTAGAAGAAATGTCCTTCTTGGACTATAAATCCCATTCCCAGCCATAATATAACGGTCTATGAATGTGCATGGATGTCATATGTTTTATACTTATAATTCAAAGGTAATGCAACATGCTATGTGCCAGGGTGTAAATGGGGCCCCAAGTGATTGCCCCATTACACTAGTTATTGGGATCCTAGTAGGCTTACAGAAGTCTGCTGAAAGATCTTGCCTAAAGAGATGAGGTCATCCTTGAATATCAAGAAGCCATCTGGGTTAAATTTGAAGTGGGGCATTTTCTGCTCGAATTTAAGTCAAAAAGGTCCAGATTCCAGAATGATCACCATGGCAACCTCCATGCGTCATCAAACTCTCAAACTTTTTTGAGAAGGCTTATTGATTTTCTAACCATGGAATGAAGACTAATATGTTACCTCAGTGGTGCCAATGTACAAACGTGCAGCCTCAATTGCAAGACATGCATCATGCAAAGCTTTACCTTTCCTAGCACTGCTGTACTTTTTGGTGGGACTTGTTCTTTGATATTCTGCTTGTTTTCTGACTGGTCAATGTAGGATGGCTGTAGAGTGTTTTGGTTGGGTGAGTAGCAGACAGAACTTCCAGTATTCTGAAAGTTTAAGGTTAAAAGATTAGTGATAATCTAGTACCCAATATGAAAGACTGACTCCCATATGGTAGAAAATTTTTCAATGGTGCCATACCTGTGTGGTGTGAATCCGGTGGTTGACTTGTGGTGACATGCTGCGGGTATCTCCTTGTGAGCTTGGAGATACAGCCAGGTAGTGGTTATTGGGAGATGGGGGTAAACTGATGTGCTGTGGACTATTTGTAGTTCCAATGGGAGAATGTTGTGGGGAACATTGAGGACTCAGGAAAGTGGAAGAAATGACGGAATTTGGGTTGGAAGCCTCCATGCAATGGTTGTTCATCAGGCAAGGCATTGGTTGTGTTGGACACGATCCATGCTTTTCAGATACATTGTTTACCTGGGCTTTCAAAGTCATTTGCTTAGCTGCAAAGGGGCAGCTCGAGACATTTTCTTGCTTTATTGGCACTCCAAAAAAATGTTGAGATGGAAGTGTCTTGTCAAGAGACCCACAATTCCCTTTTTGCTTTTGCAGTTGCAGCCTAAGTTCCTCAACTTGTCTTTGCTCTTGTTGGAGCTTCCAGGTCAACTCATTGATGACCTTTTGCTTCTCCACCAACATTTTGTCTTTTTCAGCATCCATGCCTTCCAGTTCTACTTGGTAGCTACCACTGTTAATACTGCTCATTAGACTTTCCTCTGCACTAAGGTGGATAGGAGAAGGGTGCAGACCAAAGTGAGGAGAAGACATTGGTCCATCACTGAAGGTATCAGGCAAGGAACCATTAACAGAGAGGTCTGAGGAGGCTGGAGATATTGGTGGGGTGGAGCTGGTGCTGCCAAACTGATAGAATCCATTTGAAATGACTCCTCCCGATGGGTGGGTTTGGAAGCTTGAGTTGTTTGGATTAACAGGAAAGGTAACCGTTGTGATTTCACTAAATGATGAGACATTATTCCCGCTGCACTCCTGGAAGGGTCGTAGTCGTTCCATCAGTGAAGTTTTTGTACCAGATACAGGGAGGCCACGTATTCTTAGTTGTTGCCTCAGCTCGGACACCTTCAAAACAAGAAGAGCCATTATACATAAAAGATGTTATGACCCATTAGATGTTTTTAAACCATTGATTGAACAATAAAGTGTCTAAATATCTTTGTTGGAAAAAGTCAACCCATATAGGTATCAAAACAGTCAACTGATTGTTAGCCAACGCAAAACACACCTTCAAATCATCCAAATTAGAGGGCAATAGACCTGGTTTCATGGAGGACATATTTGCTTGGCCAGAGAACGCGGTCTTCACTGGAGACAGTGATGGGCTGCTAACCATAGATGTGTTAAGATTCCGAGTCATGTGATCATTTGGTTGCCTTAAAAACAAAATAAGTTGAAAGAAATTACAAAAAGTTTTCTCAATTGATTAGAAATAATGCGGTTGGCTTATTCTCTCAGACATCTCTTAGGATTTAAAAGAAAAATCTCAACTAAACCCATAGTTACAAGTATCATAGTTTGGGAAGTGTACTGGCACCTAAAATGACCACTCAAGTTGTAGCTCACAAATTAGTAATAATAGTAAGTATTTTTGGCCTATGACTGCTTGGTTCAAGAAGAGATGTTCATATTTGCAAACAGATGTTCTCTAGTATGGAGGTAATACGTACTTGAGATGTGGGTGGTGCATGCCTTGGTAACTGAAGTGTTGCTGCTGTTGCTGGCTTAGAATCTGCAGTTGAAGAAATAGTTGTTGCTGCTGTAGGAGCCTGGCATAGGCAGAGTCCATAGGCGGAGGAGACTTTTCAGCCTTTTGGTCCGGAGGAATGTACTGGTGATATTTTAGCTTTTTCACCTTGGGCTTGATGTCTTTAGGTTTCTTGTGCCGGTTTTTGGAATCTAATGTAGACTTGGTCTGTCAAAACAAGTTAGTGTTAACAAAAATATGAAGAAATATATAAACTTTACTAATTAACTTCATCCAAATGTAATGGGGCAGCTGTAGGGCCCTTGTTTGTTTGTTTGGTTTCACCAAAGGTACCACATTTTACGATACAGGAGTGGACAATTGGTCGATAGGTTCTGGAAAGGGCCCTTATGTGGCAACACCTGGCACCATTTTGACATTGCCTTGTGGACCATGTCTTATTAACAACCATGTGCTCAGTTGAGGCTTGTAATATTCCAAGAAAGCCACCACCAATACAAGAGGCCAACTGGAAGATCTTGGATATGGAGATTTTTTTTTTTGTAATTTACTAAAATGGTTGCTCATTCACCTTTACAGCTGCAGAACTAGAGGCTATGTGTCCTGTTGTAGACATCTGGCTTTCTGGGTGCAGGGAACATGGATGAATCTGGTGTGCGCTGCTGTCCTGTGGGTCATTTTCAGTTTCTTGGATATGATTCTAGAATGAATGAAGAAAAGATCTTATTTAGATACAGATTTCTTCCCCACTCTAACCGAGACTCCAGACGTTCCAGAGCTTTCAGACACCACACTGGGATTAGAGATGGAAAGTCTAAGGTGACAGTCGGTCAAACAGGCTGGAGATTTATTGAGGTGAATTTATATTCACATTATGGAGGCTGTGCTGAATAGCAACCTTTATTTCACCAACTATTTAGTGAAATAAGAAAGTTGTAAAAAAATATTCTTTAAATCAGTAAGAAAAAAGAGAAAAAGTCTAAAAGAAAAATAAATCTGTCGTATGAAGTTTAAAAAAAAATAAAAATAAATAAATGATTTATCATCCACTAAATATAAAGATTGCATTTAGTAAGTTATGACTAATAGTTTGATTTTTTTTTTATATATAATTATTTTTTATTATCAATGTTATTTTTATTACTTTACTATTATTATTTATTAGGAATTTATTTTTAGGATCATTTTATCAATTTATAGTATTTAACTATTCAATTATCAATTATGTTATTTTCAATAACTTGTTAATTCTGATTTGCGCTTGATACTTAATTATTTTTCCCAGATAATAAAGCATAATTTCTCTATGCAATTTTTTTTTACTCTCCTGAATAAGAGCAGACTTTTTTTGTGGCTCCTTTTTAAGTTGTAAGGCAGTTTGTACTGCTTTTCCTTTATCTTTTATTTATATGTTTAATTTATATTTAATCTTAAATTTATATGAAGATTAAATATCAGAAAAAAATAAGAATGAAATCACTTTTGTTACATTTGTTTATTTATTTTTAAGTAAACGAATTATCGCAGCTTCTTTATAATGGGGCCGACGTTCATTATGACACGTTGTAAAATTTCAGTCCAGGCCTCACGTCTATTCTCCAACACTATGAAATTGTAATAAAGTAATCCAAAAGTTGTTAAAATATGATTTGGATCCCAGAATGACAGAGGCAACAATTCTTTAATCCATTCAGTGTCTGGAAAGTGACGCGTGCATTAAGATTTCAAGGCTCAGCTGACTAGGAGAGCGAGCGGGCTGTGAACCTGGGCTTGGCAGATGCCGAATCCTAAATCTCTGGGGAATGTTTCATCTCATTCAGGATATCTGGAAATACGGTCTCACTATGGTTACTGACAGGATATTTCTTCAGGGAAATTTATAACTAAAGTTTTTGTAGTTAAAAGTAAAAAAAACAACATAAATCCCAAATAGTAGAACAAAAAAATGATATTTAATTTTTTTTAACAAGTTAGCTTTAAAATTTTGATTTTTTTTTTTTGCATTTCAATTACCTAGTACATATTTTTCTTAGTAACTGTAATTTATAATGTCTTGAGGAATAGCCCAAAAAATGTAAACATAATTAATATACATAAAATTTAAATAGATAATTTCCTAAAATTAGAATTAATAAAATTGATGAGTGGATTAAATATTACGCTCCGTTTAACTAAATTATCTTAAAATTTTGAAATAGAATTAATTTCAAATTTAATAAAACATTAACTTCAGTCTATAAAATAATAAAAACATTAATGAAAAAGAATTAAATAAATGTTATAATATAATTTAACAAAAACATTTTAATTAATAGAAAAAAGTAATAAGATAATTAGTGTTATTTTATAAATATTGAATGATATTAATCAAATTGATTAAATTAAAGAAAGAACTATTCCCATAATATTACAGTGAAAAAAAAATATTTTTATACTATGAAGAATTCTAACTATTCTAGAAAATCAACAACATTTATGTGGGTCATGGAAAAAGAAAGAATCAATTAATCATATTTTTCTTAAATTTAAATCCTTGAATATCACGTAGGTCTTTAAATGTTTTTTGCCCATGCTGCGACCAATGAGCCTCTGAGACCAATCATATTTTATTAGCAATCTGTAATTAGACGCAGCATGCAGACAATACCTTGGCCGTCTGCCCTCAGAGCCTGGAAAATCAAGGGCCGCGATGCCAAGTACACAGTGTTACATAGACAGAGGAATGAGGAGTAAGACGACTTATGCCAAAGTTCTGTCGTATCTTGGGTTAACAATCCCTCTACATAACCCAACGCAGAACATTACTATCTTCTAAAGAATGATTACAAGATGGGACATTTACCAGCCCTGTGTAATGTCAGGTGGACATTCTAAACAACATCAGGTAAAGACTTCAAGACTGTGTCTTTAGAGTTAAGTTACTGGACAAATTAATAGGTTCCACCACATTAAATGTCAACACTCAAACTATCCACTGCTAAGAATGCTCCACAACAAGCTCCAACTAGCACATCCGCCAGCTACCCCAAGAGCATATCCAGGTATTGGCATACATCCTCAAGAACATATCCGTGTGTTGGCCATTAATCTCAAGAACATGTTAAAGTGACAGTCAACAACTTCATGAACATATCCATTTATCAGCCAACCACCTCAACGACCTAGCCCTGTAACAGCCAACCACCTCAAGAACATATCAATTTGATGGCCAACCACCTTGAGAACATATTCAGACATAGTCCATCGATCTTGATAACTTATCCATGCAACAGTCAACAACCTCAAAAACATATGCATGTATCGGCTAACAATTTCATGAAAATATCCATGTGATGGCCAACCCATTAAATGAGGAGGCCTATGGTGTCCGAGAAGAATAAGTCTTCTAAAGGTTAACCAGAATAGTCATGACTGGAAAGAGCAACTGCAGCTTATAAGCAATGTTTAGGCCAACAACCCATATGTTTTAGACTCTTAATATGGAGTGTAGTGTTCTTAAGAATAAATCCACTAAAAAAGGTATGATTCAATAATATAAGTCATTGTTCAAGACAGAATGGAGCTAATATTCAATGTTTAAGCCAACAATGCGAAAAAAATATCTGAATGCACATGACTGAAGATGGTCTATGGTTTCTATAGATGACTAAAATATAATAAACTATAATAGATATTGGCTAAAAAGGCAGCTTATGGTGGAACAATTTGACCCACTTATTGCTTTAAAGTTTTTGTGAATATATTGGATAGAAGCCAACAGGCTCCAGGTTGGAGTAGAAGATGCTTCACATCCTAGGCCTCCTTATTCAGTACAGGGTCAGTAAAGTAGAATGTATATGATACAGTGTTGACTTTATGAATCAAGTAGGCCATTAAGATATGAATAAAATGGACAGACTCCCTACCTGTCTTGGAGCAGAGTCTGGAGAACTAGTGGCATCCATATTTTTGGTCTCTTGCGGAGATGAAGATGACATTCCCTGAGAATCGTTGCTTCTCTCTTGATCGAGGGACTCGTCATTGCTGCTGTCCTCTTCGAAGGCAAAGGCATCCACAGGCTTGGAGTAATTGGCTGAATTGCCTGTGAAAGAAAAAACAACAGAATTAGGATTGACCCTTTTTAAAACACTTGACCTGATGTTGATGTAAAAAGGAACACTACATGTTATCAATGTGGAGTCAGGTGACTGAATGTAGTTACTACTGCTTGAATAAGAAACCTCTGGCCTCAATCACTTCCCTCCAGAGACTTGATAACATGAGATGACTGTGGATACTAACCAGAACTCCTAATCTACAAGCAGGTGCAAGAAATCCTGATAAACTTCTTGTAGGTGACACATGATACTCAGGCCTTTGTCTGACAAACTGGTGGAAGTTATTTTTGTCATTGGGGTCATGGGGTCCATTCACATGACATGTCCTGTAACAAGAACCTGTGTGAGAACCATCAAAAAGCTTATGATGATATAATCCACCGGTCTCACTAAATTAGGATAAGAGATCTCAATATTTCGATGAAGAATATTCTAGGTAGAGCTTTGGGTGTCACATACTATTGCTGAAAATGAATGGGATGTACTCAAGTTTATAGGGTGTGTCTCTCTAAAACCAAGAATCCCAGTGCAACCAAACGTGGGCAACCCTTCTTCCATATGAACACCTTCTCCGTTAACCACTGTCCAAAAAAGACTAGAAGACACAGTTGACCCCCAGTTTTAATTCTGTAAATGTTGACATTCTTTGCAAGTTATAAGTTGTAGTGGGTATACTCTCGTCCTACATCACTATATATATATATACGTTGTCACATAACATCATAACTATTATCAATCCGGGAAGGGTCCAAAATACCAAGAGGCCACCTTAAACCCAATCCAGGTTTGCTTTCTCCAGGGAAGTACAATCAATTACCGAGAAGCTTCTCAGTTCATTGTACAATAGACTTTGTTTGTCCGCCTTTGTAGACCACCATGTCAGGACGTAATGTGACCCCCAACATTCATAAGCATTCTGCTCCTCCTCCATGGATGGCTATGAGCGCTGACAGGAAGCTGGTAAATGGGGCTGTGATATCAGCCCTCAGCTATGTGCCAGCCGAGAATGCAGACAAAGCTGCCCTCGGTTTGGAAATTATTAAGGTTTTGGCTTCGTCCACTTCACTCAAGTCGGAGAGATTACGTAAATAACTTGACTGCACTTTGCAGTGTCTAAACATTTTATCTGAAAGAGGTTAAAGCCAGCTGATCCTACTTTATAGGTTTGGACCAGTAAAGATTTAATACCACCGGGACGCTCGTAAATCATTCTAAGAGAAATGCTGTGAACAATCCAAACATTGTGAGACTTATCGTCATGAAGAAATCTATGACCTAATTCCAAACATCTCTACTACTCGGCACTAGAACAAGTAATTTTCACAAGCCTTCATGCTGGTAACTATAAGTCCCCCCTACCCTACAAGGATACTTCATATCCCTAAAAAAGTCCAATGAAATTCTGTAGAGCCAATTAACATCACCACAGTAAAAAGTATAGGGATCTAGAGATTGAAGTGAAGCTGACCATAGATACTAGATATGTGTAGACCAAACCTGCTGATTTTGGGTGGATTGGTTGCCCATCTAATGTGTATAGGATCCACGTGACTTTCCCTGATGGCAGATGTTAGGGGGAAAGAAGGTTCCGGCATGTATGATTTCACCAGCCTAATCCTTTCGTTTGCGAGGAGATTAAGTGTGACCAGAGAAGTTCTCAGAGGGGAGAAAGGCTTTGTTAGCCACTTACATGCATGAAATGCTTGTGTATGAGAGGAATCAAAAGATATGACTGTTAACCAAACAAGTGTATATGGCCACCTTCATGATAAAGTCTTTAGAATGTGAGATGAGATGTCTTCTCTGTAAAGAAACTATTTTGGAAACTTGTAAGTTGGTGGAAGACCCTGTAACAAAAATGGTCCTCTCCTGGGGAACCACCAAAGCTATCCCATCCATAAGCTTGTCACCTCTGGCTGCTGGAGGCTTTGGAGGACCCCTAACCAGGTTCCAAAGGACGCGAGGGCTTCAGGAAACTTTGGTTTGGAAAATGTTGAGTCAACTCATGCCAAGATAAAAAAAAATTTTCTTACCTTTCATTACTTCTTTCACAGTAGATTCAAGGGGAATTATATTCTTTTCCACAAGTTCTAAAGGGCCTGGTCTGAGGGCAATCCTTTCATTGAGGTCATCTGCAAGCCGAGCCCTTTTCAGTTTCATCTGAGCAGCCTGAGCCGAACTCTCAGCAGATGATTCTAGAAGGACAAGTAAAGCTCCGTGATGCATTGTGTGTGCAACCATCCTGCAGTGTCAACTTAGGTTGTAGAACTCATATTTGAAGAACTTGATGTGCTGATTCAAATATATAATTCAAATGATGGTCAATTCCAATGTTTACACTCCTGTATATAAGTAAATAAATCTCTTGTACATAGAGTTGGGGTCTCTGTTACGTTTGGGCCTATGGAAACTGGTGGTTGTTACAACAATGCAAGATAGAAATTGCCATAGAGTTTAGGGTAAGCTGGTGGCCATGCTCAACATTAACTTTTAGTACTGGGATAGTTTCTCTAAATATATTCAACAACCACATTGGTGGAATATTCCATAATTTGGCCCATATTGATCTTACCTGGTAAAATGTGCATATTAATAGGATCGGACTTTTCTGGCCTGCTTCTGACCTTGTGCTTCAAATATTCTTCACTCTACAAAAGAGTCATAGAAATATGTCAAGTGCATACAACCAAAACAAGATTATAAAATGGTGGAGAAAATCACGAGCATCATCAAGGTGCATGGTCAACATTTGACATTTGGAAAATCTGTATTAGGTCTCATTCACAATGTGTTTTTTGGAGCATGTTACTGGTACAGGTTAGGATATCAACACAGAGGTATTCTGGTGTGTACCACATTTCATGAGTTTAATAGACTGCACTTTCACTACTAGTGACTACTTTGGTCTGTTTCATGAATATATACTCTTTTAAATTATATAGAAATACAAGTCACTGGTATACCGGTAATGTACCCCAAAGATGTGATGTAACTTAGGCACCTACACATAGAACAAAATTCTAAAGATCCTTTGAGTCCTCCACGGAATAGATATTCTCCAGGTGTTTAAAGATTATAGTCAAATAGGTGCTCTGCCTTTTGGACTCCCTGTCAGAAGGGTCTACTAAAATAACCTGATCACAGGTTGTCCTCCGTAAGGGAGGACAACCTGTGATCAACCAATTATTTAACTTCTCTGCAGCACCACCAGAGGACAAACGAAGCATAACATTGTTCAAGTTGAATTTAGAGGTTGGTCTATGTAATGTATGAATGTGTTGGATCCTTCAGAAGGAAGGACCCTCTTTGTAGTGGTCCTCTGCTCTGTACTAGTATGCGAAGAACCCTCTATTAACTCATGGTGACCTAATAGGGTCTCTAAGGTTGGTTTTAGCATATGACATGAAGAATCTAAAGGACAGGTAGAACATCTGACTTTTCCAAGGTCAAAGATGTGCTCCTGTAGTTCTGAAGTTACATTGACCATTTCATTTTTCCCCCTTAAAGGGGTACTCCCGTGGAAAACTTTTTTTTTAAATCAACTGGTGCCAGAAAGTTAAACAGATTTGTAAATCTTACAGGGTACATTTAAGGTCATGGAATCTTGACTATTCATCTTCTACAACATAGAAAGTAAGGGGACATCTTTTACTTACAGGAGACCTTACAGAGGATCTACCTTAAAGGGGTATTCCGGGCAAAAACATCTTATCCCCTATAGAAAGGATAGGGGATAAAGATGTCTGATCACGGGGGGCCTGATGCTGGGACCCCCCCCCCCCCGCAATCTCCCTGCAGCAGCCTGCATTCTATGCGTAGGGAAACCGCCGCGCTTCCGAGACGGGGACATGACGTCACGCCACACCCCCTCTATTCATGTCTATGGGAGGGGGCGTTGCAGCCGTTACGCTCCCTCCCATAGAAAAGTTTGAATTCTCCCTCTGACAACTCTGCATGTTCCTAGGTTCTGGCAGCTCAGGGTCATTTAAGGAACAGAGACTTTTTGGACCTTGTAGGATTCTGGTAGAAACATCTGCAGCAGAAATCTGAGAATTTTCATGAGATTTCTTCTATGCATTTCCCCTTCTATGCCACCAATTTATACATGGTTTAAAGTTTTACAACTCTGTGCTGGATTCTTATTAGAAACCAAAGGTTTGTGTTAAAATCCACACAGAACCAGTATGAATGTGTCCTTACATTTCTTATAAGACACAGAAGAGCGTTTAGATCCGGTTACATCACAATTGATTTATGAGATAAGAATCCTCTACCTTGGCTCGCTCCAAGTTTTTCCTTTGCTCCTGGAATGCAGCTGGACTTTTGAGGGCTACAACACAAACAGAAAATGAAGACGATTAGTATAAAAATGAATATTTACATCTGTACATCTGCGCTACTGAAGGAGTCTTTGGCTCATTGTTGTTGGCCTGGGTCATGGACCATCTGTGACACCTGGAGACTATATACTATCCATCATATAGCAACTATACTATGTAAGGCAGAACTCCTCTTCTCTTCTTGTACTGTCTGGAGCTTTTTTTTTTTTTTATCTAGCTTTTCTTTTTCTTGCCTTTCTGTCTTAGAACCATCTGAACAATCTGCCATAAAGTATTTAATAGAAGATTGGTCCGGACTGAATAAATCTGATGAATACACTGCCTTAATGTCATTGATATGAGCAAGAAACAAAGGTTTAATGATGACGATTAAACAAAGGTTCAACCATGATGATATATTAGACCTTATTCAGCATATACACGAAACAACTGCTTAGAGGAAGTCATCTTTCCCACCTCCCACTTCTAAGTCATTAGAACATTTTTGCTAAACATGAAGGTTACTAGGAGCTCCATATCAAAGGGACTCTACAGTCTCACGGAAGTAGAAATTGTTGAGTCAACCAAGGATTGGACAATAACTAAAAAGGAGATCCCAACAATGCACCATGGCATTGCATACCTGGTCTGGCCATCCTGAAATGTACAAAATGCCTTGAATTCCTTATGGAACCAGAGAGCTAACTGGACCTGCACAAACCAGAGGGTGGTGGTTTGCACCTCACATTATGCTCCAGACATTAGTGGACCCGAGTTAAAGGCACCAGAAGCTGGGGGCTACGTCACAGTTCAGCCTTAAATGACATCTATTAAGAGACATTCAGGTGTTGGAAATAAAGAAGTTCACACACAGGAAGTTTTAATGATACAGCTGCCTGGCCGTGGCACTGGTTTATTTATGCTAACAGTGAAAGTCACTCGGTGTACACCACAAGAACGCTCGGATACATGTCAGCAGCAGGACAATGTTTTCTTACATAGTTATACAGCTTGAGAAAAATTGATGTTGGAAGCTTTACATTTCTACTTAACCATAAAATCTTCCTGTGTCCTTTAACCCCTTACAGGAAATCTGTCACCAGTGTCACATGCACTCACCTGTCAGTACCAACAGAAGGTCCAGGTGACACTGATGACAATGGTAGTCACCTTGTCCTGTTCTGTTGCGGCGATCTCCGGTAATCTCCTCTGTTAGCACCGCTCCAGGCACCCTAAGTGGGGCACGGGCGGAGCTTACTGCATCACCCACTGCTGTGAGACCCAGCAGAGAGTAACAGCGGCTTGGGGCATGGGCGGAGCACAGTGATGTCACTGCTGCTGCTCCCTGCTGGGTCCCGCTGTGAGAGAACAGCAGCGGTGATGCCCAGAGCGGAGCTAACGGAGGAGATTACCAAAGATTCCCGCCACAGAATGGGACAAGGTGAGTACCGTTATCATCAGTGTCACCGTTATCTGTCGGTACCAACAAGTTAGTGCAGGTGACACTGGTGAAAGATTTCCTTTAAGGACACAGACAATTTTTTTAGTTTAGTATTTTAGTTTTTCTCCTCATAATTTTTGTTTTTCTCCTCATCATGGATAGAAATTAGGCTGGGGCCAGGCCTTTAAGTCATTAGGGCGGTCCATGGCCCTGACTGACAGATCTCACTCTTATTTTTTTATAACCCTTTTTTTTAGCCCCCCTAGGGACTTAGAAAGGTCAGTGCGATACACAAGTATTAAACTGATCTACTAGTACAGCCTATGGCATGCTGTATAGTTAAATAGCTGGCATTGGAACGTTCTCCATTCTGGCAGTACCATGTAGGAAAATTTATATAAGAGTCTGCTAGGACCCCCTGCAATCTCCTGTATGGCCAACTCTCCTCGCACATGGAGTGGGGGTTGTCACACAACCTCCATGCATCTCTATGGGAGAGATACATGAGCACCAGGCCCCCCGATCAGACCCCCCACAATCAGACACTTACTTACATTTTTCTTACACGGTTCTACTCCTTTAACAGCATCATGACCTACATATATATTATGGGTGGTTAGGGTTTTTCTACAGACATGCATGAAGACCACTTCACACACATCTCCTTGAGAAAAGATCTGCCCATACGCTCTTTTTGACCTTTTTATTCTGTCCAAATATTCCTTCCACAGGGAACGCCTTGGTACCAGTGATCAAACAATTTTCTCAATGGCTTTGCTATGCTTTCCACATAAATTCTACAAGAAGTCACCTCCTATATCATAGGGTACACTGAGAAGATACAACAAAAGTATAAAGAAAAAGTTCTGTCTTATGACAAGAGCAGAATATCTTTGCAAAAAGTTATAAGCATTTGAAGCAGTCAACTACTTATAACATTTCACACATCCTTTGTATGGTCTCTGTCTTCTTATGTGGTGGTTTCTTGTTGAGTTGTTCAATGTCCATTAGGATGATAAAGCTCTAGTATACTCACGAGGCATGAGGCTACAATCCACCAGATGTTGTCGGTTCCTTCTCTGCTGAAGTCGTAACTGTAGAACTGTTAGAAGAAGAACATCAACAATGAAGACTTCCTTGGTCAGGACCAAGAACACATGTCTCCAATGAGATCTCATGCACTCTCTCTTCTGCCTACATGGCCTCTCATTGATATAGTAGGGTTAGACATCAAATATATTTGTTGGTTAACGGAGTTAATGGTGGATGATGGGGGAGGGGGGGTCAAACTTCATGCAGAACAAAATTACCAAGGATCACACCAAGAAAAGGGAACATTATTGGTTTGAGTAGACACGTGAATGCGACATGTATCTTGTCCTTACCATGAAGAACCTTAGTTGGATCATTGCTGACCCACTACATCTAGACTTTCTGAACCAGGTAAAGATTTCCTGGTATTCTTGGCTTATTTTATCCAATATTGGAGTAGGAGAAGCTCGTAACTATAAGAATGGCTTCTTCAAAAGTTTTATTGGTTCTTATCAAAGCGCCTACTAGAATACCGTCTTCTAAAATGTGTTTCAAGGTCGAATTCAACTTTTGCTTTAAAGGTTTCTCCGAAGCCCAATGCTGGTGGGTGATCTGTGGTCTTCACCTGCCTTAATTCTAGTTAGAATGACTTGGGCTTCAGCCCCCGATACAGAAGTCATAGGGCAAGTGGACATGTGCAGAGTAGGGGCTTCATTTTCCAGGCTTTGTGTTGCCTTTGTGTCTTGGAAGGAAATGTTCTTCATATCTAACTAGGAACAGATGAACGTAAAGTGGTGACAGCTGCTGGAAATAGCAGAAGTCATAGATTATATATAAAAGGTTCAATAGTGACTGAGAACAAGAGGCTCTACTGAGGATGTGCAGAAGACACGTGTGCAGGTGAAAACTCTACTTGGTAAGTCCAAAGTGTAATGGGACCTAGAGACAGTAGTTGGGTCAAATGTGGATGATGGATCAACCATGTCTGCCGGCAGTGTCAGGACCCATTGCCCATGCTACATTATCAAAGGGAAATGTTCTGCTGCCGGCCAAGACCAGATGTTACTGTGAGTTTATTCTAGAGATGTTGATCAAAGGCATTACAGTCCTATAGACAAGGCTGATTTCCTTCTTCCTATAGGCGTATGGTGACCACCTGCCATATTATACATTATATGATATCAACTCGGAATTATGGAGAATATTTGTCTAGACTATTCAAACACAATATGTGATGTGGAGCGTACAGCCAAATATACCTGAATACAACACCGCCGCAAGATAGACTAAGACCAGGTTATAGCAGATGTACATGTATACACCAGATAATACCCGGGTTATACCAGCATGGTCCATATCACTATATACAGGAGATATATAGAACTTATACCAGCTGTATATATATATGTATATATATATATATATAGAAAGGTGGAGCGGAAAATCCGATCACAGAAAAGTGGAACTTCTGAAGGAGCGCAGACCTCTCTTTTTGCTAATGTGGTGTGTACATGAGATAAGCTCCAATGAGCTTATCTCATGTACACACCACATTAGCAAAAAGAGAGGTCTGCGCTCCTTCAGAAGTTCCACTTTTCTGTGATCGGATTTTCCGCTCCACCTTTCTATTGATGTGCTGGACCCTGTTACCCAGAGCCCAGAGGAACCTGGATGCTGCGACCCCTCTCCAATCTCTAAGTGACTACAGGTGTTATGCTCTGAGCATAACACCGTAAGGTAAGGGACCACCCTGCTGGCCCATTTATCTAACCACCTACACACGAAGTTATCTTGGTTACCTGCACGAGTTGCGCACCGTTTTCTTTCTTGTATCCTATATATATATATATATATATATATATATATATATATGTGCACACAGTATATAGCCAGGTTATACCAACATGGTCCATATCACTATATAAAGAAGATGCTTGTTGGTTTAAAGGAGGATTTTAAGGCCTCTATAACTTTATTCCTTCTTGGTCCAATCTAGATCCCACCCCAAGAAATAGGAGAGGACTAAGCTTGATGGACCCCATAACCCCAGCCCCTCCTCCACCTCTGCTTTGTGATTCCTAGTGAAGGAAACAATGGATACCATGAAGCCTCATCAGAAGTACATGGAGATTGTGGGGGAGACACCAGGTCTCATAGTCAGTGGTAACAATGGTTTATCTGGAGAACATGATGGATGAGAGATCGAATCTGCCAAGGACACAGCCAAGATGGCGGTGGAAATGACTTATTTGGGCACCCTCAATGTGTTTAGATTCTTCTCCTGAGATAATGGTTTATTTTCAGCAGTTGATCATGTATAATCTCCAGGATTGTATACACAGTGATCTCTCCCTCCGATGGGTCAGAGTGACCCTGCTATAGGGCTATTTCTGGAGTGACATCATGGTCAGATGATGAGGGGCTCATCCATATGGAATGTGACCAGAGATAAGACTAGGTCCTGCCTAGCCTGCCATGTTATGGTGTGGCAAATACCCAAAGCTTTGTATAACTGTAAGGTTCCTTTAGACAATTCCATAATGGTGGATACATGATACAGAGACTCAGCAGATGACATCACACATGACAGTATTAGATAAAACGCTCAACAATAACACAATCCGGAGATCAGTAAAAAACAGCAAATAAATCACAAGTGACAAGAAAACGCAAAACTGAGTTCTAATATATAGCAGATGAGAAACTAAACTCTGTCTGCTCCGGCACTTGTCAAACAGGAACAGATTACACGCTAGCTTTACGCCACCTTGTGGCCACTCTTCATGAACGTTAGTCAATTACTGCCACATGTACAAGATCTATCTACTATAATACTGCTCCTATATACAAGAATATAACTACTATAATACTGCTCCTACATACAAGAATATAACTATTCTAATACTGCTCCTATATACAAGAATATAACTACTATAATACTGCTTCTATATACAAGAATATTACTACTATAATACTGCTCCTATATACAAGAATATAACTACTATAATACTGCTTCTATATACAAGAATATTACTACTATAATACTGCTCATATATTCAAGAATATAACTACTATAATACTGCCTCATATATTCAAGAATATAACTACTATAATACTGCTCCTATATACAAGAATATGACTACTATAATACTGCTCCTATACACAAGAATATAACTACTATAATACTGCTCCTATATGCAATAATATAACTACTATAATACTGCTCCTATATACAAGAACATAACTACTATAATACTGCTCCTATATACAAGAATATAACTACTATAATACTGCCTCCTATATACAAGAATATAACTACTATAATACTGCTTCCTATATACAACAATATGACTACTATAATACTGCTCCTACATACAACAATATAAGTACTATAATACTTTTCCTACATACAACAATATGACTGTTACGTTATGCGCTCCAGCCACACACGCTGGCCGTGAGCGCATGGTCCCCTTACCTGCTGCTGCCGACGGGGCTGGGACTCCCATCAGGGGACGCGCCCGCATGCGAGCCCCAGTCCGTCACTCTCCGGGTGTTTCTCCTGCCTCTCTGCTCCGGCACATGTGTCCCTGTCCCCTAGGGTGCGGTGCGCTGGAGCTTTAAGATTTAAAGGGCCAGTATGCTCATTAGTATAATTCACCTGTGGCTAATTTATAAATTCCTCCACCCTCCTCACTCCCCTGCCGGATCTTTGTTGCCTTGTGCCTTAGAGAAAGGGTTCCTCAGTATTGCCTTGCCGTGAATCTGATCCCTTGCTTTGTGACTTTGACCTTGCTCCCCTGCCGCTTGCCTACTGAACTCCTGCTACGTCTTGACTACGCTACTGTGCCACCTGCCCTGAACTTCTGCTACCCAGACTATGAGCTGCCTTATCCCTCCTGTGCCTCGCATCTCCTCAGCAGCCTGTGTGGTTGAGCCGTGCCAGGGGTAGCAAACTGGGTGCCGCCTGCCGCAGCAAGTCCAACACGCTTTGCGGCGAGCTCTGGTGAAAACCAGTGGCACTTTAGACTCCGCTCCCTGGTACAGTCCGAGTCATCTGCCACACAGGTCCAGCGGATCCACATCCACCGGTGTTCCTGTCTTCTGAAACGTGAGTGTTACAATGACTACTATAATACTGCTTTTATATACAAGAATATAACTACTATAATACTGCTTCCTATATACAAGAATATAACTACTATAATACTGCCCCTATATGCAAGAATATAACTACTATAATACTGCCACCTATATACAAGAATATAACTACTATAATACTGCTCCTATATACAAGAATATAACTACTATAATACTGCTCCTATATACAAGAATATAACTAGCATAATACTGCTCCTATATACAAGAATATAACTGCTATAATACTGCTCCTATATACAAGAATATAAACTACTATAATATTGCTCCTATATACAAGAATATAACTTCTATAATACTGCTCCTATATACAAGAATATAACTACTATAATACTGCTTCCTATATACAAGAATATAACTACTATAATATTGCCTCCTATATACAAGAATATAGCTACTATAATACTGCTCCTATATACAAGAATATAACTACTATAATACTGCTCCTATATACAAGAATATAACTACTATAATACTGCCTCCTATATACAAGAATATAATTACTATAATACTGCATTCTATATACAAGAATATAACTACTATAATACTACTCCTATATAGAAGACTATAACTACTATAATACTGCCTCCTGTATACAAGAATATAACTACTATAATACTGCTCCTATTTACTAGAATATAACTACTATAATACTGCTCCTATATACAAGAATAGAACTACTATAATACTGCTCCGATATACAAGAACATAACTATTATAATACTGCTCCTATATACAAGAACATAACTACTATAATACTGCTCCTATATACAAAAATATAACTACTATAATACTGCCTCCTATATACAAGAATATAACTACTATAATACTGCCTCCTATATACAAGAATATAACTTCTATAATACTGCCTCCTATATACAAGAATATAGCTACTATAATACTGCTCCTATATACAAGAATATTACTACTATAATACTGCCTCCTATATACAAGAATATAACTACTATAATACTGCTCCCTATATACAAGAATATAACTACTATAATACTGCCCCTATATACAAGAATATAACTAGTATAATACTGCCTCCTATATACAAGAATATAACTATTATAATACTGCTCCCTATATACAAGAATATAACTACTATAATACTGCCCCTATATACAAGAATATAACTAGTATAATACTGCCTCCTATATACAAGAATATAACTACTATAATACTGCCCCTATATACAAGAATATAACTTCTATAATACTGCCTCCTATATACAAGAATATAACTACTATAATACTGCTCCTATATACAAGAATGTATCTACTATAATACTGCTCCTATATACAAGAATATAACTACTATAATACTGCTCCTATATACAAGAATATAACTACTATAATACTGCTCCTATATACAAGAATATAACTAGTATAATACTGCCTCCTATATACAAGAATATAACTACTATAATGCTGCTCCCTATGTAGAAATATAGAACTGATATAGTGCTTCAGTGAATATTGAGCAGACTTTAGTGTATCACTCCCTTCCCCCGTCATGGTGTCCTGGTATATACAGAGAATGTGTGGTGTACGGGCGGCAGCTTATGTAGTCACATGTTGAGCTGCAGGAAGGGTTGATGGGTCTGGCACGGTATTTCGGGGCCTTTCTTAATGCCTTTTGCTGTTTGATGTAAGTTGGAAACATATGGCGGTGGCACCAATGGTGGAGGTGTGTGCAGGTACCTGGGGGTCTCTCTGCTCACCCGCCCTGCAGAGCAGGAATCTGCACTCAGCTGTTGAGCAAGCAGTGAAGCTGATGAAGAAATATGTGTTGTGAACAGAGATCACAGCTGAGGGGCGGTGTCGTAAGAGTGTCCTGGGTCATTACACAATGTAACGGTGCTCAATACATGGAAGGAAATTATTCATCGGAGGAGCAACAATTTCTATAAGTGTAGTTTATATAAACCATCAGAGCTTACAATCTAATTCACCCCCCCCTACACATGAGGTATAACATACCCACTACCTACACCATGATATCAGTCACTGACTATAGATACAATAACCATAGATACAAGAACTGTAGATACAATAACCGCAGATACAATAACTAAAGATACAATAACTGTAGATAAAATAACCACAGATACAATAACCATAGATACAATAACTAAAGATACAATAACTGTAGATACAATAACCATAAACACAATAACTACAGATACAATAACTGTAGATACAATAACCGCTGATACAATAACTATAGATATAATAACTGTAGATACAATAACCACAGATACAATAACTATATATACAATAACTGTAGATACAATAACTATAGATCCATAAATAGAATAACTATATATACTATAAATATTTATACAATAACTAAATACAATATATATATATATATATATATATATATATATATATACACAATAAATATAGCTACAATAACCATAAATACAATAACTATAGATACAAAGATGCAATAATTATAAATACAGTAACTATACATAACCATAGATGCAATAACTATAGATACAATAACTATTACCATTGATACTACAACTAGAGATACAATAACTATAACCATAGATGCGATAACTATAACTATAGATACAATAACCATAGCTAGATAGAGTAAGGTTGACCAGTTTGCAGGAGTAACTAAATCTAATCATATGGATAGAGGGAGGGGGGTATCTTAGGGGAATAGGTTGGGGGGTGTCTATTTTTATCTGACATCTTTTTACGAGACCTCAGAGTGACCCCAGGAACATTTTGTTCAAGTTTAACATTTTCCAACAGTAGAAGAGAAAACATTTTGCAATAGGAAAACCATAAAATGCGTCGGAATCTTCAGGACATTTTGGGACAGTGGGAGGTGATGACATTATCTTAAAGAGATCCTCCAGGACCCAACGGACCCTCACCCAACATGCTGATCTAGAAGTCAGGACCCTGGATATTGACCTTCAGGGACTTCTACTGTGAACGGATTATGTTTGAATCTTGTCTTGAATGATGATCAGATGAATCAGACATGAGCAATTCATACCGCACAGCATCTATGGGTCCTGGTGGATAGATTACACGTGTCTGGGCTGATGATCAGAATGATCAGAAATGATCAATGGATAGCGCACTACATCTGTGTATCCTGATGGATAGATTACTCATGTCTGAGCTGATGATCACATGGATCAGACATGAGCAATGCATACCGCACTGCATTTATGTATCCTGGTGGATGGATTACCCATGTCTAGGCTGATGATCACATGGATCAGACATGAGCAATGGATACGATCACATGGATCAGACATGAGCAATGGATACCGCACTGCATCTATGTGTACTGGTGGATAGATTACTCATTTCTGGGCTTATGATCATACAGATCAGACATGAGCAATCAATACCGCACTGCATCTATGTGTCCTGGTGGATAGATTACTCATTTCTGGGCTTATGATCATACAGATAAGACATGAGCAATTAATACCGCACTGCATATATGTGTCCTGGTGGATAGATTACTAATGTCTGGGCTGATGATCATACAGATAAGACATGAGCAATTAATACCGCACTGCATATATGTGTCCTGGTGGATAGATTACTAATGTCTGGGCTGATGATCATACAGATAAGACATGAGCAATTAATACTGCACTGCATATATGTGTCCTGATGAATAGATTACTAATGTCTGGGCTGATGATCCCATGGATCAGAAATGAGCAATGGTTACCGCATTGCATCTACGTGTCCTGATTGGCAGATTACTCATGTCTGGGCTGATGTAATATGATAACATCACAATCATACAGCCACCTGTTCATACGGGACCAATCCATCCTGCAGTATTCATTTCTCATAACTGTTCCCATTAGACATTACTAATTCACTTTACCACCTAAACCTGTCACTTCAGCACTAAACCGATCCCATATCTTAGCTCCCACCTGATATGGGATAAAGACAGATATAGGGGTCACCCACAGTTACTCCTGAATTTTTTGGGCTCTATGTGGAGTTACCTTTAAATGTATAAAATCATGGTGAAATTTAAAGGGGATGTCCACTTTTGGACTCACAGCACCATGGGATGTTCTTCCCAGAAGCCCAGTTACCATTGTTGGAGCAATGACCTGCCAAATCTCTGACCCCCAATGATCCCCAAATCTCTGACCCCCAATGATCTCAGTCTAGAACACCAGACAAGACGGAAAAAAAAAAAATAAATAAAGGGCCAGTGCATCGTAAATTTGAATTTCACGGTACAAAATGTCATGCCATCTGTACCAGTCATTCATGCTTCCTCCACTAGAGGCCAGTGTTGCTCTGAGAGAGTCACCATCCTGGTTCATGGTTAATGTTGCAGACGCAGTTGATAGCACAGGCAGCGGAGTGACAGGAAACAGTGTCGCTTTATCGGAGTGTCACCTTAATGGTTGTCACTGACCCCCTGGTACCTGATAAGAAGCCTCTTCACCTTCCAGTACATTCCAGACTGATCCATTTTGCCATTTTTACACTTACCGGACATTAGGGCGGATGCCATGTTTACACGTGAATTTATTGATTTATTATGAATATTAATTATAATTAAATGTATTAAGTTGTTAGTTATTAATAGTCAGGAAACTGCAAAACGAATTATCAGTTTGTTATTCCACTGGGTCAGTAGGTCACCACCTGCATAGACTACAACCCCCAATCACCCTCAGCGCCTGCTGGGAGTTGTAGTCTGCAAACAGCACAGCCACTCAGAGTCACTATTCCACTCCAGGCAGCTGATTTAATTCGGTAGATTAAAGGGGTTTTCTGACTCAACTCAATTTAACAATATGTGCAAACGAAATAGAGTAGATACTGTATGATTAGTCACCGACTAATGTGGAGCCTGTAGCTGAGGCGACCTCCTTACTAGTCTCACTATCCAGGGTGTTTGTCTCCTGTTGTGTGTGACCTCCTTTATCCCCCTGATGTGCAGGAATCAGAAATCACTTGCCTCTTATCTCCATTGTTCCCAGGAGGGATTGTGTTTCACATGCTGGGCAGCAGCTCTAACCATCAATAGAACAACAGGGATGTGCTATAATTACAGCCACATTTTAAACCATGTAACAGAAGGGCATGCAAGGAGTAAGTATATAGGGCAGTGTTTTCCAAACTGTGTTGCAAAACTACAACTCTCAGCATGCCCGGACAGCCAACGGCTGTCCGGGCATGCTGCGAGTTGTAGTTTTGCAACAGTTGGAGGCAGACCGGTTGGGAAACATTGATATTAAGACAATGGCTATAAGAGGGGAGAAGAATCATGGGAACTGTAGTTCTTTATAAGTGAGTCTGTCCACAGGAATCCCTGGCGGCATCAAAACAAGGCTGCTGCACAGTATGATAAAAAATAACTCCTATAACCTTCTATCTCTTTACTGAATCGGAAAACCCCTTTAATGGTTCATTTTTAAGCTTAAATGTTTGACCCCTGAAATGTCAATCGGGTTATACATGACAAGTGTTCAGGATTCTGATCAGCGCAGGGTCCACACACAAGGCCAATCAGGACACATGAAAGTATAACCTTGTAAATAATACAGATAGAGCTGACTTTGTCACAATGTTTTATCTACGGACTGTAATGAGTTAAGTGACAAACTCAGCTCTGCTACATCTGTCTGATGGGACACAGAGGAGATCTAGGTTGCATGTCGCTTATTACATAATATATAATGAACGCAAGAATCGGCGCAGGACAAGGATACAGACCCCGCCATGGCTAATAGATTTTATGAACTGAATTAAAGGGGTACGCCGCCCCTGGACATCTTATTCTCTATACTTTAAATAGGAGGATAAGATGTCCAGGGGCAGAGTACCCCATTAAGCTACAGATGTAGCAGAGCTGAACGTGTCACATGTTTGTTATTGGCACAAGATATAAGATGCTGTGAAGGGTTTACCTTGATGATGTCATCAAATAACAATGTCATCTTTACTGCCTCTGACATCCTGGGCTCTGCTACATCATCTAGATTATGTATGTAATGTATCTGAGCACAGATGTTATATCATTGTATCTAAACATGTGTGTCTGGGTACATCAGTGGAAACACCTGTAGGGGACACTGACTGCACCGCAACTAAAGAGGACAAGGACCGCACAACAACTGAAGGGGACACTGACCGCCACGCAACTAAAGGGGATACTGACTGCAGCGCAACTGCAGGGACACTGATCGCACCGCAACTTCAGGGACACTGACCGCAACACAACTGCAGGGGCACTGACCGCAAAGGGGATACTGACTGCAGAGCAACTGCAGGGACATTTACTGCATTGCAACTTCAGGGAACATGGACAACACTGCAACTGGAGGGCACGCTGACCGCACCGCAACTGAAGGGGGCACTGACCATACTGCAACTAAAGGGCATACTGACTGCACTGCAACTATAGGGGATACTGACTGCACCGCAACTAAAGGGTTTACTGACTGCACCGCAATTATAGGGCATACTGACTGCACTGCAACTATAGGGGATACTGACTGCACCGCAACTAAAGGGTAAACTGACTGCACCGCAATTATAGGGCATACTGACTGCACCGCAACTATAGGGGACACTGACTGCACCGCAACTAAAGGGTATACTGACTGCACCGCAATTATAGGGCATACTGACTGCACCGCAATTATAGGGCATACTGACTGCACCGCAACTATAGGGCATACTGACTACACAGCAACTATAGGGCATACTGACTGCACCGCAACTATAGGGGACACTGACTGCACCGCAACTAAAGGGTATACTGACTGCACCGCAACTATAGGGTATACTGACTGCACCGCAATTATAGGGCATACTGACTGCACCGCAACTATAGGGGACACTGACTGCACCGCAACTATAGGGCATACTGACTGCACCGCAACTATAGGGCATACTGACTGCAGCGCAACTATAGGGCATACTGACTGCACAGCAACTATAGGGGATACTGACTACACCGCAACTATAGAGGATACTGACTGCACAGCAACTAAAGGGTATACTGACTGCACAGCAACTATAGGGGATACTGACTACACCGCAACTATAGAGGATACTGACTGCACAGCAACTAAAGGGTATACTGACTGCACAGCAACTATAGGGGATACTGACTGCACCGCAACTAAAGGGTATACTGACTGCACCGCAACTAAAGGGTATACTGACTGCACAGCAACTATAGGGGATACTGACTGCACCGCAACTATAGGGTATACTGACTGCACCGCAACTAAAGGGTATACTGACTGCACCGCAACTAAAGGGTATACTGACTGCACCGCAACTATAGGGCATACTGACTACACCGCAACTATAAGGCATACTGACTGCACCGCAACTATAGGGTATACTGACTGCACCGCAACTATAGGGCATACTGACTGCACCACAATTATAGGGCATACTGACTGCACCGCAACTATAGGGGATACTGGCTGCACCGCAACTATAGGGTATACTGACTGCACCGCAACTATAGGGCATACTGACTGCACCACAACTATAGGGTATACTGACTGCACCGCAACTAAAGGGTATACTGACTGCACCGCAACTATAGGGGATACTGACTGCACCGCAACTAAAGGGTATACTGACTGCACCGCAACTAAAGGGGATACTGACTGCACCGCAACTATAGGGCATACTGACTGCACAGCAACTATAGGGGATACTGACTGCACCGCAACTATAGGGGATACTGACTGCACCGCAACTATAGGGTATACTGACTGCACCGCAACTAAAGGGTATACTGACTGCACCGCAACTAAAGGGTATACTGACTGCACCGCAACTATAGGGCATACTGACTGCACAGCAACTATAGGGGATACTGACTGCACCGCAACTATAGGGTATACTGACTGCACCGCAACTAAAGGGTATACTGACTGCACCGCAACTATAGGGCATACTGACTGCACCGCAACTATAGGGGATACAGACTGCACAGCAACTATAGGGCATACTGACTGCACCGCAACTATAGGGCGTACTGACTGCACCGCAACTATAGGGTGTACTGACTGCACCGCAACTATAGGGCGTACTGACTGCACCGCAATTATAGGGCATACTGACTGCACCGCAACTATAGGGTATACTGACTGCACCGCAACTATAGGGCATACTGACTGCACCGCAACTATAGGGTATACTGACTGCACCGCAACTAAAGGGTATACTGACTGCACCGCAACTATAGGGTATACTGACTGCACCGCAACTATAGGGCATACTGACTGCACCGCAACTATAGGGCATACTGACTACACCGCAACTATAGGGGATACTGACTGCACCGCAACTATAGGGCATACTGACTGCAGCGCAACTATAGGGCATACTGACTGCACCGCAACTATAGGGCATACTGACTGCACCGCAACTATAGGGCATACTGACTGCAGCGCAACTGCAGGGACACTGACCGCCCAGTAACTGCAGGGGACACTGACTACAGTGCAACTGCAGGGACACTAATGGCACCGCAGCTGCAGGGGACACTGACTGTACCGTAACTGAAGGGAACAAAGGCTGAAGTGCAACTGCAGTGGACAAATACTTCACTATAACTGTAGGGACACCGATTGCACCTGCAGGGATACTGACCGCACCGCAGCTGCAGGGGATACTGATCCTACCTGCCAGAGACCCTTATTACGCTGCACCTGAAGGGGACACTGACTGCACGGCAGCTGCAAGGGACACTTGACAACATCTGTCAGGAGCACTATCAACACCGCATTAACAACACTGCAGGGGACACTGATCGCACCTGCCAGCAACATTGACCACACTGCAGCTGAACGGACACTGACCGCACTGCAACTGCAGGGAACATTTACCGTACCTGCCAGAGACATTGATCATACTGCACCTGCAGGGAACACTAACTGCACTGCAACTGCAGGGACATTAACCACACGGTAACTGCAGAGAGATTAACCACACTGCAGCTGCAGGGGACACTGACCGCACTTGCCAGGAACATTGACCGTACTGCACCTGAAGGGACTCTGATCGCACCGCCCCTGAAGGGACACTGATCGCACCGCACCTGAAGGGACACTGATCACACCGCACCTGAAGGGACTCTGATCGCACCGCAACTGAAGGGACACTGACCGTACTGCACCTGAAGGGACACTGATCAGACCGCACCTGAAGGGACTCTGATCACACCGCACCTGAAGGGACACTGATCGCACTGCAGCTGAAGGGACACTGATCAGACCGCACCTGAAGGGACACTGATCGCACCGCAGCTGAAGGGACACTGATCACACCGCACCTGAAGGGACACTGATCGCACTGCAGCTGAAGGGACACTGAACACACCGCACCTGAAGGGACACTGATCACACCGCACCTGAAGGGACTCTGATCGCACCGCAACTGAAGGGACACTGACCGTACTGCACCTGAAGGGACACTGATCAGACCGCACCTGAAGGGACTCTGATCACACCGCACCTGAAGGGACACTGATCGCACTGCAGCTGAAGGGACACTGATCAGACCGCACCTGAAGGGACACTGATCGCACCGCAGCTGAAGGGACACTGATCGCACTGCAGCTGAAGGGACATTAACCACACGGCAACTGCAGAGAGATTAACCACACTGCAGCTGCAGGGGACTCTGACCACACTTGCCAGGAACATTGACCGTACTGCACCTGAAGGGAAAACTGATCAGACCGCACCTAAAGGGACACTTATCACACCGCACCTGAAGGGACACTGATCACACCACAGCTGAAGGGACACTGATCGCACCACAGCTGAAGGGACACTGATCGCACCGCAGCTGAAGGGACACTGATCAGACCGCACCTGAAGGGACACTGATCGCACCGCACCTGAAGGGACTCTGATCAGACTGCACCTGAAGGGACACTGATCACCCCGCAGCTGAAGGGACACTGATCGCACTGCACCATAAGGGACTCTGATCAGACCGCACCTGAAGGGACACTGATCGCACTGCACCTGAAGGGACACTGATCACACCGCACCTGAAGAGACACTGATCACACCGCACCTGAAGGGACACTGAACACACCGCACCTGAAGGGACACTGATCACACCACAGCTGAAGGGACTCTGATCGCACCACAGCGGAAAGGATAATAATTGCAACGCACCTGAAGGGACACTGATCGCACCACAACTGAAGGGACACTGATCACACCACAGCTGAAGGGACACTGATCACACCACAGCTGAAGGGACACTGATCACACCACAGCTGAACGGACACTGATCACACCACAGCTGAAGGGACACTGATCACACCACAGCTGAACGGACACTGATCTCACCATAGCTGAAGGGACACTGATCGCACCGCACCTGAAGGGACACTGATCGCACCACAACTGAAGGGACACTGATCACACCACAGCTGAAGGGACACTGATCACACCACAGCTGAAGGGACACTGATCGCATCGCAGCTGAAGGGACACTGATCTCACCACAGCTGAACGGACACTGATCTCACCACAGCTGAAGGAACAGTGATCGCACCGCACCTGAAGGGACACTGATCACACTGCACCAGAAGGGACACTGATCGCACCACACCTGAAGGGACACTGATCGCACCAAGGCTGAAGGAACAGTGATCGCACCGCACCTGAAGGGACACTGATCACACTGCACCAGAAGGGACACTGATCGCACCGCACCTGAAGGGACACTGATCGCACCACACCTGAAGGGACACTGATCGCACCACAGCTGAAGGGACACTGATCGCACCGCAGCTGAAGGGACACTGATGACACCGCAGCTAAAGGGACACTGATCGCACCACACCTGAAGGGACACTGATCACACCGCACCTGAAGGGACACTGATCGCATGCAGCTGGTGGGACACTGGTTGCACCGCAGCTGAAGGGACACTGATCTCACCACAGCTGAAGGGACACTGATCTCACCACAGCTGAAGGGACACTGATCACACCACAGCTGAAGAGACACTGATCACACCACAGCTGAAGAGACACTGATCGCACCGCAGCTGAAGGGACACTGATCACACCACAGCTGAAGGGACACTGATCTCACCACAGCTGAAGGGACACTGATCACACCGCAGCTGAAGGGACACTGATCGCACCGCAGCTGAAGGGACACTGATCGCATCGCAGCTGAAGGGACACTGATCGCACCGCAGCTGAAGGGACACTGATCGCACCACAGCTGAAGGGACACTGATCACACCACAGCTGAAGGGACACTGATCTCACCACAGCTGAAGGGACACTGATCGCACCGCAGCTGAAGGGACACTGATCGCACCGCAGCTGAAGGGACACTGATCTCACCACAGCTGAAGGGACACTGATCTCACCACAGCTGAAGGGACACTGATCACACCACAGCTGAAGGGACACTGATCGCACCGCAGCTGAAGGGACACTGATCGCACCGCAGCTGAAGGGACACTGATCTCACCACAGCTGAAGGGACACTGATCGCACCGCAGCTGAAGGGACACTGATCGCACCGCAGCTGAAGGGACACTGATCACACCGCAGCTGAAGGGGCACTGATCGCACCGCAGCTGAAGGGACACTGATTGCACCGCAGCTGAAGGGGCACTGATCACACCGCAGCTGAAGGGGCACTGATTGCACCGCAGCTGAAGGGACACTGATCACACCGCAGCTGAAGGGACACTGATCACACCGCAGCTGAAGGGGCACTGATCACACCGCAGCTGAAGGGACACTGATCACACCGCAGCTGAAGGGACACTGATCACACCGCAGCTGAAGGGACACTGATCGCACCGCAGCTGAAGGGACACTGATCGCACCGCAGCTGACACCTTGAAAGGAACTTTCAGTCCACTAGGGATGTAGCAGTGCTAAGTTTTCCAGATCTAGCAATACTAAGAAATGAGTGCAGTATATAGTATGGACAAGTGTGTCAGATATAGTAGGGATGAGGTTGTCATTGGGGGGGGATAAGTGACCTCCAGTTGCAGAGATGTGTGTAGCAGTGCTGAGGCTGTCATCTGTGCAGAGATGATGTTGTCATATACAGTACAGCAGAGCCGTGTCAGCTGTAGCATGGATATATTCAGCCATAACATGATTTATTTGCGTTGTAGTAGAGCAGAGTTTGTTAAATAGCTGAACTTGTCACTTCAATATGTCAGCTGTGAAAGAGATGAATGTGTTAGATGTAGCAGTGCTAAATTTGTCAGATGTAGTGCAAAGTTTATCAGCTGTAAAATAGCAGAGTTGAGTTTGTTAGCTATGGCAAAGCTAACTTTCCCTTTCCTAGTGTTGCAGAGTTTGTTGTCATCCATAGTAAAGCTGAGTTTGTCAGATGTAGAAGAGGTGACTTTGTCTTGGACCAGCTGAATTTGGTAGCATCAGTAGGGCAGAGTTTGCTAACAATGTCAAAGATGAGTTTCTGAAAGCATTAGAATTAAATGTCTCCAATGTAGCAGAGCTGAATTTGTCAGATGCAGATAATATGTCAGATGTAGCAGACTAAATTAATCAGACGTAACGTTGTCAGTTAAATTTATAAGTTGTAGCAGTGATGAGTTTCTCAGTCCTGGAATATCTGAATTTATCAGCTGAAGCAGAGCTGAGTTTGTCATCTGTGGTAAATATGGCTGCTTTAGTGGCATTGAGTTGGTCAGTCTTGGAATATTGCACTGTGTCAGGCATAGCAGAGCATAAGTTGTTGGCTTTAGCACAGCTGAGCACTTTAAATAGCCAAATGTGTCTATTTAAATGTGAGCTGAGTTTGTCAGAAAAGTCACATATCTGCTTATATACAAGTGAGTTTGTCAAATATTAGAGCTAAATATGTTAGATGTAGCAGTGCTGATTTTGTCAGTTGTACAACAACTGTACTTGTTGGATGTGCAATAGCTGAATTTGTCAGATGTATCAAAGTTGGATGTTTCAGGTGTAGCAGAGCTAAATGAGTAGGATGTATCAAAGCTGAATTTGTCAGATGTAGCAGGGAAGAATTTGTCAAATAAAGCAGTGCTGAATTTGTCAGATGTAGAATAATTAAATAAGTTGTATGTATGAAAGCCGAATATGACAGATGTAGCAGAGCTGGATATGTCAGATGTATCAAAGCTGGATATGTCAGATGTATCAACGCTGGATATGTCAGATATAGCAGAGCTGGATATGTCAGATGTATCAAAGCTGGATATGTCAGATGTATCAACGCTGGATATGTCAGATATAGCAGAGCTGAATTTGTCAGATGTGTCAAAGCTAACTGTGTCAGATGTAGCAGACCTTAGCATCGCCCCCATAGCAGAGCTGAATGTGTCAAATTATAAGTTCTTTAGAAGAGTGGAGATACATTTGTCAGCAGTTGTAACACTCAGCTTGTCCGGTGCAGCAGAGCCGTATGTGTCAATATACAGTAGAAATAAGTTTGTCCGATGAGTAGAGCTGAGAATGAGACATGAAGGTATCAGGGTATCCCCTCCATTTAAACAGTGCACAAACACTGCATCCCTAAATGGCGAAATGACAAACTCAGCTCTGCTACATGTGGACATTCAGATGAATGGCAAAAGACCTTACCTGATCTGAATTTGCTCCGTATCAGTAGAGACTGCTCACATCCCAGGAGAGTCATGATGTTCTTCTTATTGCAATTCCTAAAATCACCAATGAGTCCTTGAGAAAAGCACCATGGGGGAGGCGAGAGGGTGCAACATCCAAGATTAACCCCCCGAGCCTGACCGGCTCTGCTACCTCTGGAGTTAGTCTGGAAGTCTCAGAGGATTTGGTCCCATCCAGCACTGACCTTATGTGAGAGGCAAATGCTTGTGATGGGACTGAGCTGCATTAATGAAGCTCCATCCTCCTCCCTCCACTCTGATCTCCTGTGATGTCATCACCAGTGATATGTGATCCCCATCCTCAGCAGCAGTCAGTCCCTCCAGAGCTGCAGTCCTAGCGCAGGACTCAGCTTCCTCTTCTGTGTGTCTGTGGCTTCTTCTTGTCTTCATGTAACCAAAACCTTTCATCAGGAGGAAATTACCAATTTTTCGCTACCTGCGGCCAGAGATCGAGGCTTCTTATAAAGTTCTGTAGAAAGAGCCGATGTAGCAGAGCTGGTTTCGAAGTCCTGTGCGAGAACTCTGTGTGAGCGTAGACGTCCTATGTAAGAGAAAGCAACAGGGTTTCCCAAGCAGGGTGACTCTGGCTGTTGCAAAACTACAACTCCCAGCAACTCCCGTTGGCTGTCCAGGCATGCTGGGAGTTGTAGTTTTGCAACAGCTAGAAGCAAGCTATTTAGAAAACACTGTCCTATAAACTACTCGTTGCATGTCCTTCTATGACATGGTTTAAAATATGGCTGTAGTTACAGCACATCCCTGTTGTTCTATTGCGAGTTACAGCTCCTGCCCAGCATGTGAAACACAATCCCTCCTGGGAGCAATGGAGATAAGAGGCATGTTGTTTGTGATTTCTGTGAGCACAGATGTCCTATGTAAGACAAAGCAACAGAGTTTCCCAAGCAGGGTGGCTCCAGTTGTTGCAAAACTATAACTCCCAGCATGCCGGTGTTGTAGTTTTGCAACAGCTAGAAGCCTACTGTTTAGAAAACACTGTCCTATAAACTACTCATTGCATGTCCTTCTATGACATGGTTTAAAATTTGGCTGTAGTTACAGCACATGCCTGTTGTTCTATTGCGAGTTACAGCCTCTGCCCAGCTTGTGAAACACAATCCCTCCTGGGAGCAATGGAGATAAGAGGCATGTTACTTGTGATTTCTGTGAGCGCAGACGTCCTATGTAAGACAAAGCAACAGGGTTTCCCAAGCAGGGTGGCTCCAGTTGTTGTAAAACTACAATTCCGAGCATGTCCGGCTGTCTGGGCATGTTGGGAGTTGTAGTTTTGCAACAGCTAGAAGCACGCTGTTTGGAAAACACTGCACTATAAAGCACTCGTTGCATGTCCTTCTATGACATGGTTTAAAATATGGCTGTAGTTACAGCACATCCCTGTTGTTCTATTGCGAGTTACAGCTCCTGCCCAGCATGTGAAACACAATCCCTCCTGGGAGCAATGGAGATAAGAGGCATGTTGTTTGTGATTTCTGTGAGCACAGATGTCCTATGTAAGACAAAGCAACAGAGTTTCCCAAGCAGGGTGGCTCCAGTTGTTGCAAAACTATAACTCCCAGCATGCCCGGTGTTGTAGTTTTGCAACAGCTAGAAGCCTACTGTTTAGAAAACACTGTCCTATAAACTACTCATTGCATGTCCTTCTATGACATGGTTTAAAATTTGGCTGTAGTTACAGCACATGCCTGTTGTTCTATTGCGAGTTACAGCCTCTGCCCAGCTTGTGAAACACAATCCCTCCTGGGAGCAATGGAGATAAGAGGCATGTTACTTGTGATTTCTGTGAGCGCAGACGTCCTATGTAAGACAAAGCAACAGGGTTTCCCAAGCAGGGTGGCTCCAGTTGTTGTAAAACTACAATTCCGAGCATGTCCGGCTGTCTGGGCATGTTGGGAGTTGTAGTTTTGCAACAGCTAGAAGCACGCTGTTTGGAAAACACTGCTTTATAAACCACTCGTTGCATGTCCTTCTATGACATGGTTTAAAATATGGCTGTAGTTACAGCACATCCCTTCTGTTCTATTACTAGTTACAGCTGCTGTCCAGCATGTGAAACACAATTCTTCCTGGAAGCACTGGAGATAAGAGGCATGTTATTTGTGATTTCTGTGAGCGCAGATGTCCTATGTAAGACAAAGCAACAGGGTTTCCCAAGCAGGGTGACTCCAGTTGTTGCAAAACTATAACTCCCAGCATGCCGGGACAGGCAAAGGCTTTCCAAGCATGCCCGGAGTTGTAGTTTTGCAACAGCTAGAAGCATGCTGTTTAGAAAACACTGCCCTATAAACTGCTCGTTGCATGTCCTTCTATGACATGGTTTAAAATATGGCTGTAGTTACAGCACATCCCTGTTGTTCTATTGCTGGTTAGAGCTGCTGCCCAGCATGTGAAACACAATCCCTCCTGGGAACAATGGACATAAGAGGCATGTTTGTGATTTCTTTGAGTGCAGATGTTCTATGTTAGACAATACCACAGGGTTTACAAACCTGGGTGACTCCAGCTGTTGCAAAACTATAACTCCCAGCATGCCCCGACAGCCAATAGCTGTCTGGACATGCTGGGGTTTGTAGTTTTGTCAACAGCTAGAAGCACACTCTTTGGAAACACACTGCCCTATATACAACTTGGTGCATGCTCTTCTATTACATGGTTTAAAATATGGCTGTAATTGCGACACATCCCTGTTGCAATTACAGCTGCTGCCCAGCATGTGAAACACAATCCCTCCTGTGGGCAATGGAGATAAAAGGCATGTTAATTGCGATTTCTGTGAGCCCAGATATCCTATGTAAGACAAAAAGTGCTTCCTAACCAGGGTGACTCCAGCTGTTGAAAAACTACAACTCCCTGCATGCCCGGACAGTGGTTGGCTGGTTGGGAAACACTGCAATACATTATGACGCTCATATTATTCGCATACATGTAAGATGTAATTGTGATAAAAGATAATACCATAAAATGTATCCATGTGCCAAGTGACTGACTCAGCTCAGCTACATCTGTTCTAATAATGTTTCTGGATATTCTTTGCACTGAAAATGTAAGATAAGATATTGGGTTTTTACCTTCCCCTTTTTTAAAGAAGATAAATACAGAAAAAACACGCTATTCGTAGTGTCACATAATGTCCAAATATTGTGCACAAAACAGGGCCAAACCATTCTATCCACTGTGTTACCACCCAACGGTGCTGAATACATACCGCCAAACAGTTCTCAGATAGTAATGCCAGAAAAAGCCCCATAACAGAGGAATACTGTGCTTCAGATAATAGCACCATCATACAGTGCCCAAGTAATACAACCAAACAGTGCCCAGATAGCAGCTGTGTACTATGCCCAGATAGCAGCTGTCTACTATGCCCAAATAGCAGTTGTATATATTGCTCACATAGCTGTGTACAGTGCCCAGATAGTTTTATACAGTGTCCAGATAGTTGTATACATTGCCCAGATAGTTTTATACATTGCCCAGATAGATGTATACAGTGCCCAGATAGTTTTATACATTGCCCAGATAGTTTTATACAGTGACCAGATAGTTTTATACAGTGTACAGATAGTTATATAAATATACATTGCCCAGATAGTTGTATACATTGCCCAGATAGTTTTATACATTGCCCAGATAGATGTATACAGTGCCCAGATAGTTTTATACATTGCCCAGATAGTTTTATACAGTGACCAGATAGTTTTATACAGTGTACAGATAGTTATATAAATATACATTGCCCAGATAGTTGTATACATTGCCCAGATAGTTTTATACATTGCCCAGATAGATGTATACAGTGCCCAGATAGTTTTATACATTGCCCAGATAGTTTTATACAGTGCCCAGATAGTTTTATACAGTGTCCAGATAGTTATATACATTGCCCAGATAGTTGTATAAAGTGCCCAGATACTTGTATACATTGCCCAGATAGCTGTATAAAGTGCCCAGATAGTTGTATACAGTGCCCAGATAGTGTTATACATTGCCCAGATAGTTGTATAAAGTGCCCAGATAACTGTATACAGTGCCCAGATAGTTGTATACAGTGCTCAGATAATTGTACACATTGCCCAGTATACAGTGCCCAATTAGCTATATACAGTGCCCAGATAGCTGTATACATTGCCCAGATAGTTGTATACATTGCCAATATAGCTGTACAGTGCCCAGATAGTTGTATACATTGCCCAGATAGTTGTATACAATTCCCAAATAGATGTATACAGTGCCCAGATGATTGTAGACAGTGCCCAGATAGTTGTATACATTGCCAATATAGCTGTACAGTGCCCAGATAGTTGTATACATTGCACAGATAGTTGTATACAATTCCCAAATAGATGTATACAGTGCCCAGATGATTGTAGACAGTGCCCAGATAGTTGTAGGTATTGTCCAGATAGTTGTATACAGTGCCCTGATAACTGTATACATTGCCCAGTTAGTTGTAAACAGTGCCCAGATAGTTGTATACATTGCCCAGATAGTTGTAAACAGTGCCCAGACAATTGTATACATTGCACAGTTAGTTGTATACAGTGCCCAGATAGTTGTATACATTGCCCAGATAGTTGTATACATTGCCCAGATAGTTGTATACAGTGTCCAGATAATTGTATACATTGCCCAGATAGTTGTAGACATTGCCCAGATAGTTGTATATAGTGCCAAGATAGCTGTATAAAGTGCCCAGATAGTTGTATACAGTGCCCAGATAGTTGTATACAGTGGCCAGATAGCTGTATAAAGTGCCCAGATAGTTGTGTACATTGCCCAGATAGCTGTATACAGTCCCCAGATAGTTGTATACAGTGCCCACTAACAGAGCTACACTGTGCTATAGACCATAACACAGTGCTCAGTTGATGGCATCAAACAATGCCCAGATATTAGTTCCATACACCCCCATGAACAGAGGCTCTTTACACTATAACACCTGAAGGGTGCACCTCAAAAATTCTCAAGGAACTCCAGACTTACACTGGAAAACACCCAGTGGTATATTTAGTTTTCAGTCAGTAGTATATAGATGAAATGGCATATACTCCCAGGGGTATCACTGACCTTGTGGCTTTAAGCTGCTGCCTCCTGACTCTACATTGACAGGTGGCGCAGGTTTTCTGTGTTTCATGGTTCCCCGCAATGTTAGGATGCAGCCCCCCCTCCATATGTCAATTGTCGGGCAACAAGGAAGCCTTTGGGGGGAACACCTGCAGCCAGATGTAGGGGAGAGGAGCAGACTTGGAATGAATACTGTGTAGTATTTGTTAGGAACTTGTGGGCAAATTTACTCCAAAGCCAGAATGGAGAAATCTGCAACCACAAGAATTTCACCACTAGTGATGTAAGATCTGAATGAGACGCATCACAGCGGGAACAGGAGGGTCTGAATGCTTAACCCTACAGGGGCCAGAGTCTCCTGTGTGCAGCAACATAAAGGGTCCCTCCAGCAGTAAAGTTGTTATTATAGAACGGACTGCCAAAAGGTATTAATACTGTAACAACAAGTTCTAGATATCTGTGATATTGTATAGAGAGACAAAAACAACACTAATACTGCTCCTATATACAATAACTACCATAATACTGCTCCTATATACAAGAATATAACTACTATAATACTGCTCCTACATACAAGAATATAACTACTATAATATTGCCTCCTATATACAAGAATATAACTACTATAATACTGCTCCTATATACAAGAATACAACTACTATAATACTGCTCCTATATACAAGAATATATCTACTATAATACTGCCCCTATATACAAGAATATAACTACTATAATACTTCTTCTATATACAAGAATATAACTACTATAATACCACTCCTATATACAAGAATATAACTACTATAATACTGCTCCTATATACAAGAATATAACTACTATAATACTGCTCCTATATACAAGAATATAACTGCTATAATACTGCCTCCTATATACAAGAATATAACTACTATAATACCGCTCCTATATACAAGAATAAAACTACTATAATACTGTTCCTATATACAAGAATATAACTACTATAATACTGCCCCTATATACAAGAATATAACTACTATAATACTGCCTCCTATATACGAGAATATAACTACTATAATACTGCTCCTATATACAAGAATATAACTACTATAATACTGCTCCTATATACAAGAATATAACTACTATAATACTGCCTCCTATATACAAGAATATAACTACTATAATACCGCTCCCATATACAAGAATATAACTACTATAATACTGCTCCTATATACAAGAATATAACTACTATAATACCGCTCCTATATACAAGAATAAAACTACTATAATACTGCTCCTATATTCAAGAAAATAACTACTATAATACTGCTCCTATATACAAGAATATAACTACTATAATACTGCCTCCTATATACAAGAATATAACTACTATAATACTGCCTCCTATATACGAGAATATAACTACTATAATACTGCTCCTATATACAAGAATATAACTACTAAAATGCTGCCCACTATGTACAAAAATATAACTACTATAATACTGCCCCAATACAATAATACAACTGTTATATTCCTGCTCATTCATCCTGACCCGCTGTGCCCTTTCTTTATGGTGTCTCAGGTGACGGTATATTTGCTCTTCTTGCTGGTTTGGCTGCATGGATTGGGGGCGGTTGTATTGTCGTGTGCGGAGCGTGTGGCAGTAATCTGGGGGTGGTGACGTTCCCCCCCGCCCTGTGCTCTGTATACATTGTCCTCTCTGTACAATACAAGTATTAGTATAGTTTATGTAAGGCGCACTCAGAGGGTCCCGGAATGTACACACGTCCCCATCTACCGCACTTTACACAAGAGATATGGCGCTGTCACCTCCCCTCCTTCTCTGATAAATCCCATTCGCGCTCCTGGACGTTTTCCGCACATTCCTGGGACTATAATTGTATACAGGACATTTTTCTAGAAAAAAAAATTTTCATTTATGGATTTTTTTAAATTAACCCTATAGAGATTTTCTTAAAGAGACCGTACATATCTGCTTCATTGTGATATGTCAGACTCGTCTCCCCCTTGTGGGTCATAACACATTTGTTCTGGAGACATCACCCTGACTGGCTGAAAACACAGTGACAATGGGGTCACCGGGAGGGGGTGTAAAGTCTTGAGGGCTGGGAAGTCTCCTGGAAAACTTTCCAAACAATTTACACAACATGGATGTCATCTAGAAGACGTACGGTTTCCAGGCTTCACCTTGAGACAGGCGTGTGGTATCTGCACTGTATCTGCCCCAGACCAACCACTTGTGTCACCGTCCCCGGGGCAGAGAGTGTTATAAAGGCTGAGTGACACCCATGCAGGAACAGTTGTGTCAGCAAGTTCCATAGCTTTTCATAGCTCCTGAATGGCAAGTTTTGTCCAGATACCAAATCATACTCCCATTTCCCTAGGAAGATGTTGACCATAGTGATTGTCATCCAACTTTCCAAGGCTCCTGAATGGCAGATCTGCCCAGTTTCCTATGATTTCCCCTATCACTGTATTACTCCCCCTTACACTGTGTGACTTCTCAGTGGAGCTCTGTTAGCAGCCATAATGGTTGTCACTCAGCTTTCCCAAATACAGACAGAGCACTGATCTCTGTGTAAATCTTGGCAGGTTTTTCCGTACCGCAGGCGCTGATCCTCAGCAGATTTGTGTTTTTGAACAATTGAACTTTATGCGGATGACGACCCCGCGTTATGTCGTTATGTCATCATCTCCGCAATAATTATACATCCCGTTCTCAGGACGGAAAAGTCACGTCGCAAAATGACGCCGGGAATCATGGGAAAACAATCCGCTGGGAAAGTCTCATGAGGAATGTAATATCACAAAAGATAGGTTTAGATACACCTATATAGGAGTATCACACACGACAGGATTAGATACACAGAGGAGTATCACACGATAGGATTAGATACACTGAGGAGTATCACACATGACAGGCAGAGGCATAGCTTGGAGCTTCTAGGCCCCGCTGCAAAATCTGCAACAGGGCCCCATATGCCAATAAAAATTCTTGTTCCCTTATCGGGCAGATGTGCTTTGTGGCCCCCTTATGCTCCAGGGCCCCGGTGCGACTGCTACCTCTATAGCTACACCGCTGAACAAGATTAGATACACTGAGAAGTATCGCACATGACAGGATTACATACACTGAGGAGTATCACACATAATAGGATTAGATACACTGAGGAGTATCACACACGACAGGATTAAATACACTGAGGTTGGTCCTGGGGGGATGGCGCATGTGGCTCTGGGGTTGGTCCTGGAGGTGCTTGCTCTTCTGGGGTCGGTCCTGGGGGGCGCTTGTTGTCCTGGGGTTGGTCCTTCGGGCGCTTGCAGTTCTGGGGTCGGTCCTGGGGGTGTGTGTGCTGGGGGACGTCTGCAGCTCTGGGGTCGGTCCTGTGGGTCACTGGTGGCTCTGGGGCTGGATCTGAAGGTGGGGCGATGGCAGATCCGTTGCCTACGGGGCACTGGTGGCTCTGGGGTTGGTTCTGGGGAGAACTGGCAGCTTTGGGTTATCCCCTAGATATCATCTCCGAGCTCCCAGATAAGTCTTCTTATACTGGTGATTATCTCCTAGATAACAGCTTTGAGCTCCCAAATAAGTTCTTATACTGGTGATCATCCCCTAGATAACAGCTCCAAGCTCCCAGATAAGTCTACTTATACTGGTGATCATCCCCTAGATAACAGCTCCAAGCTCCCAGATAAGTCTTCTTATATTGGTGATCATCTCCTAGATAACCGCTCCGAGCTCCCAGATAAGTCTTCTTATATTGGTGATCATCCCCTAGATAACAGCTCCGAGCTCCCAGATAAGTCTTCTTATACTGGTGATCGTCTCCTAGATAACAGCTCTGAGCTCCCAAATAAGTTCTTATACTGGTGATCATCCCCTAGATAACAGCTCTGAGCTCCCAGACAAGTCTTCTTATATTGGTGATCATCCCCTAGATAACCGCTCCGAGCTCCCAGATAAGTCTTCTTATATTGGTGATCATCCCCTAGATAACAGCTCTGAGCTCCCAGATAAGTCTACTTATACTGGTGATCATCCCCTAGATAACAGCTCCAAGCTCCCAGATAAGTCTTCTTATATTGGTGATCATCTCCTAGATAACCGCTCCGAGCTCCCAGATAAGTCTTCTTATATTGGTGATCATCCCCTAGATAACAGCTCCGAGCTCCCAGATAAGTCTTCTTATACTGGTGATCGTCTCCTAGATAACAGCTCTGAGCTCCCAAATAAGTTCTTATACTGGTGATCATCCCCTAGATAACAGCTCTGAGCTCCCAGATAAGTCTTCTTATATTGGTGATCATCCCCTAGATAACCGCTCCGAGCTCCCAGATAAGTCTTCTTATATTGGTGATCATCCCCTAGATAACAGCTCCGAGCTCCCAGATAAGTCTTCTTATACTGATGATCGTCTCCTAGATAACAGTTCTGAGCTCCCAGATAAGTCTTCTTATACTGGTGATCATCTCCTAGATAACAGCTCCGAGCTCCCAGATAAGTCTTCTTATACTGGTGATCGTCTCCTAGATAACAGCTCTGAGCTCCCAAATAAGTTCTTATACTGGTGAACATCCCCTAGATAACAGCTCTGAGCTCCCAGATAAGTCTTCTTATATTGGTGATCATCCCCTAGATAACAGCTCTGAGCTCCCAAATAAGTTCTTATACTGGTGATCATCTCCTAGATAACAGCTCAGAGCACCCAGATAAGTCTTCTTATGCTAGTGATCATCTCCTAGATAACAGCTCCGAGCTCCCAGATAAGTCTTCTTATACTGGTGATCATCTCCTAGATAACAGCTCCGAGCACCCAGATAAGTCTACTTACACTGGTGATCAACTCCCTAGATAATAGCTCCTAGCTCCCAGATAAGTCTTCTTATACTGGTGATCATCTCCTAGATAACAGTTCTGAGCTCTCAGATAAGTCTTCTTTTACTGGTGATCTTCCCTAAGATAACAGCTCTGAGCTCCCAGATAAGTCTTCTTATACTGGTGATCATCCACATAGATAACAGCTCCGAGCTTCCAGATAAGTCTTCTTATATTGGTGATCATCTCCCTAGATAACAGCTCCGAGCTCCTAGATAAGTCTTCTTATACTGTGATCATCCCCTAGATAACAGCTCCGAGCTCCCAGATTAGTCTACTTATACTGATGATTATATCCCTAGATAACAGCTCTGAGCTCCCAGATAAGTCTTCTTATATTGGTGATCATCTCATAGATAACAGCTCCTAGCTCCCAGATAAGTCTACTTATATTGGTGTTCATCCCCTAGATAACAGCTCTGAGCTCCCAGATAAATCTTCTTATATTGATGATCACCTCCTAGATAACAGCTCTAAGCTCCCAGATAAGTCTTCTTATATTGGTAATAATCTCCCTAGATAACAGCTCCTAGCTCCCAGATAGGTCTTCTTATATAAGTGATCATCCCCTAGATAACAGCTCTGAGCTCCCACATAAATCTTCTTATATTGATGATCACCTCCTAGATAACAGCTCCGAGCTACCAGAAAAGTCTTCATATGTTGGTGATAATATCCTAGATAACAGCTCTGAGCTTCCAGATAAGTCTTCCTGTCACCAAGCCTGCAAAGCCCTTACTGACCATACTGTATTTCGTATGTTTCCCAGGCCGGTTCTGCAACATTAAACCCCAGAATCAGCCGCTCTTAGGAATCCATTGGGGACGTTGTTTGTGTATTTGGATAATTGGCCATTAATTCCTATTTTTCCTGTGGGTCAATGGTGAAATAAGACGTGTGGAGAAGGAGATGAGATACAGAACAGGGAAATAGATATCGATCACATGAGTCAGAGGGAAACAATGGCGAACCAGGAGATATAATAATACAGAACAGCCTGAATAACTTATATATACAGAATATTTATACAATGAATCTGGAAAGTCTTCACCCTTGTCACTTCTGTCACATCTTGTTCTGTTGTTCTTGGTGCCCCCATCATTCTGCCCCCAATATCTCATAATAACAAAGTAATAACAGAGGTGAAGCCCATTTGGCAGTGCTTCCAGCCTCCAGTCTTCTTGGGGATGAGGCCACAAGGTTTACACCTGGATTTGGGGATTTTCGACCATTCTTCTCTGCAGATCCTCTCAGCTGTCAGGTTGGATGGGGACCATCGGTGAAGCAATTTTCAGGTCTCCAGAGATGTCCCATTGGGTTCAGGCTCTGGCTGGGCCACTCAAGGACATTCACAGAGTTGTCCCTAAGCAGCTCCTGTGTTGTCTTGGCGGTGTGCTTAGGGACATTGTCTTGTTAGAAGAAGAACCTTCTGCCCAGTCTTAGGTCCACAGCTCTGGATCAGTGAGAACACAATGCTTCCCCCACCATGCTTCACTGTAGGGATGGTATTAGGCAGGTGGTGGGCAGTGCTTGGTTTCCCCCAGACATGATGCTGCCCCCACCATGATCACTGCAGGGATGGTATTGGGCAGGTAATGGGCAGTGCCTGGTTTCCTCCAGACATGATGCTGCCCCCACCATGATCACTGTAGGGATGGTATTGGGCAGGTAATGGGCAGTGCCTGGTTTCCTCCAGACATGATGCTGCCCCCACCATGGTCACTGTAGGGATGGAATTGGGATAGTGATGGGCAGTGCCTGGTTTCCCCCAGACATGATGCTGCCCCCACCATGATCATTGTAGGGATAGTATTGGGCAGGTGATGGGCAGTGCCTGGTTTCCTCCAGACATGATGCTGCCCCCACCATGATCACTGTAGGGATGGAATTGGGATAGTGATTGGGCAGTGCCTGGTTTCCCCCAGACATGATGCTTCCCCCACCATGCTTCACTGTAGGGATGGTATTAGGCAGGTGGTGGGCAGTGCTTGGTTTCCCCCAGACATGATGCTGCCCCCACCATGATCACTGCAGGGATGGTATTAGGCAGGTAATGGGCAGTGCCTGGTTTCCTCCAGACATGATGCTGCCCCCACCATGATCACTGTAGGGATGGTATTGGGCAGGTAATGGGCAGTGCCTGGTTTCCTCCAGACATGATGCTGCCCCCACCATGGTCACTGTAGGGATGGAATTGGGATAGTGATGGGCAGTGCCTGGTTTCCCCCAGACATGATGCTGCCCCCACCATGATCATTGTAGGGATAGTATTGGGCAGGTGATGGGCAGTGCCTGGTTTCCTCCAGACATGATGCTGCCCCCACCATGATCACTGTAGGGATGGAATTGGGATAGTGATTGGGCAGTGCCTGGTTTCCCCCAGACATGATGCTGCCCCCACCATGATCACTGTAGGGATGGTATTGGGCAGGTGATGGGCAGTGCCTGGTTTCCTCCAGACATGATGCTGCCCCCACCATGATCACTGTAGGGATGGTATTGGGATAGTGATGGGCAGTGCCTGGTTTCCCCCAGACATGATGCTGCCCCACCATGCTTCATTATAATGATGGTATTGGGGAGGTGATGGGCAGTGCCTGGTTTCCTCCAGACATGATGCTGCCCCCACCATGATCACTGTAGGGATGGAATTGGGATAGTGATTGGGCAGTGCCTGGTTTCCCCCAGACATGATGCTGCCCCCACCATGATCACTGTAGGGATGGTATTGGGCAGGTGATGGGCAGTGCCTGGTTTCCTCCAGACATGATGTTGCCCCCACCATGATCACTGTAGGGATGGTATTGGGATAGTGATGGGCAGTGCCTGGTTTCCCCCAGACATGATGCTGCCCCACCATGCTTCATTATAATGATGGTATTGGGGAGGTGATGGGCAGTGCCTGGTTTCCTCCAGACATGATGCTGCCCCCATCATACTTCACTGTAGGGATGGTATTGGGCAGGTGATGGGCAGTGCCTGGTCTCCTGCAGACATGATGTTACCCCCACCATGATCACTGTAGGGAGGGTATTGGGCAGATCATGGGCAGTACCAGGTTTCCTCCAGACATGATGCTTCCCCCACCATGATCACTGTAGGGATGGTATTGGGCAGATGAGGGTCAGTGCCTGGTTTCCCCCAGACAGGATGCTGCCCCCACCATGATCACTATAGGGATGGTATTGGGCAGATGAGGGTCAGTGCCTGGTTTCCCCCAGACATGATGCTGCCCCCCACCACGCTTTACTGTAGGGATGGTATTGGGCAAGTGATAGGCAGAACCTAGTTTCCTTCAGACACGATGCTGCCCCCACCATGATTACTGTAGGGATGGTATTGGGCAGGTGATGGGCAGTGCCTGGTTTCCTCCAGACATGATGCTGCCTCCATCATGATCACTGTAGGGGTGGTATTGGGCAGGTGAGGGGCAGTGCCTGGTTTCCCCCAGACATGATGCTGCCCCCACCATGATCACTGTAGGGATGGTATTGGGCAGGTGATGGGCAGTGGCTGGTTTCCCCCAGACATGATGCTGCCCCCACCATGATCACTGTAGGGATGGTATTGGGCAGGTGATGGGCATTACCTGGTTTCCCCCAGACAAGATGCGGCCCCCACCATGCTTTACTGTAGGGATGGCATTGGGCAAGTGATGGGCAGTGCCTGGTTTCCTCCAGACATGATGCTGCCCCCACCATGATCACTGTAGGGATGGTATTGGGCAGGTGATGGGCAGTACTTGGTTTCCCCCAGACATGATGCTGCCCCCACCATGCTTTACTGTAGGGATGGTATTGGACAGGTGATGGGCAGTGCCTGGTGTTACGCCGAGCGCTCCGGGTCCCCGCTCCTCCCCGGAGCGCTCGCAACATCCTCGCTACTGCAGCGCCCCGGTCAGATCTACTGACCGGGTGCGCTGCGATACCGCCTCCAGCCGCGATGCGCACCCCGGCTCCCGTACCTGACTCGCTCTCCGTCGGTCCTGTCCCGGCGCGCGCGGCCCCGCTCCCTAGGGCGCGCGCGCGCGCCGGGTCTCTGCGATTTAAAGGGCCACTGCGCCACTGATTGGCGCAGTTGGTCTAATTAGTGTGTTCACCTGTGCACTCCCTATGTATACCTCACTTCCCCTGCACTCCCTCGCCGGATCTTGTTGCCATTGTGCCAGTGAAAGCGTTTCCTTGTGTGTTCCTAGCCTGTGTTCCAGACCTCCTGCCGTTGCCCCTGACTACGATCCTTGCTGCCTGCCCCGACCTTCTGCTACGTCCGACCTTGCTCTTGTCTACTCCCTTGTACCGCGCCTATCTTCAGCAGTCAGAGAGGTTGAGCCGTTGCTAGTGGATACGACCTGGTTACTACCGCCGCTGCAAGACCATCCCGCTTTGCGGCGGGCTCTGGTGAATACCAGTAGTAACTTAGAACCGGTCCACTAGCACGGTCCACGCCAATCCCTCTCTGGCACAGAGGATCCACCTCCTGCCAGCCGAATCGTGACAGTAGATCCGGCCATGGATCCCGCTGAAGTTCCACTGCCAGTTGTCGCCGACCTCACCACGGTGGTCGCCCAGCAGTCGCAACAGATAGCGCAACAAGGCCACCAGCTGTCTCAACTGACCGTGATGCTACAGCAGCTACTACCACAGCTTCAGCAATCATCTCCTCCGCCAGCTCCTGCACCTCCTCCGCAGCGAGTGGCCGCTTCCGGCCTACGACTATCCTTGCCGGATAAATTTGATGGGGACTCTAAGTTTTGCCGTGGCTTTCTTTCGCAATGTTCCCTGCACTTGGAGATGATGTCGGACCAGTTTCCTACTGAAAGGTCTAAGGTGGCTTTCGTAGTCAGCCTTCTGTCTGGGAAAGCTCTGTCATGGGCCACACCGCTCTGGGACCGCAATGACCCCGTCACTGCCTCTGTACACTCCTTCTTCTCGGAAATTCGAAGTGTCTTTGAGGAACCTGCCAGAGCCTCTTCTGCCGAGACTGCCCTGCTGAACCTGGTCCAGGGTAATTCTTCCGTTGGCGAGTACGCCATCCAATTCCGTACTCTTGCTTCCGAATTATCCTAGAATAATGAGGCCCTCTGCGCGACCTTTAAAAAAGGCCTATCCAGCAACATTAAAGATGTTCTGGCCGCACGAGAAATTCCTGCTAACCTGCATGAACTCATTCATCTAGCCACTCGCATTGACATGCGTTTTTCCGAAAGGCGTCAGGAGCTCCGCCAGGATATGGACTTTGTTCGCACGAGGTGTTTTTTCTCCCCGGCTCCTCTCTCCTCTGGTCCTCTGCAATCCGTTCCTGTGCCTCCCGCCGTGGAGGCTATGCAAGTTGACCGGTCTCGCTTGACACCTCAAGAGAGGACACGACGCCGCATGGAGAATCTTTGCCTGTACTGTGCCGGTACCGAACACTTCCTGAAGGATTGTCCTATCCGTCCTCCCCGCCTGGAAAGACGTACGCTGACTCCGCACAAAGGTGAGACAGTTCTTGATGTCAACTCTGTTTCTCTACGCCTTACTGTGCCTGTGCGGATATCTGCCTCTACCTTCTCCTTCTCAACTATGGCCTTCTTGGATTCCGGATCTGCAGGAAATTTTATTTTGGCCTCTCTCATCAACAGGTTCAACATCCCGGTGACCAGTCTCGCCAGACCCCTCTACATCAATTGTGTTAACAATGAAAGATTGGACTGTACCGTGCGTTACCGCACGGAGCCCCTCCTAATGTGCATCGGACCTCATCACGAAAAAATTGAGTTTTTGGTCCTCTCCAATTGCACTTCCGAAATTCTCCTTGGACTACCGTGGCTTCAACGCCATTCCCCAACCCTTGATTGGTCCACAGGAGAGATCAAGAGCTGGGGTACTTCTTGTTTCAAGGACTGTCTTAAACTGGTTCCCAGTACCCCCTGCCGTGACCCTGTGGGGCCCCCTGTAACCGGTCTCCCTAAGGCTTATATGGACTATGCTGACGTATTTTGCAAAAAACAAGCTGAGACTTTACCTCCTCACAGGCCTTATGACTGTCCTATTGACCTCCTCCCGGGCACTACTCCACCCCGGGGCAGAATTTATCCTCTGTCCGCCCCAGAGACTCTTGCTATGTCTGAATACATCCAGGAAAATTTAAAAAAGGGGTTTATCCGCAAATCCTCCTCTCCTGCCGGAGCTGGATTTTTCTTTGTGTCCAAAAAAGATGGCTCCCTACGTCCTTGCATTGATTACCGCGGACTTAATAAAATCACGGTAAAGAACCGCTACCCCCTACCTCTTATCTCAGAACTCTTTGATCGCCTTCAAGGTGCCCACATCTTTACCAAACTGGACTTAAGAGGTGCTTATAATCTCATCCGCATCAGGGAGGGGGACGAATGGAAAACTGCATTTAACACCAGAGATGGACACTTTGAGTATCTAGTCATGCCCTTTGGCCTGTGCAACGCCCCTGCCGTCTTCCAAGACTTTGTTAATGACATTTTTTGTGATCTCTTATATTCCTGTGTTGTTGTGTATCTGGACGATATTCTGATTTTTTCTGCCAACTTAGAAGAACATCGCCAGCATGTCCGCATGGTTCTTCAGAGACTTCGAGACAATCAACTTTATGCCAAAATGGAGAAATGTCCGTTTGAATGTCAATCTCTTCCTTTCCTAGGATACTTGGTCTCTGGCCAGGGACTACAAATGGACCCAGATAAACTCTCTGCCGTCTTAGATTGGCCACGCCCCTCCGGACTCCGTGCTATCCAACGTTTTTTGGGGTTCGCCAATTATTACAGACAATTTATTCCACATTGTCACGATGCCGGCTGGCAGGAGGTGGATCCTCTGTGCCAGAGAGGGATAGCGAGGACCGTGCTAGTGGACCGGTTCTAAGACACTACTGGTTTTCACCAGAGCCCGCCGCAAAGCGGGATGGTCTTGCTGCGGCGGTAGTGACCAGGTCGTATCCACTAGCAACGGCTCACCTCTCTGGCTGCTGAAGATAGGCGAGGTACAAGGGAGTAGGCAGAAGCAAAGTCGGACGTAGCAGTAGGTCGGGGGCAGGCGGCAAGGTTCGTAGTCAGGGGAGATAGCAGAAGTTCTGGTACACAGGCTTTAAACACACAAAACGCTTTCACTAGGCACAAGGGCAACAAGATCCGGCAAGGAAGTGCATGGGAGGAGGATAGATATAGTCAGGGACCAGGTGGAAGCCAATTAAGCTAATTGGGCCAGGCACCAATCACTGGCGCACTGGCCCTCCAAGTCTCAGGGAGCCGGCGCGCGCGCGCCCCAGAGAGCGGAGCCGCGCGCGCCAGCACACGACAGCAGGGGACGGGAACGGGTAAGTGACCTGGGATGCGATTCGCGAGCGGGCGCGTCCCGCTGTGCGAATCGCATCCCCAACGGCCATGACAGAGCAGCGCTCCCGGTCAGCGGGACCGACCGGGGAGCTGCAGGGAGAAAGACGCCGTGAGCGCTCCGGGGAGGAGCGGGGACCCGGAGCGCTAGGCGTAACAGTACCTCCCCCCTTAGGTCTCCCCTTCTCTTTATCCGGTAACTGCCTCCCCTGGGATGAGGACACCGGGAAAGGATGGAGGGATTCCTCAACGGCAGGCAGAACAGCAGGAGTAGGAATGGGGAGAGAGGGCAGAGGGCGAGACCTGGCACGGGGCAGTGTGACACCAGGACGAGGGCCATGCGGGGACACACGGGCTTGCCTGATGGGACTGGGAGGGGGGGAGAGGCATTTCCTGTGGCAGGCAGAGTCCTTAATGACCTTAGGGGGACCGGATACAGGAGGAACCACAGGGTCACGGCAGGGAGTACTGGGAACCGGTTGAAGGCAGTCCTTGGAACAAGAGGGGCCCCAACTCTTGATCTCCCCAGTGGACCAATCCAGGGTTGGGGAATGGTGTTGAAGCCAGGGTAGTCCAAGGAGAACTTCAGAAGTGCAATTAGGAAGGACCAAAAATACAATTTCCTCGTGATGAGGTCCGATGCACATTAGGAGGGGCTCCGTGCGGAAACGCACGGTGCAATCCAACCTGGCTCCATTGACCGCGGAAACGTGGAGTGGCTTGACAAGACGGGTCACCGGAATGCGGAATTTATTCACTAAGGACTCCCGAATAAAATTCCCAGAAGCTCCAGAGTCCAGGCAGGCCACGGCTGAGAGGGAAGAGCTGGCAGAAGTAGAGATCCGAACAGGCACCGTGAGACGAGGAGAAGCCGACTTAGCATCAAGAGACGCCACACCCACGAGAGCTGGGTGCGAGCGTGCGTTTCCCAGACGTGGAGGACGGATTGGGCAATCCACCAAAAAATGTTCAGTACTGGCACAGTACAGACAAAGATTCTCTTCCTTACGGCGATTCCTCTCTTCCAGGGTCAGGCGAGACCGATCCACTTGCATGGCCTCCTCGGCGGGAGGCCTAGGCGCAGATTGCAGTGGAGACTGTGGGAGAGGTGTCCAGAGATCTAAGTCTTTTTCCTGGCGGAGCTCTTGATGCCTCTCAGAAAAACGCATGTCAATGCGAGTGGCTAGATGAATGAGTTCATGCAGGTTAGCAGGAATCTCTCGTGCGGCCAGAACATCTTTAATGTTGCTGGATAGGCCTTTTTTAAAGGTCGCGCAGAGAGCCTCATTATTCCAGGATAGTTCAGAGGCAAGAGTACGGAATTGTATGGCGTACTCGCCAACGGAGGAATTACCCTGGACCAGGTTCAGCAGGGCAGTCTCAGCAGAAGAGGCTCGGGCAGGTTCCTCAAAGACACTTCGAATTTCCGAGAAGAAGGAGTGTACAGAGGCAGTGACGGGGTCATTGCGGTCCCAGAGCGGTGTGGCCCATGACAGAGCTTTTCCAGACAGAAGGCTGACTACGAAAGCCACCTTAGACCTTTCAGTAGGAAACTGGTCCGACATCATCTCCATGTGCAGGGAACATTGCGAAAGAAAGCCACGGCAAAACTTAGAGTCCCCATTAAATTTGTCCGGCAAGGACAGGCGGAGGCTAGGAGTGGCCACTCGCTGCGGAAGGGGTGCAGGAGCTGGCGGAGGAGATGGTTGTTGCTGCTGTAGCTGTGACTGTACTTGCTGTAGTTGTGACTGGAGTTGCTGTGTCATGGTGGTCAAGTACGACAGCTGGTGATCTTGTTGGGCGATCTGACGAGCTTGCTGGGCGACCAGCGTAGGGAGGTCAGCGACAACTGGCAGAGGAACTTCAGCGGGATCCATGGCCGGATCTACTGTCACGATGCCGGCTGGCAGGAGGTGGATCCTCTGTGCCAGAGAGGGATAGCGAGGACCGTGCTAGTGGACCGGTTCTAAGACACTACTGGTTTTCACCAGAGCCCGCCGCAAAGTGGGATGGTCTTGCTGCGGCGGTAGTGACCAGGTCGTATCCACTAGCAACGGCTCACCTCTCTGGCTGCTGAAGATAGGCGAGGTACAAGGGAGTAGGCAGAAGCAAAGTCGGACGTAGCAGTAGGTCGGGGGCAGGCGGCAAGGTTCGTAGTCAGGGGAGATAGCAGAAGTTCTGGTACACAGGCTTTAAACACACAAAACGCTTTCACTAGGCACAAGGGCAACAAGATCCGGCAAGGAAGTGCATGGGAGGAGGATAGATATAGTCAGGGACCAGGTGGAAGCCAATTAAGCTAATTGGGCCAGGCACCAATCACTGGCGCACTGGCCCTCCAAGTCTCAGGGAGCCGGCGCGCGCGCGCCCCAGAGAGCGGAGCCGCGCGCGCCAGCACACGACAGCAGGGGACGGGAACGGGTAAGTGACCTGGGATGCGATTCGCGAGCGGGCGCGTCCCGCTGTGCGAATCGCATCCCCAACGGCCATGACAGAGCAGCGCTCCCGGTCAGCGGGACCGACCGGGGAGCTGCAGGGAGAAAGACGCCGTGAGCGCTCCGGGGAGGAGCGGGGACCCGGAGCGCTAGGCGTAACACACATTTTTCCACTATTGTGGCTCCTATCGTGGCTTTAACCAAGAAGAATGCCAATCCTAAGTCCTGGTCTCCCCAAGCGGAAGACGCATTTAAACGGCTCAAGTCTGCCTTTTCTTCTGCTCCCGTGCTCTCCAGACCTGACCCATCTAAACCCTTCCTATTGGAGGTTGATGCCTCCTCAGTGGGAGCTGGAGCGGTCCTTCTACAAAAAAATTCTTCCGGGCATGCTGTTACTTGTGGTTTTTTTTCTAGGACCTTCTCTCCGGCGGAGAGGAACTACTCCATCGGGGATCGAGAACTACTGGCCATTAAATTGGCACTTGAGGAATGGAGGCATCTGCTGGAGGGATCAAAATTTCCAGTTATCATTTACACCGATCACAAGAATCTCTCCTATCTCCAGTTTGCCCAACGGCTGAATCCTCGCCAGGCCAGGTGGTCGTTGTTCTTTGCCCGTTTTAACTTTGAAATTCATTTTCGCCCTGCCGACAAGAACATTAGGGCCGATGCTCTCTCTCGTTCCTCGGATGCCTCGGAAGTAGAGGTCTCTCCGCAACACATCATTCCTCCTGACTGTCTGATCTCCACTTCTCCAGTCTCCATCAGGCAAACTCCTCCAGGGAAGACCTTCGTTTCTCCACGCCAACGTCTCGGGATTCTCAAATGGGGTCACTCCTCCCACCTCGCAGGCCATGCGGGCATCAAAAAGTCCTTGCAACTCATCTCTCGTTTCTATTGGCGGCCGACTCTGGAGACGGATGTTGTTGATTTTGTGCGGGCCTGTACTGTCTGTTCCCGGGATAAGACTCCTCGCCAGAAGCCTGCTGGTCTCCTTCATCCTCTGCCTGTCCCCGAACAGCCTTGGTCTCTGATTGGTATTGACTTTATTACAGACTTACCCCCATCCCGTGGCAACACTGTTGTTTGGGTGGTCGTTGATCGATTTTCCAAGATGGCACATTTTATTCCTCTTCCTGGTCTTCCTTCAGCGCCTCAGTTGGCAAAACAATTTTTTGTACACATTTTTCGTCTTCACGGTTTGCCCACGCAGATCGTCTCGGATAGAGGCGTCCAATTCGTGTCAAAATTCTGGAGGGCTCTCTGTAAACAACTCAAGATTAAATTAAACTTCTCTTCTGCTTATCATCCTCAATCCAATGGGCAAGTAGAAAGAATTAACCAGGTCCTGGGTGACTATTTACGGCATTTTGTTTCCTCCCGCCAGGATGACTGGGCAGATCTTCTACCATGGGCCGAATTCTCGTACAACTTCAGAGTCTCTGAATCTTCTGCTAAATCCCCATTTTTCGTGGTGTATGGCCGTCACCCTCTTCCCCCCCTCCCTACTCCCTTGCCCTCTGGTTTGCCCGCTGTGGATGAAGTGACTCGTGATCTTTCCACCATATGGAAAGAGACCCAAAATTCTCTTTTACAGGCTTCATCTCGCATGAAAAAGTTTGCCGATAAGAAAAGAAGAGCTTCCCCCATTTTTGCTCCCGGAGACAAGGTATGGCTCTCCGCTAAATATGTCCGCTTCCGTGTCCCCAGTTACAAACTGGGACCACGCTATCTGGGTCCTTTCAAAATCTTGTGCCAAATTAATCCTGTCTCTTACAAACTTCTTCTTCCTCCTTCTCTTCGTATTCCCAATGCCTTTCATGTCTCTCTCCTTAAACCACTCATCATCAACCGTTTCTCTCCCAAACTTGTTTCTCCCACTCCTGTTTCCGGTTCTTCGGACATCTTCTCCGTGAAGGAGATACTGGCCTCCAAGACGGTCAGAGGGAAAAAATTTTTTTTGGTTGATTGGGAGGGCTGTGGTCCTGAAGAGAGATCCTGGGAACCTGAGGACAACATCCTAGACAAAAGTCTGGTCCTCAGGTTCTCAGCCTCCAAGAAGAGGGGGAGACCCAAGGGGGGGGGGGGGTACTGTTATGCCGAGCGCTCCGGGTCCCCGCTCCTCCCCGGAGCGCTCGCAACATCCTCGCTACTGCAGCGCCCCGGTCAGATCTACTGACCGGGTGCGCTGCGATACCACCTCCAGCCGGGATGCGATTCGCGATGCGGGTGGCGCCCGCTCGCGATGCGCACCCCGGCTCCCGTACCTGACTCGCTCTCCGTCGGTCCTGTCCCGGCGCGCGCGGCCCCGCTCCCTAGGGCGCGCGCGCGCCGGGTCTCTGCGATTTAAAGGGCCACTGCGCCACTGATTGGCGCAGTTGGTCTAATTAGTGTGTTCACCTGTGCACTCCCTATGTATACCTCACTTCCCCTGCACTCCCTCGCCGGATCTTGTTGCCATTGTGCCAGTGAAAGCGTTTCCTTGTGTGTTCCTAGCCTGTGTTCCAGACCTCCTGCCGTTGCCCCTGACTACGATCCTTGCTGCCTGCCCCGACCTTCTGCTACGTCCGACCTTGCTCTTGTCTACTCCCTTGTACCGCGCCTATCTTCAGCAGTCAGAGAGGTTGAGCCGTTGCTAGTGGATACGACCTGGTTACTACCGCCGCTGCAAGACCATCCCGCTTTGCGGCGGGCTCTGGTGAATACCAGTAGTAACTTAGAACCGGTCCACTAGCACGGTCCACGCCAATCCCTCTCTGGCACAGAGGATCCACCTCCTGCCAGCCGAATCGTGACACCTGGTTTCCTCCAGACATGATGTTGCCCTCACCATGATCACTGTAGGGATGGTAATTTTTTTGAACATTAAAAATATTGATTTATATGGTTGAATGTGTATTGCATTTTTATTTAAATCACTGAAGAAAAAAAATGGTAGAGCTTTAGAAATAAAAATCTAAATAATATTTAGTGATATACAGTGCAATAGTTTACATTATAAAGAATGCGTACATTCCTATACAACATAAAGAATTAATAAATAATAATAAGGCTATATTGTAATAAAACAGTAAGAAATTATAATAAAGTACTAATATATAAATGTATAAAATAATAATATAATAATTAAATACAATTATAAATAATAATAATAAATTGATATATTATTAAGGATATTATTAAAAATATTAATAATAAATTAAAATAATACTATAAAAAAAAAAATTATAATACTAAAAATAAGATAACATGAAGTATATTATATAAGAGACAAGTTTTTTTTTTTGTGTTTTCCCTGTAATTTGCCATATGATTTTCTTCTTGGTGTATTACGATGTTGTGGAGCTTGGATACCCGGTGGGGCCAACATATCTCTAGGAAACAGACATCCTGCTTGAGCTGAGGCCTGCCGGCTGACACACGCTTGTCTCTGCACTCCCTGGACCCTGCGCAGCACTGCTCTCCCCTCCATAGCATAAACTGTGGTTATCTCTTCTTACGCAGCGTACAAATATTTAGATAAGGCGACCATACTTCTGCGGTGTGACTATTTTTATTATTTGATGTTCGGCCATTTCCTGCGCAGCCTGATGCTTCTCTGGCACTGAGCGCCCTGGGATGTCAGCCGCCATTTACATTAGGAGACCCTGCGCTCATTTCCTCCTCACATATATACTGCAGATGACGGCCAGGTGAGCCTCATTCCTCCACAACCTTTCCTTTAGAAAAAAGAAATATCAAATATATAGATAAGATTCTTCATTTTTTTCCTTAAAATTCAAATTTTTATATAATTGTTACATTTTAAAATTGTTTATGTGATAAAAAATATATATATTTATTCCAGGAAAATACACATGCTAGGTTTCTGTGGCCTCACACCGGCTTGAAAATGGTGGTGTGAGGCCACAGAAACGTAGCATGTGTATTTTCCTGGAATAAAGCTAATTTCTTTTGCTACTCTGGAGTGCTGCAGTCACCTTTATCCCGTATATATATATATATATATATATATATATATATATATATATATATATATATATTTTTTTTTTAAGGAATCCCTTCTGCCCAATTCTTTTTCGCTGGACTCATTCATTAGATTTGCGTTTGCTGAATCCATCCGGGGAACTGGCCAACTATCTATCTATATGGGGGCCTTCTGACTCTAACAAAGTACCGTAGCAGATTTTTAGGGAGCGAAGAATCGGGCATGTTGGATTACAATTGCCCGATCCTTTTTTTCTAGAGGTTTCTGGCTGCGGCATACCTTATTTCTCCATCCAGAATAATGATAATACTGAGAGTTGTAATTTTGTTCAGCTGGAGGTCCGCAGTTTGGAGACCACTGGTTTAGTCTGTATGACCTTTGATCGCACTGCATGGAGCTACGGAGCTCTTGTGTCACTACAGCTAAAGAAGGTCTTAGGTACCAGGAGGGGAGGTCACACAGGAGGTCATCTTGTAGGGGCAAGTTGAGGTGGGATTGAGGGGAAGATACAACATTTCAGTCCATGGTCACCTCCGATGGGGAAGAAGGAATGTTTGTTTGTTGCCGATTGTCACTATGGGGGTTCATGAAGTGAGGGACTCATGGGCTGTCCATCGATGGTCAGAGGTCCAAGCATCGGGACTTCCACAAATTCCTGGAAATGTCTCCAGACCCTAAAGAACTGGTTTGGAGATCCTTCACTTTGGATACATCCAGTCCAGGGTCTAATTCCCAAAAATTCAAAAAAGGAGGCAAAGCTTCAAATGATCATTCAGTCCACAGCTATTAAAGGTGCGATATCCTACCAGAGCTGTGAACCCAATTAATGGGATCTCTGAAGGTGGCCAAACACATGAGACAATACTCTGAAGAACGATCCTGCCCCAGACACAGCCATACACGGTTTTCTCCATACTGACCGCAGATTATGAATGACACCGCTTTTTTTGGAAGCGTTAATTCCTGAAATATCATTTGTTGAGAAAACATTGTGATGTCCCAGCACCAAAGGCTGCTTTGGGCAGACCTGCAGCACCGGTGTTGGGCCGACTGAAAGACTTCTTGCCACATTGATTATGTTTAAGCACTTTACCAAAAATGAATGTATATATTTATAGTTATTTTGTTGTTGTTATTCTGATGTTTGTTATGTATGTGTTACTGTGCATCTTGTCCATATAGTGTAGTGGAGGAAGGAGTTGCCCCAGTTTAGAGCTGTGTCTAAGACCAGTCTGAGCACACGTGTGTAGAAGCCTCAAGGGAAGGCCCAGATCAAATCTAATTTATCCAGTCATTCTGCAAGGATCACCCACATGGTGGAAGTTCATGCCCTGGCGGAGGAAGCTTCAAGACCTTGACAGAGCCCTAGCTACCAGGATCAATTTTCAAGTCTCGCAAGTCAATACCAATTTATTGGGTTAAAGCACCACAAGTCCCAGCAAGGCAACAGTGTTTTTCAAGGGGTTACGCTGCATCCTCTTACTCTGCACCATACTGTCAGTGTAATATTATCTGCACCAGCTCAGTAAAGACAGTTATCTGTAACCTGATGTCGGTGTGTTCCTTTACCCCCCCTGTCTGGCCTAAGAGACGCTGTCTCCAACCTCGGACCGTGTATAGGATAACGGCGCCCTGGTGTCACGAAGTAATAAGGTATTTCCCTACTCTACCCGTGGTGCTTACGCAACATTTTTTCTGTACATGACATTTTTAAGGTCCCCACATTATGGTGCACCACTTGGTAAGTAGAAGGCCAAGATGTCCTTCAGGACCAGGTTAGGTAATAGCTGGCCACTTCCACATCTTTAGGGCCGAGCTTTCATGGACAGTGTTTCAGATGCCTGGATCGGGCTGTCACAAGTGAAAAGGGATGCTAGTTGCCTGTACAAAGCGTTGTAGAGGTGCGGGCTAGAGTTCATTTTCCAAGATGGCAGCACCACCCTGTGCTGATACCACCCCCTTTGCCAAGCACTGGCTGCACCCTGTGTGGTGTGGTGGATTTGGCTTTGAGTCTGGAACATGTGTATATGGGTGTCCTGCTAGATTATGTTGGGGGAGAGAAAGATCAGATGTGTTCCATCTCACCCTATGACGGCCGTATGTTAGTGGAGATCCATATGGTGCAGAGCTGTAGACGTCTCCTGTCAGCGCCTCTGGTGTGCTCTATTCCTCCACGGCGTGGGAGACTCGCCTGGAGCAGATCTCGGGCCCCGGACACGTCTGTCTGACACCGACTCTCCCAGAACCAGTGCTTGGCTGCTCTACGCATTTTCCCACAAATCTATAGAATAAAAATGCCTAATGTACAGGAGCCCCCAGGAGATCAGCAATCCAAACAAATCAGCGGGTTGTGCCCCTCCTCCGCACATAATGGGGGTCATGCGGCTGTCACTCCTTCCTGAGGGGACCAGGGGGGATTTACGAAGCTATCAATTCATTAGAGCAAGAAGAAATTACGAGGAATTGTGTGGATGACAATCCTGTGCCCCCATAATAGAGCAAGAAACAAACACCCATACTACAGTATCCAGCTGCACTGGCCCATAGAAGAACCAGTAATAAAGACACAATGCCCCCATATCAGTCCTGACTCAGTGCCCCCTATTAGTTCTTAAACATTGCCCCCATATTAGCCATTACAAAGTGCCCCCATATTACACCTGACACAGTGCTTCCATATTAGACCTGACACAGTGTCCTCATATAAGACCTGACATAGTGCCCCCTTATTAGGCCTTATACAGTGCCCCATATTATACTTGACACAGCACCCCCATATTAGACCTGACATGGTGCTCCTTTATTAGACCTAACACAGTGCCTCCATATTAGACCTGACACAGTGTTCCTTTATTATACTGAACACAGTGCCCCTATATTAGACCTGACACAATGCTCCCTTACTAGACCTGACACAGTGCTCCTGTATTAAACCTAACACAGTGCCCCCATATTAGACCTGACACAATGCTCCCTTACTAGACCTTACAAAGTGCTCCTTAATTAAACCTAACACAGTGCCCCCATATTAGACCTGACACAATGCTCCCTTACTAGACCTGACACAGTGCTCCTGTATTAAACCCAACACAGTGCCCCCATATTAGACCTCACACAGTGCTCCTTTATTAGACCTAACACAGTGCCCCCATATTAGACTTGACACAGTGCTCCTTTATTAGACCTAACACAGTGCCCCCATATAAGACCTGACACCGTGCTCCTTTATTAAACCTGACACAGTTCTCCTTTATTAAACCTAACACAGTGCCCCCATATTAGACCTGACACAGTGCTCCTTTATTAGACCTGACACAGTGCCCCCATATTAGACCTTACACAGTGTTCCTCTATTAGATCGATCACAGTGCCCCCATATTAGAAGTGACAAAGTGCCCTTATATTAATCCTGATACAGTGCCCCCATAATATACCTCATACAGTGTCCGCATATTAAACCTGAGACAGTGCCCCCATATTAGCCCTGACACAGGGCCCCCATATTAGATCTGACACAGTGCCCCCATATAAGGCTTGCCATGATACCCTTTAATTGTGCTAGCCACATCATACGCCATAGACTAATCTACAGAGTGCCTATTATATGCCCAGTTACAGCCTCCACCCCGCCTCCATTATTACAGCCACTCATTGTGCCTTATTACAGTGACATCCACAATACCACCATAAAAAAAAATATGACACCTACCATCTTCTTATAGTAGAGCCAACCTTAGTGCCCCCATAGCATTTGGTGTCCACTGTAGAACAAGTCCTGTGGCCCCCTGAACCCCAGAGGTCCATTTGTAGTGGCCCCAGAGCGCCACCAAAGAGCTAGTCACAGCCTTAACTGACAAGTGACAGCCACAGTGCCCCCATAACATTTATTTGGGATCCCAGTACATGCAGCTCCTCATAGGTGGGAAGGTCCTTTGTGTGACAGTGTTACCATATGGTGGTGGGCCTGGTTCAAGGGTGTCCCCGGGAGGTGGAGAAAGGGGAGTGAATCTCAGAGATGGTGGGATGATATGGCCTGCAGTGTATACATTTGGGGGTCCATGACCCCCTTCTCCAACAGTGTCCTTGCATTCTGACCTTCCTGATTTTTAACCCCTGAGCCCCTGGCCAGGACACCTTCCCTGGGAATAGCTTATGATTCCCTTCTCACTGTGTGATGAATGTATCAGACCTTTGTCTCGCGTTCGCCGCATACATTCCCACATTGCTGAAATATTTCTTCCCAAAGTTTTGCCCCTGGCGCTCCTGTATCCTCCTCCCTGCTCTGTATTTCCTCCATTTACAAGATTAGGTAATTATGGCCAAAATTCCTCTCCCTCCGCGGCTTTCTTCTTGCTGGAAGGTTCCGCGGTTGTGTTCTTGGATGCTCTAGAGGAATTCTGCTCTGGAGACGAGCATTGACTTGTATGTTGGGCAAGGTTCCTTGGCATCGGTGCCTGACTCTCCATTGACGTGAATGTGCTCATGTTTTATATCTGGTTTCTGCAGGTGTTCAAGAACTGAGGTTATTATCACAGTTAGGTCTATGGCCCCGGCCTAGTACACCAGGGAAGCTCGCAATCTAATATTCCTTTCATATGTATATAGACATACTTGAAAGGCAATGTTGGTCATAGTTGATACAGTGGAACCTCTTCGAGGCGACCTCTTACTCAGGACTTTGGTAGTTATTCCGGCCTCCAGTCTTCTTTGGGATGAAGCCACAAGGTTTACACCTGGATTTGGGGATTTTCTGCCATTGTTCTCTGCAGATCCTCTCAGATCTGTCAGGTTGGATGGAGACCATTGGTGAAGCCATTTCAGGTCTCTCCAGATATGCTTCATTGGATTTGGGCTCTGGCTGGGCCACTCAAGGACATTCACAGAATTGTTCCTAAATCGCTCCTGTGTTGTCTTAGCTGTGTGCTTAGAGGTATTGGGGAATTTATTAAAGAGTACCTATCATCAACTAAACTGTCCCTAATCCCCCCCCCCCCATCTGTCCCTGATGCTCACTAATTATATCCTTGTCTTAATTTCTACTTAAAAATATTCATAAATACCTTTTCACCCCTCACTAAGGCTGCTCATTTCTTTTGCATTGAGCAAAGGAGGAAGAGGTTGTGGCTCGGCAGGCGCAACGTCATCTGAAGCCTGGCCGGGCTGACTTAAGCCTTTCTTCCTCTCTCTTTCTCTTTCTATATATATATAGGGGAATATGCAAATCAGCTCATTACATCAACTTTTCAGGGGCCCTCATCTCAGCCAAGCCAGATTACCCTGCTCTGTACTGACGAGAGGCAAGTACCCCGAAACAGCTGTCTTCAGATGGGTGCTCTTTCCTTCTGGAGAGAGAGAGTTCTGGCTTGGCATTAATCCCGATTAGCTTTTTATATTCCGTAACTGGAGCTAAACTGATACCAGGGAACATCGCCTGAAAAGGTGATATAATGAGCTGATTTGCATATTCCCCTACCCAGAATGCCTGCGGAGTGCTTAGTGGCCCTTGAAAGCTCCGTCACACCAGGAGTGGTGAACTGTCCCTGAGTTAGCTACTCATCCCGTTTATATATATATATATATATATATATATATATATATATATATATATATATATACATATGTATGTTTCACAACCATGGTGCCTCCAGCTGTTGCTAAACTATTACTTGCAGGCATGAGTCCGAAATCTATAAAAGACTATCTAGGGAGACCCCTAGTGGTGGACTTTTCAAACATAAATTTCTCAATAAAATATAAAAATGTTTTAAATGATATGCAATTAGGAAAGTGTCTTAAATGCGTTAATGTAAAAAATATGAAAAGGTTTTTTTCATGATAGTTACTCATCATAGGTACTTAAGACCTCTGTTGAGGAAAATGATGGGTTCAGTTGCCCATAGCAACCAATTAGATTATTTAATTTTCTTAGAGGTCTTGAAATGAAAGAAACAATCTGGTTGCTATGGGTAACTGCACCACTCTTCCTTTACACAGGTTTTTGATAAATTCCCCACATTGTCTTGTTAAGAGGGTCTGAAGCTTTCTAAATGCATTTTATACATGTTTATATAGAACAATAGGGCCACCACGACTGAAGGCCTACAGTTTTCATGTCAATGACTCAACTATGAATTCCAAAAACTAGCTTATCATGATTATTCAATGTCATGATAAATAATGGCTCTGTGGTAAAGAGCACTCACAGTCATCTTTGGGGTTTTTTGGTCTCCAGGTTTGAATCTCACCTGGGTCTTTTCATGTAGCCCTGAGGTCTAGTTCCTTGATTCTTCTTTAGTACATTATAGGGTTCCATCCTTTGGTTGTCATCTTAATGGAGATCTTCATGGAGAGATTCGGTCCTATACTTCCATAATTCTGCTCCCTTTATGATCGATCACAAATTATAGTTATGTAGAAGATTGATTTCCCCGAGTCAGGCGTCCCCCTTTGCTGAGATAACCCTTGATATTAATACTTACGTTGCTCTCCATTCACATTCAAAGGAACTCTGCCAGTGGCTGCTGTGGTTATACGACTCCGCCCCTGATGATTGCCAGTTCAGGCTGTAGGTTAGTGGTATGTGCAGCCATCAGGAGCATATATGTTGTAAGTGGAGAACCATGGTTCTAATCCTTCTTTACCAATTTGTTTAGACTGTAATGTTGTGACCTATTCTACTCCTTCTCAATTATGATGTAGAGAAACCTTCCTGCATCCCAGAGCAGATGGTGGCTAGGAAGCCTGATAGCCTAGCTGAGTTGTTGGAGACTCTTGTTCAAGTCTCAGAGAGGAGGATAGAAGCTCAAGACCTTTTTGTCACTCTGAACATTCTTACAGTTTACTATTTTAACCTCCTTACCATATAAACATTGGTATAAAAATATTCTTGAGCTTGGTATAAATATTTTTCCATGACTCTGTGATAAAGTCCCAGGTTGAGATTGATATCAGCTCCTCAGAGTTATTGCCTTTTGTGACTGTCGGCACTGATGACACTGAGAAGTATCACATAAGGTTTCCAGTTCTGATGACACTGAGAAGTATCATGTAAGGTTTCCAGTTCTGCCTGTAGGTCAGTGGTGTGAGCAGCCATTAGTGGAACATATCTTCTGTGTGGGGAACCAGAGTTCTAATCCTGCTTTTCTTCTAATTTATACAAGATAATCTTCCTTCTCGATAATCCTCCTTCTTGATATTGAAAAACCTTCTCTTACTTCTCAGAGCAAATGGTGGCTCAGTGGGTTGAGTGAAAAGCTGGGATGTTGGAGTCCCTGGTTCAAATCTCACAGGTAAAAATATGGTATATGGGCATAAGGCACCTGTTGTCTTCTGAACATTCTTACAGTGATCTTATTAATTCTTATAGATTACTAAGCCATAGTTCGGTATAAGAAGTTGAAGACTCCTAGATAAAGTCTTGATGGCAGCTCCTCAGAATAATTGCTTCATGTGACTGTCGGCTCAGGATTCCTAATGCTACCTAAATAACTTGCAGAAATTGGGACAGGGAGAACAATTGGTTGAGAAGATGTTTTGCAAAGTCTTAGCTGTAGGAACATAAAACATTGAGGGTTGAGATGAAGATCCTTGTTAACACTTGAGGGATCTTAGTAGTATCTGTATTTTCTTTTTTTGTCTTCTTTCTCTCAATGTTCCCCCATTCTTGGGATAGTTACTGTTGTGTAACCTTTATATTATTATTTTGACTGATGACACTGAGTAGTATCAGCCAAGGTTTCCAGATCTGGCTGTAGGTCAGTGGTCTGAGCAGCCATAAGCAGAGCATATATTGTGTGTGGGAGACCAGAGTTCTAATCCTGCTTTTCCTCTTATGTATACAAGGTTATCCCCTTTCTCAATAATAACATTGGGAAACCTTTGCTTAAATCTCAGAGCAAGAAGTGGCTCAGTGGGTTGAAGTAAAGGCTGGGATGTTGGAGTCCCTGGTTCAAATGTCACAGGTAAGGACATGGTATCTGTGCATAAGGCACCAATTGTACTTCTTACAGTAATATTAATTCTTATTGATTACTAAACCATAGCTTAGTATAAGAAGTTGGAGACTCCTAGATAAAGTCTTGATATCGGCCCCTCTGGGTAATTGCTTGTTGTGACTGTCGGCTCACGATTCCTAATGCTACGTAAATAACTTACAGTGATTGGGAGTGGAGACCAATTGGGTGAGAAGATGTTTTGAAAAGTCTTAGCTGTCGGAACATGAAACATTGAGGGTTGAGATGAAGATCCTTGTAAACACTTGAGGGATCTTAGTAGTGTCTGTATTTTCTTTTTTTTGTCTTCCTTCTCTCAATGTTCCATTCTTGGGATAGTTACTGTTGTGTATCCTTTATGTTATTTTGACTGATGACACTGAGAAGTATCAGCCAAGTTTTCCAGATCTGGCTGTAGGTCAGTGGTCTGAGCAGCCTTCAGAAGAACATATGTTGTATGTGGGAGACCAGAGTTCTAATCCTGCCTTTTTCCCTTATTTATACAAGATAATCCTCCTTCTCGATGATGACATTGAGAAACGTTCACTTATATCTGTGAGCAGGAGGTGGCTCAGGGGGTAAAGAGCCAGGGAGAACCAACTGAGATGCTAAAGACCCTGGTTCAAGTCCTGGACACCCGAGTTCAAATCCTGCAGATATTGGACTCATAGATGAGAGAGTCCCGTTTGGTTGGGACTCAGCACACTATACACAACAATAATAGAGCCCCTGTGAGGGGGCATGCTTTTAGATAAAAGCTCTTAGTCTACTGTATTAAGTAACTTCAACTGCACACCTGACCTTAAAGTGCCCTTTGGAGGTTTCTGAACCCATGTGACTGGTCACCTGTCAGGCTCACTCGCCAGCTGTCAGGCTCACTCTTCACCTGAGTTCTGGTGGATCCTTGGGGGTTTGAACCTGAGGCTCCAGCATGAGCAGCAGATCATATACCCCTGAGCCACCACCTACTCACAAATATAAGTGAACGTTTCTCAATGTCATTATCGAGAAGGAGGAGAACAGGTCCAAAAAAGAAGAGAAAAAGCAGGATTAGAACTCTGGTCTCCCACACACAACATATGCTCTGTTTGCAGCTGCTCTCACCACTGACCTATAGGCAGAACTGGAAACATTACATGATATTTCTCAGTGTCATCAGTCAAAATAATATAAAGAATACACAACAGTAACTATCCCAAGAAAAGACACATCACTGGGGGAACAATGAAAGAAAGAAGACAAAAAAAGAAAAATACAGACACTACTAAGATCCCTCATCTCAACCCTCAAGGATCTTGAGCTAAACCCTCGAAGTTTCATATCCCTACAGCTAAGACTTTGCAAAAACATCTTTTCAAGCTATTGTACTCCCCGTCCCAATCACTGTAAGTATCCTTAGCCCACAGTCACAGGAGGCAATTATCCAGAGGAGCCGATATCAAGACTCTTCAACTTCTTATACCAAGTTATGGCTTAGTAATCTACATGATATGAGGGTTAAAGAATTAAGAAAATTCAGTATAGGTGCCATGTGCCCATGTAGCAAATTTTGACCCATGAGACTTGAACCAAGGATTCCCACATCCCAGCCTTTTATATAACCCACTGAGCCACTTCTTGCTCTGGGATTTAAGAGAATGTTTCTCAATTTCATTATCAAGAAGGAGAACAGAGAAAACCATGATGTAAATAAATGAATTGCTGCTCATTCTGACTGTGTTAAGTATATGTACCCTCACATATGATACTAAAGTGCACTTAAGAGGGTTCTAAGTACATGTGACCAATCGGCTGTAGGCCTCATATTAGAGGATTTGAACCCTGGTTTTGACCACCAGCAGTAGGGAACTTACCCTCTGAAGCACTTCCTACACAGAGATTATCAGAAAGGAGAAGAACAGGTTGTAAGGCTATAGTCTAAATAAATTAATTGCCTTTCTTTTTTCTTAAAGAAGGAGAACAGGATTAGAACTCTGGTTTCCCACATACAGCATATGCTCCATTCACATGTGATCATTCCACTGCCCTACAGCCAGAATTGGAAACATTGCATGATAATTCTCAGTGTCATCAGTCAAACAGTAGCCATCCCAAGAATAGACACAGCAATGGGGGATCATTGAGAAAAAGAAGATAAAAAAAAAAGAAAGGTACAAACACTACTGAGATCCTTCAAGTGTTTACCCTCTCAGCCCTTTCATTCATGTTCCTACAGCTAAGACTTTGCAAAAACATCTTCTTGACCAATTGTCTTTCTTCAGCCCTAACACTGCAAGTTATTTATGCAGCATCAGGTATCCTGATCCGACAGTCACAGGAGGTAACTACCTCGAGGAGATGATATACAGCTACTGTTCTTTTCTTTTCTTTTTGAATGTCTTTTCTCTCTGAGCACAGTGCTCTCTGCTGACACCTCTGTCCTTTTCAGGAACTGTCCAGTGCAGGACAGGTTTGCTATGGGATTTTTTTCCTACTCTGGGCAGTCCCTGACATGGACAGAGGTGTCAACAGAGAGCAATGTGGTTAAACAGAATAGAAATGAAAAAAGAAGAGAACTTCCTGTGGAGCATACAGCAGGGGATAAGTACTAGAAGTGTTAAGATTTTTTAAATAGAAGTAATTTATAAATCTGTTTAACTTTCTGGCCTCTGGGACTCGAACTGGGGTCACCAACATCCCAGGGATCTCCTTGCTCCTTACCCTCTGAGATACTTTCTGCTCTGAAGCATAAATTAAGGTTTCTCTATTTTGTAATCGAGAAGAAGGAGAACAGTTCTTTAAGTCACAGCCTACATAAATTGGTTTACTTTGTTCAAGAAAGGAGGACAGCAGGATTAGAACCCTGGTTTGCCATATACAAGATATGTTCTGCTGATGGCACCTCGTACTACTGAGACAAAGCCAGAGCTGGAAACCTTCACTGATTCTTCTCAGTGTCATCAGTCAAAAATAACAGAAGGGTTACACAACAGTAACTATAAATATCACAAGAATAAGCACATAAATACATTGAGATACATTGAGGTACATGGGGTACATTGAGAGAAAGGATGATAAAAACAAGAAAGATACAGACACAACTAAGGTCCATCAAGTGTCTACAACGATTTCCAACTCTGCCCTTGACCTTTCATTTTCCTACAGCTAAGGTCAATTGTTCTTCTTTACCCAACACTGATATTTATTTATGTAACATTTTTGACAAATTTTCTCTTCTGAGCATTGCAGTGCACCAGCAGAGCACTTTACATCCACATATGGGGTATGTTCTTACTGGGGTTACAAATTTTGGGGGGGCTTTTTTCCTATTTTCCCTTGTGAAAATGAAAAATTTAGGGTAACACCAGCATTTTAGTGAAAAAAGTTTTTTTTCATTTTTCCATCCAACTTTGAAGAATTTTCATTAAACATCTGTGGGGTGTTAAGGCTCACTATACCCCTTGTTATTTTCCGTGAGGTGTGTAGTTTCCAAAATGGGGTCACATGTGGGTATTTATTTTTTTGCGTTTATGTCAGAACAGCTGTAAAATCAGCCACCCCTGTGCAAATCACCAATTTAGGCCTCAAATGTACATAATGCACGCTCACTACTGAGCCTTGTTGTGCACCTGCAGAGCATTTTACGCCCACATATGGGGTATTTCTGTACTCAGGAGAAATTGCGTTACAAATTTTGGTGGTCTTTTTTTCCTTTTAACACTTGTGAAAATAAAAAGTACCGTATATACTCGAGTATAAGCCGAGTTTTTCAGCACAATTTTTCGTGCTGAAAACACCCCCCTTGGCTTATACTCGAGTGAACTCTCCGCCCTCAGTGGTCTTCAACCTGCGAACCTCCAGATGTTTCAAAACTACAACTCCCAGCAAGCCCGGGCAGCCATCGGCTGTCCGGGCTTGCTGGGAGTTGTAGTTTTGAAACCTCTGGAGGTCCGCAGGTTGAAGACCACTGCGGCCTTCGACATCATCCAGCCCCCCCCCTCTCACCCCCTTTAGTTCTGTACTCACCTCCGCTCGGCGGGACGTTAGGGTGCGCTGGTTCGGTGCTGCAGGACTGTTCGGTGGGGAGGTCGTCCGGTGGGATAGTGGTTTTGGGCTGCCATCTTCACTGGGAGGCCTCTTCTCCGCGCTTCGGGCCCGGCACCCGGAATAGTCACGTTGCCTTGACGACAACGCAGAGGGACGTTCATTACCAACGTCCCTCTGCGTCGTCGTCAAGGCAACGCCTCTATTCCGGGCCCGAAGCTCGGAGAAGAGGCCCCCCCGGTGAAGATGGCAGCCCGGAACCACTATCCCACCGGACGACCTCCCCACCGGACAGTCCTGCAGCACCGGACCAGCGCACCCTAACGTCCCGCCGAGCGGAGGTGAGTACAGAACTAAAGGGGGTGAGAGGTGGGGGGGGGGGCTGGATGATGTCGAAGGCCTCAGTGGTCTTCAACCTGCGGACCTCCAGAGGTTTCAAAACTACAACTCCCAGCAAGCCCGGGCTTGCTGGGAGTTGTTGTTTTGAAACTTCTGGAGGTCCACAGGTTGAAGACCACTGTATCAGACATTGACAAGCGGTGATGATGAAGGGGGGGGGGACTGATGACATGTGGTGGTGATGATGACAAGGGGATGATGAAGGGGGGGTGTGATGACAGGCGGTGATGATGAAGGGGGGATGATGACAGGGTGATGATGATGAGGGTGTTAATGACGGGGGTCTGGATGATGACAGGGGGATGATGTATTTCCCACCCTAGGCTTATACTTGAGTCAATAACTTTTCCTGGGATTTTAGGGGGAAATTAGGGGCCTCGGCTCATATTCGGGTCGGCTTATACTCAAGTATATACGGTATGGGGCAACACCAGCATGTCAGTGTAAATTTTTTTATTTTTTTACACTAACAAGCTGGTGTAGCCCCCAACTTTTCCTTTTCATAAGGGGTAAAAGGAGAAAAAGACCCCCAAAATTTGTAGTGCAATTTCTCCCGAGTACCGAGATACCCCATATGTGGCCCTAAACTGTTTCCTTGAAATACGACAGGGCTCCGAAGTGAGAGAGCTCCATGTGCATTTGAGGACTAAATTAGGGATTGTATAGGGGTGGACATAGGGGTATTCTACGCCAGTGATTCCCAAACAGGGTGCCTCCAGCTGTTGCTAAATTCCCTGTCATGCCTGGACAGTCAGTGTCTGTCCGGAAATGCTGGGAGTTGTTGTATTGCAACAGCTGGAGGCTCCGTTTTGGAAACACTGCCATACAATACGTTTTTCATTTTTATTGGGGGGGGGGGGGGGGGACAGTGTAAGGGGGTGTATATGTAGTGTTTTACCCTTTATTATGTGTTAGTGTAGTGTTTTTCGGGTACATTCGCACTGGCGGGTTACGGTGAGTTTCCCACTAGGAGTTCGCTCTGCGCCGAAAAATTTGCAGCAGCCCAAACTTGAAGCAGGAATCTTACTGTAAACCTGCCTGTGTGAATGTACCCTGTACGTTCACATGGGGAGCGGGGGGGGGGGGGGGGGGGCGGGGGGTGTTAAACCTCCAGCTGTTTCAAAACTACAACTCCCAGCATGTACTGACAGACCGTGCATGCTGGGTGGTGTACTTTTGCAACAGCTGGAGGCACACCTTCAGTTAGGTTCTGTTACCTAACTCAGTATTTTCCAACCAGTGTGCCTCCAGCTGTTGCAAAACTACAACTCCCAGCATGTACTGATCACCAAAGGGCATGCTGGGAGATGTAGTTATGCAACAGCTGGAGGGCTACAGTTTTAGAGAACACTGCAAAGTGATCTCCAAACTGTGGCCCTCCAGATGTTGCAAAACTACAAATCCCAGCATGCCCAGACAGCAAACAGCTGTTTGGGCATGCTAGGAGTTGCAGTTTTGCAAGATCTAGAGGGATACAGTTTAGAGACCACTGTATAGTGGTCTCAAACTGTACCCTCCAGATATTGCTAGGCAACTCACCGGCTTCCATAGGATACAGCTTCACGACATCGTCGCCCGCCGATCTCCGTCACCCTCTGCCTTCGGACGGGTAAGTGGACTTTGGCGCCGGTCCCTGTCGGTTTCCCCGTCCTGCCCCACCTATTGTGGGTGGGCAGGACCGGGAAAACGAAAGTAAACCCCCAGTCGCCTGTTTACCTTTAAATTTAATGTGTTATATGTATAAAATGTATATAAATGTTAACCCCTTAAGGACCCGGGGTTTTTCTGTTTTTGCATTTTCGTTTTTTCCTCCTTGCCTGTAAAAAATCATAACTCTTTCAATTTTGCACCTTTTTTGCGCCACCAATTCTACTCTGTAATGACGTAAGTCATTTTACCAACAATCTACGGAGAAACGGAAAAAAAACTCATTGTGAGACAAAATTGAGAAAAAAACGCAGTTTTGTAACTTTTGGGGGCTTCCGTTTCTACGCAGTACATTTTTCGGTAAAAAATAACACCTTATCTTTATTCTGTAGGTCCATACAATTATAATGATCCCCTACTTATATAGGTTTGATTTTGTCGTACTCCTGGAAAAAATCATAACTACATGCAGGAAAATTCTGAAGTTTTTAGCGGTACCATTTTTGTATTGATAGGACTTATTGATCGCTTTTTTTTAATTTTTTCATGATATAAAAAGTGACCAAAAATGCACTATTTTGGACTTTAGAATTTTTTTGCACGTACGCCATTAACCGTGCGGTTTAATTAAAGATATATTTTTATAATTCGGACATTTCCGCACGCGGCGATACCATATATGTTTATTTTTATTTACACTGGTTTTTTTTTATGGGAAAAGGGGGGTTAAATTGTCTTTATTCACTTTTTTTCCCACTTTTTTTTTTGCAGTGTTATAGCTCCCATAGGGACCTATAACACTGCACACACTGATCATTGTTATCCCATAGGGACCTATAACACTGCACACACTGATCATTGTTATCCCATAGGGACCTATAACACTGCACACACTGATCGTTGTTATCCCATAGGGACCTATAACACTGCACACACTGATCTTTTACATTGATCACTGGTTTCTCATAGGAAACCAGTGATCGATGATTCTGCCGCTTGACTGCTCATGCCTGGATCTCAGGCACTGAGCAGTCATTCGGCGATCGGACAGTGAGGAGGCAGGGAGGATCCTCCAGCTGTCATGTAAGCTGTTTGGGATGCCGCAATTTCGCCGCAGCGATCCCGAACAACTCCCTGAGCTAACCGGCATGCTTTCACTTTGACTTTAGACGCGGCGTTCAACTTTGAACGCCTCGTCTAAAGGGATAATAGCGCGCGGCACCGCGATCAATGCCGTGCGCTATTAGCCACGGGTCACGGCCGTCGTTATAACGTCGTGGCCCCACGTTATAGATCGGGAGCGGACTCATGACGTACATGTACGTCATGGGTCCTTAAGAGGTTAATTACCTTGATGCGGTCAAAGGACCTTCGGTCATGTGATTCATGTTGATTCTTCTATGGTATGTTGGAGGACCTTTGGAGGTCCTTGGGTCACATGTTTACCCATAACTCTCTGTACAGAAGATTGACAGTTGTTATGGACCAGTGAGCTTAAGTCCAGCCCCTGCCCATATAAGGGAGCTGTAGCCAGTGATCGCTCTCTTGGGTTGCTGCTCTTGTGGATGCCGGACTATCAGGACGGATCTGCGCAACTTACAAAGACAAGCTAGGCCAGAAGCCTACCGGCCACAGCCTGAAACTAAACCGTGAGTTAATATCTCGATCCCCGCTAAAGCTAGCGTGATTACTGGACCGAATCTAAACCCCTAAATCCAGTGGATCAGCGCAACAATTACCTTCCTAAGCTCAATAGACTCACGAGGTCCCAACCACTTGTCAAGCTCTAATAGACTTTGTTATATGGACTGTTTATTATTGCGTAAAATCTTCAGTAAAAGTTCTGACAAGTTTCTGCTAATCTCCGGTTGTGGACAATCAATTATTTCCTATCTCCCTATCGCTCTTGGAACGGGTGGCGGTAGGACAAGCATACAGAGAATAGCCCTCACCCTGGCGTCACAAATAGAAAGGGTTAAGCAAGCACTCTTTAGTAATCGCACACCTACACCCCCATACCATACCCCCCAAAGCTGCATGCATGCAAAGGAGATGCATGCATAGATGGCAGCGCACATATATATATATATATATATATATATATATATATATATATATATTAGAGAGGCGCCAGAGTTATCTGTGAACCTCCTAGTCCATGGGGAATGAAGCAAAAAGGACCCAAAATCGGCGCTTATGACCGCAACAATTTTTCCCCAATGTATCAGATAATCGGTAAGTGTACGGACAGGAAAATAGGAGGAAAAACAAAGGTAAAGCATGTAAACCTTTTCTGACAGTCTGTACTGTGTAATGTGTGGAGCCTGGAGAACACAACCGCCTCTGCTACACTTAAAGGTACAGGACACAGAATTATTTCCTGACAGTTTCTTTGGTAAAGCCACAAGTCACATGGAGGTTACTATACACAGAAATGTATTTTATGACAGAATAATCTTGTTTGACAATGGAAAGGCCGCGGTGAGGAAGAGCAGGGACGGCGCTCCAGCTACCGAGAGCTGCGAAACACGAGAGAAAAAGGTCAGCAATACTGAAGGAAAGAAAAGTCCAGGAGACAGAGAGAGAGACATGGAAGGATAGCTAGATATATAGATAGACATGAGATAGATAGATATAAGATAGATAGATAGATATGAGATAGATAGATATGAGATAGATAGATATGAGATAGATAGATATTGGATAGATAGATATATATGAGATAGATAGATAAATAAATAGATAGATATGAGATAGATAGATGAATAGATATGAGATAGATAGATAGATAAATAAAGATGATGCAGCACTCCACAAATATGCAAAAGGTGATTGTTTATTCCATCATGTGCAAAGACAACGTTTCACCAGTCTCCCACTGGCTTTCTCAAGTAACTGACAGTGACATAAGTGGGTTTAAATAGACCTCCCACCTGGTCATGTGACATAATTAGCAAGACAATTTACATAAATAAACAGAGTGCATACGTAATCAAAAGTGAATATTGTTAACATCCCATAACATATAGAACATCATAGTATGTATGCGTATAATACAGTGATCAGATATCAAATACTCATCATAGTAATCATACAAATAAGAAAGTGTTAATACAATATGCGTGCAGCCGTGAATAACTTCCGGGGTCCTCGCCATGATGCCTGTGTGGAGAAATGCCGATCCAGCGTGGTGTCCAAATAAATCGCGGCTATTGGCATCGCTTCCGGGTCGGGAGAGGGTAGCGGCGTCATAGAGGTGTCATTGCTATCATAGAAACCTCTCACCGTCATCAGCGCATGCGTAATAGGCCTGGAAGGTGTAAGGGAGAAACTGCTCATACGCACTGTGTGCCGCGTCCTTGGCAACAGATGCGTCCGTACCTTAGTAGCGTAGTAAACGGGATTTGTCAGCGGCTCCAGTGGCGATGAGCGTTTTCATGCTGTGCTTGTCTGTGGTTAGTAGTTAAGATAGTTAAGATTCCCCAATGGGAGATAGAACAGTGGGGTACCTGTTCCGTCTGACATTGTCCTTAGCAACAGGTGTCCACAAAGGAAAAGGAAGCAGAAATGGAATGAGCATCCAATATCTGTGCGCACATACGGATGTCCAAAGCTTTATAGGCATTTTCATTGTGCACTGTCGGTGTGTTTGAACCGACTACATATCCCGTGAACCATCGTAATGTAGTGGAGCTGTCGGTGTGTATGGACCGATCCTTCGCTCCAGACCACTGTGTGTGTACCGATACCAGCATAGATCCGCCCTGGGTGGTCAAACTGAAAGGAAGAGAATGTGAGTACCATGTTATATAGGATCACAATATAAGCTCCCACATACAAAGCAAGCAACATACATATCAGGGACATAGACAACCCTGTCTAGTGTGTATTTGGGATGAATTAGGGGGGTGCCTATTAAGAGATGCTCATGGACATGTGCATACACAGCACCTAGTTGAGTGGCTGTTGTCGAGGGTAATCCGACTTTAGCCTCTGACCGACTATGAACCCCTTGACCCACACACTTTTGCCGACATGTGTCTATATAACGTCCCCATTCAAGGAAACAGTCATGCCGGAGCTCTGGGAAATGAAGAGTGTGGTCGGTACAGCACAATTGGTCCAGTACAAAACGGTAAGGCTGATGGTACAGGGAAAACAGATGTGCGGAGGGAGATAATGCCAATAAGAAGATAGTAGATGTATTAGATGAGTATTAGAAAGGGGCTCATGTTATCAGACATGGATGTAAATTGCTGCATAATCAGAGGAGGAGAGGTGAATGAAGTGACTACTTTGTAGTATATGGAATCCAATGGTAAAGATGGAGTAGAGTCCAAAACAATTGTTGGCATCACGGCAAGTACCCGGTGTATGGGTGGTCTAAAAACAAAGAGAGCAGCATTATTAAAAATTATACAATATATACAAATTTTGTGATACATATCACTATCACCTATAGCTTGGTGGAACGAGTGTAAAGAGGCTAGGGCAATCAACGTTTTAGCATTTTAGGGAGGACTGTGAACTCCACATTGAGTCCTTTTGGTTTCAGACAATCAAGGTTGTGTATCCATCTGAGTTCTCTGGTTTTGAGCATGGTAATGCCATCACCGCCCCTCGTAGATAGATAGATAGATAGATAGATAGATAGATATGAGATAGATGTGAGAGATTGATAGATATGAGATAGATAGATAAATAAATAGATATGAGATAGATAGATAGATGTGAGATAGAGTGATAGATATGAGATAAATAAATAGATAGAAAATACATATACAGATATGAAATACACAGACAGAGAATCAGGTACAATGAATGTTGGTCCAATGTCTAAGGGCCATATTAGATGGCCCCCAAATCCAAGCGATGATTAACGATGTACAAGTTGATGGGCCAATGATTGGTGGTGAAGAGCCGCCCTAATGGAAGGGCCGCCCTAATGGAAGGGCCGTCCTAATGGAAGATCCGCCCTAATGGTCGCTGGGTGGTTTGGGCAGCAGTTCATTTTCCTCATTGTCAGCAGCTCTTCCACAGTTTACACCAGGAGATATTCTTAAAATGGACATTCCTGTATAATCCCGACAATCATCCACAGAACCTTTGTTTCCCATTCGCTGGGTGTATTCCAGGAGGGAGTCTTCGTCTGATCATTGTCCATCCCATACGGCCCTAACACCTCAGGACGGTTTACGTCATACCCCAATAGAGCAGCATGAAGTTCTGCCATGGAATTTTCTATTCTATATGTAGACTAAATAAAATGTCACTTGGAAAAACACCGGGAACTGCATTTCATAAGAATATAAGATGTTTCTGAGAACTGGCCAAGACGTCTCCTGCAGGCCTGGAGAATACCTAGAATGTGTAGGATGGAGTCTAAACCCTAAAATGCGTCAGCAGTAGTGTTGAGCGGCATAGGCCATATTCGAATTCGCGAATATTCGCGAATATATGGACGAATATTCGTCATATTCGCGAATATTCGCATATTCGTAATATTCTCGTTTTATTTTCGCATATGCGAATATTCGTGTGTGTGAAAATTGCCATATGCGAAAATTTGCATATACAAAAGTTAGCATAGTCGAAAATTTGCATATGCGAAAATTAGCATATGCAAATTTTCGTATATGCGAAAATTCGCACACCGGTCTCACACAGTAGTATTAGAGCCTTCTTACACCACATAAGCTGGAAGCAGAGAGGAATGATCACTGTGATGTGTACAGTGAAAAAAATAAATAAATAAATATTCGTAATTACGAATATATAGCGCTATATTCGCGAATATTCGCGAATTCGCGAATATGCGATATTCGCGAATAAAATTCGAATTGCGAATATTCGCGAGCAACACTAGTCAGCAGGTGGCCTGGACATGGCTACTTGTTACCTGGTAGTGAGGGATGTTTTATGGTCTCATTGGTCGCCATTATTGGTCTGGACAACATTTCAGTGTCCAGCTATAGTTTCTGGGAGCCAGTTCTCTAGATGTGGTGGCACTAAGATGTTATGACCTGAAAAATGTCATTAAAGGGGTACTCCGCTGGAAAACATTTTTTTTAGGACGTTCTTTTTGAATTTCCTTTATGTCTGACCACAGTGCTCTCTGCTGACACCTCTGCCCATGTCAGGAACTGTCCAGATTAGGAGGAAATCCCCATAGCAAACATCTCCTGCTCCAGACAGTTCCTGACATGTACAGAGGTGTCAGAAGAGAGCACTGTGGTCAGACAGAAAGGAAATTCAAAAAGAAAAGAACGTCCTCTGTAGTACTGATAAATACTGGAAGGATTAAGATTTTTAAAAAGAAATAAGTTACAAATCTGTTTAACTTTCTAGCATCAATTGATTAAAAAAAAAAAAAGTTTTTCAGCAGAGTACCCCTTAAGGACATAGGGCGTACGGGTACGCCCTGATGTCCTGGTAGTTAAGGACACAGGGCATACCTGTAATCGTTCAGCAGGCATCGCGTGACAATGCCCAGGGGGTCCTGAAACCCCCCACACCGGCGATCTGCTGCGATTCCGGTCATACTGGTCACGTGTGACCCAATGACCCAGAATTGGAAGGTGATCAGCAGTGTACTATACACCAATCACCTCCTGTAGCTAGGGGGAGGTGGCAATCCCGTCACCTCCTGAGGAGCACGGCTATTGGTCGGACCAATAGCAGCCGGCAGAGGAGGGGTTAATGTCCCCTTCTCTCAGCTCTGCTCTCTCACCACGTTCAGTCAACGGGTAGAGCTGAGAGAAAGAGCCAGGGACCCCCCCTCTGTTGAGATCTGTGCCCCTCGGGGCTAAAGTGCTGCTGTATAGGGCAGAGTGAGATTCATGGTAAAGGGATAGGTAGGAGGTTAAAAAAAAAAAGTTTTAAATATTTTCCCCCCTAATAGGTCCTCAAGGGTCCGCTGCATATTTTGCAGTGCAACTCGGGCCCTATTAGGCATTCAGGGCGCTGCATTGGGGCCCCCCTTTATTTTATTCATAACGGTGCGTGATTAATAATCACACACCGTTATATATAAAACTTACACCAAACACACATACTACACACTTCCCCGCAAATCCCCCCCCCCCCCCCCACACACACACCCCGTGCCACCGCCCCACCACCACCGTAGAAAAAAGGTGATGGCCCACTGGGCATTTTCGGCGGAGGAGGCATACGCTTTACTTGCCTCCGACTCTGAATCTGCCAGTGAAGACGAGGAAGATCCATCGCCTGTTGGCAACTCAGGAATCCGGATTGACACAGCCGGATACATTGAAATAGACTATTTTAGTTATTATTTCAGTGACGACTTTGTCAATCTAAAGGTGGAGCAAACGAACTTGTACACCCAACAGTTCATTGCCCACCACCCTGATTCGTTTTTGGTTAGGCCCAATGAATGGTACGCCGTTAATGCAGCCAAAATTAGGACATTTTGGGGCCTCATGCTGCGTATGGGCCTGGTCAAAAAATCAAGTGTCAAGCAGTACTGGAGCGGGGACGTCCTCTACCAGACCCCACTTTACAGTATGGTTACGGCACGAGGAGGATCCTAGGCCATTCGGAAATGCCTGCATTACTCTGATAATGCGGCATGTCCCCCCGAGGTGATACCGGCTTTACAAAAGTGAGGCCGGTCATCGATCACTTTGGGGCTGAATTTTGGGAGGCCTACGTACCCCTTAGGGAGCTCTCAGTAGATGAGTCTCTTATAATTTTAAAGGGGAGACTCATATTCCACCAGTATATTCCCTCGAAGCGGGCACGGTATGGTGTAAAACTCTACAAACATTGTGCGAGTACCTCCGGGTACACTTGCAAGTTTTGAGTACATGAGGGACGAGATTCCTTGATTGAACCCCCAGAATGTACCCCCACTCTGGGTGTTAGCAGATAAGGGTTTCCACGTGTACGTGGATGACTTTTATACCAGCACCCCTCTGTTCACATCCCTTGCCGCCAGATCCACGTCCACTTGTGGGACTGTGCGGAAGAAACAGAGAGGCCTCCCTTCCAAATTTTTTTCAGACACCTATGCCCAAGGGCGAGTCCCGTGCCCTTACCCATGCTGCTGGTCAGGTATAAGGATAAGTGGAATGTCCTTATGCTGAGCACAATTCATGATAACGGCAGCTCACCTGTGCGAGGTACCACAACAACGGTCCTCAAGCATGATTTTATTCTGGACTACAATCGGTATATAGGGGGAGTTGATCTCTCTGATCAAGTCCTCAAGCCATACATGGCCATGCGGAAAACACGGGTATTGTACAAAAAAGTTGCGGTCTACTTGGTACAGGTTACCATGTACAACTCTTTAGTACTGTCCCAGTACGCTGGCAATACAGGGACATTCCTCCAGTTCAAAGAAGAAGTCCTAAAGGCCCTGAGCTTTGGCGACGGGAAAAAGCAGGCCGGAGTTCCCAAGGAACTGGAAATATAGGTGCCAGGATCGTCCCAGGCCAACACTTTCCAGGTGAGGTCCTCCACACTGGAAAGAAGGGACAATCCCAGAAAAAATGCAGAGTGTGTAACAAGAGTGGGATACGGAAGGACACCACCACTCAATGTGACACCTGCCCCGATCATCCGGGCCTCTGCATTAAAAACTGCTTCAGGGAGTATCACACTTCCATGTAGTACAACATTTTCCCTTTTCATTTTAATTTTCCATAATTTGACCCCAATGTACCAAGTCCAGAGTACATTCCAAATTTCAACCCCATAAACCACTAAATTGCCCAAAAAACTCTTATCAAGAAAAACCTGATAAGACCTCTGGGGGTATTTTTTTCTCTGGGTCATGTGTCACTGAGCCACTATCATTGGGGACTTTTTATGTTGCCTCAAATGCGCAGCACTCTCTCTCCACCTGAGCGGGGTGCGCATTTGAGGCAATAGGTTCACATTCCCAGAATGAGGATTCAGTTTGGGCTATGCACTGGGTCATCATTCTGGGAACATAACCTATTTTATCTTTTTATGGCCCACTGTGCCCCACCTTAGTAAGGCTGGGTTCACACTACGATTTGAACTACAGCTCCCGTATGTGGCTGGGAGGAGGGGTGGGCGGGGCTCAATTGCAGCGCCCACACTCAGCCGTATTCGGGAACCATAGTTAATGTATGTCTATGAGCCGACCGGAGTGAACCGCAGCCTCCGGTAGGCTGCTTTTTCGGCCGTATGCGGTTTCCCGACTGCAGGCAAAAACGTGGTCGACCATGTTTTTGCCTGCGATTGGGAAACCGCATACGGCCAAAAAAGCAGCCGACCGGAGGCTGCGGTTCACTCCGGTCGGCTCATAGACATACATTAACTACGGTTCCCGAATATGCGGGCGCCGCGATTAAGCCCCGCCCACCCCTCTTCCCAGCCATATACAGGAACCTTAATTACAAACCGTAGTGTGAACCCAGCCTAACCTAGTGTACCCCATGTAACATTCCTTGAGGGGGGTCCCGCTGTTCTGGATCCATAGGCAGCTATTTAAATGCTCAAGGCCCCTGACTGTGCTCCTGCTCTTCCGAGACCTGGTGTGCACCCGCAGAGCAGTTTATGTCTTAAATTGAGGTATGTCCTTATTCCAAAGAAATGTATTTACAAATTTACAGTGACATTTTCTCCTTTTACTACTCGTGAAAATGAAAAATTTGGGGTAACCCAGTGTTTTAGTAAATTTTTTAGTGTATTTTTCACATCCCACTTTAATGAACATTTATTCACCTGTGGGGTGTCAAGGCTCACTGTACCCCTTGTTACATTCCTTGAGGGGTGTAGTTTCCAAAATAGTATGCCATGTATGTGTGTATTTTTTTTTTGTTTTTTTTTGCTGTTCTGGCACCATATGGGCTTCGTAAATGCGACATGCCCCCCAAAAACCATTTCAGCAAAATTTGCTTTCCAAAAGCCAAATGTGACTCCTTCTCTTCTGAGCATTGTAGTGCGCCCGCAGAGCACTTGAAGTCCACACTTGGGGTATATCCATACTCAGAAGAGATGAGGTAAAAAAAATAATTTACACATCCAACTTTCACGAAAAGTCGTGAAACACCTGTGGGGTGTTAAGGCTCACTGTACCCCTTGTTACATTCCTTGAGGGGTGTAGTTTCCAAAATAGTATGCCATGTAGTTTTTTTTGCTGTTCTGGCACCATAATGGCTTCCTAAATGTTACATGCCCCCCAAAAACCATTTCAGAAAAACTCACTTTCCAAAATCTCATTGTCGCTCCTTCCCTTCTGAGCCTTGTAGTGCACATGCAGAGCACTTGACGTCCACACATGGGGTATTTCCATACTCAGAAGAGATGGATTTGTAAATTTTGGGGGGCATTTTCTCCTATTACCCCATGTAAAAATGTAAAATTTGGGGGAAAACCAACATTTTAGTGGAAAAAAAAATCATTTACACATCCGACTTTAACGAAAAGTCATCAAACACCTGTGGGGTGTTAAGGCTCACTGTACCCCATGTTCCGTTCCTTGAGGGGTGTAGTTTGCCATGTGTTTTTTTTTATTTTATTTTTTTTATGCTGTTCTGGCACCATAGGGGCTTCCTAAATGTGACATGCCCCCAAAAACCATTTCAGAAAAACTCACTCTCCAAAATCCCATTGTCGCTCCTTCCCTTCTGAGCCCTCTAGTGCACCCACAGAGCACTTGACATCCACATATGAGGTATTTTCTTACTCGAGAGAAATTGGGTTACAAATTTTGGGGAGCTTTTACCCCTTGTAAAATTACAAAAACTGGGTCTACAAGAACATGCGAGTGTCAAAAACAAAGATTTTGAATTTTCTCCTTCACCTTTCTGCTATTCCTGAGTAATTTTGAATACTTTGGGGGTGCAGTTTTTATAATGGGGTAATTTAAGGAGTATTTCTAATATGAAGGCCCCTCAAATCCACTTCAAACCTGAACTGGTCCCTGACAAATTCAGATTTTGAAAATTTTAAGTACACATATTGTATATGTGAATCAAGATATAATTTATTTGTTATGTCTAATTTCTTTATAAGCAGAGAGTTTCAAAGTAAAAAAATGCTAAATCTTAAAATTTTTCACCAAGAAAGGATGCAAATAACGCTGAAAATTTACCACTATGTTAAAGTAGAATATGTTACAAAAAAAACAATCTCGGAATTAGAATGAAAAGCAAAAGCATCCCAGAGTTATTAATGCTTAAAGTGACAGTGGTCAGATTTGAAAAAAACGCTCTGGTCCTTAAGGTGAAAATGGGCTTGGTCCTTAAAGGGGTACTTCACCCCTAGACATCTTATCCCCTATCCAAAGTATAGGGGATAAGATGTCAGATTGCCGGGGTCCCGCTGCAGAGGACCCCCGGGATCTCCGCTGTGGCACCCCGCTATCATTACTGCACAGAGCAGACTCGCTCCGTGCGTAATGACCAGCGATACAGGGGCCGGAGCATTGGGATGTCACGGCTCCGCCCCTTCATTATGTAACAGCCCGCCCCTCAATACAAGTCTATGGGAGGGAATGTGGTGGCCATCACGCCCCCTCCCATAGACTTGCATTAAGTGGGCGGGCTGTGACATCACAAGGGGCGGAGCCATGACGTCACGATGCTCCGGCCCCTATATCGCTGGTCATTACGCAAGGAGCGAGTCTGCTCTGTGCAGTAATGATAGTGGGGTTATGCAGTGAAATTCCCGGGGGTCCCCAGCAGCGGGAGCCCCGCGATCAGACATCTTAACCCTCTTTCCTTAGGATAGAGGATAAGATGTCTTGGGGCGGAGTACCCCTTTAAGGGGTTAAAGGGATCTTCTGAGAAGAAAATATTGATGGGAATCAATGAGCCCTAACATAAGTCACTTCAAGGCTACTCAGAAATATAATAGGATTGTCTTGAAGTGTTGAAGAACATATTACAATGCATAGCATCTTTCACCATACATTGTTCTACACAGGTCTTAACATTTATAGTCCAGTCACAAGAAGAACTGAACACAACATCCAAGCCAAACCTTGATTTGAAGATCCAAGAACCCACTAGCTATGTTCTACTGACCTCAGATTTGTGGGCACCTGCAAAAAACTGGGGTACAATGACTAAGCATGTCAATATCCCAATAAAACCCTGCAATTAAGCCTCAAGCTATGTCTGCCAGATGCATCCTGGCCTCAGCCCGAACGCCCACTGACACGTGTCGGGGATAACATTTGTCTTCTCCTAAAACAATGCGTTGTTTCAAAACAAGTAGAGTAAATTGTAAGCAGGATGTAGTCATAGATCAACCCAGAGCTGGATTACCCACAAGGCAACCAAGCCAAATGCCCAGGGGCTTATGGGTAAGCACAACAAACTACTGTATTGGCTTGGACCATACACAATAATATTGCATAGACCTGGAATCTACCCTCATACTCTGAAGACACATAAGGCGGGAGATTAACCAGGGATATGTTTCAGAATGGGAATATACAGATAGTAAAATTGCAATAAATAAGCTGCAACGAAAATTCTGAACTACTGAAAATGTCCTCTCCAATACACTTCTAGGCCAAAAAAAATGTCTGCCGATCACTTCTGTACCGAGGCTTCACCATACTGATCCAAAGTTTGGGCTGACCTACTGCAGGGGAATGAGGGTACATGCAACTTCCAGTAAATTTGAGACTGTAGAAAGTTTAAGATGACCATTCACATGTCATTGAGATCATTAGACTAATCTAATGTCTGTCTGACTCTGCCCTGATGGCAACTGTTTTTGGAAAAAGCCATCAGAGAGAGTGGTCAGCATGCTTCATCTCTCTGTTATTGAGGAGATAAGACACTTCCAGAAGAGTCTGGCTGCAGCATTTTACTCAAAGTTTCCCTGTACTGTTCTGATCATCACAACACCAGAGACTCCACTGATGGGTCCAAACTCGGACATAATAATGGTCTTCAAAGGTACTGCAGGTAGTAAGACTCATATCCTCTAGATGGCCTCAGAAACCCTCATCTACTCTTGACCTCAGCCTTGCCTCTGGATAATGCCCTCATCTTGCGCCATCAAATTTTTCACTGACTTTCTCCTGATGGTAACTGTTAGGGTAGAGAGCCATTGAAGAGAGCAGTCAACATGTTTCATCTGTTTGCTCTTGAGGAGAAAAGCCATTGCCAAAAGAGTCCGGCTGCAGTTTAGAGATAGTTGTTCCTTGGCCAACTGTACATTAATCTAGAGGAGGCTGGTGACTTAAAAGGGACCTTCCTTCTAGTAGGAGGAGTTACCCTTTAAATAGGGGCTTCTTTACTTAAAAACAAGGTGGATGTCTTGGGCTTGTCCCCTGTGTACATGGCCTCTTTCAGAAAACTTATTAGACGTAGGCTCCTTCTTGTCATCTGTTTTCGTTATCCTTTCGGTATTTTGGTAATTACCAAAATATTTACAGCTAAATAAATTAGTGGAATTTCTTAAATCCTAATTTGAAATGAGCAGAGAATGAAAATAAATAGTCGGCAGGAATAGTTGGGATGGTTTGTAAGATGCTTCGTGCTCAGTAAACATCTTACCGCAGAAGATTATGTCCCAGTGTATCTGTTTACATGAACGGATCAACAAGACCCGGCAAAACATGGAAGAGCCGGGTGGGGCCTTACCGTACACCACCCGTCCTCATCCCCTTCATCAATACTGAGTCATGTTGGATATATAAACAGGCATTATGCTGCTAATAGGAGGTAGGGGTCACAAACTGGACCGATTCCAGACCACAGATGGTCTCCTTGTATTGCTACATACAAATAGTTCTGGTTTATTAATGGCAGAGGGGTGAGGTCACCTCTGGGACTAGACATTGCCCTGTCACACCGCATATAGGAAAGGTGACCATGCATGTGGCCCTATCCACTGAAGTCTTGGGAAAAAATGGAGACAACCCAGAAAGTTACTACATGACCATCTCATCTTAAATGGACAGAAATGTGGTAAAGTCATTGGGGGAACCTCTGTTTTCCTAAATAGTGGAAAGATCATAGCTGAGCAATATATATATACTTACATATCTGAATATCATGTTGGGTGGGGTACATTAGAAGAACCAGCCTTTGGAGGAGGCCCTCTACATCTCCATGTTGGTGGAGGTCCTCTACATCTTCTTGCTGGTGGAGGCTCTCTACATTTTCATGCTAGTGGAGGCCCTCTACATCTCCATGCTGGTGGAGGCCCTCTACATCTCCATGTTGGTTGAGGTCCTCTACATCTCCATGCTGGTGGAGGCTCTCTACATTTCCATGCTGGTGGAGGCCCTCTACATCTCCTTGCTGGTGGAGGCTCTCTACATCTCCATGCTGGTGGAGGCCCTCTACATCTCCATGCTGGTGGAGGCCCTCTACATCTCCTTGCAGGTGGAGGCCGTCTACATCTCCTTGCTGGTGGAGGCTCTCTACATCTCCATGCTGGTGGAGGCCCTCTACATCTCCATGCTGGTGGAGGCCCTCTACATCTCCTTGCTGGTGGAGGCTCTCTACATCTCCATGCTGGTTGAGGCCCTCTACATCTCCTTGCTGGTTGAGGCCCTCTACATCTCCTTGCTGGTGGAGGCTCTCTACATCTCCATGCTGGTTGAGGCCCTCTATATCTCCATGCTGGAGGAGGCCCTCTACATCTCCATGCTGGTTGAGGCCCTCTAAAGCTCCATGCTGGTGGAGGCTCTCTACATCTCCATGCTGGTAGAGGCCCTCTACATCTCCTTGCTGGTTGAGGCCCTCTACATCTCCATGCTGGTGGAGGCTCTCTACATTTCCATGCTGGTGGAGGCCCTCTACATCTCCTTGCTGGTTGAGGCCCTCTACATCTCCTTGCTGATGGAGGCTCTCTACATCTCCATGCTGGTGGAGGCCCTCTATATCTCCATGCTAGTTGAGGCCCTCTACATCTCCATGCTGGTGGAGGCCCTATACATCTCCATGCTGGTGGATGCCCTATACATCTCCATTCTGGTAGAGGCTGTAGGGCCTTTCGTATAATCTAGCTATAATGACAGAAGGCCATCTTGGGCCCCTGCTGATACTTGTGATGTTGCTATGTTAAGCGATTCTAGGTCATATTATTTCAGATTCTTAGTTGGTCAAGTGGTTGAGTATCAAATGCCAGTAGACCAGAAACCTTCTGCACCTTTTCTTCTCGAGTATCACTTCTAGGCCATGTTGGTATATAGTAAAAGGGCCTGTAATGTTTCCATGCTTGCCAGATCTATTCTAATGCTAAGGAACTCTGGGTATCAGGGTCTTACGGCTTCAAATTAGTACTTTAGTAGATATTATATGGGAACAATTTTGCACCCTAGTTTAGCTTTGATGACACACCGGCCCCATGACACAGGCTTTGCATGTACAGTAGTGCTGTATTTTTTCCAATGTTCTATGTTCTCATTGAACCTCTGTGAACATGGAGTTCAGAACACATTAGATATGTATCTGTAAGCCTAGCCCCTGTAAACATAAAGTGCGTGCATGTATTCCTAATAGGACGAGAGGAGTAAGCTGCTCCCAGACACCCCTTGAGGAGACTCTTATATCCCATCAGGACAAATGGATTGGCCTGCTGAAATCCACATGTTCAATCATTTCCCCTAAATGTGTCATGATTGAAGAGTTGGGACACTCTCATACACATTAGATGGTCTTCTGCTACCACCAGCTGTAGTCTAACCTCATGGAGAACCCCTAAGTAGATGACTTTAAATCACTCTTTATACTTCTCCCATCTACACATGAATGAAGGCCAATCTTTCCCCCTAACATGTGCCATCAGAGTAGAGTTGGGTACTCTCACACACAGTAGACGGTCTTCTGGTCCCACTAGAATTGATGAATTTGGCTGTTGTTCGTGCAATGGTGATGGCCACCATTAATGTCTAGCTCCTGATGGCGGTAACCAGGGAGGCCATGTTTTTATGTTTTTTTAAACTCCAGGCGGACAGATCTTCTCGATTACGCAGTGATCAATAATCCATCCCAAGTTTTCAGATTTGTCATCCCACACACGCCATCTTGTAGAGCACGTCCTACCCCATATGTGTCGACAAAATATTTGTCCAACAACGTTCGAGGTTCGGACATGGTGGAAGGGATTCTGGAGCAATTTGGCTGAGACTCAACTTGGCTGACAAGGTCACTCCCAGTGCACTGTGGGTTACCAGCTGCAAAAAGCTGTAGTCTAACCTCATGGAGAACTCCGCAGAAGAGGACTCTATAATCTCCGAGGTCAAAGGACTTTAAGAATCACTTTTCATACTCCTTCTTTCCATTTACAAATGAATGGAAGGCCAAGAGACGCGGCCAACTATTAGAGTAACTCACTCCACTGCTGCTTCTTCTATATACATTTTAGAAGATTATTTATAAGGATTATTATAAGGATGGACCTTCCATGATGTCAACAGTAATCCATGAATCAAGTACAGCGAAACCTCTTTGACGTGGCCACCCAAAATTGCACCAAAAAGAGGTCTTTTAGAGGGTTGTCTTCTCAAAGAATGCATTATAAGGGTACGTTCACACTTAGCGCATACGCTGCGTATTTCCCGCTGCACAAAATCTGCAGAAGCAATTTGAAATGAGCTGCGTATCCCTTGCTAACCGTACACACAAGGCTTTCCGGCGGCAGCCTCAAGTGTGTAGTGAGTTTTGGAGGCGGAGCCGCATGTCACAGTCACGGCGGCACATGGCTCCACCTCCAAAACTCACTACACACATGGGGCTGCTGCCGGAAAGCCTTGTGTGTATGGTGAGCGATGGATACGCAGCTTATTTCCCGCTGCTTCTGCAGATTTTGCGCAGCAGGAAATACGCTGCGTATGCGCTAAGTGAGAACGTACCCTTAAGGTATGGAAAGAGCTTTATTCATGATTCAGTCGTCATTACAAGTCATACAATAAGTTACATTCACACAAAGCATTACAGTACAATATACAGCACAGGTTCCCTAAGCTATACACCGTACCACATGCTACGCTAACACTCCGCACCATCATTCGATATAGAAGAAACACAGTGGTAAAACAACAACACGTTACAGTCTGTGATCGGGGAGGGGTATGGGATCAATGAGGGTAGGGGAGAGGGCGTATCACAGGGTCAAACTACTGGTCAAACGTATGGGGAGGTACGGGAAGCAGAGGGGTGACTGTTTGGGCATGCTGGGAGTTGAAGTTTTGTAACATCTGGAGGGCCACAGTTTGAGACCACAGCTCTAGACGGAACACTTGTCTCTCTCAGTCCGACCACTTGGCCTGACCCTGATTTTATATCCACTCATAAAAAAATCTATCCTGTTTCCCAAGACCTGGAACTTTTAAGGGTTAAGAGAAAAGAGTAAGAAGATTCCTTAGAGACCCCATGGCGTTTTGCCAGCGCCCAACTTATTGTAATCAGCAAATCCATTCTTCAATATCATTCATAACATTAACCCTCTCTGTTCAGTACAGTATTTATTTGGGCACGTCTTCTTTTTGTGAACTTGTAGGGTTGAATATCAACTAGAGGCCAACTGGGGCTTCTCCTCGGCAAAGTGACTCAACTAGGGGTGGAGGGTCAATGATAAATTGAAAGCTGGAAATATTGCATCTATTACTTCTTACTGTATATATTGTCCCTCAAGTACCCTCACATACAGCTGACGTGAACCTGTATTGTTTTCAGATGGGATCATCTAAGGGATAACTTGTGCAGCCGGACTTCTCCAGTTCCCTTGGGATCTTCCATATCTCCTCCACTTGTCGTCTTGGCAGATAATTCCCAATTTGCTCTATATCCAGAGATAAGGTTTGGCCCTAGTGGAAGAGTTTCTAAAGGAGACAAATCACCGACCATTACTGAGCAGGATCACTGAGTAACAAGGGGGAGGGAACCAAGAGGGACATTTATCAATGTTTGCTTATGTATTCTTTTTTTTAGTAATTTTTTCCTTACTTTTTTTTTGCTTATGTGCGACGTATTTATCAACTGCTTTCAGCCTGTTGATAATTTTCTTTCACGTAAGCAATTTTTCCTTGTTTACTTTGGTAGTAGCTTTTTCTGCTCCATGTTTGAGCTGGAGTAAATTTAGTCAATTTTTAACGCTGTTGCGACTTTTTTTTGCGCAGTTGCGACTGTCGCAGTTAATAAATACCTGACTACCCGTAGTCCATTTTAAAATTATTACTACATAGTAAATTTTAGGAAAACTTGCTTTTCTCGCTTTCCAGTCAAAATGTCGCACGAAAAATCGTGTAGTCGCAGTTGCGACAATTTTGCGACAATTATAGTAAAGAAAACCTGACTAAACCCGTTGATAAATGTCCATACAAGAGAATGAGAGACGACACCTCCAAGTGTGAGTAACCTGACATACGACAGGTGTCCATGACTATCACCAGCCAGAGCCTAGAGACAACCAAGAGTAAGAGAGTTCTGTGTCAGCAAGACGATGCTCTGTACCCCAAGTGTCATCATCCTGTACCCCAAGTGTTATCATCCTGTATGCCAAGTGTTATTATCCTGTACCCCAAGTGTCATCATCCTGTACCCCAAGTGTTATCATCCTGTACCCCGAGTGTTATCATCCTGTACCCCAAGTGTCATCATCCTGTACCCCAAGTGTTATCATCCTGTACCCCGAGTGTTATCATCCTGTACCCCGGGTGTTATCATCCTGTACCCCAAGTGTTATCATCCTGTACCCCGAGTGTTATCATCCTGTACCCCAAGTGTTATCATCCTGTACCCCCAGTGTTATCATCCTGTACCCCAAGTGTTATCATCCTGTACCCCAAGTGTTATCATCCTGTACCCCAAGTGTTATCATCCTGTACCCCAAGTGTTATCATCCTGTACCCCGGGTGTCATCATCCTGTACCCCAAGTGTTATCATCCTGTACCCCGAGTGTTATCATCCTGTACCCCAAGTGTTATCATCCTTTACCCCGAGTGTTATCATCCTGTACTCCAAGTGTTATAATGCTGTACCCCGAGTGTTATCATCCTGTACCACAAGTGTTATCATCTTGTACCCCAAGTGTCATCATCCTGTACCCCAAGTGTTATCATCCTGTACCCCAAGTGTTATCATCCTGTACCCCAAGTGTTATTATCCTGTACCCCAAGTGTCATAATCCTGTACCCCAAGGGTTATTATCCTGAACCCCGAGTGTTATCATCCTGTACCCCGAGTGTTATTATCCTGTACCCCAAGTGTTATTATCCTGTACCCCAAGTGTCATCCTGTACTTCAAGTGTCATTATCCTGTACCCCGAGTGTTATCATCCTGTACCCCAAGTGTTATCATCTTGTACCCCAAGTGTCATTATCCTGTACCCCAAGTGTCATTATCCTGTACCCCAAGTGTTATCATCCTGTACCCCAAGTGTTATCATCCTGAATCCCGAGTGTTATCATCCTGAATCCCGAGTGTTATCATCCTGTACCTCGAATGTCATCATCCTTTACCCCAAGTGTTATTATCCTGTACCCCAAGTGTTATCATCCTGTACCCGAAGTGTTATCATCCTGTACCCCAAGTGTTATCATCCTGTACCCCAAGTGTTATTATCCTGTACCCCAAGTGTTATCATCCTGTACCCCAAGTGTTATCATCCTTTACCCCGAGTGTTATCATCCTGTACCCCAAGTGTTATCATCCTGTACCCCAAGTGTCATCATCCTGTACCCCAAGTGTTATCACCCTGTACCCCAAGTGTTATCATCCTGTACCCCAAGTGTTATTAGCCTGTACCCAAAGAGTCATTATCCCGTACCCCAAGTGTTATTATCCTGTACCCCAAGTGTTATCATCCGTTTTGTTATCAACCTGTACCCAAAGAGTTGTCATCCTGTACCCCAAGTGTTATTATCCTGTACCCCAAGTGTTATTATCCTGTACCCCAAGTGTTATTATCCTGTTCCCCAAGTGTTATTATCCTGTTCCCCAAGTGTTATCATCCTTTACCCCAAGTGTTATCATCCTGTACCGCAAGTGTTATTATCCTGTACCCCAAGTGTTATTATCCTGTACCCCAAGTGTCATAATCCTGTACCCCAAGTGTTATCATCTTGTACCCGAGTGTTATCATCCTGTACCCCAAGTGTTATTATCCTGAACCCTGAGTGTTATCAACCTGTACCCCGCGTGTTATTATCCTGTACCTCAAGTGTCATCATCCTGTACCCCAAGTGTCACTATCCTGTACCCCAAGTGTCATCATCCTGTATCCCAAGTGTTATTATACTGTATCCCAAGTGTTATCATCTTGCACCCCAAGTGTTATCATCCTGTACCCCAAGTGTCATTATCCTGTACCCCGTGTGTTATCATCCTGTACCCCAAGTGTAATCATCCTGTACCCCAAGTGTCATTATCCTGTACCCCAAGTGTTATCATCCTGTACCCAAAGTGTAATCATCCTGTACCCCAAGTGTCATTATCCTGTACCCCAAGCGTTATCATCCTGTACCCCAAGTGTTATCATCTTGTACCCGAGTGTTATCATCCTGTACCCCGAGTGTTATTATCCTGAACCCCAAGTGTTATCATCCTGTACCCCGAGTGTTATCATCCTGTACCCCAAGTGTTATCATCCTGTACCGCAAGTGTTATTATTCTGTACCCCAAGTGTTATTATCCTGTACCCCAAGTGTCATAATCCTGCACCCCAAGTGTCATAATCCTGTCCCCCAAGTGTTATCATCCTGTACCCCAAGTGTTATCATCCTGTACCCCAAGTGTTATTATCCTGTACCCCAAGTGTTATTATCCTGTACCCCAAGTGTCATAATCCTGTCCCCCAAGTGTTATCATCTTGTACCTGAGTGTTATCATCCTGTACCCCAAGTGTTATTATCCTGTACCCCAAGTGTTATTATCCTGTAATCCCAAGTGTCATAATCCCTGTACCCCAAGTGTCATAATCCTGTCCCCCAAGTGTTATCATCTTGTACCCGAGTGTTATCATCCTGTACCCCAAGTGTTATTATCCTGAACCCCGAGTGTTATCATCCTGTACCCCGAGTGTTATTATCCTGTACCTCGAGTGTCATTATCCTGTACCCCAAGTGTCACTATCCTGTACCCCAAGTGTCATCATCCTGTACCCCAAGTGTTATTATCCTGTATCCCAAGTGTTATCATCTTGCACCCCAAGTGTTATCATCCTGTACCCCAAGTGTCATTATCCTGTACCCCAAGTGTTATCATCCTGTACCCCAAGTGTTATCATCCTGTACCCCGAGTGTCATTATCCTGTACCCTGAGTGTTATCATCCTTTACCCCAAGTGTTATCATCCTGTACCCCAAGTGTCATCATCCTGTACCCCGAGTGTTATCATCCTGTAACCCAAGTGTCATTATCCTGTACCCCAAGTGTCATTATCCTGTACCCCAAGTGTTATCATCCTGAATCCCGATTGTTATCATCCTGTACCCCAAGTGTTATCCTCCTGTACCCAAAGAGTCATTATCCTGTACCCCAAGTGTTATTATCCTGTACCCCAAGTGTTATCATCCTGTACCCAAAGAGTCATTATCCTGTACCCCAAGTGTTATTATCCTGTACCCCAAGTGTTATTATCCTGTTCCCCAAGTGTTATCATCCTGTGCCCCAAGTGTTATCATCCTGTACCCCAAGTGTCATCATCCTGTACCCCAAGTGTTATCATCCTGTACCCCGAGTGTTATCATCCTGTACCCAAGTGTTATCATCCTGTACCCCAAGTGTCATCATCCTGTACCCCAAGTGTTATCATCCTGCACCCCAAGTGTTATTATCCTGTACTCCAAGTGTTATCATCCTGAATCCCGAGTGTTATCATCCTGTACCCCAAGTGTTATTATCCTGTACCCCAAGTGTCATCATCCTGTACCCCAAGTGTTATTATCCTGTACCCCAAGTGTTGTCATCCTGTACCCCAAGTGTTATTATCCTGTACCCAGAGTGTTATTATCCTGTACCCTCAAGTGTTATTATCCTGTACCCTCAAGTTTTATTATCCTGTACCCCAAGTGTTGTCATCCTGTACCCCAAGTGTTATTATCCTGTACCCCAAGTGTTATCATCCTGTACCCCAAGTGTTATCATCCTGTACCCCGAGTGTTATCATCCTGAATCCCAAGTGTTATCATCCTGTACCCCGAGTGTTATCATCCTGTACCCCAAGTGTTATCATTCTGTACCCCAAGTGTTATCATCCTTTACCCCAAGTGTTATTATCCTGTACCCCAAGTGTTATCATCCTGTACCCCAAGTGTTATCATCCTGTACTCCAAGTGTCATTATCCTGTACCCCAAGTGTTATTATCCTGTACCCCAAGTGTTATCATCCTGTACCCCAAGTGTTATCATCCTGTACTCCAAGTGTCATTATCCTGTACCCCAAGTGTTATTATCCTGTACCCCAAGTGTCATCATCCTGTACCCCAAGTGTTATCATCCTGTACCCCAAGTGTTATCATCCTGTACTCCAAGTGTTATTATCCTGTACCCCAAGTGTTATTATCCTGTACCCCAAGTGTTATCATCCTGTACTCCAAGTGTTATCATCCTGTACCCCGAGTGTTATCAACCTGTACCCCAAGTGTTATTACCTTGTACCCCAAGTGTTATCATCCTGTATCCCAGGATCATTGATATAACCAGATGAGGATCTTGTATAGGTCCCAATAAAAATAAATACGGTATAATGCACTGAAGTCGCTGATTTCTAGGGGTCGGGGTTCATTCCCATTTTGGGATGACATATCTCTTATAAATAGGATGTGTGACATCACAGCAGGATCTGGGGCTGAGACTTTTCCATTAAGCTTTCTTTCTCTTATTGTTACTATTTTGATCTTTTTCTTGGGCTGTTCTTATCCCTAAATTCAGCAAAAATGTTCTGACAAGAGGGATGGAGGCGGGCGAAGAAGACGTAATCGTGGAAACACGTTGGCCTAAAATAGCAGATTTACAACCCTGGAGAATCGCGCACATCTCCGTGTTGTCATATGTTGGATGAGCCCCTTATTACACATGTATAGGTGACATCACTCCTTATTACACATGTACAGGTGACATCACTCCTTATTACACATGTACAGGTGACATCACTCCTTATTACACATGTACAGGTGACATCACTCCTTATTACACATGTACAGGTGACATCACTCCTTATTACACATGTACAGGTGACATCATTCCTTATTACACATGTACAGGTGACATCATTCCTTATTACACATGTACAGGTGACATCACTCCTTATTACACATGTACAGGTGATGTCATTCCTTATTACACATGTACAGGTGACATCATTCCTTATTACACATGTACAGGTGACATCATTCCTTATTACACATGTACAGGTGACATCATTCCTTATTACACATGTACAGGTGACATCATTCCTTATTACACATGTACAGGTGACATCATTCCTTATTACACATGTACAGGTGACATCATTCCTTATTACCCATGTACAGGTGACATCACTCCTTATTACACATGTACAGGTGACGTCATTCCTTATTACACATGTACAGGTGACATCATTCCTTATTACACATGTACAGGTGACGTCATTCCTTATTACACATGTACAGGTGACGTCATTCCTTATTACACATGTACAGGTGACGTCATTACTTATTACACATGTACAGGTGACATCATTCCTTATTACACATGTACAGGTGACATAATTCCTTATTACACATGTACAGGTTACATCATTCCTTATTACACATGTACAGGTGACATAATTCCTTATTACACATTTACAGGTGACATCATTCCTTATTACACATTTACAGGTGACATCATTCCTTATTACACATTAACAGGTGACATCATTCCTTATTACACATGTACAGGTGACATCATTCCTTATTACACATGTTCAGGTGACATCATTCCTTATTACACATGTACAGATGACATCATTCCTTATTACACATTTACAGGTGACATCATTCCTTATTACACATGTACAGGTGACATAATTCCTTATTACACATTTACAGGTGACATCATTCCTTATTACACATGTACAGATGACATCATTCCTTATTACACATGTACAGGTGACATCATTCCTTATTACACATGTACAGGTGACGTCATTCCTTATTACACATGTACAGGTGACGTCATTCCTTATTACACATGTACAGGTGACATCATTCCTTATTACACATGTACAGGTGACATCACTCCTTGTTACACATGTACAGGTGACATAATTCCTTATTACACATGTACAGGTGACATCATTCCTTATTACACATGTACAGGTGACGTCATTCCTTATTACACATGTACAGGTGACATCATTCCTTATTACACATGTACAGGTGACATCATTCCTTATTACACATGTACAGGTGACATAATTCCTTATTACACATGTACAGGTGACATAATTCCTTATTACACATGTACAGGTGACATCACTCCTTATTACACATGTACAGGTGACGTCATTCCTTATTACACATGTACAGGTGACGTCATTCCTTATTACACATGTACAGGTGACATCACTCCTTATTACACATGTACAGGTGACGTCATTCCTTATTACACATGTACAGGTGACATCACTCCTTATTACACATGTACAGGTGACGTCATTCCTTATTACACATGTACAGGTGACATCATTCCTTATTACACATGTACAGGTGACATAATTCCTTATTACACATGTACAGGTGACATCATTCCTTATTACACATGTACAGGTGACGTCATTCCTTATTACACATGTACAGGTGACATCATTCCTTATTACACATGTACAGGTGACATCATTCCTTATTACACATGTACAGGTGACATCACTCCTTGTTACACATGTACAGGTGACATCATTCCTTATTACACATGTACAGGTGACGTCATTCCTTATTACACATGTACAGGTGACATCATTCCTTATTACACATGTACAGGTGACATCATTCCTTATTACACATGTACAGGTGACATCATTCCTTATTACACATGTACAGGTGACATCATTCCTTATTACACATGTACAGGTGACATCATTCCTTATTACACATGTACAGGTGACGTCATTCCTTATTACACATGTACAGGTGACATCATTCCTTATTACACATGTACAGGTGACGTCATTCCTTATTACACATGTACAGGTGACATCACTCCTTGTTACACATGTACAGGTGACATCATTCCTTATTACACATGTACAGGTGACATCATTCCTTATTACACATGTACAGGTGACATCATTCCTTATTACACATGTACAGGTGACATCATTCCTTATTACACATGTACAGGTGACATCACTCCTTGTTATACATGTACAGGTGACATAATTCCTTATTACACATGTTCAGGTGACATCATTCCATAGCAGATTACTATGTAAATATGAATTAATTAAATAAATAAATATATAAATAATGTTCGATGATATTGTGTATATTCAAATTGTTTTTTGATTACTCCTCCCTGGTTTTAGGTTCAGACTCGTCTTTCAGACCCCGCAGTAGCCTAAATGACTAATCCCCCAGGACACTATACAAGATAGGGAAGTAATTCTACACCTCCACTATCTCCAGCCGATAACAGACCATACATTACCTGATGTGACAGCCGGAGAGTGCTATATGTATGAGAGACCATGACTAGAAGTGTGAGAGGAGACAACGCCTGTCTATACAATGTGACATCACCGAGACTGATATATAACCTGGGTATATACTGTATATAATATGTATGTACAGCTGGTAGAAGTTATATATCTCCTGTATATAGTGATATGGACCATGCTGGTATAATCTGGTATATACAGTATATAATATACATGTACAGCTGGTATAAGTTATATATCTCCTGTATATAGTGATATGGACCATGCTGGTATAATCTGGTATATACAGTATATAATATATATGTACAGCTGGTATAAGTTATATATATCCTGTAAATAGTGATATGGACCGTGCTGGTATAACCTGGGTATATACTGTATATAATATATATGCACAGCTGGTATAAGTTATATATCTCCTGTATATAGTGATATGGACCATGCTGGTATAACCTGGTATATACTGTATATAATATACATGTACAGCTGGTATAAGTTATATATCTCCTGTATATAGTGATATGGACCATGCTGGTATAACCTGTGTATAAATACTGTATATAATATATATGTACAGCTGGTATAAATTATATATCTCCTGTATATAGTGATATGGGCCATGCTGGTATAACCTGGTATATACTGTATATAATATATATGTACAGCTGGTATAAGTTATATATCTCCTGTATATAGTGATATGGACCATGCTGGTATAACCTGTGTATATATACTGTATATAATATATATGTACAGCTGGTATAAGTTATATATCTCCTGTATATAGTGATATGGGCCATGCTGGTATAACCTGGTATATACTGTATATAATCATATATGTACAGCTGGTATAAGTTATATATCTCCTGTATATAGTGATATGGGCCATGCTGGTATAACCTGGGTATATACTGTATATAATATATATGTACAGCTGGTATAAGTTATATATCTCCTGTATATAGTGATATGGACCATGCTGGTATAACCTGGTATATACTGTATATAATATATATGTACAGCTGGTATCTACTGTATATAATATATATGTACAGCTGGTATAAGTTATATCTCCTGTATATAGTGATATGGACCATGCTGGTATAACCTGGTATATACAGTATATAATATATATGTACAGCTGGTATAAGTTATATATCTCCTGTATATAGTGATATGGACCATGCTGGTATAACCTGGTATATACTGTATATAATATATATGTACAGCTGGTATAAGTTATATATCTCCTGTATATAGTGATATGGACCATGCTGGTATAACCTGGTATATACTGTATATAATTATATATGTACAGCTGGTATAAGTTATATATCTCCTGTATACAGTGATATGGACCATGCTGGTATAACCTGGGTATATACAGTATATAATATATATGTACAGCTGGGATAAGTTATATATCTCCTGTATATATAGTGATATGGACCATGCTGGTATAACCTGGGTATATACAGTATATAATATATATGTACAGCTGGTATAAGTTATATATCTCCTGTATATATAGTGATATGGACCATGCTGGTGTAACCTGGGGATATACTGTATATAATGTATATGCACAGCTGGTAGAAGTTATATATCTCCTGTATATAGTGATATGGGCCATGCTGGTATAACCTGGTATATACTGTATATAATATATATATGTACAGCTGGTATAAGTTATATATCTCCTGTATATAGTGATATGGACCATGCTGGTATAACCTGGGTATATACTGTATATAATATATATGTACAGCTGGTATAAGTTATATATCTCCTGTATATAGTGATATGGACCATGCTGGTATAACCTGGTATATACTGTATATAATATATATGTACAGCTGGTATAAGTTATATATCTCCTGTATATAGTGATATGGACCATGCTGGTATAACCTGGTATATACTGTATATAATATATATGTACAGCTGGTATAAGTTATATATCTCCTGTATATAGTGATATGGACCATGCTGGTATAACCTGGTATATATTGTATATAATATATATGTACAGCTGGTATAAGTTATATATCTCCTGTATATAGTGATATGGACCATGCTGGTATAACCTGAGTATATACTGTATATAATATATATGTACAGCTGGTATAAGTTATATATCTCCTGTATATAGTGATATGGACCATGCTGGTATAACCTGGGTATATACTGTATATAATATATATGTACAGCTGGTATAAGTTATATATCTCCTGTATATATTGATATGGACCATGCTGGTATAACCTGGGTATATACTGTATATAATATATATGTACAGCTGGTATAAGTTATATATCTCCTGTATATAGTGATATGGACCATGCTGGTATAACCTGGGTATATACTGTATATAATTATATATGTACAGCTGGTATAAGTCATATATCTCCTGTATATAGTGATATGGACCATGCTGGTATAACCTGGTATATACTGTGTATTATATATATGTACAGCTGGTATAAGTTATATATTTCCTGTATATAGTGATATGGACCATGCTGGTATAACCTGGTATATACTGTATATAATTATATATGTACAGCTGGTATAAGTTATATATCTCCTGTATATAGTGATATGGACCATGCTGGTATAACATGGGTATATACTGTATATAATATATATGTACAGCTGGTATAAGTTATATATCTCCTGTATATAGTGATATGGACCATGCTGGTATAATCTGGTATATACTGTATATAATATATATGTACAGCTGGTATAAGTTATATATCTCCTGTATATAGTGATATGGACCATGCTGGTATAACCTGGTATATACTGTATATAATATATATGTACAGCTGGTATAAGTTATATATCTCCTGTATATAGTGATATGGACCATGCTGGTATAAACTGGGTATATACTGTATATAATATATATGTACAGCTGGTATAAGTTATATATCTCCTGTATATAGTGATATGGACCATGCTGGTATAACCTGGTATATACTGTATATAATCATATATGTACAGCTGGAATAAGTTATATATCTCCTGTATATAGTGATATGGACAATGCTGGTATAACCTGGTATATACTGTATATAATATATATGTACAGCTGGTAAAGTTATATATCTCCTGTATATAGTGAAATGGACCATGCTGGTATAACCTGGTATATACTGTATATAATTATATATGTACAGCTGGTATAAGTTATATATCTCCTGTATATAGTGATATGGACCATGCTGGTATAACATGGGTATATACTGTATATAATATATATGTACAGCTGGTATAAGTTATATATCTCCTGTATATAGTGATATGGACCATGCTGGTATAACCTGGGTATATACTGTATATAATATATATGTACAGCTGGTATAAGTTACATATCTCCTGTATATAGTGATATGGACCATGCTGGTATAACCTGGTATATACTGTATATAATATATATGTACAGCTGGTATAAGTTATATATCTCCTGTATATAGTGATATGGACCATGCTGGTATAACCTGGTATATACTGTATATAATATATATGTACAGCTGGTATAAGTTATATATCTCCTGTATATAGTGATATGGGCCATGCTGGTATAACCTGGTATATACTGTATGTAATATATATGTACAGCTGGTATAAGTTATATATCTCCTGTATATAGTGATATGGACCATGCTGGTATAACCTGGTATATACTGTATATAATATATATGTACAGCTGGTATAAGTTATCTATCTCCTGTATATAGTGATATGGACCATGCTGGTATAACCTGGTATATACTGTATATAATATATATGTACAGCTGGTATAAGTTATATGTCTCCTGTATATAGTGATATGGACCATGCTGGTATAACCTGGGTATATACTGTATATAATATATATGTACAGCTGGTATAAGTTATATATCTCCAGTATATAGTGATATGGACCATGCTGGTATAACCTGGGTATATACTGTATATAATATATATGTACAGCTGGTATAAGTTATATATCTCCGGTATATAGTGATATGGACCATGCTGGTATAACCTGGTATATACTGTATATAATCATATATGTACAGCTGGTATAAGTTATATATCTCCTGTATATAGTGATATGGACAATGCTGGTATAACCTGGGTATATACTGTATATAATATATATGTACAGCTGGTATAAGTTATATATCTCCTGTATATAGTGATATGGACCATGCTGGTATAACCTGGTATATACTGTATATAATATATATGTACAGCTGGTATAAGTTATATATCTCCTGTATGTAGTGATATGGACCATGCTGGTATAACCTGGTATATACTGTATATAATATATATGTACAGCTGGTATAAGTTATATATCTCCTATATATAGTGATATGGACCATGCTGGTATAACCTGGGTATATACTGTATATAATTATATATGTACAGCTGGTATAAGTTATATATCTCCTGTATATAGTGATATGGACCATGCTGGTGTAACCTGGTATATACTGTATATAATATATATGTACAGCTGGTATAAGTTATATATCTCCTATATATAGTGATATGGACCATGCTGGTATAACCTGGTATATACTGTATATAATTATGTTATATACTGTATATAGTGATATGGACCATGCTGGTATAACCTGGGTATATACTGTATATAATATATATGTACAGCTGGTATAAGTTATATATCTCCTGTATATAGTGATATGGGCCATGCTGGTATAACCTGGTATATACTGTATATAATATATATGTACAGCTGGTATAAGTTATATATCTCCTGTATATAGTGATATGGACCATGCTGGTATAATCTGGTATATACTGTATATAATTATATATGTACAGCTGGTATAAGTTATATATCTCCTGTATATAGTGATATGGACCATGCTGGTATAACCTGGTATATACTGTATATAATATATATGTACAGCTGGTATAAGTTATATATCTCCTGTATATAGTGATATGGACCATGCTGGTATAACCTGGGTATATACTGTATATAATTATATATATGCTTTGCTTTATGTGACATTACACTAATGAACAATAATACTTACCCTCCCCCATCCCCTCCCCCCCGTAGGTTGTGTCCGATCGGTTTCCCCTATTTTTATCACCCTGACAGATATGAGTTGCCTTCTAAGTTTTTCCCACACGGTCCTGACCTCTCGTCTGGGAATCTCTGAATGAGTCTAATGGCCTCCCAGTCCGGCACATCCCACCTCCAGTATAGGGGACGCTGGTATTACTGGGACATTACCATCAGGTTGGAAAACCCTTTAACCCTATAAATGCTGGCTGAGAACCTTGGTTTGTTTTTCTTTCTCCTTTTGTTATGATTGTAAATGATGAGAATCTCCAACGCGTTTTACATTCGTGACTGAGAGTCCTGAAGGGACACAGAGACGTCTTCACCCCACAGCATCCCGGGAAACCTGCGATGGGAATTTTCAGAGACCACTTATTGTATTACAGGATTTCAGTCGAAGCTTTATACAAATCTCAATATGTAGGTCAAAGATGACACCAAACCAATGATCCATGACCAAAATATTCCCCTCAGCTCTATCTGTATACTGCTGCTATCTCTATGGGATCAGGATATATAGTAGTTATACACCTCCCCTCCCAGCTCTATCTGTATACTGCTGCTATCTTTATGGGATCAGGATATATAGTAGTTATACACCTCCATTTCAGCTCTGTCTTTATACTGCTGCTGCCATCTCCATGGGATCAGGTTATATAGTAGTTATACACCTCCCCTCCAGCTCTATCTGTATACTACTGCTATTTCTATAGGATCAGGATATATAGTAGGTACACACTTCCCCTCTAGCTCGATCTGTATACTGCTGCTATCTCTATAGTATCAGGATATAAATTAGTTATACACCTCCCCTTAGCTCTATCTGTATACTGCTGCTGCTATCTCTATAGGATCAGGTTATATACACTACTCAAAAAATTAAGGGAACACTAACATAATGCATCCTAGATCTGAATGAATGAACTAATCGTATGAAATACTTTCCTCTTTACATAGTTGAATGCGCTGACAACAAAATCACACAAAAATTATCAATGGAAATCAAATGTATCAACCCATGGAGGTCTGGATATGGAGTCACACTCAAAATCACAGTGGAAAACCCCACTACAGGCTGATCCAACTTCATGAAATGTCCTTAATACAAGTCACAATGAGGCTCAGTAGTGTGTGTGGCCTCCACGTGCCCGTATGACCTCCCTACAATGCCTGGGCATGCTCCTGATGAGGTGGAAGATGGTCTCCTGAGGGATGTCCTCCCAGACCTGGACTAAAGCATCCGCCAACTCCTGGACAGTCTGTGGTGGATGGAGCGAGATGTCCCAGATGTGCTCAATCGGATTCAGGGGAACGGGCGGCCAGTCCATAGCATCAATGCCTTCCTCTTGTAGGAACTGCTGACACACTCCAGCCATATGAGGTATAGCATTGTCTTGTAATAGGAGGAACCCAGGGCCAACTGCACCAGCATATGGTCTCACAAGGGGTCTGAGGATCTCATCTCGGTACCTAATGGCAATCAGGCAACCTCTGGCAAGCACATGGAGGGCTGTGCGGCCCCCCAAAGAAATGCCACATCACACCATTACTGACCTGCTGCCAAACCGGTCATACTGGAGGATGTTGCAGGCAGCAGAACGTTCTCCACGATGTCTCCAGACTCTGTCATGTCTGTCACATGTGCTCAGTGTGAACTTGCTTTCATCTGTGAAGAGCACAGGGCGCCAGTGGTGAATTTACCAATCTTGGTGTTCTCTGCCAAATGCCAAATGTCCTGCACAGTGTTGGGCTGTAAGCACAACCCCCCACCTGTGGAAGTCGGGCCCTCATACCACCCTCATGGAGTCTGTTTCTGACCGTTTGAGTGGACACATGCACATTTGTGGCCTGCTGGAGGTCATTTTGCAGGGCTCTGGCAGTGCTCCTCCTTGCACAAAGGAGGAGGTAGCGGTCCTGCTGCTGGGTTGTTTCCCTCCTACGGCCTCCTCCACGTCTTCTGATGTACTGTCCTGTGTCCTGGTAGCTCCTCCATGCTCTGGACACTACGGTGACAAACACAGCAAACCTTCTTGCCACAGCTCGCATTGATGTGCCATCCTGGATGAGATGCACTACCTGAGCCACGTGTGTGGGTTGTAGACTCCGTCTCATGCTACCACTAGAGTGAAAGCACCGCCAGCATTCAAAAGTGACCAAAACATCAGCCAGGAAGCATAGGAACTGAGAAGTGGTCTCTGGTCACCTCCTGCAGAACCACTCCTTTATTGGGGGTGTCTTGCTAATTGCCTATAATTTCCACCTGTTGTCTGTTCCATGTGAAATTGATTGTCAATCAGTGTTCTTCCTGAGTGGACAGTGGGATTTCACACAAGTGTCAGGGACTTGGAGTTACATTGTGTTGTGTAAGTGTTACCTTTATTTTTTGAGCAGTGTAGTAGTTATACACCTACCCGCCAGCTATATCTGTATACTGCTGCTATTGTCTCTATAAGATCAGGAAATATAGTAGTTATACACCTCTCCCCCCAGCTCTATCAGTATACTGCTGCTGCTTTCTCTATAGGATCAGGATATACAGTAGTCATACACCTCCCCTCCAGCTCTATCTGTATACTACTGCTGTTATCTCTAGAGGACCAGGATATATAGTAGTTATCACCTCCCCTTCTGCACTATCTTTATACTGCTGCCATTCTCTCGATGGGATCAGGATATATAGTAGTTATATACCTCCCCTACAGCTCTATCTGTATACTGCTGCTATTCTCTCTATGGGATCAGGATATATAGTAGTTATACACCCCCCTTCTGCTCTATCTGTATACTGCTGCTATTCTCTCAATGGGATCAGGATATATAGTAGTTATACACCTCCCCTGCAGCTCTATCTGTATACTGCTGCTATTCTCTCTATGGGATCAGGATATATAGTAGTTATACACCTCCCTCCAGCTCTATCTGTATACTGCTGCGGTTATCTCCAGGTGATCAGTATATATAGTACTTATATACCTCCACTCAGCTCTATCTGTAAACTGCTGCTGCTGTCTCTATGGGATCAGGATATTTAGTAGTTATACACCTCCCCTACTGGTCTATCTGTATACTGCTGCGGTTATCTCTATGGGATCAGGATATATATAATAGATATACACTTCTCCTCCAGCTCTATCTGTATACTGCTGCTGTTTTCTCTATGGGATCAAGATATATAGTAGTTATACACCTCCCCTCCTTCTCTTTCTGTATACTGCTGCTGTCTCTATAGGATCAGGATATATAGTAGTTATAACCCTCCCCTCTAGCTCTATCTATATACGGCTGCTTCTGTCTCTATGGGATCAGGATATATCATAGTTATACATCTTCCCTCCAGCTCTATCTGTATACTGTTGTTATCTCTATGGGATCAGGATATATAATAGTTAAAAACCTTCCCTCCAGCTCTATCTGTATATTGCTGCTATTTCTATGGCTGTGTTTCCTAACCAGGGTGCCTCCAGGTGTTGCAAAACTACAACTCCCAGCATGCCTGGACAGCCAATGGCTGCTCTATTGGATCAGGATATATAGTAGTTATATACCTCCCTTCCACCCATCTGTATACTGTTGTTGTTATCTTTATGGGATCAGGATATATAGTATTTATAGAAATAAACAGTGTGTTACCAGCATGCAGAAGGCTGTCCAGGCATGCTGGGAGTTGTAGTTTTTCAACAGTTAGAGATACATTGTTTGGAAAACACTGATTTAGGGCAATTTTAGAAGCAATCACTAGATTGTTTATACTGATCAATGCTATTCTATTACATAATCTGCTATTACAGCCTGCCTGAGGCATACGCGGTTAGCACATTGGCCTGTGGCAAGTATGGAGGACTAGTGAAGCCGTCAGGGACAGCGTCCTGCATTTAACCTTTTCAATGCCATGACCGTTATTGATCGTGTCACGTAAGGGATTAAATGACCAACAGCAGCTATATTAGAGGAGGAAAGTATAGAAAGTCAAAAAATTCTAAGTATAGTTACTAGTATAAAAAATTTAAATAAATAAAGGGAGGCACAATTTTTATTTCTATTTTTGCATGGGCGGAGTTTCTCCACATATTTCAGAAAAATAAAAAGGCTTAAAGAAACATTGTAAATAAGATAAAATAATAAAACACCTTCCAAGCTGGAAAACAACTCAAAGAAAAAAACTATAAGAAATGTCTCCCAAAGAGTTAAAATTAAAAACTATAAAATAAATTCATAAAATATTAAACATAAATACAAAAAACAAGAGACGTTGTACAAAACAGAAGCATAAATATTTTTATAAGGCCAAAAATAAAACTAAATCTCCATTCTCTGTAGAACGTTCCGGATGAGGTCAGGGCAGTGGGTGCTGCCCCCTCCAGGCCGGTGTAATATCTCTGATAACATTGGGTGCTGGCACCGGCTGCAGCGTTAACATCGCCAAGTCAAACCTTGGTTTCCATTCCTGCGCTATTTATAGATGGGAATCTTGACAAAAATCGTTCTGTTTATTTGGATTTTTTTTTCCATTATGACAAAGTTTTTCCTTGTTCTAATTTTGCTCCAAAGTGCATGTGTACATATATATATATATATATATATATATACTGTGTGTCTAAATATACATATACACATCTGTATACATGTAGCACAGCTGAAGCTGCGAAGAAACAAAACACAGAGATTCATGGAAAGGGTTGGGAAATACATAACATTTATCTGGACTGTAATAGTGTGGACTGTAATAGTGTGATAGTACAGACTGTAAGAGTGTAATAGTGCGAACTGTAATAGTGTGATAGTACAGACTGTAAGAGTGTAATAGTGCGAACTGTAATAGTGTGATAGTACAGACTGTAAGAGTGTAATAGTGCGTACTGTAATAGTGTGATAGTACAGACTGTAAGAGTGTAATAGTGCGGACTGTAATAGTGTGATAGTACAGACTGTAAGAGTGTAATAGTGCGGACTGTAATAGTGTGGACTGTAATAGTGTGATAGTACAGACTGTAAGAGTGTAATAGTGCGAACTGTAGTAGTGTGATAGTACAGACTGTAAGAGTGTAATAGTGCGGACTGTAATAGTGCGTACTGTAATAGTGTGATAGTACAGACTGTAAGAGTGTAATAGTGCGGACTGTAATAGTGTGATAGTACAGACTGTAAGAGTGTAATAGTGCGGACTGTAATAGTGTGTACTGTAATAGTGTGATAGTACAGACTGTAAGAGTGTAATAGTGCGAACTGTAGTAGTGTGATAGTACAGACTGTAAGAGTGTAATAGTGCGGACTGTAATAGTGTGGACTGTAATAGTGTGATAGTACAGACTGTAAGAGTGTAATAGTGCGAAATGTAATAGTGTGGACTGTTATAGTGTAATAGTGTGGACTGTTATAGTGTAATAGTGCGGACTGTAATAGTGTGATAGTACAGACTGTAAGAGCGTAATAGTGCGGACTGTAATAGTGTGGACTGTAATAGTGTAATAGTACACACTGTAAGAGTGTAATAGTGCGTACTGTAATAGTGTGGACTGTAATAGTGTGATAGTACACACTGTAAGAGTGTAATAGTGCGTACTGTAATAGTGTGATAGTACAGACTGTAAGAGTGTAATAGTGCGGACTATAATAGTGTGTACTGTAATAGTGTGATAGTACAGACTGTAAGAGTGTAATAGTGCGAACTGTAATAGTGTGATAGTACAGACTGTAAGAGTGTAATAGTGCGGACTGTAATAGTGTGGACTGTAATAGTGTGATAGTACAGACTGTAAGAGTGTAATAGTGCGAAATGTAATAGTGTGGACTGTTATAGTGTAATAGTGTGGACTGTTATAGTGTAATAGTGCGGACTGTAATAGTGTGATAGTACAGACTGTAAGAGCGTAATAGTGCCGACTGTAATAGTGTGGACTGTAATAGTGTGATAGTACAAACTGTAAGAGTGTAATAGTGCGAACTGTTATAGTGTGGACTGTTACAGTGTAATAGTGCGGACTGTAATCGTGTGATAGTACAGACTGTAAGAGTGTAATAGTGCGGACTGTAATAGTGTGGACTGTTATAGTATAATAGTGCGGACTGTAATAGTGTGGACTGTTATAGTGTAATAGTGGGAACTGTAATAGTGTGGACTGTTATAGTGTAATAGTGCGGACTGTAAGAGTGTAATAGTGCGGACTATAAGAGTGTAAGAGTACAGACTGTAATAGTGTAATAGTGTGAACTGTAATAGTGCGAACTGTAATAGTGTGGACTGTTATAGTGTAATAGTGCGGACTGTAATAGTGTGATAGTACAGACTGTAAAATCCCATAGACTATAATGGGATTTTGTAACGGCCATATAGGATTTTGTAACTGTCATTTTACAGCTGATTTTCAGACGGAACTTCGTATGGATCTTTAAAACAGAGTAATTTTGTAGTGTGAAAGGGGCCTAATAGTGCACACTGTAATAGTGTAATAGTGCAGACTGTAATAGTGCGGACAGTAATAGTGCAGACTGTAATAGTGCAGACTGTAATAGTGCAGACTGTAATAGTGTAATAGTGCAGACAGTAATAATGCAGACTGTAATAGTGTAATAGTGCAGACAGTAATAGTGCAGACTGTAATAGTGCGGACAGTAATAGTGCAGACTGTAATAGTGTAATAGTGCAGACAGTAATAGTGCAGACTGTAATAGTGTAATAGTGCGGACAGTAATAGTGCAGACTAATGGTGTAATAGAGCGGACTGTAATAGTTTGGTCTGTAATAGTGCGGAGAGTAATAGTGCGGACTGTAATAGATTGGTCTGTAATAGTGCGAAGAGTAATAGTGCGGACTGTAATAGTGTAATAGTGTGGACTGTAATAGTTTGGTCTGTAATAGTGCGGACAGTAATAGTGCGGACTGTAATAGTTTGGTCTGTAATAGTGCGGAGAGTAATAGTGTGGACTATAATAGATTGGTCTGTAATAGTGCGGACAGTAATAGTGCAGACTGTAATAGTGTAATAGTGCGGACTGTAATAGATTGGTCTGTAATAGTGCAGAGAGTAATAGTGCGGACAGTAATAGTTTGGTCTGTAATAGTGCGGAGAGTAATAGTGCGGACTGTAATAGTTTGGTCTGTAATAGTGCAGAGAGTAATAGTGCGGACTGTAATAGTTTGGTCTGTAATAGTGCGGAGAGTAATAGTGCGGACTGTAATAGATTGGTCTGTAATAGTGCGGACTGTAATAGGTTGGTCTGTAATAGTGCAGAGAGTAATAGTGCGGACTGTAATAGTTTGGTCTGTAATAGTGCGGAGAGTAATAGTGCGGACTGTAATAGTTTGGTCTGTAATAGTGCAGAGAGTAATAGTGCGGACTGTAATAGATTGGTCTGTAATAGTGCGGAGAGTAATAGTGCGGACTGTAATAGATTGGTCTGTAATAGTGCGGACTGTAATAGTTTGGTATGTAATAGTGTGGACTGTATTAGTGCGGACTGTAATAGTAGAAGAAAAGCAGAAGTCCAGCGCCAACTCGTGAACAGAACTTCTTTATTTAGTTGCCATAGGAAACATCACATGAACTCAGATAACGTGACACGCATCAGCCTCGAAAGGCCTTAGTCATACACTGTAATAGTGTAATAGTGCGGCCAGTAATAGTGCGGACTGTAATAGTGTAATAGTGCGGACAATAATAGTGCAGACTGTAATAGTGTAATAGTGCAGACAGTAATAGTGTGGACTGTAATAGTGTAATAGTGCGGACAGTAATAGTGCGGACAGTAATAGTGCGGAGTGTAATAGTGTAATAGTGCAGACAGTAATAGTGCAGACTGTAATAGTGCGGACAGTACTAGTGTGGACTGTAATAGTGTAATAGTGCAGACAGTAATAGTGCGGAGTGTAATAGTGTAATAGTGCAGACAGTAATAGTGAAGACTGTAATAGTGCGGACAGTACTAGTGTGGACTGTAATTGTGTAATAGTGCGGGCAGTAATAGTGTGGAATGTAATAGTGTAATAGTGCGGACAGTAATTGTGCGGAGTGTAAAAGTGTTATAGTGCAGACTGTAATAGTGAAGACTGTAATAGTGCGGACAGTACTAGTGTGGACTGTAATAGTGTAATACTGCGGACAGTAATAGTGCGGAGTGTAATGGTGTAATAGTGCGGACAGTAAAAGTGCAGACTGACAGTGTAATAGTGCGGACAGTAATAGTGCGGAGTGTAATAGTGTAATAGTGCGGACAGTAATAGTGCAGAGTGTAATAGTGTAATAGTGCAGACTGTAATAGTGCGGACTGTAATAGTGCAGACAATAATAATGCAGACTGTAATAGTGTAAAAGTGCGGACAGTAATAGTGCAGACTGAAATAGTGCAGACAGTAATAGTGCAGACTGTAATAGTGTAATAGTGCAGACAGTAATAGTGCAGACTGTAATAGTGCGGACAGTAATAGTGCAGACTGTAATAGTGTAATAGTGCGGACAGTAATAGTGCAGACTGTAATACTGTAATAGTGCAGACAGTAATAGTGCAGACTGTAATAGTGCGGACAGTAATAGTGCAGACTGTAATAGTGTAATAGTGCAGACAGTAATAGTGCAGACTGTAATAGTGTAATAGTGCGGACAGTAATAGCGCAGACTGTAATGGTGTAATAGAGCGGACTGTAATAGTTTGGTCTGTAATAGTGCGGAGAGTAATAGTGCGGACTGTAATAGATTGGTCTGTAATAGTGCGGAGAGTAATAGTGCGGACTGTAATAGTGTAATAGTGTGGACTGTAATAGTTTGGTCTGTAATAGTGCGGACAGTAATAGTGCAGACTGTAATAGTGCGGACTGTAATAGTTTGGTCTGTAATAGTGCGGAGAGTAATAGTGTAATAGTGCAGACAGTAATAGTGAAGACTGTAATAGTGCAGACAGTACTAGTGTGGACTGTAATAGTGTAATAGTGCGGGCAGTAATAGTGTGGACTGTAATAGTGTAATAGTGCAGACAGTAATAGTGCGGAGTCTAATAGTGTTGTAATAGTGCAGACTGTAATAGTGAAGACTGTAATAGTGCGGACAGTACTAGTGTGGACTGTAATAGTGTAATACTGCGGACAGTAATAGTGCGGAGTGTAATGGTGTAATAGTGCGGACAGTAAAAGTGCAGACTGACAGTGTAATAGTGCGGACAGTAATAGTGCGGAGTGTAATAGTATAATAGTGCGGACAGTAATAGTGCGGAGTGTAATAGTGTAATAGTGCAGACTGTAATAGTGCGGACTGTAATAGTGCAGACAGTAATAATGCAGACTGTAATAGTGTAATAGTGCGGACAGTACTAGTGCGGACTGTAATAGTGTAAAAGTGTGGACAGTAATAGTGTGGACTGTAATAGTGTAATAGTGCTGACTGTAATAGTGTAATAGTGCGGGCAGTAATAGTGCAGACTGTAATAGTGTGGACAGTAATAGTGCAGACTGTAATAGTGCAGGCAGTACTAGTGCAGACTGTAATAGTGTAAAAGTGTGGACATTAATAGTGTGGACTGTAATAGTGTAATAGTGCTGACTGTAATAGTGTAATAGTGCGGGCAGTTATAGTGCAGACTGTAATAGTGTAATAGTGCAGACAGTAATAGTGCGGGCTGTAAAAGTGTAATAGTGCGGACAGTAATAGTGCGGAGTGATATAGTGCAGACAGTAATAGTGCGGAGTGTAATAGTGCAGACAGTAATAGTGGGGACTGTAATAGTGCAGACAGTAATAGTGCGGAGTGTAATAGTGCGGACAGTAATAGTGGGGACTGTAATAGTGCAGACAGTACTAGTGTGGACTATAATAGTGTAATTCTGCGGACAGTAATAGTGCGGAGTGTAATAGTGTAAAGTGCGGCCAGTAATAGTGCGGACTGTAATAGTGTAATAGTGCGAACAGTAATAGTGTGGTCTGTAATAGTGCGGACAATAATAGTGCGGACTGTAATAGTGTAATAGTGCAGACTGTAATAGTGTGGACTGTAATAGTGGAATAGTGCAGACTAGTGTGAACTGTAATAGTGCGAACTGTAATAGTGTGGACTGTTATAGTGTAATAGTGCGGACTGTAATAGTGTGATAGTACAGACTGTAAAATCCCATAGACTATAATGGGATTTTGTAACGGCCATATAGGATTTTGTAACTGCCATTTTACAGCTGATTTTCAGACGGAACTTCGCATGGATCTTTAAAACAGAGTAATTTTGTAGTGTGAAAGGGGCCTAATAGTGCACACTGTAATAGTGTAATAGTGCAGACTGTAATAGTGCGGACAGTAATAGTGCAGACTGTAATAGTGCAGACAGTAATAGTGCAGACTGTAATAGTGTAATAGTGCAGACAGTAATAATGCAGACTGTAATAGTGTAATAGTGCAGACAGTAATAGTGCAGACTGTAATAGTGCGGACAGTAATAGTGCAGACTGTAATAGTGTAATAGTGCAGACAGTAATAGTGCAGACTGTAATAGTGTAATAGTGCGGACAGTAATAGTGCAGACTGTAATGGTGTAATAGAGCGGACTGTAATAGTTTGGTCTGTAATAGTGCGGAGAGTAATAGTGCGGACTGTAATAGATTGGTCTGTAATAGTGCGAAGAGTAATAGTGCGGACTGTAATAGTGTAATAGTGTGGACTGTAATAGTTTGGTCTGTAATAGTGCGGACAGTAATAGTGCAGACTGTAATAGTGCGGACTGTAATAGTTTGGTCTGTAATAGTGCGGAGAGTAATAGTGTGGACTGTAATAGATTGGTCTGTAATAGTGCGGACAGTAATAGTGCAGACTGTAATAGTGTAATAGTGCGGACTGTAATAGGTTGGTCTGTAATAGTGCAGAGAGTAATAGTGCGGACTGTAATAGTTTGGTCTGTAATAGTGTGGAGAGTAATAGTGCGGACTGTAATAGATTGGTCTGTAATAGTGCAGAGAGTAATAGTGCGGACAGTAATAGTTTGGTCTGTAATAGTGCGGAGAGTAATAGTGCGGACTGTAATAGTTTGGTCTGTAATAGTGCAGAGAGTAATAGTGCGGACTGTAATAGTTTGGTCTGTAATAGTGCGGAGAGTAATAGTGCGGACTGTAATAGATTGGTCTGTAATAGTGCGGACTGTAATAGGTTGGTCTGTAATAGTGCAGAGAGTAATAGTGCGGACTGTAATAGTTTGGTCTGTAATAGTGCGGAGAGTAATAGTGCGGACTGTAATAGTTTGGTCTGTAATAGTGCAGAGAGTAATAGTGCGGACTGTAATAGTTTGGTCTGTAATAGTGCGGAGAGTAATAGTGCGGACTGTAATAGATTGGTCTGTAATAGTGCGGACTGTAATAGTTTGGTATGTAATAGTGTGGACTGTATTAGTGCGGACTGTAATAGTAGAAGAAAAGCAGAAGTCCAGCGCCAACTCGTGAACAGAACTTCTTTATTTAGTTGCCATAGGAAACATCACATGAACTCAAATAACGTGACACGTTTCAGCCTCAAAAGGCCTTAGTCATACACTGTAATAGTGTAATAGTGCGGCCAGTAATAGTGCGGACTGTAATAGTGTAATAGTGCGGACAATAATAGTGCAGACTGTAATAGTGTAATAGTGCGGACAGTAATAGTGTGGACTGTAATAGTGTAATAGTGCGGACAGTAATAGTGCGGAGTGTAATAGTGTAATAGTGCAGACAGTAATAGTGCAGACTGTAATAGTGCGGACAGTACTAGTGTGGACTGTAATAGTGTAATAGTGCAGACAGTAATAGTGCGGAGTGTAATAGTGTAATAGTGCAGACAGTAATAGTGAAGACTGTAATAGTGCGGACAGTTCTAGTGTGGACTGTAATTGTGTAATAGTGCGGGCAGTAATAGTGTGGAATGTAATAGTGTAATAGTGCGGACAGTAATTGTGCGGAGTGTAAAAGTGTTATAGTGCAGACTGTAATAGTGAAGACTGTAATAGTGCGGACAGTACTAGTGTGGACTGTAATAGTGTAATACTGCGGACAGTAATAGTGCGGAGTGTAATGGTGTAATAGTGCGGACTGTAAAAGTGCAGACTGACAGTGTAATAGTGCGGAGTGTAATAGTGTAATAGTGCGGACAGTAATAGTGCAGAGTGTAATAGTGTAATAGTGCAGACTGTAATAGTGCGGACTGTAATAGTGCAGACAGTAATAATGCAGACTGTAATAGTGTAAAAGTGCGGACAGTAATAGTGCAGACTGAAATAGTGCAGACAGTAATAGTGCAGACTGTAATAGTGTAATAGTGCAGACAGTAATAGTGCAGACTGTAATAGTGCGGACAGTAATAGTGCAGACTGTAATAGTGTAATAGTGCGGACAGTAATAGTGCAGACTGTAATACTGTAATAGTGCAGACAGTAATAGTGCAGACTGTAATAGTGCGGACAGTAATAGTGCAGACTGTAATAGTGTAATAGTGCAGACAGTAATAGTGCAGACTGTAATAGTGTAATAGTGCGGACAGTAATAGCGCAGACTGTAATGGTGTAATAGAGCGGACTGTAATAGTTTGGTCTGTAATAGTGCGGAGAGTAATAGTGCGGACTGTAATAGATTGGTCTGTAATAGTGCGGAGAGTAATAGTGCGGACTGTAATAGTGTAATAGTGTGGACTGTAATAGTTTGGTCTGTAATAGTGCGGACAGTAATAGTGCAGACTGTAATAGTGCGGACTGTAATAGTTTGGTCTGTAATAGTGCGGAGAGTAATAGTGTAATAGTGCAGACAGTAATAGTGAAGACTGTAATAGTGCAGACAGTACTAGTGTGGACTGTAATAGTGTAATAGTGCGGGCAGTAATAGTGTGGACTGTAATAGTGTAATAGTGCAGACAGTAATAGTGCGGAGTCTAATAGTGTTGTAATAGTGCAGACTGTAATAGTGAAGACTGTAATAGTGCGGACAGTACTAGTGTGGACTGTAATAGTGTAATACTGCGGACAGTAATAGTGCGGAGTGTAATGGTGTAATAGTGCGGACAGTAAAAGTGCAGACTGACAGTGTAATAGTGCGGACAGTAATAGTGCGGAGTGTAATAGTGTAATAGTGCGGACAGTAATAGTGCGGAGTGTAATAGTGTAATAGTGCAGACTGTAATAGTGCAGACAGTAATAATGCAGACTGTAATAGTGTAATAGTGCGGACAGTACTAGTGCGGACTGTAATAGTGTAAAAGTGTGGACAGTAATAGTGTGGACTGTAATAGTGTAATAGTGCTGACTGTAATAGTGTAATAGTGCGGGCAGTAATAGTGCAGACTGTAATAGTGTGGACAGTAATAGTGCAGACTGTAATAGTGCAGGCAGTACTAGTGCAGACTGTAATAGTGTAAAAGTGTGGACATTAATAGTGTGGACTGTAATAGTGTAATAGTGCTGACTGTAATAGTGTAATAGTGCGGGCAGTTATAGTGCAGACTGTAATAGTGTAATAGTGCAGACAGTAATAGTGCGGGCTGTAAAAGTGTAATAGTGCGGACAGTAATAGTGCGGAGTGATATAGTGCAGACAGTAATAGTGCGGAGTGTAATAGTGCAGACAGTAATAGTGGGGACTGTAATAGTGCAGACAGTAATAGTGCGGAGTGTAATAGTGCGGACAGTAATAGTGGGGACTGTAATAGTGCAGACAGTACTAGTGTGGACTATAATAGTGTAATTCTGCGGACAGTAATAGTGCGGAGTGTAATAGTGTAAAGTGCGGCCAGTAATAGTGCGGACTGTAATAGTGTAATAGTGCGAACAGTAATAGTGTGGTCTGTAATAGTGCGGACAATAATAGTGCGGACTGTAATAGTGTAATAGTGCAGACTGTAATAGTGTGGACTGTAATAGTGGAATAGTGCAGACTATAATAGTGTAATAGTGCGAACTGTAATAGTGCAGACTGTAATAGTGTAATAGTGCAGACTGTAATAGTGTGGACTGTAATCGTTTGGTCTGTAATAGTGCGGTCTGTAATAGTAGAAGAAAAGCAGATGTCCAGCACCAACTCGTGAACAGAACTTCTTTATTTAGTTGCCATAGGAAACATCACATGAACTCAAATAACGTGACACGTTTCCGCCTCAAAAGGCCTTAGTCATACACTGTAATAGTGTAAGTGCAGACAGTAATAGTGCAGACTGTAATAGTGCGAACAGTAATAGTGCGGACTGCAATAGTGTAATAGTGTAGACAGTAATAGTGCGGACTGCAATAGTGTAATAGTGCGGACAGTAATAGTGCGGACTGTAATAGTGTGGACTTTAATAGTGTAATAGTGCAGACTGTAATAGTGTAATAGTGTGGACTGTAATAGTGTGGACAGTAAAAGTGTGGACAGTAATAGTGCAGTCTGTAATAGTGTAATAGTGCGGACTGTAATAGTGTAATAGTGTGGACAGTAATAGTGCAGACTGTAATAGTGTGGACAGTAATAGTGCAGACTGTAATAGTGCAGGCAGTAATAGTGTGGACTGTAATAGTGTAAAAGTGTGGACAGTAATAGTGTGGACTGTAATAGTGTAATAGTGCTGACTGTAATAGTGTAATAGTGCGGGCAGGAATAGTGCAGACTGTAAGAGCGTAATAGTGCGGACTGTAATAGTGTGGACTGTAATAGTGTGATAGTACAAACTGTAAGAGTGTAATAGTGCGAACTGTTATAGTGTGGACTGTTACAGTGTAATAGTGCGGACTGTAATCGTGTGATTGTACAGACTGTAAGAGTGTAATAGTGCGGACTGTAATAGTGTGGACTGTTATAGTATAATAGTGCGGACTGTAATAGTGTGGACTGTTATAGTGTAATAGTGCGAACTGTAATAGTGTGGACTGTTATAGTGTAATAGTGCGGACTGTAAGAGTGTAATAGTGCGGACTATAAGAGTGTAAGAGTACAGACTGTAATAGTGTAATAGTGTGAACTGTAATAGTGCGAACTGTAATAGTGTGGACTGTTATAGTGTAATAGTGCGGACTGTAATAGTGTGATAGTACAGACTGTAAAATCCCATAGACTATAATGGGATTTTGTAACGGCCATATAGGATTTTGTAACTGCCATTTTACAGCTGATTTTCAGACGGAACTTCGTATGGATCTTTAAAACAGAGTAATTTTGTAGTGTGAAAGGGGCCTAATAGTGCACACTGTAATAGTGTAATAGTGCAGACTGTAATAGTGCGGACAGTAATAGTGCAGACTGTAATAGTGCAGACAGTAATAGTGCAGACTGTAATAGTGTAATAGTGCAGACAGTAATAATGCAGACTGTAATAGTGTAATAGTGCAGACAGTAATAGTGCAGACTGTAATAGTGCGGACAGTAATAGTGCAGACTGTAATAGTGTAATAGTGCAGACAGTAATAGTGCAGACTGTAATAGTGTAATAGTGCGGACAGTAATAGTGCAGACTGTAATGGTGTAATAGAGCGGACTGTAATAGTTTGGTCTGTAATAGTGCGGAGAGTAATAGTGCGGACTGTAATAGATTGGTCTGTAATAGTGCGAAGAGTAATAGTGCGGACTGTAATAGTGTAATAGTGTGGACTGTAATAGTTTGGTCTGTAATAGTGCGGACAGTAATAGTGCAGACTGTAATAGTGCGGACTGTAATAGTTTGGTCTGTAATAGTGCGGAGAGTAATAGTGTGGACTGTAATAGATTGGTCTGTAATAGTGCGGACAGTAATAGTGCAGACTGTAATAGTGTAATAGTGCGGACTGTAATAGGTTGGTCTGTAATAGTGCAGAGAGTAATAGTGCGGACTGTAATAGTTTGGTCTGTAATAGTGCGGAGAGTAATAGTGCGGACTGTAATAGATTGGTCTGTAATAGTGCAGAGAGTAATAGTGCGGACAGTAATAGTTTGGTCTGTAATAGTGCGGAGAGTAATAGTGCGGACTGTAATAGTTTGGTCTGTAATAGTGCAGAGAGTAATAGTGCGGACTGTAATAGTTTGGTCTGTAATAGTGCGGAGAGTAATAGTGCGGACTGTAATAGATTGGTCTGTAATAGTGCGGACTGTAATAGGTTGGTCTGTAATAGTGCAGAGAGTAATAGTGCGGACTGTAATAGTTTGGTCTGTAATAGTGCGGAGAGTAATAGTGCGGACTGTAATAGTTTGGTCTGTAATAGTGCAGAGAGTAATAGTGCGGACTGTAATAGTTTGGTCTGTAATAGTGCGGAGAGTAATAGTGCGGACTGTAATAGATTGGTCTGTAATAGTGCGGACTGTAATAGTTTGGTATGTAATAGTGTGGACTGTATTAGTGCGGACTGTAATAGTAGAAGAAAAGCAGAAGTCCAGCGCCAACTCGTGAACAGAACTTCTTTATTTAGTTGCCATAGGAAACATCACATGAACTCAAATAACGTGACACGTTTCAGCCTCAAAAGGCCTTAGTCATACACTGTAATAGTGTAATAGTGCGGCCAGTAATAGTGCGGACTGTAATAGTGTAATAGTGCGGACAATAATAGTGCAGACTGTAATAGTGTAATAGTGCGGACAGTAATAGTGTGGACTGTAATAGTGTAATAGTGCGGACAGTAATAGTGCGGAGTGTAATAGTGTAATAGTGCAGACAGTAATAGTGCAGACTGTAATAGTGCGGACAGTACTAGTGTGGACTGTAATAGTGTAATAGTGCAGACAGTAATAGTGCGGAGTGTAATAGTGTAATAGTGCAGACAGTAATAGTGAAGACTGTAATAGTGCGGACAGTTCTAGTGTGGACTGTAATTGTGTAATAGTGCGGGCAGTAATAGTGTGGAATGTAATAGTGTAATAGTGCGGACAGTAATTGTGCGGAGTGTAAAAGTGTTATAGTGCAGACTGTAATAGTGAAGACTGTAATAGTGCGGACAGTACTAGTGTGGACTGTAATAGTGTAATACTGCGGACAGTAATAGTGCGGAGTGTAATGGTGTAATAGTGCGGACTGTAAAAGTGCAGACTGACAGTGTAATAGTGCGGAGTGTAATAGTGTAATAGTGCGGACAGTAATAGTGCAGAGTGTAATAGTGTAATAGTGCAGACTGTAATAGTGCGGACTGTAATAGTGCAGACAGTAATAATGCAGACTGTAATAGTGTAAAAGTGCGGACAGTAATAGTGCAGACTGAAATAGTGCAGACAGTAATAGTGCAGACTGTAATAGTGTAATAGTGCAGACAGTAATAGTGCAGACTGTAATAGTGCGGACAGTAATAGTGCAGACTGTAATAGTGTAATAGTGCGGACAGTAATAGTGCAGACTGTAATACTGTAATAGTGCAGACAGTAATAGTGCAGACTGTAATAGTGCGGACAGTAATAGTGCAGACTGTAATAGTGTAATAGTGCAGACAGTAATAGTGCAGACTGTAATAGTGTAATAGTGCGGACAGTAATAGCGCAGACTGTAATGGTGTAATAGAGCGGACTGTAATAGTTTGGTCTGTAATAGTGCGGAGAGTAATAGTGCGGACTGTAATAGATTGGTCTGTAATAGTGCGGAGAGTAATAGTGCGGACTGTAATAGTGTAATAGTGTGGACTGTAATAGTTTGGTCTGTAATAGTGCGGACAGTAATAGTGCAGACTGTAATAGTGCGGACTGTAATAGTTTGGTCTGTAATAGTGCGGAGAGTAATAGTGTAATAGTGCAGACAGTAATAGTGAAGACTGTAATAGTGCAGACAGTACTAGTGTGGACTGTAATAGTGTAATAGTGCGGGCAGTAATAGTGTGGACTGTAATAGTGTAATAGTGCAGACAGTAATAGTGCGGAGTCTAATAGTGTTGTAATAGTGCAGACTGTAATAGTGAAGACTGTAATAGTGCGGACAGTACTAGTGTGGACTGTAATAGTGTAATACTGCGGACAGTAATAGTGCGGAGTGTAATGGTGTAATAGTGCGGACAGTAAAAGTGCAGACTGACAGTGTAATAGTGCGGACAGTAATAGTGCGGAGTGTAATAGTGTAATAGTGCGGACAGTAATAGTGCGGAGTGTAATAGTGTAATAGTGCAGACTGTAATAGTGCAGACAGTAATAATGCAGACTGTAATAGTGTAATAGTGCGGACAGTACTAGTGCGGACTGTAATAGTGTAAAAGTGTGGACAGTAATAGTGTGGACTGTAATAGTGTAATAGTGCTGACTGTAATAGTGTAATAGTGCGGGCAGTAATAGTGCAGACTGTAATAGTGTGGACAGTAATAGTGCAGACTGTAATAGTGCAGGCAGTACTAGTGCAGACTGTAATAGTGTAAAAGTGTGGACATTAATAGTGTGGACTGTAATAGTGTAATAGTGCTGACTGTAATAGTGTAATAGTGCGGGCAGTTATAGTGCAGACTGTAATAGTGTAATAGTGCAGACAGTAATAGTGCGGGCTGTAAAAGTGTAATAGTGCGGACAGTAATAGTGCGGAGTGATATAGTGCAGACAGTAATAGTGCGGAGTGTAATAGTGCAGACAGTAATAGTGGGGACTGTAATAGTGCAGACAGTAATAGTGCGGAGTGTAATAGTGCGGACAGTAATAGTGGGGACTGTAATAGTGCAGACAGTACTAGTGTGGACTATAATAGTGTAATTCTGCGGACAGTAATAGTGCGGAGTGTAATAGTGTAAAGTGCGGCCAGTAATAGTGCGGACTGTAATAGTGTAATAGTGCGAACAGTAATAGTGTGGTCTGTAATAGTGCGGACAATAATAGTGCGGACTGTAATAGTGTAATAGTGCAGACTGTAATAGTGTGGACTGTAATAGTGGAATAGTGCAGACTATAATAGTGTAATAGTGCGAACTGTAATAGTGCAGACTGTAATAGTGTAATAGTGCAGACTGTAATAGTGTGGACTGTAATCGTTTGGTCTGTAATAGTGCGGTCTGTAATAGTAGAAGAAAAGCAGATGTCCAGCACCAACTCGTGAACAGAACTTCTTTATTTAGTTGCCATAGGAAACATCACATGAACTCAAATAACGTGACACGTTTCCGCCTCAAAAGGCCTTAGTCATACACTGTAATAGTGTAAGTGCAGACAGTAATAGTGCAGACTGTAATAGTGCGAACAGTAATAGTGCGGACTGCAATAGTGTAATAGTGTAGACAGTAATAGTGCGGACTGCAATAGTGTAATAGTGCGGACAGTAATAGTGCGGACTGTAATAGTGTGGACTTTAATAGTGTAATAGTGCAGACTGTAATAGTGTAATAGTGTGGACTGTAATAGTGTGGACAGTAAAAGTGTGGACAGTAATAGTGCAGTCTGTAATAGTGTAATAGTGCGGACTGTAATAGTGTAATAGTGTGGACAGTAATAGTGCAGACTGTAATAGTGTGGACAGTAATAGTGCAGACTGTAATAGTGCAGGCAGTAATAGTGTAAAAGTGTGGACAGTAATAGTGTGGACTGTAATAGTGTAATAGTGCTGACTGTAATAGTGTAATAGTGCGGGCAGGAATAGTGCAGACTGTAAGAGCGTAATAGTGCGGACTGTAATAGTGTGGACTGTAATAGTGTGATAGTACAAACTGTAAGAGTGTAATAGTGCGAACTGTTATAGTGTGGACTGTTACAGTGTAATAGTGCGGACTGTAATCGTGTGATAGTACAGACTGTAAGAGTGTAATAGTGCGGACTGTAATAGTGTGGACTGTTATAGTATAATAGTGCGGACTGTAATAGTGTGGACTGTTATAGTGTAATAGTGCGAACTGTAATAGTGTGGACTGTTATAGTGTAATAGTGCGGACTGTAAGAGTGTAATAGTGCGGACTATAAGAGTGTAAGAGTACAGACTGTAATAGTGTAATAGTGTGAACTGTAATAGTGCGAACTGTAATAGTGTGGACTGTTATAGTGTAATAGTGCGGACTGTAATAGTGTGATAGTACAGACTGTAAAATCCCATAGACTATAATGGGATTTTGTAACGGCCATATAGGATTTTGTAACTGCCATTTTACAGCTGATTTTCAGACGGAACTTCGTATGGATCTTTAAAACAGAGTAATTTTGTAGTGTGAAAGGGGCCTAATAGTGCACACTGTAATAGTGTAATAGTGCAGACTGTAATAGTGCGGACAGTAATAGTGCAGACTGTAATAGTGCAGACAGTAATAGTGCAGACTGTAATAGTGTAATAGTGCAGACAGTAATAATGCAGACTGTAATAGTGTAATAGTGCAGACAGTAATAGTGCAGACTGTAATAGTGCGGACAGTAATAGTGCAGACTGTAATAGTGTAATAGTGCAGACAGTAATAGTGCAGACTGTAATAGTGTAATAGTGCGGACAGTAATAGTGCAGACTGTAATGGTGTAATAGAGCGGACTGTAATAGTTTGGTCTGTAATAGTGCGGAGAGTAATAGTGCGGACTGTAATAGATTGGTCTGTAATAGTGCGAAGAGTAATAGTGCGGACTGTAATAGTGTAATAGTGTGGACTGTAATAGTTTGGTCTGTAATAGTGCGGACAGTAATAGTGCAGACTGTAATAGTGCGGACTGTAATAGTTTGGTCTGTAATAGTGCGGAGAGTAATAGTGTGGACTGTAATAGATTGGTCTGTAATAGTGCGGACAGTAATAGTGCAGACTGTAATAGTGTAATAGTGCGGACTGTAATAGGTTGGTCTGTAATAGTGCAGAGAGTAATAGTGCGGACTGTAATAGTTTGGTCTGTAATAGTGCGGAGAGTAATAGTGCGGACTGTAATAGATTGGTCTGTAATAGTGCAGAGAGTAATAGTGCGGACAGTAATAGTTTGGTCTGTAATAGTGCGGAGAGTAATAGTGCGGACTGTAATAGTTTGGTCTGTAATAGTGCAGAGAGTAATAGTGCGGACTGTAATAGTTTGGTCTGTAATAGTGCGGAGAGTAATAGTGCGGACTGTAATAGATTGGTCTGTAATAGTGCGGACTGTAATAGGTTGGTCTGTAATAGTGCAGAGAGTAATAGTGCGGACTGTAATAGTTTGGTCTGTAATAGTGCGGAGAGTAATAGTGCGGACTGTAATAGTTTGGTCTGTAATAGTGCAGAGAGTAATAGTGCGGACTGTAATAGTTTGGTCTGTAATAGTGCGGAGAGTAATAGTGCGGACTGTAATAGATTGGTCTGTAATAGTGCGGACTGTAATAGTTTGGTATGTAATAGTGTGGACTGTATTAGTGCGGACTGTAATAGTAGAAGAAAAGCAGAAGTCCAGCGCCAACTCGTGAACAGAACTTCTTTATTTAGTTGCCATAGGAAACATCACATGAACTCAAATAACGTGACACGTTTCAGCCTCAAAAGGCCTTAGTCATACACTGTAATAGTGTAATAGTGCGGCCAGTAATAGTGCGGACTGTAATAGTGTAATAGTGCGGACAATAATAGTGCAGACTGTAATAGTGTAATAGTGCGGACAGTAATAGTGTGGACTGTAATAGTGTAATAGTGCGGACAGTAATAGTGCGGAGTGTAATAGTGTAATAGTGCAGACAGTAATAGTGCAGACTGTAATAGTGCGGACAGTACTAGTGTGGACTGTAATAGTGTAATAGTGCAGACAGTAATAGTGCGGAGTGTAATAGTGTAATAGTGCAGACAGTAATAGTGAAGACTGTAATAGTGCGGACAGTACTAGTGTGGACTGTAATTGTGTAATAGTGCGGGCAGTAATAGTGTGGAATGTAATAGTGTAATAGTGCGGACAGTAATTGTGCGGAGTGTAAAAGTGTTATAGTGCAGACTGTAATAGTGAAGACTGTAATAGTGCGGACAGTACTAGTGTGGACTGTAATAGTGTAATACTGCGGACAGTAATAGTGCGGAGTGTAATGGTGTAATAGTGCGGACTGTAAAAGTGCAGACTGACAGTGTAATAGTGCGGAGTGTAATAGTGTAATAGTGCGGACAGTAATAGTGCAGAGTGTAATAGTGTAATAGTGCAGACTGTAATAGTGCGGACTGTAATAGTGCAGACAGTAATAATGCAGACTGTAATAGTGTAAAAGTGCGGACAGTAATAGTGCAGACTGAAATAGTGCAGACAGTAATAGTGCAGACTGTAATAGTGTAATAGTGCAGACAGTAATAGTGCAGACTGTAATAGTGCGGACAGTAATAGTGCAGACTGTAATAGTGTAATAGTGCGGACAGTAATAGTGCAGACTGTAATACTGTAATAGTGCAGACAGTAATAGTGCAGACTGTAATAGTGCGGACAGTAATAGTGCAGACTGTAATAGTGTAATAGTGCAGACAGTAATAGTGCAGACTGTAATAGTGTAATAGTGCGGACAGTAATAGCGCAGACTGTAATGGTGTAATAGAGCGGACTGTAATAGTTTGGTCTGTAATAGTGCGGAGAGTAATAGTGCGGACTGTAATAGATTGGTCTGTAATAGTGCGGAGAGTAATAGTGCGGACTGTAATAGTGTAATAGTGTGGACTGTAATAGTTTGGTCTGTAATAGTGCGGACAGTAATAGTGCAGACTGTAATAGTGCGGACTGTAATAGTTTGGTCTGTAATAGTGCGGAGAGTAATAGTGTAATAGTGCAGACAGTAATAGTGAAGACTGTAATAGTGCAGACAGTACTAGTGTGGACTGTAATAGTGTAATAGTGCGGGCAGTAATAGTGTGGACTGTAATAGTGTAATAGTGCAGACAGTAATAGTGCGGAGTCTAATAGTGTTGTAATAGTGCAGACTGTAATAGTGAAGACTGTAATAGTGCGGACAGTACTAGTGTGGACTGTAATAGTGTAATACTGCGGACAGTAATAGTGCGGAGTGTAATGGTGTAATAGTGCGGACAGTAAAAGTGCAGACTGACAGTGTAATAGTGCGGACAGTAATAGTGCGGAGTGTAATAGTGTAATAGTGCGGACAGTAATAGTGCGGAGTGTAATAGTGTAATAGTGCAGACTGTAATAGTGCGGACTGTAATAGTGCAGACAGTAATAATGCAGACTGTAATAGTGTAATAGTGCGGACAGTACTAGTGCGGACTGTAATAGTGTAAAAGTGTGGACAGTAATAGTGTGGACTGTAATAGTGTAATAGTGCTGACTGTAATAGTGTAATAGTGCGGGCAGTAATAGTGCAGACTGTAATAGTGTGGACAGTAATAGTGCAGACTGTAATAGTGCAGGCAGTACTAGTGCAGACTGTAATAGTGTAAAAGTGTGGACATTAATAGTGTGGACTGTAATAGTGTAATAGTGCTGACTGTAATAGTGTAATAGTGCGGGCAGTTATAGTGCAGACTGTAATAGTGTAATAGTGCAGACAGTAATAGTGCGGGCTGTAAAAGTGTAATAGTGCGGACAGTAATAGTGCGGAGTGATATAGTGCAGACAGTAATAGTGCGGAGTGTAATAGTGCAGACAGTAATAGTGGGGACTGTAATAGTGCAGACAGTAATAGTGCGGAGTGTAATAGTGCGGACAGTAATAGTGGGGACTGTAATAGTGCAGACAGTACTAGTGTGGACTATAATAGTGTAATTCTGCGGACAGTAATAGTGCGGAGTGTAATAGTGTAAAGTGCGGCCAGTAATAGTGCGGACTGTAATAGTGTAATAGTGCGAACAGTAATAGTGTGGTCTGTAATAGTGCGGACAATAATAGTGCGGACTGTAATAGTGTAATAGTGCAGACTGTAATAGTGTGGACTGTAATAGTGGAATAGTGCAGACTATAATAGTGTAATAGTGCGAACTGTAATAGTGCAGACTGTAATAGTGTAATAGTGCAGACTGTAATAGTGTGGACTGTAATCGTTTGGTCTGTAATAGTGCGGTCTGTAATAGTAGAAGAAAAGCAGATGTCCAGCACCAACTCGTGAACAGAACTTCTTTATTTAGTTGCCATAGGAAACATCACATGAACTCAAATAACGTGACACGTTTCCGCCTCAAAAGGCCTTAGTCATACACTGTAATAGTGTAAGTGCAGACAGTAATAGTGCAGACTGTAATAGTGCGAACAGTAATAGTGCGGACTGCAATAGTGTAATAGTGTAGACAGTAATAGTGCGGACTGCAATAGTGTAATAGTGCGGACAGTAATAGTGCGGACTGTAATAGTGTGGACTTTAATAGTGTAATAGTGCAGACTGTAATAGTGTAATAGTGTGGACTGTAATAGTGTGGACAGTAAAAGTGTGGACAGTAATAGTGCAGTCTGTAATAGTGTAATAGTGCGGACTGTAATAGTGTAATAGTGTGGACAGTAATAGTGCAGACTGTAATAGTGTGGACAGTAATAGTGCAGACTGTAATAGTGCAGGCAGTAATAGTGTGGACTGTAATAGTGTAAAAGTGTGGACAGTAATAGTGTGGACTGTAATAGTGTAATAGTGCTGACTGTAATAGTGTAATAGTGCGGGCAGGAATAGTGCAGACTGTAATAGTGTAATAGTGCAGACAGTAATAGTGCGGACTTTAAAAGTGTAATAGTGCGGACAGTAATAGTGCTGAGTGTAATAGTGCAGACAGTAATAGTGCGGACAGTAAAAGTGTAATAGTGCGGACAGTAATAGTGCTGAGTGTAATAGTGCAGACAGTATTAGTGTGGAGTGTAATAGTGCGGACAGTAATAGTGGGGACTGTAATAGTGCGGACAGTACTAGTGTGGACTGTAATAGTGTAATACTGCGGACAGTAATAGTGCAGAGTGTAATAGTGTAAAATGCGGCCAGTAATAGTGCGGACTGTAATAGTGTAATAGTGCGAACAGTAATAGTGTAATAGTGTGGTCTGTAATAGTGCGGACAGTAATAGTGCGGACTGTAATAGTGTAATAGTGCAGACTGTAATAGTGTGGACTGTAATAGTGTAATAGTGTTGACTGTAATAGTGGAATAGTGCAGACTATAATAATGTAATAGTGCGAACTGTAATAGTGCAGACTGTAATAGTGTAATAGTGCAGACTGTAATAGTGTGGACTGTAATCGTTTGGTCTGTAATAGTGCGGTCTGTAATAGTAGAAGAAAAGAAGATGTCCAGCACCAACTCGTGAACAGAACTTCTTTATTTAGTTGCCATAGGAAACATCACATGAACTCAGATAACGTGACACGTTTCAGCCTCAAAAGGCCTTAGTCATACACTGTAATAGTGTAAGTGCAGACAGTAATAGTGCAGACTGTAATAGTGCGAACAGTAATAGTGCGGACTGCAATAGTGTAATAGTGCGGACAGTAATAGTGCGGACTGTAATAGTGCGGACTGTAATAGTGTGGACTTTAATAGTGTAATAGTGCAGACTGTAATAGTGTAATAGTGTGGACTGTAATAGTGTGGACAGTAATAGTGTGGACAGTAATAGTGCAGTCTGTAATAGTGCGGACTGTAATAGTGTAATAGTATGGACAGTAATAGTGCAGACTGTAATAGTGTGGACAGTAATAGTGCAGACGTTAATAGTGCAGGCAGTAATAGTGTGGACTGTAATAGTGTAATAGTGTGGACTGTAATAGTGCAGACAGTAATAGTGTAATAGTGCGGACTGTAATAGTGTAATAGTGCAGACAGTAATAGTGCTGACTATAATAGCGTAATAGTGCGGACTGTAATAGTGTGTACTGTAATAGTGCAGACAGTAATAGTGCGGACTGTAATAGTGTAATTGTGTGGACTGTAATAGTGCAGACAGTAATAGTGTAATAGTGTGGACTGTAATAGTGCAGACAGTAATAGTGTAATAGTGCAGACAGTAATAGTGCTGACTGTAATTGCGTAATAGTGCGGACTGTAATAGTGTGTACTGTAATAGTGCAGACAGTGATAGTGCAGACTGTAATAGTGTAATAGTGTGGATTGTAATAGTGTAATAGTGCAGACAGTAATAGTGCTGACTGTAATTGCGTAATAGTGCAGACTGTAATAGTGTAATGGTGCGGACTGTAATAGTGTAATAGTGTGGATTGTAATAGTGCAGACAGTAATAGTGTAATAGTGTGGACTGTAATAGTGCAGACAGTAATAGTGCAGACTGTTATGGTCTAATAGTGTGGACTGTAATAGTGCGGACTGTAATAGTGCACACTGTAATAGTGTAATGGTGCGGACTGTAATAGTGTAATAGTGTGGATTGTAATAGTGCAGACAGTAATAGTGTAATAGTGTGGACTGTAATAGTGCAGACAGTAATAGTGTAATAGTGCAGACAGTAATAGTGCAGACTGTAATAGTGTAATGGTGCGGACTGTAATAGTGTAATAGTGTGGATTGTAATAGTGCAGACAGTAATAGTGTAATAGTGTGGACTGTAATAGTGCAGACAGTAATAGTGCAGACTGTTATGGTCTAATAGTGTGGACTGTAATAGTGCAGACTGTAATAGTGCAGACTGTAATGGTCTAATAGTGTGGACTGTAATAGTGCAGACTGTAATAGTGCAGACTGTAATAGTGTAATGGTGCGGACTGTAATAGTGTAATAGTGTGGATTGTAATAGTGCAGACAGTAATAGTGTAATAGTGTGGACTGTAATAGTGCAGACAGTAATAGTGCAGACTGTAATGGTCTAATAGTGTGGACTGTAATAGTGCAGACTGTAACAGTGCAGACTGTAATGGTGTAATAGTGTGGACTGTAATAGTGCGGACAGTAATAGTGCAGACTGTAATAGTGAGGACAGTAATTGTGCTGACTGTAATAGTATAATAATGTGGACTGTAATAGTGCAGACAGTAATAGTGTAGACTGTAATAGTGTAATAGTGTGGACTGTAATAGTGCAGACAGTAATAGTGTAGACTGTAATAGTGTGGACTGTAATAGTGCAGACAGTAATAGTGCAGACTGTAATGGTGTAATAGTGTGGACAGTAATAATGCAGACTGTAATAGTGTAATAGTGTGGACAGTAATAATACAGACTGTAATAGTGTAATAGTGTGGACATTAATAATGCAGACTGTAATAGTGTAAGTGTGGACAGTAAAAATGCAGACTGTAATAGTGTAATAGTGTGGACTGTAATAGTGCAGACTGTAATAGTGTAATAGTGTGGACTGCAATAGTGCAGACAGTAATAGTGCGGACTGTAATAGTGTAATATTGTGGACTGTAATAGCGCGGACAGTAATAATGCAGACTGTAATAGTGTAATAGTGTGGACAGTAATAGTGCGGACTGTAGTAGTGTAATAGTGTAGACTGTAATAGTGCGGACAGTAATAATGCAGACTGTAATAGTGTAATAGTGCGGACAGTAATAATGCAGACTGTAATAGTGTAATAGTGTGGACTGTAATAGTGCGGACAGTAATAATGCAGACTGTAATAGTGTAATAGTGTGGACAGTAATAATGCAGATTGTAATAGTGTGGACAGTAATAATGCAGACTGTAATAGTGTAATAGTGTGGACAGTAATAATGCAGATTGTAATAGTGTGGACAGTAATAATGCAGACTGTAATAGTGTAATAGTGCGGACAGTAATAATGCAGACTGTAATAGTGTAACAGTGCGGACAGTAATAATGCAGATTGTAATAGTGTGGACTGTAATAGTGCGGACAGTAATAATGCAGACTGTAATAGTGTAATAGTGTGGACTGTAATAGTGTAATAGTGCGGACAGTAATAATGCAGACTGTAATAGTGTAATAGTGCGGACTGTAATAGTGCGGACTGTAGTAGTGTAATAGTGTAGACTGTAATAGTGCGGACAGTAATAATGCAGACTGTAATAGTGTAATAGTGCGGACAGTAATAATGCAGACTGTAATAGTGTAACAGTGCGGACAGTAATAATGCAGATTGTAATAGTGTAATAGTGTGGACAGTAATAATGCAGACTGTAATAGTGTAACAGTGCGGACAGTAATAATGCAGATTGTAATAGTGTGGACTGTAATAATGCAGACTGTAATAGTGTAATAGTGTGGACAGTAATAATGCAGACTGTAATAGTGTAACAGTGCGGACAGTAATAATGCAGATTGTAATAGTGTGGACTGTAATAGTGCGGACAGTAATAATGCAGACTGTAATAGTGTAATAGTGTGGACTGTAATAGTGTAATAGTGCGGACAGTAATAATGCAGACTGTAATAGTGTAATAGTGCGGACTGTAATAGTGCGGACTGTAGTAGTGTAATAGTGTAGACTGTAATAGTGCGGACAGTAATAATGCAGAGTGTAATAGTGTAATAGTGCGGACAGTAATAGTGCAGACTGTAATAGTGTAACAGTGCGGACAGTAATAATGCAGATTGTAATAGTGTGGACTGTAATAGTGCGGACAGTAATAATGCAGACTGTAATAGTGTAATAGTGTGGACTGTAATAGTGTAATAGTGCGGACAGTAATAATGCAGACTGTAATAGTGTAATAGTGCGGACAGTAATAATGCAGATTGTAATAGTGTAATAGTGTGGACTGTAATAGTGTAATAGTGTGGACTGTAATAGTGTAATAGTGCGGACAGTAATAATGCAGATTGTAATAGTGTAATAGTGTGGACTGTAATAGTGTAATAGTGTGGACTGTAATAATGCAGACTGTAATAGTGTAATAGTGTGGACTGTAATAGTGCGGACAGTAATAATGCAGACTGTAATAGTGTAATAGTGCGGACAGTAATAATGCAGACTGTAATAGTGTAATAGTGCGGACAGTAATAATGCAGACTGTAATAGTGTAATAGTGCGGACAGTAATAATGCAGACTGTAATAGTGTAATAGTGTGGACAGTAATAATGCAGACTGTAATAGTGTAATAGTGTGGACTGTAATAATGCAGACTGTAATAGTGTGGACTGTAATAGTGTGGACAGGCGGACCTCCCACTAACACTGGCATGGCCCTAAATTATATTGGGTAATGAAAACAAATCACTTTGTGTACAGTTTGGGCCTCTAATGTATGGTACCTGCTGCGCCCCCGGATGTCACATCCTGCTGGAAATTAATGGTCAATCACAAGGAACACAAATGTTTAGCTGAAGAACATTACAGACGTATACGGGCAACAGGGGGGGCGCAAGACATAGACCAGACTCAAGGATGGGCACTTCACCTGGCGGTGCTCCTCTCCTTTGAACAATGGCGGTGGCTTTATGTCAGAGAAAGCTGCATTAGTCATATGTAGTAGCATCGGAGAGTAGGCCCTTCTTAAAGGTGTCACAGATAAAGCCTCACATAGTCCTTGTAGATGTCCCTCACCTCCCACTGTAAAGGCTGTCTCTGTATTCACTAGAGTTACAGTATGGTGTCCACAATGTAACAACTCGTCCCTGTCATCCCCTGGAGAAAAATGAGGTTAACCCAAAGTGAGAAAGTAACTTCTCGGTGATATCACTGGTTCCTGGTATATTGATAGGCTGTATTCTCATGTATATGTAATGTCTGGTGATATCACTGGTTCCTATATATTGATAGGTTGTATTCTCATGTATATGAAGTGTCTGGTGATATCACTAGTTCCTGGTATATTGATAGGCTGTATTCTCATGTATATGAAGTGTCTGGTGATATCACTAGTTCCTGGTATATTGATAGGTTGTATTCTCATGTATATGAAGTGTCTGGTGATATCACTAGTTCCTGGTATATTGATAGGCTGTATTCTCATGTATATGAAGTGTCTGGTGATATCACTGGTTCCTGGTATATTGATAGGATGTATTCTCATGTATATGAAGTGTCTGGTGATATCACTGGTTCCTGGTATATTGATAGGCTGTATTCTCATGTATATGAAGTGTCTGGTGATATCACTGGTTCCTGGTATATTGATAGGCTGTATTCTCATGTATATGTAGTGTCTGGTGATATCACTGGTTCCTGGTATATTGATAGGTTGTATTCTCATGTATATGAAGTGTCTGGTGATATCACTGGTTCCTGGTATATTGATAGGTTGTATTCTCATTTATATGAAGTGTCTGGTGATATCACTGGTTCCTGGTACATTGATAGGCTGTATTCTCATGTATATGTAGTGTCTGGTGATATCACTGGTTCCTATATATTGATAGGTTGTATTCTCATGTATATGAAGTGTCTGGTGATATCACTAGTTCCTGGTATATTGATAGGTTGTATTCTCATGTATATGTAGTGTCTGGTGATATCACTGGTTCCTGGTATATTGATAGGCTGTATTCTCATTTATATGAAGTGTCTGGTGATATCACTGGTTCCTGGTATATTGATAGACTGTATTCTCATGTATATGAAGTGTCTGGTGATATCACTGGTTCCTATATATTGATAGGCTGTATTCTCATGTATATGTAGTGTCTGGTGATATCACTGGTTCCTGGTATATTGATAGGTTGTATTCTCATGTATATGTAGTGTCTGGTGATATCACTGGTTTCTGGTGTATTGATAGGTTGTATTCTCATGTATATGTAGTGTCTGGTGATATCACTGGTTCCTATATATTGATAGGCTGTATTCTCATGTATATGAAGTGTCTGGTGATATCACTGGTTCCTGGTATATTGATAGGCTGTATTCTCATGTATATGAAGTGTCTGGTGATATCACTGGTTCCTGGTATATTGATAGGCTGTATTCTCATGTATATGTAGTGTCTGGTGATATCACTGGTTCCTATATATTGATAGGCTGTATTCTCATGTATATGTAGTGTCTGGTGATATCACTGGTTCCTGGTATATTGATAGGCTGTATTCTCAGGTATATGAAGTGTCTGGTGATATCACTGGTTCCTGGTATATTGATAGGCTGTATTCTCATGTATATGAAGTGTCTGGTGATATCACTGGTTGTTGGTATATTGATAGGCTGTATTCTCATGTAAATGAAGTGTCTGGTGATATAACTGGTTCCTATATATTGATAGGTTGTATTCTCATGTATATGAAGTGTCTGGTGATATCACTGGTTCCTGGTATATTGATAGGTTGTATTCTCATGTATATGTAGTGTCTGGTGATATCACTGGTTCCTGGTGTATATTGATAGGCTGTATTCTCATGTATATGAAGTGTCTGGTGATATCACTGGTTCCTGGTATATTGATAGGTTGTATTCTCATGTATATGAAGTGTCTGGTGATATCACTGGTTCCTGGTATATTGATAGGTTGTATTCTCATGTATATGAAGTGTCTGGTGATATCACTGGTTCCTATATATTGATAGGTTGTATTCTCATGTATATGAAGTGTCTGGTGATATCACTGGTTCCTGATATATTGATAGGTTGTATTCTCATGTATATGAAGTGTCTGGTGATATCACTGGTTCCTGGTATATTGATAGGTTGTATTCTCATGTATATGTAGTGTCTGGTGATATCACTGGTTCCTGGTATATTGATAGGCTCTATTCTCATGTATATGAAGTGTCTGGTGATATCACTGGTTCCTGGTATATTGATAGGTTGTATTCTCATGTATATGAAGTGTCTGGTGATATCGCTGGTTCCTATATATTGATAGGTTGTATTCTCATGTATATGAAGTGTCTGGTGATATCACTGGTTCCTGGTATATTGATAGGTTGTATTCTCATGTATATGTAGTGTCTGGTGATATCACTGGTTCCTGGTGTATTGATAGGCTGTATTCTCATGTATATGTAGTGTATGGTGATATCACTGGTTCCTGGTATATTGATAGGCTGTATTCTCATGTATATGTAGTGTCTGGTGATATCACTGGTTCCTATATATTGATAGGCTGTATTCTCATGTATATGAAGTGTCTGGTGATATCACTGGTTCCTGGTATATTGATAGGCTGTATTCTCATGTATATGAAGTGTCTGGTGATATCACTGGTTCCTGGTATATTGATAGGTTGTATTCTCATGTATATGAAGTGTCTGGTGATATCACTGGTTCCTGGTATATTGATAGGTTGTATTCTCATGTATATGAAGTGTCTGGTGATATCACTGGTTGTTGGTATATTGATAGGTTGTATTCTCATGTATATGTAGTGTCTGGTGATATCACTGGTTCCTGGTATATTGATAGGCTGTATTCTCATGTATATGAAGTGTCTGGTGATATCACTGGTTCCTATATATTGATAGGCTGTATTCTCATGTATATGTAGTGTCTGGTGATATCACTGGTTCCTGGTATATTGATAGGTTGTATTATCATGTATATGAAGTGTCTGGTGATATCACTGGTTCCTGGTGTATTGATAGGCTGTATTCTCATGTATATGAAGTGTCTGGTGATATCACTGGTTCCTGGTATATTGATAGGCTGTATTCTCATGTATATGTAGTGTCTGGTGATATCACTGGTTCTTGGTATATTGATAGGTTGTATTATCATGTATATGAAGTGTCTGGTGATATCACTGGTTCCTGGAATATTGATAGGCTGTATTCTCATGTATATGTAGTGTCTGGTGATATCACTGGTTCCTATATATTGATAGGCTGTATTCTCATGTATATGAAGTGTCTGGTGATATCACTGGTTCCTGGTATATTGATAGGTTGTATTCTCATGTATATGAAGTGTCTGGTGATATCACTGGTTCCTGGTATATTGATAGGCTGTATTCTCATGTATATGTAGTGTCCGGTGATATCACTGGTTCCTGGTATATTGATAGGATGTATTCTCATGTATATGTAGTGTCTGGTGATATCACTGGTTCCTGGTATATTGATAGATTGTATTCTCATGTATATGAAGTGTCTGGTGATATCACTGGTTCCTGGTGTATTGATAGGCTGTATTCTCATGTATATGTAGTGTCTGGTGATATCACTGGTTCCTGGTATATTGATAGGTTGTATTCTCATGTATATGAAGTGTCTGGTGATATCACTGGTTCCTGGTATATTGATAGGTTGTATTCTCATGTATATGAAGTGTCTGGTGATATCACTGGTTCCTGGTATATTGATAGGCTGTATTCTCATGTATATGTAGTGTCTGGTGATATCACTGGTTCATGGTATATTGATAGGCTGTATTCTAATGTATATGTAGTGTCTGGTGATATCACTGGTTCCTGGTATATTGATAGGCTGTATTCTCATGTATATGAAGTGTCTGGTGATATCACTGGTTCCTGGTATATTGATAGGCTGTATTCTCATGTATATGTAGTGTCTGGTGATATCACTGGTTCCTGGTATATTGATAGGCTGTATTCTCATGTATATGAAGTGTCTGGTGATATCACTGGTTCCTGGTATATTGATAGGCTGTATTCTCATGTATATGTAGTGTCTGGTGATATCACTGGTTCCTGGCATATTGATAGGTTGTATTCTCATGTATATGTAGTGTCTGGTGATATCACTCGTTCCTGGTATATTGATAGGTTGTATTCTCATGTATATGAAGTGTCTGGTGATATCACTGGTTCCTGGTGTATTGATAGGCTGTATTCTCATGTATATGAAGTGTCTGGTGATATCACTGGTTCCTGGTATATTGATAGGTTGTATTCTCATGTATATGTAGTGTCTGGTGATATCACTGGTTCCTGGTATATTGATAGGTTGTATTCTCATGTATATGTAGTGTCTGGTGATATCACTGGTTCCTGGTATATTGATAGGCTGTATTCTCATGTATATGAAGTGTCTGGTGATATCACTGGTTCCTGGTATATTGATAGGTTGTATTCTCATGTATATGAAGTGTCTGGTGATATCACTGGTTCCTATATATTGATAGGCTGTATTCTCATGTATATGTAGTGTCTGGTGATATCACTGGTTCCTGGTATATTGATAGGCTGTATTCTCATGTATATGAAGTGTCTGGTGATATCACTGGTTCCTATATATTGATAGGCTGTATTCTCATGTATATGAAGTGTCTGGTGATATCACTGGTTCCTGGTATATTGATAGGCTGTATTCTCATGTATATGTAGTGTCTGGTGATATCACTGGTTCCTGTTATATTGATAGGTTGTATTCTCATGTATATGTAGTGTCTGGTGATATCACTGGTTCCTGGTATATTGATAGGCTGTATTCTCATGTATATGAAGTGTCTGGTGATATCACTGGTTCCTGGTATATTGATAGGCTGTATTCTCATGTATATGAAGTGTCTGGTGATATCACTGGTTCCTGGTATATTGATAGGCTGTATTCTCATGTATATGAAGTGTCTGGTGATATCACTGGTTCCTATATATTGATAGGCTGTATTCTCGTGTATATGAAGTGTCTGGTGATATCACTGGTTCCTGGTATATTGATAGGTTGTATTCTCATGTATATGAAGTGTCTGGTGATATCACTGGTTCCTGGTATATTGATAGGCTGTATTCTCATGTATATGTAGTGTCTGGTGATATCACTGGTTCCTGGTATATTGATAGGCTGTATTCTCATGTATATGTAGTGTCTGGTGATATCACTGGTTCCTGGTATATTGATATGCTGTATTCTCATGTATATGAAGTGTCTGGTGATATCACTGGTTCCTGGTATATTGATAGGCTGTATTCTCATGTATATGAAGTGTCTGGTGATATCACTGGTTCCTGGTATATTGATAGGCTGTATTCTCATGTATATGAAGTGTCTGGTGATATCACTGGTTCCTATATATTGATAGGTTTTATTCTCATGTATATGTAGTGTCTGGTGATATCACTGGTTCCTGGTATATTGATAGGCTGTATTCTCATGTATATGTAGTGTCTGGTGATATCACTGGTTCCTGGTATATTGATAGGCTGTATTCTCATGTATATGTAGTGTCTGGTGATATCACTGGTTCCTGGTATATTGATAGGCTGTATTCTCATGTATATGAAGTGTCTGGTGATATCACTGGTTCCTATATATTGATAGGCTGTATTCTCATGTATATGTAGTGTCTGGTGATATCACTGGTTCCTGATATATTGATAGGTTGTATTCTCATGTATATGTAGTGTCTGGTGATATCACTGGTTCCTATATATTGATAGGTTGTATTCTCATGTATATGAAGTGTCTGGTGATATCACTGGTTCCTATATATTGATAGGCTGTATTCTCATGTATATGAAGTGTCTGGTGATATCACTGGTTCCTATATATTGATAGGCTGTATTCTCATGTATATGTAGTGTCTGGTGATATCACTGGTTCCTGATATATTGATAGGTTGTATTCTCATGTATATGAAGTGTCTGGTGATATCACTGGTTCCTGGTATATTGATAGGCTGTATTCTCATGTATATGTAATGTCTGGTGATATCACTGGTTCCTGGTATATTGATAGGCTGTATTCTCATGTATATGAAGTGTCTGGTGATATCACTGGTTCCTGGTATATTGATAGGCTGTATTCTCATGTATATGAAGTGTCTGGTGATATCACTGGTTCCTATATATTGATAGGCTGTATTCTCATGTATATGAAGTGTCTGGTGATATCACTGGTTCCTATATATTGATAGGCTGTATTCTCATGTATATGTAGTGTCTGGTGATATCACTGGTTCCTGATATATTGATAGGCTGTATTCTCATGTATATGAAGTGTCTGGTGATATCACTGGTTCCTGGTATGTTGATAGGTTGTATTCTCATGTATATGTAGTGTCTGGTGATATCACTGGTTCCTATATATTGATAGGTTGTATTCTCATGTATATGAAGTGTCTGGTGATATCACTGGTTCCTGGTATATTGATAGGTTGTATTTTCATGTATATGTAGTGTCTGGTGATATGACTGGTTCCTATATATTGATAGGTTGTATTCTCATGTATATGATCTGTCTGGTGATATGACTGGTTCCTGGTATATTGATAGGCTGTATTCTCATGTATATGATCTGTCTGGTGATATCACTGGTTCCTGGTATATTGATAGGCTGTATTCTCATGTATATGAAGTGTCTGGTGATATCACTGGTTTCAGATGTATTTATAGGCTGTATTCTCAGGATACCTTTGGTTCCTCATGTATTTTTAGGCTGTATTCTCGGTGATGTCACTGGTACCCAGTAATTGATAAGCCTAGATAAGGGCCACCTCTTTTGCCTCTATTGTTGTCAGACACTTCTAATTCTATGGGACTTCTGGACATCGTGCAGGCAAATACAAAGGCTGTGATTTCTGCTTCTTGTCACACACATGTTGTCACGTTAAAGGGCCAGTACCAGATGCAGGGGTTACGAGCAGACGCTCGGTGGTATGTGACTTGTATATATAGAACAAGTGCAGAAGATACTTCTTTATTTCCACTTGCAGAGCTGCATGCTCCACATATTTCTTATAATACACATTAACCCTGTAGTTTCCATGTGTTGCTCTGAGGTAATGGATTCCCTTCATCAGTGGGCACCAAACTGTGGACCTCCAAATGCTGCAAAACGACAATTCCCAGCATGCCCGGACAGCCGTTGGCTGTCCAGGCATGCAAGGAGTTGTCATTTTGCAACCTCTGGAAGTCCACAGTTTGGTGACTACAACCTTAGTTTTGAACTTCGGCTGAAATCCAGAATAGTTCCTTTTGCCCTCCTTTAGGGTAGATGGGTCACATAAGTGAAGAATAGCTAAGGATAGGTATTGGTGGCATATCTCTAGGATATGCCACCAATGTCTTGTTAGCAGGGGTGCTGACCAAGGTTGCTTGCGAACACCTGAGGCATTAAGGCTCAATGGTGGAGATAAAGAAGGCAGATACAATTCTATGTGGTCATCTCTGAAGCCAAGGCACTAGGTGCCCCTGGTGCCATATAGGCCATGCCATTGGGACTGAAGAGGGGTTGTCTCTTATCGGCTCAGTTTAGCTCACTTCATAGAGGGGTATAGATATAGGGGTCGGGGAAGATGAATCACCCACAGATTTGTCCAAGGAGCTAATAACTAACTCTGTGGTTGGTCCATCAATAGAAACCACATGACCAAGCAGAACCAACAGGAGAAAAAGTGGCAGAAGCTTTCTTAGTCTTATTGACCTGTTGTTCTAGGGATGACTGTGGTCACAGTGGCATTGGGACATTGGTGGCTTATCCTACTCTCCATTGCTACCAAAGCCTATCGACAACTTCTTGGACAAAATGTTTCCTCTCATTAGAACTTGGTAAAACCGGAATCCTTTCTCTGGGTCTTCTTTATGTTTTGGACCAGCATGTTCCCCTGAAGGCCCCAGGAGGGACTAGAGATGGGGCTATAGGTAGTAGAAGTAGGCTGGGTCTGGGGTATGTGTCAGCAAAGAGACAAATCCAGTAAGTGAGGTTTCTGTATAAAATGATGGCCATTAGCCCCGGTCAGGATTTATGGTCGGATGTGTCATTTTAAGGCTGACGTAAAACAGGAGCCGGGACTCGACTGAGCCTGGCTGATCTGCAGACATTGTAATCCTACACCGCAGACCGGCACAGGCCCCAGAGGATTGCAGCCACTTCTGCTTGTTCACTAAACAGACCAAATGTGTTAGGGTCTGAAAATGTAAGGGACGGCTCCTAGATACATGAGATTCAGAGGGCAATGGTGACTAAAGGACCCCAAAAGATGTAGCACTGGTGGTGGAGTTTTCATATGTCATCTATGCCTACGATATAATGTAGCAGGGCTTGTCAGCTGGCATCAGTATGATTGGCACCCAAGGTAAAGCTGGCAAATATGCCCCCCCCACTCATGTGTCCACTTCTCTGATGTGTGTCATAGGATTAGGTGCCCCAAACACTGGTGATCAGTGGTTCAGTGCCAGTGTATTTGGTGTCCAGTAGTTTACAGTAGGAGACTTGGTGACACGTCTTTTTGGGCGATGCAGTTTCTTGGCTATTGCCCAGTGGCTGGACCAGTGGTTTAGTATCAGATCCAAGGAGACCAGTGGTTTAGTATCCAGTCCATGGAGGAGGGTGGTTTAGAATCCAGTCCGTGGTGACCAGTTGTTTAGTATTAAGTCCATGGACACCAGTGGTTTATTATCAGGTCAAAGGAGACCAGTGGTTTAGAATTGAGTCCATGGCGACCAGTTGTTTAGTATAGAGTCCATAGAGACATGTGGTTTAGTATCCAGTCCATGGAGACCAGTGGTTTAGTATTGAGCCCATGGAGACAGTGGTTCAGTGTAGAGTCCAGAGAGACTAGTGGTTTAGTATAGAGTCCATAGAGACTAGTGGTTTAGTATCCAGTCAATGAAGACCAGTGGTTTAATATCCAGTCCATGGAGACCTGTGGTTTAGTATCCAATCCATGGAGACCTGTGGTTTAGTATTGAGTCCATGGAGACCTGTGGTTTCGTATCCAATCCATGGAGACTAGTCGTTTAGTGTAGAGTCCATAGAGACCAGTGGTTTAGTATCCAGTCCATGGAGATCTGTGGTTTAGTATCCAGTCCATGTAGACCTGTGGTTTAGTATCCAATCCATGGAGACCAGTGGTTTAGTATTGAGTCTATGGAGACCAGTGGTTTAATATCCAGTCCATGGAGATCTGTGGTTTAGTATCCAGTCCATGGAGACCAGTGGTTTAGTATAGAGTGCATGGAGACCAGTGGTTTAGTATAGAGTCCATGGAGACTAGTGGTTTAGTATCCAGACCATGAAGACACATGGTTTAGTATAGAGTCCATGGAGACTAGTGGTTTCGTATAGAGTCCATAGAGACTAGTGGTTTAGCATCCAGTCCATGAAGACCAGTGGTTTAGTATTGAGTCCATGGAGACCAGTGGTTTAATATCCAGTCCATGGAGACCTGTGGTTTAGTATCCAGTCCATGAAGACCAGTGGGCAGTATCCAGTCCATGGAGACCTGTGGTTTAGTATCCAGTCCATGGAGACCTGAGGTTTAGTATTCAGCCCATGGAGACCAGTGGTTTAGTATCCAATACATGGAGACCAGTGGATTATTATAGAGTCAATGGAAACCTGTGGTTTAGTATTCAATCCATGGAGACCAGTGGTTTAGTAGTGAGTCCATGGAGACCTGAGGTTTAGTATCCAATACATGGAGACCAGTGGTTTAGTATTGAGTCCATAGAGCCTAGTGGTTTATTATCAAGTCCATGGAGACCTGTGGTTTAGTATCCAGTCCATGGAGACCAGTGGATTAGTATCCAGTCCATGGAGACCTGTGATTTAGTATCCAGTCCATAGAGACCAGTGGTTTAGTATAGAGTTCATGGAGACCAGTGGTTTAGTATCCAGTCCATGGAGACCTGTGGTTTAGTATAGAGTCCATGGAGACCTGTGGTTTAGTATAGAGTCCATGGAGACCAGTGCTTTAGTTTCCTGTCCATGGAGACCTGTGCTTTAGTTTCCAGTCTATGGAGACTAGTGGTTTAGTATAGAGTCCATGGAGACCTGTGGTTTAGTATCCAGTCCATGGAGACCAGTGGTTTATGATAGAGTCCATGGAGACCTGTGCTTTAGTATCCAGTCCATGGAAACCAGTGGTTTAGTATCCAGTCCATGGAGACCAGTGGTTTAGTATCCAGTCCATGGAGACCAGTGGTTTAGTATAGAGTCCAGGGACACCTGTGGTTTAGTATCCAGTCCTTGAAGACCCGTGGTTTAGTATCCAGTCCATGGAGACCTGTGGTTTAGTATCCACACCATGGAGACCAGTGGTTTAGTATCCACACCATGGAGACCAGTGGATTAGTATCCACACCATGGAGACCAGTGGTTTAGTATAGAGTCCATGGAGATCCATGGTTTAGTATCCAGTCCATGGAGATCAATGGTTTAGTTTCCAATCCATCGAGACTAGTGGTTTAGTATCCAATCCATGGAGACTATTGGTTTAGTAATGAGTCTGGTTCATGGTGTCCAGGGGTCACATTTCCCTATTCGTCTGACACTTCAGATTAAAGTGTTATCTTCACGTTGACCACAAGTCCCCCCAATGTTGGAGCTATAATGACTTTCCTCAGACTGTATCTTGACCTAGTCCATTAGTCTTACAAGCTACTTGGCCGGTGTGAAGATAGTAGACACTAATGTAAGTCACCCCTGACTGACTCCCAACAAGTCCTCACATTTCACCGACCATTAGATTAGATTAGAAACTTTATCTGTCTGAACTTTTACCTTCTCAGGTGCTGGAGAAATATTATGACCACTTTATATCAATATCCAGATTGACTTATTCTTTCTCTTAGCTCAAAATACAATTTACCAGGAAAGATCTTCTCTGGATCATTTTCTGCAGATGAGGATTGTCCAGAATGACTTGTAATATACAAAGTAACCGATAAAGACCAGCAGGGGCGCTATAATACTGGGGATATGGATCCAGGATGTTATGTAACATATACAAGACAATAAACAAGAAGATGACAGCCCTAAAGTATAATACAGGATATAACTAAGGATCAGTACAGGATAAGTAATGTAATGTATGTACACAGTGACCCCACCAGCAGAATAGTGAGTACAGCTCTGGAGTATAATACAGGATATAACTCAGGATCAGTACAGGATAAGTAATGTAATGTATGTACACAGTGACACCAGCAGAATAGTGAGTACAGCTCTGGAGTATAATACAGGATATAACTCAGGATCAGTACAGGATAAGTAATGTAATGTATATACACAGTTACCTCATCAGCAGAATAGTGAGTACAGCTCTGGGGTATAATACAGGATATAACTCAGGATCAGTACAGGATAAGTAATGTAATGTATGTACACAGTGATCTCACCAGCAGAATAGTGAGTACAGCTCTGGAGTATAATACAGGATATAACTCAGGATCAGTACAGGATAAGTAATGTAATGTATGTACACAGTGACGTCACCAGCAGAATAGTGAGTACAGCTCTGGAGTGCTGACCAATTAGTTGCGGGTGTGGTCGTGCTTCAGCTGTGTGTGTCTGCTGTGTCTCCTGAGCTCCAGGGAATTACCATCTGTTCCACCTGGGGCCTGCTTCCTCCTCCCCAGGGAGGGAGTGGGTTTCCAGGCATGAGTGAGGGAGGCGAGGCCCAGGCTTCTGCTCCTCGGACTAGGCCGCAGGGGAGCAGTAGAGGCCAGCAAGCGGCCTGTACATCGGAGGATTTGGGGGTGAGGCGTTCTACTAGGAGTCGCAGCAATGCTGCTCCAACTCCCCCCACAGAGGTGAGAAGCTGCAAGGCTGGATCCTCCTCGGAAAAGCTGGGTGCAGCCAGCGGAAAGCTGGGTTTGTCTGGAAGAAGGCAGAGTGCTCACGGAGGTGAAGCCGACCTCAGTGAGGAAGGCTGGGGAGTGCTGAGGACCCGGGAGTCTATTTCCACCTATACCTCCCGGGTAAAAAGTCACCTCCGTGAGTATGAAGACGCCTGTAAGGCCATCAGGAGGCTCCGAGAGGAACTGCGCTGTACCCGTGCCAGGGCTAAGGTAACTCCAAAAAAGAAAAAGACAGAGATCCAGGGGCAGATAAAGAGACTTATGGCTGAAATACAAGCTTTGGAGGAGAGGAGAGCCGAATTATTGGAGAAGAGTGGGCCATTTAAAGAGAAACTGGAAAATGAGGAGCGCTTCAGGGTGAAAGAAGAAGATAAAAATAAAAGGTTGATGGGGCTGCAACCTGAGAGCCAGGTGGATGATGTGGAGGAGATGGAGGAAGAACAACAGGCAGATCCACCTGGTGGCCTGCGGCAACAGCAGCAGGCCCCGTACAGTGGGCCCCCTGCACAGCAACCAGCAGTATCACCTGCCGACTCAGGGGAGGACAGTGACAGCAGCTACCAGGGAGGGGCGCTAATGGCCCAGATCCGCATGCTGGAATCCCCAGTGTGTCCTCAGAACCTGGTGTTTGGAGATGAGCTCCCAAATGAGGCACCTGGGGGTAAGAAGAAAAAGAAGACCAAGCCAAAGCAGCAAGAAGTGGTGAGTTACATCTACACCCCCCTCCCTGTAAATCCTGAGTCGGCCGCAGGGTCAGCTCATTGTGCAAGCCCCGTTACCCAGCCCAGCCCGTGTTCTGTGGTGGACTCGGTGCAAAGGTGCGGGGAGAGTAAAGATACTAAAAGGGCGCAGAGCTCCATGCCTGTTTGCAGTAGCAGGGATGGAGCAGAGAAGGCATCGGCCGAAAGGCCGTACAGTGAGGGCGGCCCAGCGGTGGGCAGAGAGGCAGACTCCGGTGCTGTAGTTCGCTCCCCTGTGGGAGAGGGGGGTGACTCAGTGCCGGAGGTAGTAAAGGGCATAACGGACACTCCCAAAAGTGAAGAAAAACGTTTGTTTTGTATTGGTGCCGCTGATCCCATTGATCAGCGGCGCCATGAAAAGACTGGAGATGATGCTGATGAGGCGGAGGGCACTAATAAGAACAGGGCTGGGGCCTCCTCTAGACCGGGCAAGCATGCTGCCCGGTCCCTTAAAGGGCCAGCGGAGGTTGTCCCAGCCCTAGTGCCCCGTGATGCTGAGGCCGGATTATCTGTTTCTGGTCCAGCCAGTGTGAATGAGAAGGTAAATGGGGGTACGGGGTGTATGACTGGGGAGCGGATGGAGGTTAATGTTATTGGAGAAGGTGATTTTGCTGTTGCTGTAATTGGGGGTGGTGATGGGACTACAGATGATGTTATTGGAAACAATGTTGTTGGGGGAAGTGCTAATGTTGTTATTGAGGGTGGTGGGGATGTTGTCATTAGAAGTGGTGTAGGTGTAGGGTCTGGTCCGGTTGCCCCCCCAGTGGTAACAGATCATAGGAGTTATGCCAATGTCACTGCTGGGGGAAGTAGAATACTTTCCTCGTCTCCTGACTCTAGGGACGGTTTATTGCAGCGACGTCTCCTGGAAGCTCTGAAAAAGGGGGAAAGGTCGATTAATGTAGAGGGTAGAGCAGTTGATCTGTCCTTCTGGATAGAGAGACACGGTCTCTCTGCCTTCCGAGAGGAAAGAGGGGGCGATACTGTGTGGTCCCTCCCAACAGCCGGGGCAGGTAGTAACCGTAGGAATGTGGTCCGTCTTCGGTGGCAGGGCGAAGATATGTGTCCTTCAAGGACCAAAGTGGTTGAGCTCTTGCTAAGGATGGGCTTCAAGGCAGTTGATATCTTTGCCTTGATACATCCCTACGGTGCTCCTGAATTCGATATCAGTTTTGTTCGGCCAGAGGGGCTTGAGCTTTTCTGGTCGAATTATGAATTGGTAAAGAATGAGCCCGGCTGGCGAGACTTTGCCGTACAGGCATTGTCTCGTCAAAACGAAATCAAGAGAGTGACCGTTTTGACCCGTAACGAATCACTCTCTTGTGTTGACATTATCACCTGGTTAGGACGGTATGGCGAGGTAATGGGGGTCCCGCAGAAGAACAGGGACGAGTTTGGCATCTGGTCAGGAGCCTGGACGTTTTTGGTAAAACTTAAGCGTTCAGGAAATACAGTTACCCATATTCCATCCTCTGCCTTTCTCGGCAGGGATCGTATCCAGATTTTCTACCGGGGTCAGCCGAAGCTCTGTCACAGATGTGGTGACCCCACACACTTCAGTGCAAACTGTACGGTGCAGAAATGTGCCTTGTGTGGGGGTGTAGGCCATCTTGCCGCATCTTGTGCAGAGATTAGGTGTCACCTGTGTGGTGACTTAGGTCACCCATTCAGTCGTTGCCCTCGTTCTTTCGCTAATGCGGTCTTGTCCCCAGCGGGTGAAGATCACGAGCCGGAATCTGCTGGGGGGGGGACTAGCAGGGGTGGAGGAACTGAGGGGTCAGTGAGGAACAGCAAGAGAAAGACACCAGCCCAACTAAGACGTCTTGATAAACGCCAAAGGGATAGGGTGATGGGGAAAGCCCGGGTTACTGGGACGACCTCTCATTCTGTCCCAGAGGCCAACCTTGCTGCTGAGACCCCGAGGGATGGCGAGCTGAATGAGGAGGTCAGGAGGATCCAGAATGAGGAAGGTGCCATCTCCTCAGATAGCGTGGAGGAGGATGATATGGGATGGCAGAAGGAGACACGAAAGCGGGGTACAAGTAAAAAAAAAAAGGGAGATTTGAGATCTTCTCCCACCCTGGTCCAGGTGCCAAAGGAAGGCAAAACTGACTCCCCTCTGGTTGGCCTTTCCAATCGATTCCGACCCCTCAGGGACATCTCCTCCTCTTCTTCGGAAGGGGAGGATGAGGGGGAGGTGGCAGAGGGGCTTCCAGGGGGCGCCGAGTCCTCTTCCCCTGGGGAGGTTATGTCCTCGGGGGAAGGGACTGGCCTAGAATCCGGAGACGAGGAAAGTAAAACGACGTCTGGTGAGATGGACACTTCTATTTCTCTAAAGAGGGTGAAGAGTTCTTCTGATGTGGAGGGTGAGAAGGGGAGTGGGAAAAAGAAAGCTGTCTAACTCAATCACCCTTGATGGCGGCACCCTCTCCGTTGACTCTGGCATCCATTAATGTTGCCAGCATTAAGTCAGATACAGCTCGATTTGCGGCCTATGATTTTTTTGCCCATATTAATGCTGATATTTTATTTTTGCAGGAGACCAGGCTAACAGATATGTCATCTATCTACAAGGCTAAAAGAGAGTGGAGGAATGGGCCCTCCTACTGGTCTCTTGGGGCCGAGCCGTATAGCGGAGTGGCGGTCCTTTTTACCGCAGCGGTAGAATGCCGACGGGTTATCGAGTTAGAAATGGGGAGGTGCCTGATCTTAGATGTCCTCATGAGGGGACAAGAACTTCGCCTTATTAACATCTACGGCCCACAGTCTAAGTGGGACCGGAAGTGCCTCTTTATGAGGATCAAGCCCTATCTTTTTACAAGTCGGCAGGTGGTCTTTGGAGGGGACTTTAATGCTGTCACGAGGCCCCAAGACAGGGGAGGTGCCAGAGACAAGCTGACTTATGATAGCGTCGCCCTTAATAGCATAGCGAGTGAGGCTCGCCTGGTGGATGTCCACATCCGGCATACCCCAGGCCACGCGGGATTCACCTATCATAGGGGTAGTTGTAGGTCTAGGATAGACAGGTTTTATTTAAAGGAGGAAGCCGTCTCTTCAGCAGTGTCTGTTGTTGAGGTGGAGTTCTCCGATCACTGTTTAATTTTGTTTTCTCTGAATGTTACAGAGACCCCCCGGATGGGCAGAGGCTATTGGAAGCTGAATTCGTCTCTCTTGGAAGAAGCGGAGATAAGACAGTCCTTTGAGGATTTTCTTCAGAGCCAGGTACCATTGCTGGGCCTTTGTAGCAGTAAGTCAGAGTGGTGGGAGATCTTCAAGGAAAGGGTTGCGAGATTCTTCCGCCAGCTCTCGGGCCTCAGAAGCCTAAACAGGTACCGCTTGTACCAGGGCCTGAGGAAGAAACTTGAGAACCTTGTCTCGACTGGAGGTAGCCGAGAGGATATCTCCAGAGTGAAGTCCTTGCTGATGAAGTGCCAGTACGATAGGCACGCATCTTTGGTTTTTGAGAGGGATTACGGGAAGTACCGCTCGCCCGACCCTTATAGAAACTGCAAGATGTCAGTGAGTAGTAAAATAGTCTCAGGACTGATTGATAGTACGGGATCCTTGAAAAGGTCCAGATCAGGGATCCTGGAGGTCGTCAGATCCTTCTACTCGCACCTCTTGGGAAGGAAGGATCTAGATCGAGATAAGGTATCAGCTTTCTTGGCTGAAACCGTCCCTGAACCAGGAGTAGACCCCTCTCTTGACGTTTTGACAGAGATGATCCGGGAAGAGGAAGTCAGGATGGCTATTGATGGGCTTGCCCTCAAGAAGTCACCCGGTCCGGATGGCTTAACATCTGAGTTCTATAAGACCTTTAAGGACACTTTGGTTCCCCTCGACTGCGGTTTTTAATGAGTGTCTATCCTCGGGCACTCTGCCAAAGTCAATGAGGAGGTCAGCGCTGATCATCCTGTCAAAGGGTAAAGACCCGTCCCACATTGAGAATTGGCGTCCCATAGCGCTTCTCAATGCGGACAGAAAGATTCTGGCAAAAGTGCTGTTTAACCGGTTGGTGGAGTTTGCACCCCGGCTCCTTTCGGGGGCTCAGCATTGCTCTGTTCCGGGCCGCAGTACATTCAGTGCTGTGCTCAGTGTCCGAGAGGCTGTGGAGCAGGGTAGGGCTGGCCACTGGAAGGGGTACTTGCTGTCGTTGGATCAGGCAAAAGCGTTTGATCGGGTTAACCATGAGTACCTCTGGTCTGTCCTTCTGAGATATGGCCTGCCAGGGGGTTTTGTTGATTGGCTTAAGACCTTGTATGTAGGGGCAGAGAGTTTCCCGCTTGTGAATGGTTGGATTGGCCGCTCTTTTGAGGTTGGGTCTGGTGTCCGTCAGGGTTGTCCTTTGAGCCCTTTGCTGTACGTGTTTGCAATCGATCCTTTCCTTAGAAGGATTGGTTGTGGACCGTTGGCGGGGGTGAGAATGGACCTGGCGGTGCCGGATTCGGCTCTGAGGGTGGTAGCGTACGCTGATGATATCACCGTGTTTGTCTCCTCACAAGAGGAGGGCAGATGGTTGATGTCAGAGGTGGACCGCTACTCGGAGGTATCCGGGTCCAAGATCAATCAGGATAAGTGTGAGAGTCTCTGGCTGGGAGGGGGAGATCCTGATTTTAATCTCCCGGACGCCCTTCCAGAGCCCCAGGAATCCGCAAAAGTCCTCGGCATCGAATTTGGTCAAGGGGATTACCCCAAACAAAACTGGGACAGCAGGCTTAAGATCGCCGCTCAGAGGGTGGATCAGTGGAAGGGTTGGTCTTTGACCCTCCGGGAAAGGGTTAACCTGATGAAAACTTTCCTGCTCCCTTTGCTGATATATCTGGGCAGCGTATGCATGTTGCCAGAACCTCTTTGGACCCGGGTCTACAGTGTGTTCTTCCAAATGTTATGGGGGAATAGACTGAACCTAGTGAAGAGGGAGGTTACTTACCGTACGAGGAGACTAGGGGGGTTGTGTATGGTCAACCCTGTGGTGTTCCTAGTGAATACCTTTCTTAAGACCAATATAGCAAACCTCTGGTCAGAGAGGGCTCCTCCGTGGGTATCCTCCTGTAGGGGATGGTTTCGGCCTTTCTTCCAGGAATGGGAGACAGGAGGGCAAGTGAAGGATCTTCGCACACCACACGGGACTCTGTCGAGGAAATTCCTTGACAAGAGGGTCCTGTCTTCTCATTTCCAGAGGCCATTGGCGCTCAAGGACTGCCCAAGTCGGGATCTGGAGGTGGGTTTAGAGCTTTTGAATTCTATCAGGATCCCCTTGAAGTTTTGGGACTTGACTTGGCGCTGCTTCCACGGGAAACTGTGTGTGAGGGACAATCTGAAGTGCAGGAGCTCTGATGACCGGGGATGTCCCCGCGAAGAGTGTGGAGGCATGCTGGAAAGCATGGAGCATTTTCTGCTTCATTGTCTCTTTAACACAGAGGTTTACAACAGGGTGGGCGCTTCCATTGGTTGGCCTCGGCTGGCCAGTCTCTCCTATGCGGAATGGGCCTATGGGGCATTCAGAAACCTTGGAGGCTGGGACCAGTGCACTTTATTCCTAGTCAGCTCAGTGGTCAGGTATTACACGTGGAACGCACGGTGTTTAGTGTCGACGCAGCGTAAAATCCTCCCTGTGGGTGAGGTGGTTAGGAACATTCTTGGTGACCTGGTGAAGGTGCGTTCTCTGGAGTACGAGAGGCTGGGTGCTGGCAGGGCCTCTCGTCTGTGGAGGGGCTCTGCCTTTAAAGTGCCTTAGCCTGTTGTCTCCCCCTGGTGGTGGGCTGATGCTGGCACATTAGTCTTTTTGTTTTGTGCTGTAGATATATGGTGATATAGGGCTTGCAGGCACAGAACTTGAGCTTTAGGGGATTGTGTGATTGAAAAGCCTTATTGTTGTTTGTTTTGTATAGTTTGTATTATTTTGTATATATTTGTTTTGTTTGTACATTTATGTATATGTATATATATGTATATATATTGTTTTTTTTCTAGGGGTTGTGTTGTGTTGGGGTTTAGTGTTAGGTTGGGTGGTGGGTAGATGGGGGGAGGGGGGTTTCTGTGTGGGACCTTTTATAAAAAATAAAAAAAATAAAAATAAAAAAATCCTGGACTGGTTCATGGACGTCTGTTATCATGTACTGGGGGCATGGGATGCGGGACCAGCTCAGGGCCAAAAAAAATTGTATATTCTGTTTTTCTGTTTGCGGTGTTTGTTGGTGGTTTGACACATATTTATTATATTTATTATTTTGGGTGGGGAAATGCAACCGGACCAGTTTTTTGTTATAATTGTTGTTGTTATTATTATTACTGTAAGTATTATTATTATTGTAGAGTGTTTAGTAGTTGTTGTTATTATAGCGGTGTGTTTGGTGAGAATGAGGCTGGACCAGAAGATACTTGGTTGGACATTTTTGGACTAATATGGACTCATTTTTGTATATATTATACAGGTGTATGTTGTTTGTATTATTGTTATGGTGATGTTCGTTCTTTTTGTAATGTTTTATATTTTTTAATAAAAGATCTACAGGATATAACTCAGGATCAGTACAGGATAAGTAATGTAATGTATGTACACAGTGACCTCACCAGCAGAATAGTGAGTACAGCTCTGGTGTATAATACAGGATAAGTAATGTCATGTCATGTTTGTACACGGTGATTCCCATTGACCACTCTTATACCCCACTTCCTCTGTATACACCATAAGGACTTTTCGGAGATAAGAGAGGAAACGTCTGACATTGTCCAGGCCATGATAGATTATTCTCAGGGACAACTTCTTCAGGGTCTGGCCCACAGCTGTTGACCTCACTTCCCAATCTGCATCTTATCAGCTCCGTGGACCAGATGTGATACTGCAGTATTAGAGACGTCCAATCTATTACATCAGGTCAGATAATTGAGAACTACTGGGTATATCCCGATGCCTGTCTATACAAGGGCAGTGGTCTCCAAGCTGTGGCCCTCCAGCTGTAGCAAAACTACAACTCTCAGCATGCCCGGACAGCCAACGGCTGTCCGGGCATGCTGGGAGTTGTAGTTTTGCAACAGCTGGAGGGCCACAGTTTGGAGACCACTGAACTGGCTGCATTGCATATAAGAGGTAGGTGGTTACTCTAAATGGGAAGCATGTGGCTGCATTGTATATAAGAGGTAGGTGGTTACTCTATATGGAGGCATGTAGCTGCACTGTATATAAGAGGTAGGTGGTTACTCTATATGGGAGGCATGCAGCTGCACTATATTTTAGAGGTAGGTAGTTACTCTATATGGGAGGCATGTGGCTGCACTGTATATAAGAGGTAGGTGGTTACTCTATATGGGAGGCATGTGGCTGTACTGTATATAAGAGGTAGGTGTCTTGCCTCCCGGCAGAGGAGGAGGTCGCTCTTCACTTCCACTTGCACACCATAGAATGGCGGACTCCGATCCTGCCGCAAAGACGTGTTTGACCTGTGAAGCTTCTTTTTGTAAAAACACTTGGAGGTCCACAGCAAGACCCCAGAACACATCCTGTTAGACCCCACCACTGAAATAGCTGGTAGGAAATGTTCTCTCCACCAAGAAATCCTGAAGTATTACAGTGAAGATGACTCCACCTGTCTCTGTCTCACCTTCTTTCTACTGGGCGACCACAAGGGACATACAGCAGAGCTACTATCCGAGAACAAGGAAACCATAGGAAAACGTCTGGAGAAACTGCTCTCAGAGAAAGTATAGACGGATGAAAGAGTCCAGAGTCTGCAGGAGCTCAAGACTGAGGTACAGAAGGAAGATACAGGGTGGTCAACCTGTTCAGAGACATCAAGATAAAGGTGGAGGATCTAGAAAAGAAAGTCATGAGTGGAATCCCAAGAAAGGAAAGCCAGGTCTCTGATCTGATCCGGCAACTGGAAATCAAGAAGGACACGCTGTGGAGTAGGATAAAGAACATCCAGGAGTTGTGTAACCTTTCCAATCCTATACTTGTTCTACAACTCCAGGAATAAGAAGGTGATGACCTCAATGATACAAAGGTGGAAAGCCCCTCGAAACATGTGAGGCAGCTCAGCAGCCTCAGTGACCTGGACGTAGGTCTGATCTCGATCATGTTGAAGAGGGGCTTATCTTCCATCATTGCTTCAGTTCAGGAACATCTCAAAGTGTACACTGCCACAGACAATGTGTCCACAGACATATCCACAGCCGGGGACGACCTGGACATATTTAATGACGTGAAAACAATATTCACTTCTCCTAAAAAAACGTAATTAAAAGCACAGGAAAGGTTTCAGTATAATCAGGTTCTGAGCACCAGGAGCTTCAGCTCAAGGCAACATTACTGGATTGTGAAGACCAGCGAGTCAGGAAACTGGAGGGTCGGCGTGTGTTGTACCAGTATGGAGCGAAGAGGGGAGCATTCATATCTAGGAGACAACAAAAAGTCCTGGTCCCTTGGGGCTTTCGAAAATCAATATAGGGTAAAGCACAATAACCATATAGTGAAATTGACCGAAACTGTCTCCTCTCAGGACATCGCTATATATCTGAATTACGATAAGGGCAAACTCTTGTTTTTTGTGCCCAGAGACCCGATCAGGCACCTGCACACTTTTATCGTCCCCTTCATCAAGTCCTTACATGCTGCATTTGGGATATGGAATAGCTATATGACAATCATCAGTTAGCAAGGAATGAGGCCAGTTCCCGACTCCCTGTGTGACAGCCACCATTTATTTCCAATGGGCCAGTATAGAATATAAGATATTTTCTGTATGGGAAGGTCATACTACAGCTATGGGGCCCAAGAGGTAAGGAACATGGCATAGAACTTTGCCCACCAAGATACCAACATTGGCATGTAGAGAGGAAACAAGGCTATGTTTTGGGTTGGGTGTGGGTTTAGATGTTCTTCAAGTCGTTAAATGGGGCATTTGTTGGTATTTAGCTCAAGTTGTCCATGACCCATGGCTCAAGTTGTCCATGACCCTTGGCTCAAGTTGTCCATGCCTCAAAGGGTAAGTCTACAAATGGCCCCTTGGTTTTGTTGCATGCCCCAGTTTTTCTCCAGTTTTAGATATAGTGGTGAGAATTGAGTAGACTCTGCTCGGGTCGGGTTAAGGGCTCGATTTTATCATCTTACTTCCTCTTATAATAGTTGTTGCCGATCATAATTCTCGTGTCTCTTCCTGGAAAGTAAATGTTTCTTGCAAATCAGGTACGTCAAGGGTTGACTATAGTTAGCATGCTTGTAAAGCCGTGGCCTCCAAATTGTGGACCTCGAGATGTTACCAAACTGGGCCAGTATAGAATCTAAGATATCTTCTATATAGGAAGGTCATTCACTGAGGGTGAGCAGAGATCCTGAGAATGGCGAGGATGCACAAGGCATATTAGAAATTTGAAAAATTTTCTTACTATACAATGACTAATCGGTCTAAGAATGGACGCCGGCCCTTTAACGGATGGAGAGCTGAGGGTAGTCCTCAGAAGACGTAGATTTTATATAACTTTGGTGCCCTTACGTGGTTGCAACAACACACCTTCTTGTGAACTCCTAGCCCCTTATTGCCCCAAATGACGTCCTCCTCCATGCTAATTTCTCTGTAGAGCTTTCAATAATATCGGACATGTTTGCTTTTGTGATGAGAAAGAATAAAGTTTATTGATTCTAAAAATTGTTAACCATTTATTTTTATTTTTATGATATGTTTGAAGGGCACACCTAGGGCTATGGGGCAGATTGGCTCACATAGGGCTGTCACTGAGAAGGTTCTTTATAAGATGGTCAAAAGTGTCCTCCTGCTGCTGAAACCACCAACAATCAGCCTTAAAGGGGTCCTTCAGAGAAAAAAAAAGTATTCAAATCAACTGGTGCCAGAAAGTTAAACAGATTTGTAAATTACGTCTATTTAAAAATCTTCATCCTTCCAGTACTTATCGGCTGCTGAATGCTCCACAGGACTTGTGTAGATCTTTCCAGTCTGACCGCAGTGCTCTCAGCTGCCACCTCTGTCCATGTCAGGAACTGGTAAATCCCCACAGCAAACCTCTCCTGCTCTGGACAGCTCCTGACACGGACTTAGGGGGCAGCAGAGAACACATTGGTCAGACTATAAAGATTTAAACAACTTCCTGTGGATCATACAGCAGTTCATATGTACTGGTAGGATTAAGATTTTTAAATAGGAGTAATTTACAAATATGAAACACTCAATAATACTAAATTAGATGAAAGACAAATATTATATAGACAAGTCAGGAGTAGGATCGTGAAGGATCATAAGCCCCATTTCTATGTACGGGAGATCTCCCTCATAGCACTGAACCCTCTTTTTGTGGGTTATGAATTTGAGCCTCTTTGGTTCGTTCCATGTCCTAAGTCATTAAAGTCTATTAAATGTGTAAATCTTGTGGTGGAGATTTCCATGACCCTCAAAAGGAAATAAGCAATGGAATCTATGGACGTGTCTTTATGAATTGATTCCCCTTTAAGAATAATTCACAGACTTACAAGAAGTCACTGGCTTTGTGTCTACTACTTCTAAGACCAAACAAAAGGAAAACAAGTTCTTCTGGATTTTTAGCTATAAAAAGATGTTCTTGTATTTTTTGCATCTAGTTCCTTCTCTGTCATTCAGTCACGTTAGGACCGAAGATGGACTGCACTTTCTGTGACTCTCCAGTTGTGGCTGTGAAAACGTGTCTGCTTTGTGAAGCTTTCATGTGTAAGGATCACCTGGAGGTCCACAGCAGATCATCCAGTCACGTCTTATCTGATCCCACCACCTCCCTGAAGAAGGAGAAATGCTCTGTCCACAATGAGATCTTCAGATACTTCTGCTCAGAAGATGGTGTTTGCCTCTGTGTGTCCTGCTGTATGGACTCGGCCCACAGAGATCACCAGCTGGAGCCTCTCTTGGTGGCCTATGAAAAGCTGAAGGATAGCCTGAAGAGCATCTTGGAAAAATGGACTAGGAATGAAATAGATGCTGATCTGGAATTGAAGAATTTGCAGAAAGAAAAGATGAGGATCCAAGAAAAAAAAGAAGGGGTGATGAGAAATGTGGCTTCTCTATTCCAAGATGTCCACAGAAGGCTGGAAGCCTTGGAGAAACAAGTTCTTGGAGAAGTTTTCCAGCAGGTAAAGATGATCTCTCAAATGGTTTCTCAACGAATCCAGCAGGTTGAGAAGAAGAAGACAGAGCTGTCCGAAAAGATATCTCAGCTTGAGACACTGAGTAAGACGGCAGATGTAGTCACGTTGTTGCAGCAAGGTGGGTCCTGGTGTGCTGGGGGTCTCCCTGACATGGAGGATATAGGTGGGACCATCAAACAGAGGTACGGAGAGCTTCAGGCCCCCAGTGATCTGGATGAGGGTCTGATCTCAGTGACTCTATATCATGGTCTGTCCGATATCATAGCCAGTGCCAAGGGAATGCTTTATGTTCGGGAGGCTTCAGATCTATCCTTTAATGTGAACACGGCTGGAGAACACTTGGACATAACAGGTACCCAAAAAACCCTGAGAACTTCGTATAAAAAGATAAATCGCCCCAAACTGTCCGAGAGATTTCAGTACAGTCAGGTTTTAAGCACCAGAAGTTTCTCCTCAGGTCGACATTACTGGGAAGTGGAGACTGGACAATGCGGGAACTGGAGGGTTGGGGTGTGTTATCCCAGTATGGACCGGAGGGGGGACCAGTCCTACATAGGACATAACAGGAAGTCCTGGTGCATAGGAGGGTGCAATAGACTGTATACAGTGATGCACAATGAAAGAACAACCCATTTACCTCAGAAGTCTGCAGCCTCCAAGAAGTTAGGACTCTACCTGGACTATGAGGCTGGGCAGCTGTCCTTTTATGAACTGGGGGACACTATAAAGAACTTATACACCTTCATGGCCACCTTCACTGAGCCCCTACATGCCGCCTTTGGGGTATGGAATAGCCATATAACAATAAGGAGTTAGGGGCCCACTTCTCAGCACTGTAAGGGAGTAGTAGGGTCATGTTCTTATAGTTGATGTACCTTCTCTACATTTCTTTATGTCTTACTTCTGAAGGAAAGCTGGGTGGTAGCCAACATGGCCACCATTTCTGGTTTATACTATGTATCAGTAGATTGTTCTTTTTTTTTTTTACTCTGAATATGTGACCAATAAATTGTGGAACTGACCCGTAACATGTCTACTTAGATACATACAAACAATACTTAGATACATGTTCTTCACAGAGATGACTTCTGAAACCCAGAAAATCTGTAACAGGGCCCTCACCTACCATGGGGCCATTTATAATACTGGTGTCATCTCATAGGCATAAGGGCTTCAGCTGGCCATGCATTTAGGGCAGCAGTCAGCTATATAATTTTTAGGCTGTCAGTTATCTTACCCGATACATATACATGCATGCTCGATTCAACAGCGGGGTGGGCAGTAAGCTGCTACCAGACACTTCTGACAGCTGATTATCTCCACTAGAACAAAAGGATGGGGCAGCTGAAATCCAACAGGCCCAATCCTTATCCCTCCTAAATCTGCTATTGGGGGAGAGTCAGGAGCCCCCATACATATTAAATGGCCAAAACATATGAATATGCCAAAACAATGTTGTGACTGGGTCTAATGCTGCGCCCAAGGTAGGTTTGGCTGAGGTACCATTCTGCAGTCCTCAACCCCATGTCATTGACTGGCCCGGTCGCTCCAAATTGTGCAGTGGTTTCTGTAAGACATCCAATATGGCTGCCCACAGGGATTGTCAACCAGTATCTCAGGCCCTTAGGCGAGGTTGGATGGAGACCCTAAACCCTTTACATGTGCCACCAACTTGCTCAGGCCTGACATGACCTGTGTCAATACTATAGATTGCACGTGACTTTCCTGATCCAACATGCGATTCTATTGGAGTGTGCGCATCATGTGACTGGATGCACCACAGTTAATACTTCAACTGTGTGCCCAGGGTAAGATTGGTCCAGACATTGTTCAGCTGGCCCTTGCCCATCAATTTGTTACGACAGTGGTTTCCTAGAAAACCAGATGACAGTTTAGTTTTGCTACCTTGTTATGCAGATTTGGCATTAATGACTCATGTCGGGAGCAGCTATATTACTTGTCACCAAACATTACTATAAATTAGTGGTCTCAAACTGTGGCAACTCCCAGCATACAACACCAGAGCTAAGATGTTAGCCAGTAGTACACGCACTGATGATTCCTCCCATACTTCTCTGGCCAATCACAACACATCCTGGGCTGATGATTTACGCCAGTGTTTCACAACCAGTGTGCCTCTAGGTGTTGCAAAACTTCAAGTCCCAGCATGCCCGGACAGCCGTTGGCTGTCTGAACATACTGGGAGTTGAAGTTTTGCAACAACTGGGGCCCACAGTTTGAGGCCACTGCTATAAATGGACCTGAAAACAGATGCAGGATTGGGGACATACCCTATAAAAGTGCCACAATTTGGGGGAGATGAGTACAAGCCCCACCTGACCTGTGTCCATGGAGCCATCAATGTCACTCGGCCCATCATGTGGTGAAATCACTTACTGCCCTTTGTCCTCAATGTTCATTTTGTCCCCATTACTCATAAGCTATTGTGGGGAGAAAAAAAAAAACTCTCAACCCTCCCGGCCAAAGACTGAACCCAATCCCTGTGACTCCGACTGTTTGTTTGACAGGGATGCAAGACGATAGCGTGAATCCAGCTCTGTCACTGCGCCAAAGCTTTACCGGGATGAGTTTCGCCATATTCTGATAATAGTTGAAAATCCAAAACATTCCGTCAATTCTTAATTTATTTATTTTTGTGAAAATGATCAAAGAGCGGAGAAGAAATATGGAGCAGCGGTCACTTCCACATAGGACTGCCAAAAATTAGGAACACGTGCAGTGAGGGCGCAGACCGTCCGTCTACACCGTAATTCTATTTAAAACTTCTAAACATTACAGCGAGCCAGTGGACACGGGGGCGGCTCACCTTATGTTTTGGCAGGATCCCTGCGCGTCTTCCTCATATAACACAACGGACGGACGCTCTAGCGGTGCACACGGGATGAGCACATACAGTGCACGGCAGGAGCATTCTATGGCCATGATATCAGATCACACATAGATGTGAGGATCAGACAGAGCCATGAAGACACCTCTTCATCCATCACGGATGGTAACATGTTGTGGACAAGGGGAAGGGGGAGAACATCTCTGGTCGGGGTCATTCTCATCTAGGGAGTACATTTAAAGAAAGTAATATTTGGGACAATTTTATTATAATGGAAGAGAAAACATCAGTAAAGAATGGGCAGTCTACACAGGGAAAACCAACATGACCTAGAGGGAGAACATACATGACCCACAGGGAGAACATACATGACCTAAAGGGATAACATACAAGACCTACAGGGAGAACATACATGACCTACAGGGAGAACATTCATGACCCACAGGGTGAACATACATGACCTACAGGTAGAACATACATGACCTACAGGGAGAACATACAGGACCTACAGAGAGAACATATGTGACCACCTACAGGGAGAACATACATGTCCTACAGGGAGAACATACAGGACCTACAGAGAGAACATACATGGCCACCTCCAGGGAGAACATGCATGACCTACAAAGAGAACATACATGACCACCTACAGGGAGAACATGCATGACCACCTACAGGGAGAGCATATGTGACCACCTACAGGGAGAACATACATGACCGACAGGACAAAAATACAGAAAGAACATCCATGACCTACTACAGGAAGAACATACATGACCACCTATAGAAAGAAAATACATGACCACTACAGAGAGAACATACATGGCCACCTACAGGGAGAATATACATGAACATGACCACTACAGCGAGAATATACATGACCAACTATAGGGAGAACATACATGACCAACTACAGAGAGAACATACATGACCTACAGGGAGAACATACATAACCACCTACAGAGAGAACATATATATCCTACAGGAAGAATATACATGACCTACAGAGAGATTATACATAACCTACAGAGAGAAAATGCATGACCTACAGAGAGAACATACATGACCACCTACAAGAAGAATATACATTACCACCTACAAGAAGAATATACATTACCTACTAAAGGGAGAACATACATGACCAGCTACGGAGAGATCATACATAACCTACAGGGAGAACATACATAACCTACAGGAAGAACATACATGACCAACTACAGAGAGAACATACATGACTTACAGGGAGAACATACATGACCATCTACAGAGAGAACATACATAACCACATACAGAGAGAACATACATAACCTACAGGAAGAATATACATGACATACTACAGAGAGACCATACATAACTACCCACAGAGAGAACATATATAACCTACAGGGAGAACATATATAACCACCTACAGAGAGAACATACATGACCTACAGGAAGAATATACATAACCTACAAAGAGATTATACATAACCTACAGAGAGAACATACATGACCAACTATAGAGAGAACATACATGACCTACAGAGAGAACATACATTACCTACAGAGAGACTATACATGACCACCTACAAGAAGAATATACATTACCTACTAAAGGGAGAACATACATGACCACCTACAGAGAGAACATACAGAGAGAACATACACGACCTAAACAGAGAACATACATGATCAAATACAGAGAAAACATACAAGACCTACAGGGAGAACATACATAACCACCTACAGAGAGAACATACATAACCACCTACAGAGAGAACATACATGACCATCTACAGAGAGAACATACATAATCACGTACAGAGAGAACATATATAACCTACAGGAAGAATATACATGACATACTACAGAGAGACCATACATAACCACCTACAGGGAGACCATACATAACTACCTACAGAGAGAATATATATAACCTACAGGGAGAACATACATAACCACCTGCAAAGAGAACATACATAACCTACAGGGAGAACATACATGACCTACAGAGAGAACATACATAACCTACAGAGAGAACATACATGACCTACAGGGAGAACATACATGACCTACAGAGAGAACATACATGACCTACAGAGAGAACATACATAGCCTACAGAGAGAACATACATGACCTACAGAGAGAACATACATAACCTTCAGAGAGAACATACATGACCTACAGGGAGAACATACATGACCTACAGAGAGAACATACATGACCTACAGAGAGAACATACATGACCTACAGAGAGAACATACATAACCTACAGAGAGAACATAAATGACCTACAGGGAGAACATACATGATCTACAGAGAGAACATACATAACTTACAGGGATAACATACATAACCTACAGAGAGAACATACATGACCTACAGAGAGAACATACATAACCTACAGGGATAACATACATAACCTACAGGGAGAACATACATAACCTACAGGGAGAACATACATGACCTGCAGGGAGAACATACATTACCTACAGGGAGAACATTTATAACCTAGAGGGAGAACATACATGACCTACAGAGAGAACATACATAACTTACAGGGATAACATACATAACCTACAGAGAGAACATACATGACCTACAGAGAGAACATACATAACCTACAGGGATAACATACATAACCTACAGGGAGAACATACATAACCTACAGGGAGAACATACATGACCTGCAGGGAGAACATACATTACCTACAGGGAGAACATACATAACCTACAGAGAGAACATACATGACCTACAGAGAGAACATACATAACTTACAGGGATAACATACATAACCTACAGAGAGAACATACATGACCTACAGAGAGAACATACATAACCTACAGGGATAACATACATAACCTACAGGGAGAACATACATAACCTACAGGGAGAACATACATGACCTGCAGGGAGAACATACATTACCTACAGGGAGAACATACATAACATACAGAGAGAACATACATGACCTACAGAGAGAACATACATAACCTACAGAGAGAACATACATCACTTACAGGGAGAACATACATGACCTACAGAGAGAACATACATGACCTACAGAGAGAACATACATGACCTACAGAGAGAACATACATAACCTACAGAGAGAACATACATGACCTACAGGGAGAACATACATGACCTACAGAGAGAACATACATGACCTACAGAGAGAACATACATAACCTACAGAGAGAACATACATGACCTACAGAGAGAACATACATAACCTACAGGGATAACATACATAACCTACAGAGAGAACATACATGACCTACAGAGAGAACATACATGACCTACAGAGAGAACATACATGACCTACAGGGAGAACATACATGACCTACAGAGAGAACATACATGACCTACAGAGAGAACATACATAACCTACAGAGAGAACATACATGACCTACAGAGAGAACATACATAACCTACAGGGATAACATACATAACCTACAGGGATAACATACATAACCTACAGAGAGAACATACATGACCTACAGAGAGAACATACATAACCTACAGGGATAACAAACATAACCTACAGGGAGAACATACATAACCTACAGGGAGAACATACATGACCTACAGGGAGAACATACATGACCTACAGGGAGAACATACATAACCTACAGGGAGAACATACATGACCTACAGGGAGAACATTTATAACCTAGAGGGAGAACATACATGACCTACAGGGAGAACATACATGATCTACAGGGAGAACATACATGAACTACAGGGAGAACATTTATAACCTAGAGGGAGAACATACATGACCTACAGGGAGAACATACATGACCTACAGGGAGAACATTTATAACCTAGAGGGAGAGCATACATGACCTACAGGGAGAACATACATGACCTACAGGGAGAACAAACATGACCTACAGGGAGAACATACATGACCTACAGGAAGAACATACATGACCTACAGGAAGAACATACATGACCTACAGGTAGACATAACATCTTACAGATACAATAAATAACAATAGTCAGTATATGCTCTGTGCTAATGTGAAGGCAATTGTCCAGAGCCAGGCCTATATGTGATCCCAAATCTAGGGACACCAACTCAGCATCCTCCAATCACTATACAGTGTCAGTGATCTTACAAGGGCCACAAATATGGGATAATATGGAGAGTTTTTCCTAATATGGTATGGAGTGTGATGCAAAGTGCAGATTGAATTACCCTAGGGACAGATGGCATTAACCCCTTGAATTCGTGATGCCAGGGCGTGGTTTATCCACTCAAAGGTATACCGCTGGATTCTGGGCTAGGCACGGGGGCGATAATGACTCCGAGGCCAAGTTACGGACAACGGTAGCTTTACTGAGGGTAGACATGTGGAAAAGTCTATACAGTTCAGCCAGGGCCCAAGGAGGTGACCAGTGATTTCAGAGACCTTAAGGGCTTGCTGGGACTTGTAGTAGATGTGGACAATTTAGTGCAGGCCACGTTGACTAGACAGATGACTTTGACTTGACTGACTTGTGACTGACAAGACTGTGACTGTGGTTACTTGCAGGTTTGTAGCTTGTGGCTGCAGACTGGACTGGAGGCCTCCTATGACTCCGGACACTTAGGCTTCACTTGACTGGACCTCAGCAAAGACTAAGAGCAGACGCTCCCCCCAGAGCTTATATGGTCACCTGGTCACTGATACCTCCTGGGTAATAATTACATGACAACTCACATGGTAAACAGTCTTAACCTGTCACCCATGTACAGCCCTCTGTCTCCCCCATATACTCCTCTACACACCTGTCTCCCATGTACACCCCTCTGTTACCCCTTTACACCTATATATGCCCCTGTATTCCTCTTCACTTGTAAAAGGGGAATCTGGAAGCTGATGCTGGTAAAGTGCGGAGCCTATTAGATTTGTTTTGCAGGTTTAACGGTGAAGAGTTGTGGCTGAAAGAAATGGTCAGGACGGTCCAGACCAGACGAACGACACTGATCAGAAATGATGTCATTGGTGAGTTGCTGTATAAAGCAGCACTTTAAACTACATACCCACTGATAAATAGATATTGGAATTTGTGTGCATTGCGGATTTTTTTTAAACATTATTTTATACATTTTTTTTGCTCATCAACTTCGGTCAGGGTGCCCCGTGAAATTTTTTTTTTTATGAGGGGTGCCCCGAGCTGAAAAAGGTTGGGAAACACTGGCATACAGGATTTAGTCAGTAACAGTATGATGGTAATATAAATGGTGATAATACTCCTCCTTGTATACTGGTATTATTGGTAATATTGGTCTCAGTATACAGGATTTGGTCAGTAACCGTATGATGGTAATATGTATGGTGATAATATTACCCCTTGTATACTGGTATTATTGGTAATATTAGTCTCAGTATACAGGATTTAGTCAGTAACAGTATGATGGTAATATGTATGGTGATAATATTCCTCCTTGTATACTGGTATTATTGGTAATATTGGGCTCAGTATACAGGATTTGGCCAGTAACAGTATAATGGTAATATGTAAGGTGATAATATTCCTCCTTGTATACTGGTATTATTGGTAATATTAGTCTCAGTATACAGGATTTGGCCAGTAACCGTATGATGGTAATATGTATGGTGATAATATTCCCCCTTGAATACTGGTATTATTGGTAATATTAGTCTCAGTATACAGGATTTAGTCAGTAACAATATGATGGTAATATGTATGGTGATAATATTCCTCCTTGTATACTGGTATTATTGGTAATATTGGTCTCAGTATACAGGATTTGGCCAGTAACAGTATAATCGTAATATGTAAGGTGATAATATTCCCCTTTGTATACTGGTATTGTTGGTAATATTGGTCTCAGTATACAGGATTTGGTCAGTAACCGTATGATGGTAATATGTATGGTGATAATATTCCTCCTTGTATACTGGTATTATTGGTCTCAGTATACAGGATTTGGTCAGTAACAGTATGATGGTAATATGTATGGTGATAATATTCCTCCTTGTATACTGGTATTATTGGTAATATTGGTCTCAGTATAGAGGATTTGGCCAGTAACAGTATAATGGTAATATGTAAGGTGATAATATTCCCCCTTGTATACTGGTATTGTTGGTAATATTGGTCTCAGTATACAGGATTTGGTCAGTAACAGTATGATGGTAATATGTATGGTGATAATATTTCTCATTCTATACTGGTATTATTGGTCTCAGTATACAGGATTTGGTCAGTAACAGTATGATGGTAATATGTATGGTGATAATATTCCCCCTTGTATACTGGTATTATTGGTAATATTGGTCTCAGTATACAGGATTTGGTCAGTAACAGTATGATGGTAATATGTATGGTGATAATATTCCTCATTCTATACTGGTATTATTGGTCTCAGTATACAGGATTTGGTCAGTAACAGTATGATGGTAAGATGTGTGGTGATAATATTCCTCCTTGTATACTGGTATTATTGGTAATATTGGTCTCAGTATACAGGATTTGACCAGTAACAGTATAATGGTAATATGTAAGGTGATAATATTCCCCCTTGTATACTGGCATTGTTGATAATATTGGTCAGTATATAGGATTTGGCCAGTAACAGTATGATGGTAATATGTATGGTGATAATATTCCTCCTTTTATAGAGCCATTATTGTTAATATCAGTCTAAGTATAGAGGACTTGGTCAGTAACAGTGTGATGGTAATATTTCCTTTCCTTCCATACTATTGTTACTTGGTAAATGTATGACTTATATAGACATATACAGTATTATAATGCATGGAAAATTGACACATATATAAATTGCTTCAGCATAGTGAAATACAGTAGTATCGAGGAAAAAAAATTATATATATTAGTGTACTGTAAAGGGATAAATCTAGGCGTGACTACCAATGGCTGACGCGATGCTGTGGGGCTGGTCTGCAATTATTTCCAGGGCTGGTTTTAATCCCCAGTCCGGTGCATTGCCATAGAATGAGATTTGCCATAGAATGAGATGGTCCGCCTCCATCACATCCTATTGGCTCACTCTTGTCACGTGACATATTTAAACGTCACACATCGATGCGCACAGTAGTGCCAGTTTGGCTATCACAGGGAGAGGATCTCCTCACCCTGTGATAGCTGAAGCTGCACGGAGCTCTCATGGCCTCTGTGGCCCGACAGAAGTTCACACATGTACGCAGCTCATACGGCTGCCTCATATACACTTACTCTATTATTACATGTACTGTTGATCCACAGCGCTATCGGCCCGATGCCCGATGGCGCTGTCATCAGTGTGCGTCCGCGCGAGCACCCCACGCCGGCATCTCTACTCCCCGTCCCCCGCCCCCCACAGCTGTACTCCCCGTCCCCCGCAGCTCTTCTCCCCGTCCTTTGCAGCTCTACTCCCCGTCCTACGCAGCTGTACTCCCCGTCCTTTGCAGCTCTACTCCCTGTCCTACGCAGCTGTACTCTCCGTCCCCTGCAGCTCTTCTCCCCGTCCTACGCTGCTCTACTCCCTGTCCTATGCAGCTGTACTCCACGTCCTACGCAGCTCTACTCCCCGTCCTACGCAGCTGTACTCCCCGTCCTACGCAGCTCTACTCCCCGTCCCCTGTGAACGCTCAGGGAGCGATCCACAGCGCTATGGGGATTCCTACGCCCGATGGCGCTGTCATCAGTGTGCGTCCCCGCGAGCGCCCCACGCCCGCAGCTGTACTCCCTGTCCCCCGCAGCTCTACTCCCCGTCCCGTTAACGCTCAGGGAGCGGGGAACAGAAAGTAGAGCATCGGGCGCAGGTAAAGTAGTACTGCGCATGCGCAGCACTACGCGAATAACTTTACCTGCGCCCGATGCTCTACTTTCTGTTCCCCGCTCCCTGAGCGTTAACGGGACGGGGAGTAGAGCTGCGGGGGGCGGAGGACGGGGAGTAGAGCTGCGGGGATGACAGCGCCATCGGGCATCGGGATCCCGATAGCGCTGTGGATCAACAGTAAATGTATATGAGGCAGCCGTATGAGCTGCGTACATGTGTGAACTTCTGTCGGGCCACAGAGGCCATGAGAGCTCCGTACAGCTTCAGCTATCACAGGGAGAGGAGATCCTCTACCTGTGATAGCCAAACTGACACTACTGTGCGCATCGATGCGTGACGTTTAAATATGTCACGTGACAAGAGAGAGCCAATAGGATGTGATGGAGGCGGACCATCTCATTCTATGGCAAATCTCATTCTACGGCAATGCACCGGCCCTGGACGGTGGGGGGGAGGAGAAATGAAAGTGAAAGTAAAGTGATCTTTACTGTGGCAACCACTAGGAAGGCCGGACTGCAACTCCCAGCATGCCCAGACAGCCAAAGGCTGTCTGGGCATGCTGGGAGTTGTAGTTTTGCAACATCTGGAGGGTCACAGTTTGGTGACCACTGTTACAGTGCTGCACAAACGGTAGCCCTCCAGATGTTGCCAAACTACAACTCTCAGCATGCCTAGACCACCCAGGCATGCTGGGAGTTGTTGTTCTGTAACATCTAATTTTCATGAAATTTTTGAAAATTGCTGCTCTACTTTGAAGCCCTCTAATTTTTTCAAAAAGTAAAAAATATGTCCATTTTATGATGCCAACATAAAGGGGACATATTGTATATGTGAATAAAAATAACATTTATTTGGAATATCCATTTTCCTTACAAGCAGAGAGCTTCAAAGTTTGGGATTTTTCACAAAGAAAGGATGCAAGTAAAGCTGAAAATTTACCACCAAAATAAATTTGAATATGTCACGAAAAAACAATCTCAGAATCAGAATATTCGGTAAAAGCGTTTTAGAGTTATTAACGCTTAAAGTGACAGTGGTCAGAATTGCGAAAAAGGGCTCAGTCCTTAAGGTGAAAAAGGGCTCAGTCCTTAAGGGGTTAAAGGGGTACTCATGGGGATGGGGCATTACATCATGAGGGGGCTGGGCTATGACATCACGAGCTCCCGGGTCCAACGTTTGGAAGAGTTTGTTCCAAACGCTGAGCAGCGGAGTACCCCTTTAAAGATATAACACTCTTACATATATAACATAGGGATTATATACAGGGGGGGGGCCCAGGGGACACTGCAGGAAGGCTGCCTGACAGGGCAGCAAGGGTACGGGGTAACACCTCCCGTACTGGGCCACCACACTAACTTCTGTGATAGTTGATAAAATGTGAATGCGCCTTTACCAGCATTCAGAGTTCTCCCATTACAGACTCCAGAGGCCTCCCATAAATAGTGCTGTCTAACAACAAGCACCCCCATTGACAGTGGTAGAGCGCCCCCCATAGACGTTATAATAGTATAAAATCCCCAATAACAGTATAGTATAGATAGTATAGTATCCCCAATAACAGTATAATATAGATAGTATAATATCCCCAATAACAGTATAATATAGATAGTATAATATCCCCAATAACAGTATAGTATAGATAGTATAATATCCCCTATAACAGTATAATATAGATAGTATAATATCCCCAATAACAGTATAATATAGATAGTATAATATCCCCTATAACAGTATAGTATAGATAGTATAATATCCCCAATAACAGTATAATATAGATAGTATAATATCCCCAATAACAGTATAATATAGATAGTATAATATCCCCAATAACAGTATAGTATAGATAGTATAATATCCCCAATACCAGTATAATATAGATAGTATAATATCCCCTATAACAGTATAATATAGATAGTATAATATCCCCAATAACAGTATAATATAGATAGTATAATATCTCCAATAACAGTATAGTATAGATAGTATAATATCCCCAATAACAGTATAATATAGATAGTATAATATCCCCAATAACAGTATAATATAGATAGTATAATATCCCCTATAACAGTATAGTATAGATAGTATAATATCCCCAATAACAGTATAATATAGATAGTATAATATCCCCAATAACAGTATAATATAGATAGTATAATATCCCCAATAACAGTATAATATAGATAGTATAATATCCCCAATAACAGTATAGTATAGATAGTATAATATCCCCAATAACAGTATAGTATAGATAGTATAATATTCCCAATAACAGTATAGTATAGATAGTATAATATCCCCAATAACAGTATAGTGTAGATAGTATAATATCCCCAATAACAGTATAATATAGATAGTATAATATCCCCTATAACAGTATAATATAGATAGTATAATATCCCCAATAACAGTATAGTATAGATAGTATAGTATCCCCAATAACAGTATAGCATAGATAGTATAATATCCCCAATAACAGTATAGTATAGATAGTATAATATCCCCAATAACAGTATAATATAGATAGTATAATATCCCCAATAACAGTATAATATAGATAGTATAATATCCCCAATACCAGTATAATATAGATAGTATAATATCCCCAATAACAGTATAGTATAGATAGTATAATATCCCCTATAACAGTATAGTATAGATAGTATAATATCCCCAATAACAGTATAATATAGATAGTATAATATCCCCAATAACAGTATAGTATAGATAGTATAATATCCCCAATAACAGTATAGTATAGATAGTATAGCATCCCCAATAACAGTATTATGTAGATAGTATAATATCCCCAATAACAGTATAGTATAGATAGTATAATATCCCCAATAACAGTATAGTATAGATAGTATAATATTCCCAATAACAGTATAGTATAGATAGTATAATATCCCCAATAACAGTATAATATAGATAGTATAATATCCCCAATAACAGTATAATATAGATAGTATAATATCCCCAATAACAGTATAGTATAGATAGTATAATATCCCCAATAACTGTAGAGTATAGATAGTATAATATCCCCAATAACAGTATAGTATAGATAGTATAATATCCCCAATAACAGTATAATATAGATAGTATAATATCCCCAATAACAGTATTATATAGATAGTATAATATCCCCAATAACAGTATAATATAGATAGTATAATATTCCCAATAACAGTATAGTATAGATAGTATAATATCCCCAATAACAGTATAATATAGATAGTATAATATCCCCAATAACAGTATAGTATAGATAGTATAATATCCCCAATAACTGTAGAGTATAGATAGTATAATATCCCCAATAACAGTATAGTATAGATAGTATAATATCCCCAATAACAGTATAATATAGATAGTATAATATCCCCAATAACAGTATAATATAGATAGTATAATATCCCCAATAACAGTATTATATAGATAGTATAATATCCCCAATAACAGTATAATATAGATAGTATAATATTCCCAATAACAGTATAGTATAGATAGTATAATATCCCCAATAACAGTATAGTATAGATAGTATAATATCCCCAATAATAGTATAATATAGATAGTATAATATCCCCAATAACAGTATAGTATAGATAGTATAATATCCCCAATAACAGTATAGTATAGATAGTATAATATCCCCAATAACAGTATAGTATAGATAGTATATCCCCAATAACAGTATAATATAGATAGTATAATATCCCCTATAACAGTATAGTATAGATAGTAGAATATTCCCAATAACAGTATAGTATAGATAGTATAATATCCCCAATACCAGTATAATATAGATAGTATAATATCCCCAATACCAGTATAATATAGATAGTATAATATCCCCTATAACAGTATAGTATAGATAGTATAATATCCCCAATAACAGTATAATATAGATAGTATAATATCCCCAATAACAGTATAGTATAGATAGTATAATATCCCCAATAACAGTATAATATAGATAGTATAATATCCCCAATAACAGTATAGTATAGATAGTATAATATCCCCAATAACAGTATAGTATAGATAGTATAATATCCCCAATAACAGTATAGTATAGGTAGTATAATATCCCCAATAACTGTATAGTATAGATAGTATAATATCCCCAATAACAGTATAATATAGATAGTATAATATTCCCAATAACAGTATAGTATAGATAGTATAATATCCCCTATAACAGTATAGTATAGATAGTATAGTATCCCCAATAACAGTATTATATAGATAGTATAATATCCCCAATAACAGTATAATATAGATAGTATAATATCCCCAATAACAGTATAGTATAGATAGTATAATATCCCCAATAACAGTATAGTATAGATAGTATAATATCCCCAATAACAGTATAGTATAGATAGTATAATATTCCCAATAACAGTATAGATAGTATAATATCCCCAATAACAGTATAGTATATATAGTATAATATCCCCAATAACAGTATAATATAGATAGTATAATATCCCCAATAACAGTATAGTATAGATAGTATAATATCCCCAATAACAGTATAGTATAGATAGTATAATATCCCCAATAACAGTATAGTATAGATAGTATAATATCCCCAATAACAGTATAGTATAGATAGTATAGTATCCCCAATACCAGTATAGTATAGATAGTATAATATCCCCTATAACAGAATAATATAGATAGTATAATATCCCCTATAACAGTATAGTATATATAGTATAATATCCCCAATAACAGTATAATATAGATAGTATAATATCCCCTATAACAGTATAGTATAGATAGTATAGTATCCCCAATACCAGTATAGTATAGATAGTATAATATCCCCTATAACAGAATAATATAGATAGTATAATATCCCCTATAACAGTATAGTATATATAGTATAATATCCCCAATAACAGTATAATATAGATAGTATAGTATCCCCAATAACAGTATAGTATAGATAGTATAATATCCCCAATAACAGTATAGTATAGATAGTATAATATCCCCAATACCAGTATAGTATAGATAGTATAATATCCCCAATAACAGTATAGTATAGATAGTATAATATCCCCAATAACAGTATAGTATAGATAGTATAATATCCCCTATAACAGTATAATATAGATAGTATAATATCCCCAATAACAGTATAGATAGTATAGTATCCCCAATAACAGTATAGATAGTATAATATCCCCAATAACAGTATAGTATAGATAGTATAGTATCCCCAATACCAGTATAGTATAGATAGTATAATATCCCCTATAACAGAATAATATAGATAGTATAATATCCCCTATAACAGTATAGTATATATAGTATAATATCCCCAATAACAGTATAATATAGATAGTATAGTATCCCCAATAACAGTATAGTATAGATAGTATAATATCCCCAATAACAGTATAGTATAGATAGTATAATATCCCCAATAACAGTATAGTATAGATAGTATAATATCCCCAATAACAGTATAGTATATATAGTATAATATCCCCAATAACAGTATAATATAGATAGTATAGTATCCCCAATAACAGTATAGTATAGATAGTATAATATCCCCAATAACAGTATAATATAGATAGTATAGTATCCCCAATAACAGTATAGTATAGATAGTATAATATCCCCAATAACAGTATAGTATAGATAGTATAATATCCCCAATAACAGTATAATATAGATAGTATAATATCCCCTATAACAGTATAGTATATATAGTATAATATCCCCAATAACAGTATAGTATAGATAGTATAGTATCCCTAATAACAGTATAGATAGTATAATATCCCCAATAACAGTATAATATAGATAGTATAGTATCCCCAATAACAGTATAGTATAGATAGTATAATATCCCCAATAACAGTATAGTATACATAGTATAATATCCCCAATAACAGTATAGTATAGATAGTATAATATCCCCAATAACGTGAATGCGCCTTTACCAGCATTCAGAGTTCTCCCATTACAGACTCCATAGACCTCCCATAAATAGTGCTGTCTAACAACAAGCACCCCCATTGACAGTGGTAGAGCGCCCCCCATAGACGTTATAATAGTATAAAATCCCCAATAACAGTATAGTATAGATAGTATAGTATCCCCAATAACAGTATAATATAGATAGTATAATATCCCCAATAACAGTATAGTATAGATAGTATAATATCCCCAATAACAGTATTATATAGATAGTATAGTATCCCCAATAACAGTATAGTATAGATAGTATAATATCCCCAATAACAGTATAGTATAGATAGTATAATATCCCCAATAACAGTATAGATAGTATAGTATAATATCCCCAATAACAGTATAGTATAGATAGTATAATATCCCCAATAACAGTATAGTATAGATAGTATAATATCCCCAATAACAGTATAGTATACATAGTATAATATCCCCAATAACAGTATAGTATACATAGTATAATATCCCCAATAACAGTATAGATAGTATAGTATAATATCCCCAATAACAGTATAGTATAGATAGTATAATATCCCCAATAACAGTATAATATAGATAGTATAATATCCCCAATAACAGTATAGTATAGATAGTATAATATCCCCAATAACAGTATAATATAGATAGTATAATATCCCCAATAACAGTATAGTATAGATAGTATAATATCCCCAATAACAGTATTATATAGATAGTATAGTATCCCCAATAACAGTATAGTATAGATAGTATAATATCCCCAATAACAGTATAGTATAGATAGTATAATATCCCCAATAACAGTATAGATAGTATAGTATAATATCCCCAATAACAGTATAGTATAGATAGTATAATATCCCCAATAACAGTATAGTATAGATAGTATAATATCCCCAATAACAGTATAGTATACATAGTATAATATCCCCAATAACAGTATAGTATACATAGTATAATATCCCCAATAACAGTATAGTATAGATAGTATAATATCCCCAATAACAGTATAATATAGATAGTATAGTATCCCCAATAACAGTATAATATAGATAGTATAATATCCCCAATAACAGTATAGTATAGATAGTATAATATCCCCAATACCAGTATAATATAGATAGTATAATATCCCCAATAACAGTATAGTATATATAGTATAATATCCCCAATAACAGTATAGTATAGATAGTATAATATCCCCAATAACAGTATAGATAGTATAGTATAATATCCCCAATAACAGTATAGTATAGATAGTATAATATCCCCAATAACAGTATAGTATAGATAGTATAGTATCCCCAATAACAGTATAATATAGATAGTATAATATCCCCAATAACAGTATAGTATATATAGTATAATATCCCCAATAACAGTATAATATAGATAGTATAATATCCCCAATAACAGTATAGTATATATAGTATAATATCCCCAATAACAGTATAATATAGATAGTATAATATCCCCAATAACAGTATAGTATAGATAGTATAATATCCCCAATAACAGTATAGTATAGATAGTAGAATATTCCCAATAACAGTATAATATAGATAGTATAATATCCCCAATAACAGTATAATATAGATAGTATAATATCCCCAATAACAGTATAATATAGATAGTATAGTATCCCCAATAACAGTATAGTATAGATAGTAGAATATTCCCAATAACAGTATAGTATAGATAGTAGAATATTCCCAATAACAGTATAATATAGATAGTATAATATCCCCAATAACAGTATAATATAGATAGTATAATATCCCCAATAACAGTATAGTATAGATAGTATAATATCCCCAATAACAGTATAGTATAGATAGTATAATATCCCCAATAACAGTATAATATAGATAGTATAATATTCCCAATAACAGTATAATATAGATAGTATAATATCCCCAATAACAGTATAGTATATATAGTATTATATCCCCAATAACAGTATAATATAGATAGTATAATATCCCCAATAACAGTATAGTATAGATAGTATAATATCCCCAATAACAGTATAGTATAGATAGTATTATATCCCCAATACCAGTATAGTATAGATAGTATAATATCCCCAATAACAGTATAATATAGATAGTATAATATCCCCAATAACAGTATAGTATAGATAGTATAATATCTCCAATAACAGTATAGTATAGATAGTATAATATCCCCAATAACAGTATAATATAGATAGTATAGTATCCCCAATAACAGTATAGTATAGATAGTATAATATCCCCAATAACAGTATAATATAGATAGTATAGTATCCCCAATAACAGTATAGTATAGATAGTATAATATCCCCAATAACAGTATAATATAGATAGTATAATATTCCCAATAACAGTATAGTATAGATAGTATAATATCCCCAATAACAGTATAATATAGATAGTATAGTATCCCCAATAACAGTATAGTATAGATAGTATAATATCCCCAATAACAGTATAATATAGATAGTATAATATCCCCAATAACAGTATAATATAGATAGTATAATATCCCCAATAACAGTATAGTATAGATAGTAGAATATTCCCAATAACAGTATAGTATAGATAGTATAATATCCCCAATAACAGTATAATATAGATAGTATAATATCCCCAATAACAGTATAATATAGATAGTATAATATCCCCAATAACAGTATAGTATAGATAGTATAATATCTCCAATAACAGTATAGTATAGATAGTATAATATCCCCAATAACAGTATAGTATAGATAGTATAATATCCCCAATAACAGTATAATATAGATAGTATAGTATCCCCAATAACAGTATAGTATAGATAGTATAATATCCCCAATACCAGTATAGTATAGATAGTATAATATTCCCAATAACAGTATAGTATAGATAGTATAATATCCCCAATAACAGTATAATATAGATAGTATAGTATCCCCAATAACAGTATAGTATAGATAGTATAATATCCCCAATAACAGTATAATATAGATAGTATAATATCCCCAATAACAGTATAATATAGATAGTATAATATCCCCAATAACAGTATAGTGTAGATAGTATAATATCCCCAATAACAGTATAATATAGATAGTATAATATCCCCAATAACAGTATAGTATAGATAGTATAATATCCCCAATAACAGTATAATATAGATAGTATAATATCCCCAATAACAGTATAGTATAGATAGTATAATATCCCCAATAACAGTATAGTGTAGATAGTATAATATCCCCAATAACAGTATAATATAGATAGTATAATATCCCCAATAACAGTATAGTATAGATAGTATAATATCCCCTATAACAGTATAGTATAGATAGTATAATATCCCCAATAACAGTATAGTATAGATAGTATAATATCCCCAATAACAGTATAATATAGATAGTATAATATCCCCAATAACAGTATAGTATAGATAGTATAATATCCCCAATACCAGTATAGTATAGATAGTATAATATCTCCAATAACAGTATAATATAGATAGTATAATATCCCCAATAACAGTATAATATAGATAGTATAATATCCCCAATAACAGTATAATATAGATAGTATAATATCCCCAATAACAGTATAGTATAGATAGTAGAATATTCCCAATAACAGTATAGTATAGATAGTATAATATCCCCAATAACAGTATAATATAGATAGTATAATATCCCCAATAACAGTATAATATAGATAGTATAATATCCCCAATAACAGTATAGTATAGATAGTATAATATCTCCAATAACAGTATAGTATAGATAGTATAATATCCCCAATAACAGTATAATATAGATAGTATAATATCCCCAATAACAGTATAGTATAGATAGTATAATATCTCCAATACCAGTATAGTATAGATAGTATAATATCCCCAATAACAGTATAATATAGATAGTATAGTATCCCCAATAACAGTATAGTATAGATAGTATAATATCCCCAATACCAGTATAGTATAGATAGTATAATATTCCCAATAACAGTATAGTATAGATAGTATAATATCCCCAATAACAGTATAATATAGATAGTATAATATCCCCAATAACAGTATAATATAGATAGTATAATATCCCCAATAACAGTATAGTATAGATGGTATAATATCCCCAATAACAGTATAGTATAGATAGTATAATATCCCCAATAACAGTATAATATAGATAGTATAGTATCCCCAATACCAGTATAGTATAGATAGTATAATATCCCCAATAACAGTATAGTATAGATAGTATAATATCCCCAATAACAGTATAGTATAGATAGTATAATATCCCCAATAACAGTATAATATAGATAGTATAATATCTCCAATAACAGTATAGTATAGATAGTATAATATCCCCAATAACAGTATAGTATACATAGTATAATATCCCCAATAACAGTATAGTATAGATAGTATAATATCCCCAATAAGAGTATAATATAGATAGTATAATATCCCCAATAACAGTATAGTATAGATAGAATAATATCCCCAATAATAGTATAGTATAGATAGTATAATATCCCCAATAACAGTATAGTATAGATAGTATAATATCTCAAATAACAGTATAATATAGATAGTATAATATCCCCAATAACAGTATAATATAGATAGTATAATATCCCCAATAACAGTATAGTATAGATAGTATAGTATCCCCAATAACAGTATAATATAGATAGTATAATATCCCCAATAACAGTATAGATAGTATAATATCCCCAATAACAGTATAGATAGTATAATATCCCCAATAACAGTATAGTATAGATAGTATAATATCCCCAATAACAGTATAATATAGATAGTATAATATCCCCAATAACAGTATAGTATAGATAGTATAATATCTCAAATAACAGTATAATATAGATAGTATAATATCCCCAATAACAGTATAATATAGATAGTATAATATCCCCAATAACAGTATAATATAGATAGTATAGTATCCCCAATAACAGTATAATATAGATAGTATAATATCCCCAATAACAGTATAGTATAGATAGTATAATATCCCCAATAACAGTATAGTATAGATAGTATAATATCCCCAATAACAGTATAGTATAGATAGTATAATATCCCCAATAACAGTATAGTATAGATAGTATAATATCCCCTATAACAGTATAGTATAGATAGTATAATATCTCCAATAACAGTATAGTATAGATAGTATAATATCTCCAATAACAGTATAATATAGATAGTATAATATCCCCAATAACAGTATAATATAGATAGTATAATATCCCCAATAACAGTATAGATAGTATAGTATAATATCCCCAATAACAGTATAGTATAGATAGTATAATATCCCCAATAACAGTATAGTATAGATAGTATAATATCCCCAATAACAGTATAATATAGATAGTATAATATCCGCAATAACATTATAGTATAGATAGTATAATATCCCCAATAACAGTATAGTGTAGATAGTATAATATCCCCAATAACAGTATAGATAGTATAGTATCCCCAATAACAGTATAGTATAGATAGTATAATATCCCCAATAACAGTATAATATAGATAGTATAATATCCCCAATAACAGTATAGATAGTATAGTATCCCCAATAACAGTATAGTATAGATAGTATAATATCCCCAATAACAGTATAGTATAGATAGTATAATATCCCCAATAACAGTATAGTATAGATAGTATAATATTCCCAATAACAGTATAATATAGATAGTATAATATCCCCAATACCAGTATAATATAGATAGTATAATATCCCCAATAACAGTATAATATAGATAGTATAATATCCCCAATAACAGTATAGATAGTATAGTATCCCCAATAACAGTATAATATAGATAGTATAGTATCCCCAATAACAGTATAGATAGTATAGTATCCCCAATAACAGTATAGTATAGATAGTATAATATCCCCAATAACAGTATAATATAGATAGTATAATATCCCCAATAACAGTATAGATAGTATAATATCCCCAATAACAGTATAATATAGATAGTATAGTATCCCCAATAACAGTATAGATAGTATAGTATCCCCAATAACAGTATAGTATAGATAGTATAATATCCCCAATAACAGTATAATATAGATAGTATAGTATCCCCAATAACAGTATAGTATAGATAGTATAATATCCCCAATAACAGTATAGTATAGATAGTATAATATCCCCAATAACAGTATAATATAGATAGTATAATATCCCCAATAACAGTATAATATAGATAGTATAATATCCCCAATAACAGTATAATATAGATAGTATAGCATCCCCAATAACAGTATAGTATATATAGTATAATATCCCCAATAACAGTATAATATAGATAGTATAATATTCCCAATAACAGTATAATATAGATAGTATAGCATCCCCAATAACAGTATAATATAGATAGTATAATATCCCCAATAACAGTATAATATAGATAGTATAATATTCCCAATAACAGTATAATATAGATAGTATAGCATCCCCAATAACAGTATAATATAGATAGTATAATATCCCCAATAACAGTATAATATACATAGTATAATATCCCCAATAACAGTATAATATAGATAGTATAATATCCCCAATAACAGTATAATATAGATAGTATAATATCCCCTATAACAGTATAGTATAGATAGTATAATATCCCCTATAACAGTATAATATAGATAGTATAATATTCCCAATAACAGTATAGTATAGATAGTATAATATCCCCAATACCAGTATAGTATAGATAGTATAATATCCCCAATAACAGTATAGTATAGATAGTATAGTATCCCCAATAACAGTATAGTATAGATAGTATAATATCCCCAATAACAGTATAGTATAGATAGTATAGTATCCCCAATACCAGTATAGTATAGATAGTATAATATCCCCAATAACAGTATAGTATAGATAGTATAGTATCCCCAATACCAGTATAGTATAGATAGTATAATATCCCCAATAACAGTATAGTATAGATAGTATAGCATCCCCAATACCAGTATAGTATATATAGTATAATATCCCCAATAACAGTATAGTATAGATAGTATAATATCCCCAATAACAGTATAGTATAGATAGTATAATATCCCCAATAACAGTATAGTATAGATAGTATAATATCCCCAATACCAGTATAATATAGATAGTATAGCATCCCCAATAACAGTATAATATAGATAGTATAATATCCCCAATAACAGTATAATATAGATAGTATAATATTCCCAATAACAGTATAATATAGATAGTATAGCATCCCCAATAACAGTATAATATAGATAGTATAATATCCCCAATAACAGTATAGTATAGATAGTATAATATCCCCAATAACAGTATAATATAGATAGTATAATATCCCCAATAACAGTATAGTATAGATAGTATAATATCCCCAATAACAGTATAGTATAGATAGTATAATATCCCCAATACCAGTATAATATAGATAGTATAGCATCCCCAATAACAGTATAATATAGATAGTATAATATCCCCAATAACAGTATAATATAGATAGTATAATATTCCCAATAACAGTATAATATAGATAGTATAGCATCCCCAATAACAGTATAATATAGATAGTATAATATCCCCAATAACAGTATAGTATAGATAGTATAATATCCCCTATAACAGTATAATATAGATAGTATATCCCCAATAACAGTATAGTATAGATAGTATAATATCCCCAATAACAGTATAATATAGATAGTATAATATCCCCAATAACAGTATAGTATAGATAGTATAATATTCCCAATAACAGTATAATATAGATAGTATAATATCCCCAATAACAGTATAGTATAGATAGTATAATATCCCCAATAACAGTATAATATAGATAGTATAATATCCCCAATAACAGTATAGTATAGATAGTATAATATCCCCTATAACAGTATAATATAGATAGTATAATATCCCCAATAACAGTATAGTATAGATAGTATAATATCCCCAATAACAGTATAATATAGATAGTATAATATCCCCAATAACAGTATAGTATAGATAGTATAATATCCCCAATACCAGTATAGTATAGATAGTATAATATCCCCAATAACAGTATAGTATAGATAGTATAATATCCCCAATAACAGTATAGTGTAGATAGTATAATATCCCCAATAACAGTATAATATAGATAGTATAATATCCCCTATAACAGTATAGTATAGATAGTATAATATCCCCAATACCAGTATAGTGTAGATAGTATAATATCCCCAATAACAGTATAATATAGATAGTATAATATCCCCAATAACAGTATAGTATAGATAGTATAATATCTCCAATAACAGTATAGTATAGATAGTATAATATCCCCAATACCAGTATAGTATAGATAGTATAATATCCCCAATACCAGTATAGTATAGATAGTATAATATCCCCAATACCAGTATAGTATAGATAGTATAATATCCCCAATAACAGTATAGTATAGATAGTATAATATCCCCAATAACAGTATAGTATAGATAGTATAATATCCCCAATAACAGTATAGTATAGATAGTATAATATCCCCAATAACAGTATAGTATAGATAGTATAATATCCCCAATAACAGTATAATATAGATAGTATAGTATCCCCAATAACAGTATAGTATAGATAGTATAGTATCCCCAATAACAGTATAGTATAGATAGTATAATATCCCCTATAACAGTATAATATAGATAGTATAATATCCCCAATAACAGTATAGATAGTATAATATCCCCAATAACAGTATAATATAGATAGTATAATATCCCCTATAACAGTATAATATAGATAGTATAATATCCCCAATAACAGTATAATATAGATAGTATAATATCCCCAATACCAGTATAGTATAGATAGTATAATATCCCCAATACCAGTATAGTATAGATGTCACGATGCCGGCTGGCAGGTAGTGGATCCTCTGTGCCAGAGAGGGATTGGCGTGGACCGTGCTAGAGGATCGGTTCTAAGTCACTACTGGTTTTCACCAGAGCCCGCCGCAAAGCGGGATGGTCTTGCTGCGGCGGTAGTGACCAGGTCGTATCCCCTAGCAACGGCTCAACCTCTCTGGCTGCTGAAGATAGGCGCGGTACAAGGGAGTAGACAGAAGCAAGGTCGGACGTAGCAGAAGGTCGGGGCAGGCAGCAAGGATCGTAGTCAGGGGCAACGGCAGGAGGTCTGGAACACAGGCTAGGAACACACAAGGAAACGCTTTCACTGGCACTAAGGCAACAAGATCCGGCGAGGGAGTGAAGGGGAAGTGAGGTGATATAGGGAAGTGCACAGGTGTAAACACTAATTGGAACCACTGCGCCAATCAGCGGCGCAGTGGCCCTTTAAATCGCAAAGACCCGGCGCGCGCGCGCCCTAGGGAGCGGGGCCGCGCGCGCCGGGACAGAACTGACGGAGAGCGAGTCAGGTACGGGAGCCGGGGTGCGCATCGCGAGCGGGCGCTACCCGCATCGCGAATCGCATCCCGGCCAGAGGCGGTATCGCAGCGCCCCGGGTCCGTGGAACCGACCGGAGCGCTGCAGTGAGAGGAGTGTAGCGAGCGCTCCGGGGAGGAGCGGGGACCCGGAGCGCTCGGCGTAACAGTACCCCCCCCCTTGGGTCTCCCCCTCTTCTTGGAGCCTGAGAACCTGAGGACCAGACTTTTGTCCAGGATATTGTCCTCAGGTTCCCAGGACCTCTCTTCTGGACCACAACCCTCCCAATCCACTAAAAAGAAGGTTTTCCCTCTGACCTTTTTAGATGCTAAAATTTCTTTGACGGAGAAGATGTCCGAGGAGCCGGAGACAGGAGTGGGGGGAACAGATTTGGGAGAGAAACGGTTAATGATAAGTGGTTTAAGAAGAGAAACATGAAAGGCATTAGGAATACGAAGAGAAGGAGGAAGAAGAAGTTTGTAAGAGACAGGATTAATCTGGCGCAAAATCTTGAAAGGACCAAGATAGCGTGGTCCCAACTTATAGCTAGGGACACGGAAGCGGACATATTTGGCGGAGAGCCATACCTTGTCTCCAGGGGAAAAAATGGGAGGAGCTCTTCTTTTCTTATCCGCGAATCTCTTCATGCGTGAAGAAGCCTGTAAGAGAGAATTTTGGGTCTCTCTCCATATGATGGAAAGATCACGAGAAATTTCATCCACAGCGGGCAGACCAGAGGGCAAGGGGGTAGGGAGGGGGGGAAGAGGGTGACGGCCGTACACCACGAAAAACGGGGATTTGGAGGAAGATTCAGAGATTCTGAAATTATACGAGAATTCGGCCCAAGGTAGAAGATCTGCCCAGTCATCCTGGCGGGAGGAAACAAAATGTCGTAAATAGTCACCCAAGATCTGGTTAATTCTTTCTACTTGTCCATTGGATTGAGGATGGTATGCAGAAGAAAAATTTAATTTAATCTTGAGTTGTTTACAGAGAGCCCTCCAGAATTTAGACACAAATTGGACGCCTCTATCCGAGACGATCTGCGTAGGCAACCCGTGAAGACGAAAAATGTGTACAAAAAATTGTTTAGCCAACTGAGGCGCTGAAGGAAGACCAGGAAGAGGGATGAAATGTGCCATTTTGGAGAATCGATCAACGACCACCCAAATAACAGTGTTGCCATGGGATGGGGGTAAGTCAGTAATAAAATCCATACCAATCAGAGACCAAGGTTGTTCGGGAACAGGCAGAGGAAGAAGAAAACCAGCGGGCTTCTGGCGAGGAGTCTTATCCCGGGCACAGATAGTGCAGGCTCGCACAAAGTCCACCACATCAGTCTCTAGAGTCGGCCACCAATAGAAGCGAGAGATGAGTTGCACAGATTTCTTGATGCCCGCATGACCTGCGAGATGGGAGGAGTGACCCCATTTGAGGATTCCGAGGCGTTGGCGTGGAGAAACAAAGGTCTTTCCTGGAGGAGTTTGCCTGATGGAGGCTGGAGAAGTGGAAATCAGGCAGTCAGGAGGAATGATGTGTTGAGGAGAGAGTTCAATTTCAGAAGCATCTGAGGAACGAGAGAGAGCATCGGCCCTAATGTTCTTATCAGCAGGCCGAAAGTGAATTTCAAAATTAAATCGGGCAAAGAACAGAGACCACCTGGCCTGACGAGGATTCAGCCGTTGGGCAGACTCGAGGTATGAGAGGTTCTTGTGATCGGTGTAAATAATAACTGGAAATCTTGATCCCTCCAGCAGATGCCTCCATTCCTCAAGTGCTAATTTAATGGCTAGAAGCTCTCGATCCCCGATGGAGTAGTTCCTCTCCGCCGGAGAGAAGGTCCTAGAAAAAAAACCACAAGTAACAGCATGCCCGGAAGAGTTTTTTTGTAGAAGGACAGCTCCAGCTCCCACTGAGGAGGCATCAACCTCCAATAGGAAGGGTTTAGATGGGTCAGGTCTGGAGAGCACGGGAGCCGAAGAGAAGGCAGACTTGAGTCGTTTAAAGGCGTCTTCCGCTTGAGGAGGCCAAGACTTGGGATCGGCATTTTTTTTGGTTAAAGCCACAATAGGAGCCACAATGGTAGAAAAATGTGGAATAAATTGCCTGTAATAATTGGCGAACCCCAAAAAACGTTGGATGGCACGGAGTCCGGAGGGGCGTGGCCAATCTAAGACGGCAGAGAGTTTATCTGGATCCATTTGTAGTCCCTGGCCAGAGACCAAGTATCCTAGAAAAGGAAGAGATTGGCATTCAAACAGACATTTCTCAATTTTAGCATAGAGTTGATTGTCACGAAGTCTCTGAAGAACCATACGGACATGCTGGCGGTGTTCTTCTAGATTGGCCGAAAAAATTAGGATATCATCAAGATATACAACAACACAGGAGTATAACAGATCACGAAAAATTTCATTAACAAAGTCTTGGAAGACAGCAGGGGCGTTGCACAGGCCAAAGGGCATGACCAGATACTCAAAGTGTCCATCTCTGGTGTTAAATGCTGTTTTCCACTCATCCCCCTCTCTGATGCGGATGAGGTTATAGGCGCCTCTTAAGTCCAATTTAGTAAAGATGTGGGCACCTTGGAGGCGATCAAAGAGTTCAGAGATGAGGGGTAAGGGGTAGCGGTTCTTAACCGTGATTTTATTAAGTCCGCGGTAGTCAATGCAAGGACGTAGAGAGCCATCTTTTTTGGACACAAAGAAAAATCCGGCTCCGGCAGGAGAGGAGGATTTACGGATAAAGCCCTTTTTTAGATTCTCCTGGACGTATTCAGACATGGCAAGAGTCTCTGGGGCAGAGAGAGGATAAATTCTGCCCCGGGGTGGAGTAGTGCCCGGGAGGAGGTCGATAGGACAATCATAAGGCCTGTGAGGAGGTAGAGTCTCCGCTTGTTTTTTGCAGAAAACATCCGCGAAGTCCATATAGGCCTTAGGGAGACCGGTTACTGGAGGAAGCACAGAGTTACGGCAAGGGTTACTGGGAACCGGTTTTAGACAGTCCTTGGAACAAGAGGGCCCCCAACTCTTGATCTCCCCAGTGGACCAATCCAGGGTTGGGGAATGAAGTTGAAGCCAGGGAAGTCCAAGGAGAATTTCCGAGGTGCAATTGGGGAGGACCAAAAGTTCAATCCTCTCGTGATGAGATCCGATGCTCATTAGAAGGGGCTCCGTGCGGAAACGTATGGAACAGTCCAATCTTTCATTGTTTATACAATTGATGTAAAGGGGTCTGGTGAGACTGGTCACTGGGATGTTGAACCTGTTGACGAGAGAGGCCAAAATAAAATTTCCTGCAGATCCAGAGTCCAAGAAGGCCACAGAAGAGAAGGAGAAGGCAGAGGCAGACATCCGCACAGGCACAGTAAGACGTGGAGAAGCAGAGTGGACATCAAGGATTGTCTCACCTTTGTGCGGAGTCAGGGTACGTCTTTCCAGGCGGGGAGGGCGGATAGGACAATCCCTCAGGAAGTGTTCGGTACTAGCACAGTACAGGCAGAGGTTCTCCATGCGGCGTCGTGTCCTCTCTTGAGATGTCAGGCGAGACCGGTCGACCTGCATAGCCTCCACGGCGGGAGGCACAGGAACAGATTGCAGGGAACCAGAGGAGAGAGGAGCCGAGGAGAAGAAACGCCTCGTGCGAACAGAGTCCATATCTTGGCGGAGCTCCTGACGCCTTTCGGAAAAACGCATGTCAATGCGAGTGGCTAGGTGAATAAGTTCATGAAGATTAGCAGGCATTTCTCGTGCGGCCAGAACATCTTTAATGTTGCTGGATAGGCCTTTTTTAAAGGTCGCGCAGAGGGCCTCATTGTTCCAGGATAATTCAGAAGCAAGAGTACGGAATTGTACGGCATACTCGCCAACGGAAGAATTACCCTGGACCAGGTTCAACAGGGCAGTCTCAGCAGAAGAGGCTCGGGCAGGTTCCTCAAAGACACTTCGAATTTCCGAGAAGAAGGAGTGTACAGAGGCAGTGACGGGGTCATTGCGGTCCCAGAGCGGTGTGGCCCAAGCCAGGGCTTTTCCAGACAGCAGGCTGACTACGAAAGCCACCTTAGACCTTTCAGTGGGGAACTGGTCCGACATCATCTCCAAGTGTAATGAACATTGGGAAAGGAAGCCACGGCAAAACTTAGAGTCCCCATCAAATTTATCCGGCAAGGATAGTCGTAGTCCAGAAGCGGCCACTCGCTGCGGAGGAGGTACAGGAGCTGGCGGAGGAGATGGTTGCTGGAGCTGTGGTAGTAACTGTTGTAGCATAACAGTCAGTTGAGACAGCTGTTGGCCTTGTTGCGCAATCTGTTGTGACTGCTGGGCGACCACCGTGGTGAGGTCAGCGACAACTGGCAGAGGAACTTCAGCGGGATCCATGGCCGGATCTACTGTCACGATGCCGGCTGGCAGGTAGTGGATCCTCTGTGCCAGAGAGGGATTGGCGTGGACCGTGCTAGAGGATCGGTTCTAAGTCACTACTGGTTTTCACCAGAGCCCGCCGCAAAGCGGGATGGTCTTGCTGCGGCGGTAGTGACCAGGTCGTATCCCCTAGCAACGGCTCAACCTCTCTGGCTGCTGAAGATAGGCGCGGTACAAGGGAGTAGACAGAAGCAAGGTCGGACGTAGCAGAAGGTCGGGGCAGGCAGCAAGGATCGTAGTCAGGGGCAACGGCAGGAGGTCTGGAACACAGGCTAGGAACACACAAGGAAACGCTTTCACTGGCACTAAGGCAACAAGATCCGGCGAGGGAGTGAAGGGGAAGTGAGGTGATATAGGGAAGTGCACAGGTGTAAACACTAATTGGAACCACTGCGCCAATCAGCGGCGCAGTGGCCCTTTAAATCGCAAAGACCCGGCGCGCGCGCGCCCTAGGGAGCGGGGCCGCGCGCGCCGGGACAGAACTGACGGAGAGCGAGTCAGGTACGGGAGCCGGGGTGCGCATCGCGAGCGGGCGCTACCCGCATCGCGAATCGCATCCCGGCCAGAGGCGGTATCGCAGCGCCCCGGGTCCGTGGAACCGACCGGAGCGCTGCAGTGAGAGGAGTGTAGCGAGCGCTCCGGGGAGGAGCGGGGACCCGGAGCGCTCGGCGTAACAATAGATAGTATAATATCCCCAATAACAGTATAGTATAGATAGTATAATATCCCCAATAACAGTATAGTATAGATAGTATAGTATCCCCAATAACAGTATAGTATAGATAGTATAATATCCCCAATAACAGTATAGTATAGATAGTATAATATCCCCAATAACAGTATAGTATAGATAGTATAATATCCCCAATAACAGTATAGTATAGATAGTATAATATCCCCAATAACAGTATAATATAGATAGTATAATATCCCCAATAACAGTATAGTATAGATAGTATAGTATCCCCAATAACAGTATAGTATAGATAGTATAATATCCCCAATAACAGTATAATATAGATAGTATAGTATCCCCAATAACAGTATAATATAGATAGTATAGTATCCCCAATAACAGTATAGTATAGATAGTATAGTATCCCCAATAACAGTATAGTATAGATAGTATAATATCCCCTATAACAGTATAATATAGATAGTATAATATCCCCAATAACAGTATAGATAGTATAATATCCCCAATAACAGTATAATATAGATAGTATAATATCCCCTATAACAGTATAATATAGATAGTATAATATCCCCAATAACAGTATAGTATAGATAGTATAATATCCCCAATAACAGTATAGTATAGATAGTATAATATCCCCAATAACAGTATAATATAGATAGTATAATATCCCCTATAACAGTATAGTATAGATAGTATAATATCCCCAATAACAGTATAATATAGATAGTATAATATCCCCAATAACAGTATAGTATAGATAGTATAATATCCCCAATAACAGTATAGTATAGATAGTATAATATCCCCAATAACAGTATAATATAGATAGTATAATATCCCCAATAACAGTATAGTATAGATAGTATAATATCCCCAATAACAGTATAGTATAGATAGTATAATATCCCCAATAACAGTATAATATAGATAGTATAATATCCCCAATAATAGTATAGTATAGATAGTATAATATCCCCAATAACAGTATAGTATAGATAGTATAATATCCCCAATAACAGTATAGTATAGATAGTATAATATCCCCAATAACAGTATAGTATAGATAGTATAATATCCCCAATAACAGTATAGTATAGATAGTATAATATCCCCAATAACAGTATAGTATATATAGTATAATATCCCCAATAACAGTATAGTATAGATACTATAATATCCCCAATAACAGTATAGTATAGATAGTATAATATCCCCAATAACAGTATAATATAGATAGTATAATATCCCCAATAACAGTATAGTATATATAGTATAATATCCCCAATAACAGTATAGTATAGATAGTATAATATCCCCAATAACAGTATAGTATAGATAGTATAATATCCCCAATAACAGTATAGTATAGATAGTATAATATCCCCAATAACAGTATAGTATAGATAGTATAATATCCCCAATAACAGTATAGTATAGATAGTATAATATCTCCAATAACAGTATAATATAGATAGTATAATATCCCCAATAACAGTATAATATAGATAGTATAATATCCCCAATAACAGTATAGTATAGATAGTATAGTATCCCCAATAACAGTATAATATAGATAGTATAGTATCCCCAATAACAGTATAATATAGATAGTATAATATCCCCAATAACAGTATAGTATAGATAGTATAATATCCCCAATAACAGTATAATATAGATAGTATAATATCCCCAATAACAGTATAATATAGATAGTATAATATCCCCAATACCAGTATAGTATAGATAGTATAATATCCCCAATAACAGTATAATATAGATAGTATAATATCCCCAATAACAGTATAATATAGATAGTATAATATCCCCAATAACAGTATAGTATAGATAGTATAATATCCCCAATAACAGTATAATATAGATAGTATAATATCCCCAATAACAGTATAGTATAGATAGTATAGTATCCCCAATAACAGTATAGTATAGATAGTATAATATCCCCAATAACAGTATAGTATAGATAGTATAATATCCCCAATAACAGTATAATATAGATAGTATAGTATCCCCAATACCAGTATAGTATAGATAGTATAATATCCCCAATAACAGTATAGTATAGATAGTATAATATCCCCAATAACAGTATAATATAGATAGTATAGCATCCCCAATAACAGTATAGTATACATAGTATAATATCCCCAATAACAGTATAGTATAGATAGTATAATATCCCCAATAACAGTATAGTATAGATAGTATAATATCCCCAATAACAGTATAGTATAGATAGTATAGTATCCCCAATAACAGTATAGTATAGATAGTATAATATCCCCAATAACAGTATAGTATAGATAGTATAATATCCCCAATAACAGTATAGTATAGATAGTATAATATCCCCAATAACAGTATAATATACATAGTATAATATCCCCAATAACAGTATAGTATAGATAGTATAATATCCCCAATAACAGTATAGTATAGATAGTATAATATCCCCAATAACAGTATAGTATAGATAGTATAGTATCCCCAATAACAGTATAGTATAGATAGTATAATATCCCCAATAACAGTATAGTATAGATAGTATAATATCCCCAATAACAGTATAATATAGATAGTATAATATCCCCAATACCAGTATAATATAGATAGTATAATATCCCCAATAACAGTATAATATACATAGTATAATATCCCCTATAACAGTATTATATAGATAGTATAATATCCCCAATACCAGTATAGTATAGATAGTATAATATCCCCAATAACAGTATAGTATAGATAGTATAATATCCCCAATAACAGTATAGTATAGATAGTATAATATCCCCAATAACAGTATAGTATAGATAGTATAATATCCCCAATAACAGTATTATGTAGATAGTATAATATCCCCAATAACAGTATAGTATAGATAGTATAATATCCCCAATACCAGTATAATATAGATAGTATAGTATCCCCAATAACAGTATAGTATAGATAGTATAATATCCCCAATACCAGTATAGTATAGATAGTATAATATCCCCAATAACAGTATAATATACATAGTATAATATCCCCAATAACAGTATAGTATAGATAGTATAATATCCCCAATAACAGTATAGTATAGATAGTATAATATCCCCTATAACAGTATAATATAGATAGTATAATATCCCCTATAACAGTATAATATAGATAGTATAATATCCCCAATAACAGTATAGTATAGATAGTATAGCATCCCCAATAACAGTATTATGTAGATAGTATAATATCCCCAATAACAGTATAGTATAGATAGTATAATATCCCCAATAACAGTATAATATAGATAGTATAATATCCCCTATAACAGTATAATATAGATAGTATAATATCCCCAATAACAGTATAGTATAGATAGTATAGCATCCCCAATAACAGTATTATGTAGATAGTATAGTATCCCCAATAACAGTATTGTTACGCCTAGCGCTCCGGGTCCCCGCTCCTCCCCGGAGCGCTCACGGCGTCTTTCTCCCTGCAGCGCCCCGGTCAGTCCCGCTGACCGGGAGCGCTGCACTATCATGGCCGTTGGGGATGCGATTCGCACAGCGGGACGCGCCTGCTCGCGAATCGCATCCCAGGTCACTTACCCGTCCCGGTCCCCTGCTGTCATGTGCTGGCGCGCGGCTCCGCTCTCTAGGGCGCGCGCGCGCCAGCTCTCTGAGACTTAAGGGGCCAGTGCACCAATGATTGGTGCCTGGCCCAATTAGCCTAATTGGCTTCCACCTGGTCCCTGACTATATCTGACCTCCTCCCTTGCACTCCCTTGCCGGATCTTGTTGCCTTGTGCCAGTGAAAGCGTTTAGTGTTGTCCAAAGCCTGTGTACCTGAACTTCTGCTACCCATCCTGACTACGAACCTTGCCGCCTGCCCCCAACCTTCTGCTACGTCTGACCTTGCCTCTGCCTAGTCCTTCTGTCCCACGCCTTCTCAGCAGTCAGAGAGGTTGAGCCGTTGCTAGTGGATACGACCTGGTTGCTACTGCCGCAGCAAGACCATCCCGCTTTGCGGCGGGCTCTGGTGAAAACCAGTAGCCTCTTAGAACCGGTCCACTAGCGCGGTCCACGCCAATCCCTCGCTGACACAGAGGATCCACTACCTGGAAGCCGAATCGTGACAAGTATAGTATAGATAGTATAGTATCCCCAATAACAGTATAGTATAGATAGTATAGTATCCCCAATAACAGTATAGTATAGATAGTATAGTATCCCCAATAACAGTATAATATAGATAGTATAATATCCCCAATAACAGTATAGTATAGATAGTATAGTATCCCCAATAACAGTATAGTATAGATAGTATAATATTCCCAATAACAGTATAATATAGATAGTATAATATCCCCAATAACAGTATAATATAGATAGTATAATATCCCCAATAACAGTATAGTATAGATAGTATAATATCCCCAATAACAGTATAGTATAGATAGTATAATATCCCCAATAACAGTATAGTATAGATAGTATAATATCCCCAATAACAGTATAGTATAGATAGTATAATATCCCCAATAACAGTATAGTATAGATAGTATAGTATCCCCAATAACAGTATAATATAGATAGTATAGTATCCCCAATAACAGTATAATATAGATAGTATAATATCCCCAATAACAGTATAATATAGATAGTATAATATCCCCAATACCAGTATAGTATAGATAGTATAATATCCCCAATAACAGTATAGTATAGATAGTAGAATATTCCCAATAACAGTATAATATAGATAGTATAATATCCCCAATAACAGTATAGTATAGATAGTATAATATCCCCAATAACAGTATAATATAGATAGTATAATATCCCCAATAACAGTATAGTATAGATAGTATAATATCCCCAATAACAGTATAGTATAGATAGTATTATATCCCCAATACCAGTATAGTATAGATAGTATAATATCCCCAATAACAGTATAATATAGATAGTATAATATCCCCAATAACAGTATAGTATAGATAGTATAATATCTCCAATAACAGTATAGTATAGATAGTATAATATCCCCAATAACAGTATAGTATAGATAGTAGAATATTCCCAATAACAGTATAATATAGATAGTATAATATCCCCAATAACAGTATAGTATAGATAGTATAATATCCCCAATAACAGTATAGTATAGATAGTATAATATCCCCAATAACAGTATAGTATAGATAGTATAATATCCCCTATAACAGTATAATATAGATAGTATATCCCCAATAACAGTATAGTATAGATAGTATAATATCCCCAATAACAGTATAATATAGATAGTATAGTATCCCCAATAACAGTATAGTATAGATAGTATAATATCCCCAATACCAGTATAGTATAGATAGTATAATATCTCCAATAACAGTATAATATAGATAGTATAATATCCCCAATAACAGTATAATATAGATAGTATAATATCCCCAATAACAGTATAATATAGATAGTATAATATCCCCAATAACAGTATAGTATAGATAGTAGAATATTCCCAATAACAGTATAGTATAGATAGTATAATATCCCCAATAACAGTATAATATAGATAGTATAATATCCCCAATAACAGTATAATATAGATAGTATAATATCCCCAATAACAGTATAATATAGATAGTATAATATCCCCAATAACAGTATAATATAGATAGTATAGTATCCCCAATAACAGTATAGTATAGATAGTATAATATCCCCAATAACAGTATAGTATAGATAGTATAATATCCCCAATAACAGTATAATATAGATAGTATAGTATCCCCAATAACAGTATAGTATAGATAGTATAATATCCCCAATAACAGTATAGTATAGATAGTATAATATCCCCAATAACAGTATAATATAGATAGTATAGTATCCCCAATACCAGTATAGTATAGATAGTATAATATCCCCAATAACAGTATAGTATAGATAGTATAGTATCCCCAATAACAGTATAATATAGATAGTATAATATCCCCAATACCAGTATAGTATAGATAGTATAATATCCCCAATAACAGTATAATATAGATAGTATAATATCTCCAATAACAGTATAGTATAGATAGTATAATATCCCCAATAACAGTATAGTATAGATAGTATAATATCCCCAATAACAGTATAATATAGATAGTATAATATCCCCAATACCAGTATAGTATAGATAGTATAATATCCCCAATAACAGTATAATATAGATAGTATAATATCTCCAATAACAGTATAGTATAGATAGTATAATATCCCCAATAACAGTATAGTATACATAGTATAATATCCCCAATAAAAGTATAGTATAGATAGTATAATATCCCCAATAAGAGTATAATATAGATAGTATAATATCCCCAATAACAGTATAGTATAGATAGAATAATATCCCCAATAATAGTATAGTATAGCTAGTATAGTATCCCCAATAACAGTATAGTATAGATAGTATAATATCCCCAATAACAGTATAGATAGTATAATATCCCCAATAACAGTATAGATAGTATAATATCCCCAATAACAGTATAGTATAGATAGTATAATATCCCCAATAACAGTATAATATAGATAGTATAATATCCCCAATAACAGTATAGTATAGATAGTATAATATCTCAAATAACAGTATAATATAGATAGTATAATATCCCCAATAACAGTATAATATAGATAGTATAATATCCCCAATAACAGTATAATATAGATAGTATAGTATCCCCAATAACAGTATAATATAGATAGTATAATATCCCCAATAACAGTATAGTATAGATAGTATAATATCCCCAATAACAGTATAGTATAGATAGTATAATATCCCCAATAACAGTATAGTATAGATAGTATAATATCCCCAATAACAGTATAGTATAGATAGTATAATATCCCCTATAACAGTATAGTATAGATAGTATAATATCTCAAATAACAGTATAATATAGATAGTATAATATCCCCAATACCAGTATAGTATAGATAGTATAATATCCCCAATAACAGTATAATATAGATAGTATAATATCCCCAATAACAGTATAGATAGTATAGTATCCCCAATAACAGTATAGTATAGATAGTATAATATCCCCAATAACAGTATAGTATAGATAGTATAATATCCCCAATAACAGTATAATATAGATAGTATAATATCCCCAATAACAGTATAGATAGTATAGTATCCCCAATAACAGTATAATATAGATAGTATAGTATCCCCAATAACAGTATAGTATAGATAGTATAATATCCCCAATAACAGTATAGTATAGATAGTATAATATCCCCAATAACAGTATAATATAGATAGTATAATATCCCCAATAACAGTATAGTATAGATAGTATAATATCCCCAATAACAGTATAGTATAGATAGTATAATATCCCCAATAACAGTATAATATAGATAGTATAATATCCCCAATAACAGTATAGTATAGATAGTATAATATCCCCAATAACAGTATAGTATAGATAGTATAATATCCCCAATAACAGTATAATATAGATAGTATAATATCCCCAATAACAGTATAGTATAGATAGTATAATATCCCCAATAACAGTATAATATAGATAGTATAGCATCCCCAATAACAGTATAGTATATATAGTATAATATCCCCAATAACAGTATAATATAGATAGTATAATATCCCCAATAACAGTATAGATAGTATAATATCCCCAATAACAGTATAGTATAGATAGTATAATATTCCCAATAACAGTATAGTATAGATAGTATAATATCCCCAATACCAGTATAGTATATATAGTATAATATCCCCAATAACAGTATAATATAGATAGTATAATATCCCCAATAACAGTATAATATAGATAGTATAGCATCCCCAATAACAGTATAGTATATATAGTATAATATCCCCAATAACAGTATAATATAGATAGTATAATATCCCCAATAACAGTATAGATAGTATAATATCCCCAATAACAGTATAATATAGATAGTATAATATTCCCAATAACAGTATAATATAGATAGTATAATATCCCCAATAACAGTATAATATAGATAGTATAATATCCCCAATAACAGTATAATATAGATAGTATAGTATCCCCAATAACAGTATAATATAGATAGTATAATATTCCCAATAACAGTATAATATAGATAGTATAATATCCCCAATAACAGTATAGATAGTATAATATCCCCTATAACAGTATAGTATAGATAGTATAATATTCCCAATAACAGTATAGTATAGATAGTATAATATCCCCAATACCAGTATAGTATAGATAGTATAATATCCCCAATAACAGTATAGTATAGATAGTATAGCATCCCCAATACCAGTATAGTATATATAGTATAATATCCCCAATAACAGTATAGTATAGATAGTATAATATCCCCAATAACAGTATAGTATAGATAGTATAATATCCCCAATAACAGTATAGTATAGATAGTATAATATCCCCAATACCAGTATAATATAGATAGTATAATATCCCCAATAACAGTATAATATAGATAGTATAATATCCCCAATAACAGTATAATATAGATAGTATAATATCCCCAATAACAGTATAGTATAGATAGTATAATATCCCCTATAACAGTATAATATAGATAGTATATCCCCAATAACAGTATAGTATAGATAGTATAATATCCCCAATAACAGTATAGTATAGATAGTATAATATTCCCAATAACAGTATAGTATAGATAGTATAATATCCCCAATAACAGTATAATATAGATAGTATAATATCCCCAATAACAGTATAGTATAGATAGTATAATATCCCCAATACCAGTATAGTATAGATAGTATAATATCCCCAATACCAGTATAGTATAGATAGTATAATATCCCCAATAACAGTATAGTATAGATAGTATAATATCCCCAATAACAGTATAGTGTAGATAGTATAGTATCCCCAATAACAGTATAGTATAGATAGTATAATATCCCCAATAACAGTATAGTATAGATAGTATAATATCCCCAATAACAGTATAATATAGATAGTATAATATCCCCAATAACAGTATAATATAGATAGTATAATATCCCCAATAACAGTATAGTATAGATAGTATAATATCTCCAATAACAGTATAGTATAGATAGTATAATATCCCCAATAACAGTATAGTATAGATAGTATAATATCCCCAATAACAGTATAGTATAGATAGTATAATATCCCCAATACCAGTATAGTATAGATAGTATAATATCCCCAATACCAGTATAGTATAGATAGTATAATATCCCCAATAACAGTATAGTATAGATAGTATAATATCCCCAATACCAGTATAGTATAGATAGTATAATATCCCCAATACCAGTATAGTATAGATAGTATAATATCCCCAATAACAGTATAGTATAGATAGTATAATATCCCCAATAACAGTATAGTATAGATAGTATAATATCCCCAATAACAGTATAGTATAGATAGTATAGTATCCCCAATAACAGTATAGTATAGATAGTATAATATCCCCAATAACAGTATAATATAGATAGTATAATATCCCCAATACCAGTATAGTATAGATAGTATAATATCCCCAATAACAGTATAGTATAGATAGTATAATATCCCCAATAACAGTATAGTATAGATAGTATAATATCCCCAATAACAGTATAGTATAGATAGTATAATATCCCCAATAACAGTATAGTATAGATAGTATAATATCCCCAATAACAGTATAGTATAGATAGTATAATATCCCCAATAACAGTATAGTATAGATAGTATAATATCCCCAATAATAGTATAATATAGATAGTATAATATCCCCAATAACAGTATAGTATATATAGTATAATATCCCCAATAACAGTATAGTATAGATAGTATAATATCCCCAATAATAGTATAATATAGATAGTATAATATCCCCAATAACAGTATAGTATATATAGTATAATATCCCCAATAACAGTATAGTATAGATAGTATAATATCCCCAATAACAGTATAATATAGATAGTATAATATCCCCAATAACAGTATAGTATAGATAGTATAATATCCCCAATAACAGTATAGTATAGATAGTATAATATCCCCAATAACAGTATAGTATAGATAGTATAATATCCCCAATAACAGTATAGTATAGATAGTATAATATCCCCAATAACAGTATAGTATAGATAGTATAGTATCCCCAATAACAGTATAGTATAGATAGTATAATATCCCCAATAACAGTATAGTATAGATAGTATAATATCCCCAATAACAGTATAGTATAGATAGTATAATATCCCCAATAACAGTATAGTATAGATAGTATAATATCCCCAATAACAGTATAATATAGATAGTATAATATCCCCAATAACAGTATAGTATAGATAGTATAGTATCCCCAATAACAGTATAATATAGATAGTATAATATCCCCAATAACAGTATAGTATATATAGTATAATATCCCCAATAACAGTATAGTATAGATAGTATAATATCCCCAATAACAGTATAGTATAGATAGTATAATATCCCCAATAACAGTATAGTATAGATAGTATAATATCCCCAATAACAGTATAATATAGATAGTATAATATCCCCAATAACAGTATAGTATAGATAGTATAGTATCCCCAATAACAGTATAATATAGATAGTATAATATCCCCAATAACAGTATAGTATAGATAGTATAATATCCCCAATAACAGTATAATATAGATAGTATAATATCCCCAATAACAGTATAATATAGATAGTATAATATCCCCAATACCAGTATAGTATAGATAGTATAATATCCCCAATAACAGTATAATATAGATAGTATAATATCCCCAATAACAGTATAGTATAGATAGTATAATATCCCCAATAACAGTATAGTATAGATAGTATAATATCCCCAATAACAGTATAGTATAGATAGTATAATATCCCCTATAACAGTATAATATAGATAGTATAATATCCCCAATAACAGTATAATATAGATAGTATAATATCCCCTATAACAGTATAATATAGATAGTATAATATCCCCAATAACAGTATAGTATAGATAGTATAGTATCCCCAATAACAGTATAATATAGATAGTATAATATCCCCAATAACAGTATAGTATAGATAGTATAATATCCCCAATAACAGTATAGTATAGATAGTATAATATCCCCAATAACAGTATAATATAGATAGTATAATATCCCCAATAACAGTATAATATACATAGTATAATATCCCCAATAACAGTATAGTATAGATAGTATAATATCCCCAATACCAGTATAGTATAGATAGTATAGTATCCCCAATACCAGTATAGTATAGATAGTATAATATCCCCAATAACAGTATAGTATAGATAGTATAGTATCCCCAATACCAGTATAGTATAGATAGTATAATATCCCCAATAACAGTATAGTATAGATAGTATAATATCCCCAATAACAGTATAGATAGTATAGTATCCCCAATACCAGTATAGTATAGATAGTATAATATCCCCAATAACAGTATAGTATAGATAGTATAATATCCCCAATAACAGTATAATATAGATAGTATAGCATCCCCAATAACAGTATAGTATACATAGTATAATATCCCCAATAACAGTATAGTATAGATAGTATAATATCCCCAATAACAGTATAGTATAGATAGTATAATATCCCCAATAACAGTATAGTATAGATAGTATAGTATCCCCAATAACAGTATAGTATAGATAGTATAATATCCCCAATAACAGTATAGTATAGATAGTATAATATCCCCAATAACAGTATAATATAGATAGTATAATATCCCCAATACCAGTATAATATAGATAGTATAATATCCCCAATAACAGTATAATATACATAGTATAATATCCCCAATAACAGTATAGTATAGATAGTATAATATCCCCAATAACAGTATAGTATAGATAGTATAATATCCCCAATAACAGTATAGTATAGATAGTATAGTATCCCCAATAACAGTATAGTATAGATAGTATAATATCCCCAATAACAGTATAGTATAGATAGTATAATATCCCCAATAACAGTATAATATAGATAGTATAATATCCCCAATACCAGTATAATATAGATAGTATAATATCCCCAATAACAGTATAATATACATAGTATAATATCCCCTATAACAGTATTATATAGATAGTATAATATCCCCAATACCAGTATAGTATAGATAGTATAATATCCCCAATAACAGTATAGTATAGATAGTATAGTATCCCCAATAACAGTATAGTATAGATAGTATAATATCCCCAATAACAGTATTATGTAGATAGTATAATATCCCCAATACCAGTATAGTATAGATAGTATAATATCCCCAATAACAGTATAATATACATAGTATAATATCCCCAATAACAGTATAGTATAGATAGTATAATATCCCCAATAACAGTATAGTATAGATAGTATAATATCCCCTATAACAGTATAATATAGATAGTATAATATCCCCTATAACAGTATAATATAGATAGTATAATATCCCCAATAACAGTATAGTATAGATAGTATAGCATCCCCAATAACAGTATTATGTAGATAGTATAGTATCCCCAATAACAGTATTGTTACGCCTAGCGCTCCGGGTCCCCGCTCCTCCCCGGAGCGCTCACGGCGTCTTTCTCCCTGCAGCGCCCCGGTCAGTCCCGCTGACCGGGAGCGCTGCACTATCATGGCCGTTGGGGATGCGATTCGCACAGCGGGACGCGCCTGCTCGCGAATCGCATCCCAGGTCACTTACCCGTCCCGGTCCCCTGCTGTCATGTGCTGGCGCGCGCGGCTCCGCTCTCTAGGGCGCGCGCGCGCCAGCTCTCTGAGACTTAAGGGGCCAGTGCACCAATGATTGGTGCCTGGCCCAATTAGCCTAATTGGCTTCCACCTGGTCCCTGACTATATCTGACCTCCTCCCTTGCACTCCCTTGCCGGATCTTGTTGCCTTGTGCCAGTGAAAGCGTTTAGTGTTGTCCAAAGCCTGTGTACCTGAACTTCTGCTACCCATCCTGACTACGAACCTTGCCGCCTGCCTCCGACCTTCTGCTACGTCTGACCTTGCCTCTGCCTAGTCCTTCTGTCCCACGCCTTCTCAGCAGTCAGAGAGGTTGAGCCGTTGCTAGTGGATACGACCTGGTTGCTACTGCCGCAGCAAGACCATCCCGCTTTGCGGCGGGCTCTGGTGAAAACCAGTAGCCTCTTAGAACCGGTCCACTAGCGCGGTCCACGCCAATCCCTCGCTGACACAGAGGATCCACTACCTGGAAGCCGAATCGTGACAAGTATAGTATAGATAGTATAGTATCCCCAATAACAGTATAGTATAGATAGTATAGTATCCCCAATAACAGTATAGTATAGATAGTATAGTATCCCCAATAACAGTATAGTATAGATAGTATAGTATCCCCAATAACAGTATAGTATAGATAGTATAATATCCCCAATAACAGTATAATATAGATAGTATAATATCCCCAATACCAGTATAGTATAGATAGTATAATATCCCCAATAACAGTATAATATAGATAGTATAATATCCCCAATAACAGTATAGTATAGATAGTATAATATTCCCAATAACAGTATAATATAGATAGTATAATATCCCCAATAACAGTATAATATAGATAGTATAATATCCCCAATAACAGTATAATATAGATAGTATAATATCCCCAATACCAGTATAGTATAGATAGTATAATATCCCCAATAACAGTATAGTATAGATAGTATAATATCCCCAATAACAGTATAATATAGATAGTATAATATCCCCAATAACAGTATAGTATAGATAGTATAATATCCCCAATAACAGTATAGTATAGATAGTATAGTATCCCCAATAACAGTATAGTATATATAGTATAATATCCCCAATAACAGTATAGTATAGATAGTATAGTATCCCCAATAACAGTATAGTATAGATAGTATAATATCCCCAATAACAGTATAGTATAGATAGTATAATATCCCCAATAACAGTATAGTATAGATAGTATAATATCCCCAATAACAGTATAGTATAGATAGTATAATATCCCCAATAACAGTATAATATAGATAGTATAATATCCCCAATAACAGTATAGTATAGATAGTATAATATCCCCAATAACAGTATAGTATAGATAGTATAGTATCCCCAATAACAGTATAGTATATATAGTATAATATCCCCAATAACAGTATAGTATAGATAGTATAATATCCCCTATAACAGTATAGTATAGATAGTATAGTATCCCCAATAACAGTATTATATAGATAGTATAGTATCCCCAATAATAGTATAGTATAGATAGTATAATATCCCCAATAACAGTATAGTATAGATAGTATAGTATCCCCAATAACAGTATAATATAGATAGTATAATATCCCCAATAACAGTATAGTATATATAGTATAATATCCCCAATAATAGTATAGTATAGATAGTATAATATCCCCAATAACAGTATAGTATAGATAGTATAATATCCCCAATAACAGTATAGTATAGATAGTATAATATTCCCAATAACAGTATAGATAGTATAGTATCCCCAATAACAGTATAGTATAGATAGTATAATATCCCCAATAACAGTATTATATAGATAGTATAGTATCCCCAATAATAGTATAGTATAGATAGTATAATATTCCCAATAACAGTATAGTATAGATAGTATAATATCCCCAATAACAGTATAGTATAGATAGTATAATATCCCCAATAACAGTATAGTATAGATAGTATAATATCCCCAATAACAGTATAGTATAGATAGTATAATATCCCCAATAATAGTATAGTATAGATAGTATAATATTCCCAATAACAGTATAGTATAGATAGTATAATATCCCCAATAACAGTATAGTATAGATAGTATAATATCCCCAATAACAGTATAATATAGATAGTATAATATCCCCAATAACAGTATAATATAGATAGTATAGTATCCCCAATAACAGTATAGTGTAGATAGTATAATATCCCCAATAACAGTGTAGTATAGATAGTATAATATCCCCAATAACAGTATAGTATAGATAGTATAATATTCCCAATAACAGTATAGTGTAGATAGTATAGTATCCCCAATAACAGTATAGTATAGATAGTATAATATCCCCAATAACAGTATAGTATAGATAGTATAATATCCCCAATACCAGTATAGTATAGATAGTATAATATCCCCAATAACAGTATAATATAGATAGTATAATATCCCCAATACCAGTATAGTATAGATAGTATAATATCCCCAATAACAGTATAATATAGATAGTATAATATCCCCAATAACAGTATAGTATAGATAGTATAATATTCCCAATAACAGTATAATATAGATAGTATAATATCCCCAATAACAGTATAATATAGATAGTATAATATCCCCAATAACAGTATAATATAGATAGTATAGTATCCCCAATAACAGTATAGTATAGATAGTATAATATCCCCAATAACAGTATAGTATAGATAGTATAATATTCCCAATAACAGTATAGTGTAGATAGTATAGTATCCCCAATAACAGTATAGTATAGATAGTATAATATCCCCAATAACAGTATAGTATAGATAGTATAATATCCCCAATAACAGTATAGTATAGATAGTATAATATCCCCAATAACAGTATAATATAGATAGTATAATATCCCCAATAACAGTATAGTATAGATAGTATAATATTCCCAATAACAGTATAATATAGATAGTATAATATCCCCAATAACAGTATAATATAGATAGTATAATATCCCCAATAACAGTATAATATAGATAGTATAATATCCCCAATACCAGTATAGTATAGATAGTATAATATCCCCAATAACAGTATAGTATAGATAGTATAATATCCCCAATAACAGTATAATATAGATAGTATAATATCCCCAATAACAGTATAGTATAGATAGTATAATATCCCCAATAACAGTATAGTATAGATAGTATAGTATCCCCAATAACAGTATAGTATATATAGTATAATATCCCCTATAACAGTATAATATAGATAGTATAGTATCCCCAATAACAGTATAATATATATAGTATAATATCCCCAATAACAGTATAGTATAGATAGTATAGTATCCCCAATAACAGTATAGTATAGATAGTATAATATCCCCAATAACAGTATAGTATAGATAGTATAATATCCCCAATAACAGTATAGTATAGATAGTATAATATCCCCAATAACAGTATAGTATAGATAGTATAATATCCCCAATAACAGTATAATATAGATAGTATAATATCCCCAATAACAGTATAGTATAGATAGTATAATATCCCCAATAACAGTATAGTATAGATAGTATAGTATCCCCAATAACAGTATAGTATATATAGTATAATATCCCCAATAACAGTATAGTATAGATAGTATAATATCCCCTATAACAGTATAGTATAGATAGTATAGTATCCCCAATAACAGTATTATATAGATAGTATAGTATCCCCAATAATAGTATAGTATAGATAGTATAATATCCCCAATAACAGTATAGTATAGATAGTATAGTATCCCCAATAACAGTATAATATAGATAGTATAATATCCCCAATAACAGTATAGTATATATAGTATAATATCCCCAATAATAGTATAGTATAGATAGTATAATATCCCCAATAACAGTATAGTATAGATAGTATAATATCCCCAATAACAGTATAGTATAGATAGTATAATATTCCCAATAACAGTATAGATAGTATAGTATCCCCAATAACAGTATAGTATAGATAGTATAATATCCCCAATAACAGTATAGTATAGATAGTATAATATCCCCAATAACAGTATAGTATAGATAGTATAATATCCCCAATAACAGTATAGTATAGATAGTATAATATCCCCAATAATAGTATAGTATAGATAGTATAATATTCCCAATAACAGTATAGTATAGATAGTATAATATCCCCAATAACAGTATAGTATAGATAGTATAATATCCCCAATAACAGTATAGTATAGATAGTATAGTATCCCCAATAACAGTATAGTATAGATAGTATAATATCCCCAATAACAGTATAGTATAGATAGTATAATATCCCCAATAACAGTATAATATAGATAGTATAATATCCCCAATAACAGTATAATATAGATAGTATAGTATCCCCAATAACAGTATAGTATAGATAGTATAATATCCCCAATAACAGTATAGTATAGATAGTATAATATTCCCAATAACAGTATAGTGTAGATAGTATAGTATCCCCAATAACAGTATAGTATAATTTCCCCAATAACAGTATAATATAGATAGTATAATATCCCCAATAATAGTATAGTATAGATAGTATAATATCCCCAATAATAGTATAGTATAGATAGTATAATATTCCCAATAACAGTATAGTGTAGATAGTATAGTATCCCCAATAACAGTATAGTATAATTTCCCCAATAACAGTATAATATAGATAGTATAGTATCCCCAATAATAGTATAGTATAGATAGTATAATATCCCCAATAACAGTGCTCTGTGCAGTTCACGCTCCCAATATTACGGTGGTTATTGCAGCGCCTCATTGGCCGGGCCCCCAATTATTTATAGATACTAAGACATAAAATGGAGAACCACCAACTCAAACAGCAACTCTCAGCGTGTCCTCTGAGCCCCGACACGCCCAACGTTCTCTAACAGAATAAACAGATATTTCTATCCCCAAACACCCGTAGAACAAGATGGTAATGTGATTTCACAGGAATGTTCTGTTTATAGGCGTCTGGCAACGGAGACGTAACCGCAAATGTTATATAGGATATAGGGGGAGGACGCCAGCCCTTTAAGAGATACAACAATAAGGAATGTGGTTTTACTGTTGTGATCGTGGACATAGTACGGTTTACAGTCAGTGACATCAGAGGAGCATGCTAGGAGGAGATTATAGTGTATCGTCATATATATTTTCCAGACTGTACTGCAACATTAAGACGACTAACACTCAGAGATGACCACGTTATGTCCCCATAGTTATACTATATCACACAGAACTAACAGCACCGCAATACCATACTCAGTGCCATACTGTACTCAGTGCCATACCGTACTCAGTGCCATACCGTACTCAATGCCATACCGTACTCAATGCCATACCGTACTCAGTGCCATACCGTGCTCAGTGCCATACCGTACTCAGGGTCATACCGTACTCAATGCCATACCGTACTCAGTGCTATACCGTGCTCAGTGCCATACCGTACTCAGTGCCATACCGTACTCAGTGCCATACCGTACTCAGTGCCATACCGTACACAATGCCATACTGTACACAGTGTAACAGTGTACTCACTTAGTGCCATACTGTACTCACGTACTGCCATACCGTACTCACATGGTGTCACATTGTACTTACATAGTGCCATACTGTACACACATACTGCCATACTGTACTCACATAGTGCTACACTATACGTACATACTACCAAACTGTACTCACATACTGCCACACTGTACCCACATACTGCCACACTGTACACACATACTGCCACACTGTACCCACATACTGCCACACTGTACCCACATACTGCCACACTGTACTCACATAATGCCACACTGTACTCACACACCTCCATTCTGTGCTGCCATCAAGCCAAATAGCAGAGATTACCACCTGGAGAGGGTTTAGGTGGAACTTCTATCACTAAAGGACTGCATGTGACTGTAGGCCAGGGTGGGGTGAGGAGCAGGGCCGTTTGAAGGAATTTGGGGCCCCAAGCAAAATAGACATGGAGAACCCCACCCCCCTCCCCCTCCCCACCTTACACACGTGGTTGGCTGGCTTATTCCCCTCCCCCATGTCCTTCTTACTACCCCCCCCCCCCCCCCTCTATGTTACCCTACCTATGTTCTCAGTTACCTCCTCCGGCTCCTTCCCTGGACCCTGTAGGGTGCCCGAACCCCTCTACCTCCTTGCTGTCACTCAGTCCGGCCGGGTATCGCGTGGTACAGGAGATTCAGTTTCCTGTTCCAGGACTGAAAGGAAATGAGCACTCAATGTACACTTCCTGTCAGTCCGGCCGGGAACAGGAAACTGAATTTCCTGTTCATGTACCACGCGGTACCCGGACTGACAGCCAGGAGGATGAGGAGCTTGGCCAAGTTACAGGGAAGGGGAGGAACCCGGGAGGAGACCAGGAGTGCTGCAGCCACCTAAGGCTCTCTATAGAGTGCTCAGGCAGCTGCAGCCTTATAGGAAGCACAACAAGCACTGGCTCTGCTTGGGGCCCCGGGCCAGCTCAGGGCCCCAAGCAATTGCTTGGTTTGCCTGTCCTTTAGTGACGGGCCTGGTGAGGAGGTCCATGGGTGACATCTGACTGTATGTGACTGTAGTCCGGGGTGGGATGGGGAGGTCCATGGGAGACATCTGACTCTATGTGACTGTAATCCGGGGTGGGATGGGGAGGTCCATGGGTGACATTTGACTGTATGTGACTGTAGTCCAGGGTGGGGTGAGGAGGTCCATGGGTGACATCTGACTGTATGTGACTGCAGTCCAGGATGGGGAGGTCCATGGGTGACATCTGACTGTATGTGACTGCAGTCCGGGGTGGGGAGGTCCATGGGTGACATCTGACTGTATGTGACTGTAGACCGGGGTGGGGTGGGGAGGTCCATGGGTTACATCTGACTGTATGTGACTGTAGTCCGGGGTGGGGAGGTCCATGGGTGACCTCTGACTGTATGTGACTGTAGTCCTGGGTGGGATGGGGAGGTCCATGGGTGACATCTGACTGTATGTGACTGTAGACTGGGGTGGGGAGGTCCATGGGGGACATCTGACAGTATGTGACTGTAGTTTGGGGTGGAGTGAGGAGGTCCATGGGTGACATCTGACTGTATGTGACTGTAGTCCGGGGGTGGGGGGGGGGATGAGGATGTCCATGGATGACATCTAACTGTCTGTGACTGTAGTCCGGGGGGGGGGGAGGTCATGGGTGACATCTGACTGTATTTGACTGTAGACCGGGATGGAGTGGGGTGGGGTAAGTGTCAATACATCAAGCGGAGGGAATGTTTGGCTTTTTTTCCCTAAAATTCAAAATAAACAATTTTCAGGGAACCTGTCAGCAGGACACCTTTCTACTCTTCGTCACATGGTACAGGTACTAATGACATGGTGAGTCTTTGTGTAACTGAAGTTGAGGAGACATGGTGGCCACTAGTTCAGTAAAAACGGAAATGAAAAGGAGACCAATCATGGAAGGGTTAAGAATGGTAGAAGACCCTAGGAGGGGAGGAGTCTTCTTACCTTACAACGTGTCAGGCAGAAAACAAAGTAAATGAAGTGTCAATAACTCCATGATCTGATCTTCAGAGCCGCAGACAAGACACTTTGAAGTGATTCAACATGGCCCGAAAGTGGATGCACCCTGCGGAGATAGGAATGATGGAGCCGTGCACTCCGATCAGAGGAAACCACTATTCACAGTACCAAAAGCTATGTATTCTGGGAATACAAGAAGAAGACTCATTGGGGCCAAAGCCAAAGAGAAATTTTTGTTTAAAAAATATGTCCATCTAAGGCAGCCGGCAGACGGTGATGTGTCTGTGCACCACCGCTGCGGCAAAAATAGGTCGTAATCTCCATATTACATCTAACAACAAGTGTATCGGCTGAGAAGGAACACAAGGGGCCTGCGCTCCGGAGAGGGTGGGCTGCAATTTCATGCTAAGCATACTTATATATGGATACAATTAGCATCTATGGAGAAACAAAGTTATGGCAGAAACATTAGGACCATGATGCTTTGGGGCTTTGTTCTGTGTATGGAAAAATATTTCCTAACCTTAGGGGGCCTACAATTCAGTTTAGATCTTACATTTCCTCACATGTCTGTGTTTGGCTATACCACCAATGGACCAGAAGAGCCATGATAAGTAAATGAGGAATCAATCCTCACCAAGACCAATGTCCTATAGTAGATGATGTCCTATAGTAGATGATGTCCTACAGTAGATGATGTCCTCAGTAGATGATGTCCTATAGTAGATGATGTCCTCAGTAGATGATGTCCTTTAGTAGATGATGTCCTCAGTAGATGATGTCCTATAGTAGATGATGTCCTATAGTAGATGATGTCCTATAGTAGATAATGTCCTATAGGAGATGATGTCCTACAGTAGATGATGTCCTATAGTAGATGATGTCCTGAGTAGATGATGTCCTACAGTAGATGATGTCCTATAGTAGATCATGTCCTATAGTAGATGATGTCCTATAGTAGATAATGTCCTATAGTAGATAATGTCCTATAGTAGATGATTTCCTATAGTAGATGATGTCCTACAGTAGATGATGTCCTATAGTAGATGATGTCCTGAGTAGATGATGTCCTACAGTAGATTATGTCCTCAGTAGATGATGTCCTCAGTAGATGATGTCCTATAGTAGATAATGTCCTATAGTAGATGATGTCCTATAGTAGATAATGTCCTATAGTAGATGATGCCCTATAATAGATGATGTCCTATAGTAGATGATGTCCTATGTTAGATGATGTCCTATAGTAGATAATGTCCTATAGTAGATCATGTCCTATAGTAGATCATGTCCTATAGTAGATGATGTCCTATAGTAGATCATGTCCTATAGTAGATGATATCCTATAGTAGATATTGTCCTATAGTAGATATTGTCCTATAGTAGATAATGTCCCATAGTAGATCATGCCATATAGTAGATGATGTCCTCAGTAGATGACTGAGTTGTCCAATGTTCTCGTCAAAAACACTCGTAACTGATCTTTTTAATATAAAGAGGTCTGCTCCCAATGTTTTATGTCAAGGCGCCTCCAGAGATCCTCCAGGTATTCAGAGGTTTTTTGATTCATAAATGAAAAATAGTCATTATCTTGGCCAACAAGGAGCTACTCTGGATCTTCTAGACTTTGGTTGCAGACTCAAATATGGAGTTAAGACGAATGTTCTTAAAAGTCCACTATTATAAGAAGGAAATGAGAACTTACCAAATCTTCAAGGTCAACATTTTCCCCCAAGTCTATCACAAGAATACTTTAGAGCTCCTACTGATCAAACAATATTTTATATGAAGAAACCAAGTGGCCCCTGCTAAATACCCAATGTTCTATGTCAAGATTATAAGTTCTTGTCCCGAGGATTTTAGAATCTTACATCAATAATTATTTTTTACTTATCAACGTACGTGAATCACCATCATAAAAGGAGCTACTTTTGATATTCTAGATGATGTAGAGTTTGTATAAATGGAGTCATTTTAGTATTACAATAAGAAGTCGATAATTTGTCTTGACCATATTCACCTTACACTTAACACAACAGAACAACAGTACTAAACCAACATCAGGTAAGAATCTATTCTTCATCTTCCAGACATTGATTGTTAATTTCTATAGATATGGAGTCAAGGTGGATTTTCTTAAAGGTCCATTAACCTTTCAACATATGAAATCTTAATATAAATGATAAATTATTCCTAAGTTACCTATAATATTAGTTAGAAATGTATTGAAGAGACAGCACTGGACTTCACAGCTGTGCAAGTAGTCATCCAGGAATGCCAACCCGGAGAACCATACAAATATGTAGTAGATACAGCACCAAAAAGCCAGAGACTCAAATCTTGATGGAGTGTGACTTTATCCGCTCCCCAAAGTGCAACGTTTCGGCAACAAACTGCCTTTTTCAAGCATGCTTGAAAAAGGCAGTTTGTTGCTGAAACGTTGCACTTTGGGGAGGGAATAAAGTCACGCTCCATCAAGATTTGAGTCTCCGGCTTTTTGGTGCTGTATCTACTACATATTTGTATATTATTAGTTATGGAGTGTTCATCTTCAAGACGCCTCAGGAGATGGTCAAGGTGTCCTAAGGTCTTTCGAGTTCTATATCTATTCTATATCAAGAAGTCTTCTCAGCCATGTTTACTTTACACTTAACACAATTGGTCAACACAGTTGAACCAACATCATATAAGGAACTACTTTTGATCTAGCAGATGATTGGTTGTAGAGTATTGTAAATATTGGGCGTAGCTAAAGGAACTGCAAAGATCCACCAACATGTCATAATGTGGAATCACAACACAAATAATCATATAACCTGGTAGTTACCCTTAGACTCTTACATGAAGAAATGTAGGTGGTTATTGGCTCAAACTTAAGGTTCTGCAAAGGTCCAACAAGTTTTCATGGTATAGAAGGTTACCATAAATGAACCAAACAAAACCTTATACTTACCCAAGGTGAATCTCAAAATTCCTCAATATTATTGGTCAACCATCATACAATAATCATTGAAGAGTCACTCTTGATCTTGTAGGCTTGGCCATAACTACATTAGTCCAGATGAAGGTACTTACAGGTCCATCAACCATTGACAATACCATAAGACCATTTACAATCCTAATCTGATGGGTTTCCTTACAATAAAATGATATGTCCATCAGATCCCCAACGTCTTTCCTCAAGATGCCTGGTGTCCACAATGTGTTTTGTTCTTACAAAAGAAGCCAAGAATGTCCTAGTGTAAGAAAGCTACCTTTAAAAAAAAGTCAACAAGGACGAGGCTAAACCCGACAGGAAATGGTCTATCAGCATTCCTCATCCATGGAGAATGTTCTACTGTGGGAAGATGGCGTTGAGCACAGCGCGGTGATCTCTTTGAAGAAGTGAACCACATTCCTCCTCTCCGCTGCTCATGGCCGACCTCCCGATGCCCAGAAATAGTTTGGGCTTTAGAATATCTCTGGATATAATTCGCACCAGACACGCAGGATGAAGCGCTAAATCATGGGTTGGCATTCTTTCATGGTGCAGGGTGTGGCAGATAAAGTGGATTTTGGAAAACCCTAAAACCTATTGAAATCCACATTAAAAAAGGAGAAAATAGATTTTGAAATTTGCTTCACTGGACCTGCCAGTTGTATGTGATGCCAACGCATGAGCCGGGCACCAGCAGGAGGCTGCGATAACATGAGACGGCTACAAGGTCATGGAACACAAGAATGATGGGCTAAGAGCAACTAGATAGATATGAGATAAATAGATATGAGATAGATATGAGATGGATAGATATTAGATAGATAGATATGAGATAGATAGATATGAGATAGATAGATAGATATGAGATTGATAGATAGATATGAGATAGATAGATATGAGATAGATGTTACGCCGAGCACTCCGGGTCCCTGTTCCTCCACGGAGCGCTCGCGGCATTCTTCAGTGTGCAGTGCCCCGGTCAGACCCGCTGACCGGGAGCGCTGATCTAGTATTGCCGGCGGGGTCGCATCCCAATCCTCTCACCTGCCCCGTCCTCCTGTTCCTTCCCGACGCGCGCGGCCCCGCTCTCTAGGGCGCGCGCGCGCCAGCGCTCTGAAATTTAAAGGGCGAGTGCACCACTAATTGGTGCCTGGCCCAATCAAGTGTAATCACTCCCATTCCTATAAAAACCCACTTCCCCTTCCTGTCCTTGCTGGATCTTGTTGCCTTTGAGCCAGTGAAAGGGTTTTGGTGAGCCCTTTGCTTGTGTATCCAGACCCTTGCTGTTGCCCCTGACTACGAACCGTTGCCACCTGCCCTGACCTTCTGCTACGTCTGACCTTGCCTTTGCCTTGTCCTTGTGTCCCGCGCCAGTCTCAGCCGCCAGAGGGGTTGAGTTACTACCGGGTGGAGTTGCAACCTGGGGGTTACCTGGTGAAAACCAGTAACCCCTTAGATTCCGTTCCCCTGGTACAGTCCACGCCATCGCCTCTCTGGCACAGAGGATCCACTACCAGTATCCTCCCCACATACCAGTGGGGAGGAAAGACCCTCACCTGTGGTTTTTTCTCCAAAACCTTTTCTCCTGCAGAGAAAAATTACTCTATTGGCGACCGAGAACTCTTGGCCATCAAGTTGGCGCTTGAGGAGTGGAGACATCTCTTAGAAGGATCCGTTCACCCCATCATCATCTATACGGACCATAAAAACTTGTCCTATCTTCAATCTGCACAGCGATTGAATCCACGCCAAGCTAGAGGGTTGTTTTTTGCCCGCTTCAATTTTGAAATACTTTTTCGTCCTACCGACAAAAATGTCAGGGCTGATGCTCTATCACGTTCCACCGATGTCTCCGAATCTGAAACTCTTCCTCAGCACATTATTCCTCCTGAGTGCCTTATCTCCTCTGCTCCTACCACCCTTGTGCAAATTCTCCCTTCTCTTCGTATTCCCAACTCTTTCCCTGTTTCTCTTCTTAAACCTCTCATACTTAACCGTTATTCTCCCAAGGTCACTGTTCCTGCTCCTGTTTCTGGCTCCTCTCCTCCTCTGTCAAAGAGATCTTCGCCTCCAAGGTCGTCCGAGGTAAAAGATTTTTTTAATTGATTGGGAGAATTGTGGTCCAGAAGAGAGGTCCTGGGGACCTGAGGCCAACATTCTTGACAAAGAGCTCGTCCGCAGATTCCTGGGCTCCGAAAGGAGGGGGAGACCAAAGGGTGGGGCACTGTTACGCTGAGCGCTCCGGGTCCCTGTTCCTCCCCGGAGCGCTCGCGGCGTTCTTCTGTGTGCTGCACCCCGGTCAGACCCGCTGACCGGGAGCGCTGCTCTAGTATTCTCGGCTGTGATGTGATCCTCGTGGCGGTACGCGCCCGCCCGCGGGTCGCATCCCAATCCTCTCACCTGCCCTGTCCTCCTTCTGTTCCGTCCCAACGCGCGCATGCCGGCTCTCTGAAATTTAAAGGGTCAGTGCACCACTAATTGGTGCCTGGCCCAATCAAGTGTAATCACTCCCATTCCTATAAAAACCTACTTCCCCTTCCTGTCCTTGCCGGATCTTGTTGCCTTTGAGCCAGTGAAAGCATTTTTGTGAGCCCTTTGCCTGTGTATCCAGACCCTTGCTGTTGACCCTGACTACGAACCATTGCCACCTGCCCTGACCTTCTGCTACGTCTGACCTTGCCTTGGCCTTGTCCTTGTGTCCTGCGCCAGTCTCAGCCGCCAGAGGGGTTGAGTCGCTACCAGGTGGAATGACCTGGGAGTTACCTGCCGCAGCAAGTCCATCCCGCTTTGCGGCAGGCTCTGGTGAAAACCAGTAACCCCTTAGATTTCGTTCCCCTGGTACGGCCCACACCATTGCCTCTCTGGCACAGAGTGTCCACTACCAGTATCCTCCCCACATACCAGTCCGGATCCTGACAATAGATAGATAGATGTGAGATTGATAGAAATATATGAGATAGATATGAGATAAATAGATAGATAGATAAGAGATAGATTGATATGAGAGAGATAGATATGAGAGAGATAGGTATATAGCCCATTCATTTCATAGACCCTCACGATACAAGCCCCTTCATCTCAGATCACTGAATTTCAGTCTGTAATAACTTATAATGGCCGACTTCCCTGGAGCTTCTGACAGTCATGGTGAAGGGGTCGGCTGTGTACGTTCCTTGGATGGGATAACATCTAGTAGCTGCATCTTTACAAGTGTTGTGCTTATGTAGTGTCCCCTGGAGACGCTCCCCTTGACTCTACTACCAATAGACGGGGTTGGGGGGGGGGGGCGTGTAGAAGACCAGACGGGCTGTCAGCCGGCCACAACATCTGGAGGAACAAGCTGTAACTAAGAACATCTGGTCCTGTGGAGGCTCAGAGGCTTCAAGTGGTTGTGAAATCTCTTCTGCAGGTGTCTCCTTACAGGTCACATGATGAGATACCAGGACGGTTTACACTGTGATCTCTGGTGACAACTGGGGCCAAAATGACAACACTGGTAGCCAAAGCAGCTCCACAGTGTGAGGATGCCAAACACCATCCCAAATCTCAGCTCACCTGAGGTGGACTAACAATTCATAAATATGTGCACCCTGGAGTGACTATTGTAGATTCGGGGTATTTGGCTGCTCAAGGACCAGTTATGTACTTTCCTGCGATGATAGTCTCACCATAACCATCACCCTTCCTAACAGTGTAATGACTGGCCTATAAGGGGTGGCCCCACATGTCGGTAGCTTACCCTCCTTTCTCCCCAGGTACACAATTGTACTGACGCGTTTCTTCTTTATTTGAAAAAGCCGCGTCAGGGGACAATAAAGTGTAAAATAGAGTAATGGCAAACCATCAGCTGAAGTCCACAACTAAAAAACTGTATAGGATATAGACACTATATAGGCAGCAATTGTATAGGCAGCAAATTGGTTGATAATTGAGGTCTTCATTGACATATTAAGCAGTAATATACCTGCATTGCCTTTGACATGTGTTCAGACCAGATAGTAGATCACATGATAATGCAGTAGCAGGTGACCCCCTAATATCTGGTGAACTCTTGTTATTCCTTTAATACCAAATAAGCTCTAAATTCTAATTCGGGTCCATTAATAATTTTGATAGATACCTAATAAAGAGCAAGTTTCCATAGAGAGTTTTTGTGATCACTCTAGACCAAAATCATTGATATACAGTATATACTGTTACTATGTACTACTATGCACAACAATATATCTAATATAATACTACCTCCTATATACAAGAATATAACTACTATAATACTGCTCCTATATACAAGAATATAACTAATTTAATACTGCTCCTATATACAGGAATATAACTACTAAAATACTGCTCCCTATATACAAGAATATAACTACTATAATACTGTTCCTATATACAAGAATATAACTACTAAATTACTGCTCCTATATACAAGAATATAACTATTATAATACTGCTCCTATAAACAAGAATATAACTATTATTCTACTGCTCCTATATACAAGAATATAACTACTATAATACTGCTCCTATATACAAGAATATAACTACTATAATACTGCCTCCTATAAACAAGAATATACTATTATTCTACTGCTCCTATATACAAGAATATAACTACTATAATACTGCCTCCTATATACAAGAATATAACTGGTATAATACTGCTTCTATCTACAAGAATATAACTACTATAATACTGCTCCTATGTACAAGAATATAACTATAGAACTACAATAATACCGCCCCCTATATGCTCTGTTGAGGGCCATCCTGTGGAGATGACTGGGTTGTAGACGTCTCATTGTTCTTCTATAAACTCTTATTCCCTGAGATTTTAGGATCCTACAAACTAATGGAGCAGGAATTTAACCCTCTGACTGCCTTTCCTGTTCGGGGGGGGGGGGGGGGGGTTGGTTACATCAGTAACATCTCGGGTCCATAATCCGTCTCTTTGCTTTCTTTGGACTTATACTCTGGAGTTACCGTCACTCACTGATAGGACAAATAACCTTGGAGCTAACCCTGGGAGGTGTAAGTGTACGGGCTGATGAGAGAGACGTGAGGCACACCAATCCCCTGGACGCCTCCAGATCTCGTTCTCATGAGGTGACATCACGGCCCCTATAGAACTACTTCTAAGAGGATTTAGAAAATATTCCAAATTTTTCATCTTGACATCCTTATTGACCCCCCCCCCCCCCCCCCACATTCCCAACGGATGTAACTAGCCTTAAGTGCAAGTGTTTCCTTTACCTCTGGGGCAACTAGGGCCAAAATAATTCTATACCACCACCAGAGATCCTCCACTCTCACCCACTATGCTACCACCAGAGATCCTCTACTGTCACCCAATATGCTACCACCAGAGATCCTCTACTGTCAACCAATATGCTACCACCAGAGATCCTCTACTGTCACCTACTATGCTACCATCAGAGATCCTCTACTGTCACCCACTATGCTACCACCGGAGATCCTCTACTGTCACCCAATATGCCACCACCAGAGATCCTCCACTGTCACCCACTATGCTCCCACCAAAGATCCTCCACTGTCACCCAATATGCTACCACCAAAGATCCTCTACAGTCACCCACTATGCTACCACCAGAGATCCTTTACTGTCACCCACTATGCTACCACCAGAGATCCTCTACTGTCACCCACTATGCTACCACCAGAGATCCTCTACTGTCACCCACTATGCTACCACCAGAGATCCTCTACTGTCACCCACTATGCAACCACCAGAGATCCTCTACTGTCACCCACTATGCCACCACCAGAGATCCTCTACTGTCACCCACTATGCTACCACCAGAGATTCTTTACTGTCACCCGCTATGCTACCACCAGAGATCCTCTACTGTCACCCAATATGCTACCACCAAAGATCCTCCACTGTCACCCACTATGCTATCACCAGAGATCCTTTACTGTCACTCACTATGCTACCACCAGAGATCCTCTACTGTCACCCACTATGCTACCACCAGAGATCCTCTACTGTCACCCACTATGCTACCACCAGAGATTGAGTACTGTCACCCACTATGCCACCACCAAAGATCCTCTACTGTCACCAACTATGTCACCCAAGAGATCCTCTACTGTCACCCACTATGCTACCACCAGAGATCCTCTACTGTCACCCAATATGCTACCACCAGAGATCCTCTACTGTCACCCACTATGCCACCACCAAAAATCCTCTACTGTCACCTACTATGCTACCACCAGAGATCATCTACTGTCACCCACTATGCTACCACAAGAGATCATCTACTGTCACCCACTATGCTACCACCAAAGAACCTCTACTGTCACCCACTATGCTACCACAAGAGATCTTCTACTGTCACAAACTATGCTACCACCAAAGCTCTTCTACTGTCCCCCACTATGCCACCAAAGATCCTCTACTGTCATCAACTATGCCACCAGATATTCTCTACTGTCACCCACTATGCTACCACCAAAAATCCTCCACTGTCCCCCACTATGCCACCACCAAAGATCCTCTACTGTCACCCACTATGCTACCACCAGAGATCCTCTACTGTCACCCACTATGCTACCACCAGAGATCCTCTACTGTCACCCACTATGCAACCACCAGAGATCCTCTACTGTCACCCACTATGCCACCACCAGAGATCCTCTACTGTCACCCACTATGCTACCACCAGAGATTCTTTACTGTCACCCGCTATGCTACCACCAGAGATCCTCTACTGTCACCCAATATGCTACCACCAAAGATCCTCCACTGTCACCCACTATGCTATCACCAGAGATCCTTTACTGTCACTCACTATGCTACCACCAGAGATCCTCTACTGTCACCCACTATGCTACCACCAGAGATCCTCTACTGTCACCCACTATGCTACCACCAGAGATTGAGTACTGTCACCCACTATGCCACCACCAAAGATCCTCTACTGTCACCAACTATGTCACCCAAGAGATCCTCTACTGTCACCCACTATGCTACCACCAGAGATCCTCTACTGTCACCCAATATGCTACCACCAGAGATCCTCTACTGTCACCCACTATGCCACCACCAAAAATCCTCTACTGTCACCTACTATGCTACCACCAGAGATCATCTACTGTCACCCACTATGCTACCACAAGAGATCATCTACTGTCACCCACTATGCTACCACCAAAGAACCTCTACTGTCACCCACTATGCTACCACAAGAGATCTTCTACTGTCACAAACTATGCTACCACCAAAGCTCTTCTACTGTCCCCCACTATGCCACCAAAGATCCTCTACTGTCATCAACTATGCCACCAGATATTCTCTACTGTCACCCACTATGCTACCACCAAAAATCCTCCACTGTCCCCCACTATGCCACCACCAAAGATCCTCTACTGTCACCCACTATGCTACCACCAGAGATCCTCCACTGTCACCCACTATGCCACCAGAGATACTCTACTGTCACGCACTATGCTACCACCAGAGATCCTCTACTGTCACGCACTATGCTACCACCAGAGATACTCTACTGTCACGCACTATGCTACCACCAGAGATCCTCTACTGTCACCCACTATGCTACCACCAGAGATCCTCTACTGTAACCCACTATGCTACCACCAGAGATCCTCTACTGTCACCCACTATGCTACCACCAAAGATCCTCTACTGTCAGCCATTAAGCTATTACCAGAGATCCTCTATTGTCACGCACTATGCCACCAAAGATCCTCCACTGTCATCCACTATGCTACCATAACGGATCCTCTACTGTCACCCCCTATGCTACCACCACCACTGTCACCAACTATGTCACCCAAGAGATCCACCACTGTCACCCACTATGCTACCACCAGAGATCGACTACTGCCACCTACTATGCTACCACGAAAGATCCTCTACTGTCACTCACTATGCTACCACCAAAGATCCTCTACTGTCACCCGCTATGCTACCACCAGAGATCCTCTACTGTCACCCACTATGCTACCACAAGAGATCCTCTACTGTCACCCACTATGCTACCACCAGAGATCCTCTACTGTCACCCACTATGCTACCACCAAAGATCCTCTACTGTCAGCCATTAAGCTATTACCAGAGATTCTCTATTGTCACGCACTATGCCACCAAAGATCCTCCACTGTCATCCACTATGCTACCATAACGGATCCTCTACTGTCACCCCCTATGCTACCACCACCACTGTCACCAACTATGTCACCCAAGAGATCCACCACTGTCACCCACTATGCTACCACTAGAGATCGACTACTGCCACCTACTATGCTACCACCAAAGATCCTCTACTGTCACTCACTATGCTACAACCAAAGATCCTCTACTGTCACCCGCTATGCTACCACCAGAGATCCTCTACTGTCACCCACTATGCTACCACAAGAGATCCTCTACTGTCACCCACTATGCTACCACCAGAGATCCTCTACTGTCACCCACTATGCTACCACCAGAGATCCTCTACTGTCACCCACTATGCTACCACCAGAGATCCACCACTGTCACCCACAATGCTGGGGTATTCCCATGCGGAATACACCTGACTTCCTGACCTGTCAGGTGGATGTCACCTAGCGGTTCTGCTCCAGGCTCACTATCCAGGTTTTAATGTGTTATTAATTGCACTTTAATGTATTGTAAATGGACTTTTATGCTGTTGTGCCCTAAGATGCTAAGTGGATCACATTCTTGTTTCAGCCAATCAGGGCTGCTGCCCTGCCTTCCTCAAGTCTGCTAGACTGGGTGGAGTCAGTCAGTGTCTAGTGAGGAGGAGAAGAGAGCGGAGGTCACCTCTAGACTTCACCTGTGGACCTGTACCTCACCACATGAGGACAGGCCTAAAGAAATCCAGTTGTAACATTAATCTGTTCAGGGTGACAGCAACTTCACAGGATCCTGACGACCATGTTTTCTACTCCAGTCAGAAGCAAGTCTGCAGTGGGGAGAAGAGCCAAGAGAGCCCACAGACCCCATTACCAAAGAGGATAACAAGAGATAGAAAGCCTCAGGCAACTCTGTTCCATAAATCTCCAGTTTTCACCTGGCCGTAAGCCCTAATTCTGGATTCCTATGTGGAGAGTAGAGTCAGTGTTGGTCAGCTCCTAAGTCTATTACAAGCTATACAGTCAAATCCAAAGCAATCTAAACCTAATTCAGCAAGCAAGATGCTTGTTAGTCAGTAGGGACTACAAGTCACATAGTGCTCTAAAGCATCTGTGATCCCTGTAGCAAACTCCAACCAACTTTGCACGATTGTTGAACTGTTCCTGTATATATTTGCAAGTTCCAGAGTAAACTTTAGTAGTGTCCGTAACCCTGAATCTGTGGTCGTCATTACCCCAGTGCTTGGCCCAGGAAGCTACTACCCTAGGAGTGTGGAGGTCACCACTACCCTGGCGTCATGAACTTTATTCCAAACATATCACAGTTATCCACCACAATGCCACCACTAGAGATCCACCACTGTCACCCACAATGGAACCACCAGAGATCCCCCACAATGTGGTGTGGTGTAACCATAATGCCAACCAACCCTTGTGCTGAACTTAGCTAGAGCACCTAATACCTTGGGGTAGGTGAGGATCTGGATTCCAACCACAGTTATGGGCAGAGGAAAGATCTGTGGGTTGGTGTTTTGTATTTGTAGGGTTGATGTGTAGATTGTAGAGAAGATGACTCCAGATGACAGAGGAGAACAGAAGAGCCCCAACCTGCTGCTCCTCTTACGTCTAGGCTGTGTTCCAAGTTCGGATAAGAAGAGCAGCCGCTGGTTTAGAAGGTCACATGTGCAGGTACTTCTCCAGTATGAGAATCTGAATCCCATCCCCTGCCCGGATCTCATTATAGTGAGGCTCCTCCCCCAGAGTAATGTGAAGACTTCACTCAATTCTTCATAACGAGGAGACGTAGTCTAAGAAGAGGGATCATGGTGTAAGGAACGTCCAGATGAGTCCGATAAACGGAGACATTTACTGTATAAATAACCGCTCCTTATTGAGCCCAAGGCCCATAATCCTCTGCTCTGAGCCTGTATACTGTCCCAGAGGAGATAAGATGAGGCCACGGCCAGGAAGGATGGACGCCAAATACCGCCCACTACAACCCCCGAACCAAAGCTAAGGAACACAACCACAACATCAATGATCAGGGGAACGTATTATAGTAGTTATATTCTTGTGTATAGGGAGCAGTATTATAGTACTATTACATTATGCGCTGCGGCCGCATACGCTGGCTCTGAGCGCATACTCCCGTTACCTGCTGCTGCCGGCGGAGCTGGGATTCGCATCGCAGGATGAGCCAGTATGCGAATCCCAGTCCGTCACTCACCAGGTGCTTCTCCTGCCCCCGCCTCTGCCTCTCTGCTCCGGCGAGCATGTCCCCGACCCCTAGGGCGCACGTGCCAGATTTTTAAGATTTAAAGGGCCAGTGCGCTCATTAGTGTAGTACACCTGTGGCTTATTGATGAATTCCTCCTCCTCCCACACTACCCTGCCAGATCTTTGTTGCCTTGAGCCTGAGAGAAATCATTCCTGTTATTGCCTTGGCGTGTATCTGATCCTTTGCTCTGTGACCTGACCTTGCTCCTCTGCCGCCTGCCTACTGACCTCCTGCTTTGTCCTGACTACACTACTGTGCCGCCTGCCCTGACCATCTACTATACTGACTACAAGCTGCCTTATCCTTCCTGTGCCTCGCATCTCCTCAACCGCCTGTGTGGTAGAGCCGTGCCAGGTGTAGTGACCTGGGTGCCGCCTTCCGCAGCAAGTCCATCCAGCTTTGCAGAGGCTCTGGTAAAAACCAGCGGCACCTTAGACTCAAGTCCCTGGTACGGTCCGAGTCATCTGCCACACAGGTCCAGCAGATCCACATCCACCGGTGTTCCTGTCTTCTGAAACGTGAGTGTTACAAGTAGTTATATTGTTGTATATAGGAGCAGTATTATAGTAGTTATATTGTTCTATGTAGGAGCAGTATTATAGTAGTTATATTGTTGTATATAGGAGGCAGTATTATAGTAGTTATATTCTTGTATATAGGAGGCAGTATTATAGTAGTTATATTCTTGTATATAGTAGCAGTGTTATTGTAGTTATATTCTTGTATATAGGGGGGCAGTATTATAGTAGTTATATTCTTTTATATAGGAGCAGTATTATAGTAGGTATATCCTTGTACATAGGAGCAGTATTATAGTAGTTCTATTCTTGTATATAGGAGCAGTATTATAGTAGTTCTATTCTTGTATATAGGAGCAGTATTATAGTAGTTATATTCTTGTATATAGGGGGCAGCATTATAGTAGTTATATTCTTGTATTTAGCAGCAGTATTATAGTAGTTATATTCTTGTATATAGGGGCAGTATTATAGTAGTTATATTCTTTTAAATAGAAGCAGTATTATAGTAGATATATTCTTGTATATAGGAGGCAGTATTTAGTAGTTATATTCTTGTATATAGGAGGCAGTATTATAGTAGTTATATTCTTGTATAAAGGAGCAGTATTATAGTAGTTATATTGTTGTATATAGGAGCAGTATTATAGTAGTTATATTCTTGTATATAGGAGGCAGTATTATAGTAGTTATATTCTTGTATATAGGAGGCAGTATTATAGTAGTTATATTCTTGTATATAGGAGGCAGTATTATAGTAGTTATATTCTTGTATATAGGAGGCAGTATTATAGTAGTTATATTCTTGTATATAGGAGCAGTATTATAGTAGTTATATTCCTGTATATGGGAGCAGTATTATAGTAGTTATATTCTTGTATATAGGAGCAGTATTATAGTAGTTATATTATTGTATATAGGAGCAGTATTATAGTAGTTATATTCTTGTATTTAGGAGCAGTATTATAGTAGTTATATTCTTGTATATAGGAGCAGTATTATAGTAGTTATATTCTTGTATATAGGGGGCAGTATTATAGTAGTTATATTCTTGTATATAGGAGCAGTATTATAGTGGTTATATTCTTGTATATAGGAGCAGTGTTATAGTAGTTATATTCTTGTATATAGGGAACAGTATTATAGTAGTTATATTCTTGTATATAGGAGGCAGTATTATAGTAGTTATATTCTTGTATATAGGAGCAGTATTATAGTAGTTATATTATTGTATATAGGAGCAGTATTATAGTAGTTATATTCTTGTATTTAGGAGCAGTATTATAGTAGTTATATTCGTGTATATATAAGGGGCAGTATTATAGTAGTTATAGTCTTCTACATTAGGGGAAGTATTAAGAGTCAGGAATAGCAGGATAGGAGTGATACTTGTTCCCCCAGTGATCAGTGATATATTAGTATTATTTGCATGTTATATGGTAATGAGCAGCAGATTTGGTGTTGACATGTGACTCCCTCCATACTACATTGTCTGTGGTCTCCTTGTTGGGGCTCTGGATCCAGGGAGGCCACATGTCAGGAGCGTGGCTGGGATTGTCTGTAGTTTTGCGGTCAATATGATTTCATATAAATAATAACAATGTGTCCGACTTTAAACATACGAAACACATTATAATTCTGGAAACTATTTTCTATTTTAAGTTTAATTTAACATAAAAATAGAAAAATAACATAGAAGATCAGATCCTGAGAGCTGGAGTACAGAGTGGCTTTGTTTATATAGTTTATCCTCAGTCACATCCAGAGCTGCACTCACTATTCTGCTGATTTTCTGTCAGCTCTCAGGCTGCTCAGCCTTATTTATCTCGGTCAATCTTCTGGTGGCTCAGTTTAGAAGAAGACTGGATCCAGGAAAAAACTTCCATATAAACTGTTACACATAGTCCACACCACATGTACAGATGTGCGGCAGGCCTGACATGTTTCGGTCCACTGACATTAATCAGGGTGTATGACTTAGGTCTGTGGACTAAAACACGACAGGCCATTCCATTAACATAGGGGTTTTTTTTGGTCATTTTGTTTTGTTATATAGTGCAGCATAGGCTATTGTTAGATAATAATGTAGAGGTTTTGTGTATGCCTTATGTTTACCTATTTTAGCTGATGAGGCAGGCATGGGGGTGTGGTGTCCCGGTACAGGACATGTCCTGTCCCTTTTGTCTGGAGTCCCCTCAGCCAGAGTCCCTCCATGATAATGGAATCTCCTGAAGGGCTAACCCCTAGTCGCCTCTTATTATTGTGATATTTAATGTGTATATTTATATATTTAATTCATATAGGATACCTATGTATAGGACCTTAGAGGTCACGTGCCTTTAATTTATGTTATGCTATGGTTTAAGGACCTTTGTGTCATGTGTCATACCCATAGTTCCTTAGGTCAGGACTGACAGGTCTGGCTGGCCAATGAGCTTTGTCCCGCACTCTTGATATATAAGGGGCTGCTGCCACTTAATTCTCTCTCTTAGCTCCTGCTCTTAGTTCCGGACTACTAAGCAGCACTAATCTCAGCACAAATCATCAATTCATGTTAGGCCTGAAGCCTTATCTTCCACAGCCACTAAACCGTGAGTTATCCAGCTCAAAACTACTAAAATCCTGAGTGACTACTGCAACTCATTTATCTTCAAACCAGTAACACAGTGACTAGCAAATCAAAGCTCATGGCACTCAGAAGTCCCAGAAAACCTGTGAGGAACCTGAACTACGGTCCTCTATACAAAGACTGTTTTGTTTTGTGCAGTTGCATAAAATATGCAGTAAAGTTTATTCCGGTTTTCATCAAATATCTGCTGTGGACATTCAATTATTTCTCCCTACCGTATCTGGGACGGTTGGCGGTGGGACCACTACTCTAAGGAAACCGCATCCTGGCATCACGACAACATAGGGTTAATACCAGCATACCCTACACTAGTACCTGCACCATCTAGTCACCACAGGGGTTTTTAGCCATACTGATTACAATTCCATCATTGAAACGATTTCCCAATGCTGGCTACATCTCTCATGAATCCTCTTGCTTTGCAAGGAAAGAGAGGGTGCAGAGTCTGATCACTACACCTGGTCATCTCATTAGGCTGCTGGTGCTGGAGGTCACCCAGGTGAACTGAGTAGGTTGGGCTCTGTTTACATCATGTGCAGTTTTGATGCGTTTTCTTATTCAAAGTTTTAAAAAAACATTTTGTTATTAGAAGTTATATGACCTAAAATGACAACTTATGTGTTTTATGAATATTTGATGTCTTCAGGCTGTGTTCACACTTTGCATTTTTGGAATTCTTCTTTTCTTTTGACAACTTTTTTGCAGTGACTTTTGCAAAATCACTATAAAAATTATGCATATATTTATTTCTGGTATCTCTACTACTATGTATCCTGATTCAACAGCAGCAGTATACAGAAAGAGCTGGAGAAAAGGTTTATAGCTACTATATATACTGATACCATAGAGAAAGCGGCAGCAGTATACAGATAGAGCTGGAGGGGAGGTGTATAACTACTATATATCCTGATCCCATAGAGATAACAGCAGTATACAGATGAAGCTGGAGGGGAGCTGTATAACTACTACATATCCTGATTCCATAGAGATAGCAGCAGTATACAGATAGAGCTAGAGGGGAGGTGTATAACTACTATATATCCTGATCCCATAGAGATAGTGGCAGCAGTATACATACAGAACTGGAGGGGATGCATATAACAACTATATATCCTGATTCCATAGAGATAGCAGTAAACAGATAGAGCTAAGGGGAGGTGTATAATTACTAAATATCCTGATCCCATAGAGATAGCAGTATACAGATAGAGCAGGAGGGGAGGTTTATAACTACTATATATACTGATTCCATAGAGATAGCAGCAGTATACAGATAGGGATGGAAGGGGAGGGGTATAACTTCAATATATCCTGATCCCATAGAGATAGTAGCAGTATACAGATAGAGCAGGAGGGGAGGTTTATAATTACTATATATCCTGATTCCATAGAGATGGTAGTAGTATACAGATAGAGCAGGAGAATAAGTGTGGAGTATCCTGTAGCTCTGATGATAAGCTGATCTCTGATGATAGCAGATTTATGGGGTCCCTGTGGGGGATGTGTTAGGATCTATTTCTCCCTGTGATCAGTCAACTCCAGCCATGTTAATTATCAGACAGATTTAATGCACATGTATCGATACAGATGGATGTTCTCTTACAAGCAGAGAAACAGCTCCGCAGAAGAAAATCATACCCCAAAATAGATTATAGCTCTTTTATATGGCAACACTCTAAGTGTAAGTTCATTGGCTAAGGAAACCCCGGTGGCTCATAGTGTTAAACTTTATTACCAATCACAGGGTTTATTTCCCTAATATCCATGCCTTGCCCAATGCCTTAGGAGATATGTGAGTAGAAGTTGTAAGTGTAGAAGGTCACCTAAAAAGAGGAGATGAGGAGATGGGGGCACTAGGTCCTGTGCTGTGGGGTTGTGAGGGTCATTGTGTCTGGCAGCCTAATATTACCTATTGTTTGTGGGCCCAAGTCCCCTAAATGGGCATAGGACATCTGTAGGAAGTGGTACTAGGGGCGCCACTGGCTTATTGAGGCTACCTTTATAGAAATTACCAGGAGGCACTAAACAAGACCCATCTTGACAAGACGTTTCAGTAGAGGAACAAAACTTAAGGAAGATTATTTCCTATTTTTGGGTGAAAAATGAAACCACATGTCTCAAGATTAAAGACCCCAACTGACGGCAGGACCGAGCCTTGAAAACCCCCAGACTGGATGGCGTTAAAGAATGCATCGGCCTGGGCTGGAATGTTCAATGTTGTGCCGTAAAGAAGGGTTTGTCGTGGTTCTGGTGGCATGGGAATAGCAGAGGCTTCTTCCAATGCCGTTTCCGCAGTCATGTGGATCAAGTTTAGCATCTTTTAGAGACGTTCTCAGATTTACAGACAGAGGTTATTGTACAATACGAGACCAGAGGGGCCATTTTATTCTGTATTTAGTACTTGGTGACAAGCGCCAAAGAAAGTCATGAAGAATCTTAACACAATGGAAAACATTTGCCTGTGACATTAGGATTCTAAACAGAATCTCATTATGGACATCCTGGCCCAGATGGTCATGACCAAAGAGGCCAAAGAGCCCCATAGCTGTAGAAAAATGGGGCTCCCTCACCCGATCCATCCCACCTCACACAGATGGACCCAGGAGCCTCTCTCTGCTTCCATAATCTTCTAGGGGTGAAGACTAATCTGATCTCTGACTCTTCCCATTTCTCCTGATCATCTCTGAGATTTCTCCACCTTGATCAGAGTCACCTGAGGAAAATTCAGCTGATTGGACAAGACACAGTCAAGTCTATATATCAGAACATACACCAAGCCATGAGGGGGAAAGAACTGCATGAAGAGCTCAGAAACAGGAATGTGTGGAGCCACAGATCTGGGGAAAGGGACAAAAACATTTCTGCTGCGCTTACATGAAAGAAGGAGAAGAAATAACCAGGTCTCTTCTTAGAGCTGCTGCCCCACCAAGCTAAGTAATCAGGGGAGAAGAGAGGAGACCGAGAACACAATGGTCACTATGGCTGAGCCCCAAAGATTCTGTGTTCAGATGGGAGAAATATACAGAAGGTCCAGAACCATCACTGCAGCTTCCACAATCTAGGCTTTATGGCAGAAAGAAGCCTCTTCACAGTAAAAAAAAAAAAAAAAAAAAAGTGCAAAAACACCAAAAAGACTCTCAGACTGTGAGAAACAAGATTTCCTGGTCTGATGAAGCCAAGATTAAACTTTTTGACCTCAAATCTAAGCAACATGACTGGAGGAAACCAGGCACTGCTCATCACCTGCCCAATACCATCCTACAGTGATCATGGTGGGGGCAGCATCATGTCTGGAGGAAACCAGGTACTGCCCATTACCTGCCCAATAATATCCCTACAGTGATCATGGTGGAGGCAGCATCATGTCTGGAGCAAACCAGGCACTGCCCATCACCTGCCCAATACCATCCCTACAGTGATCATGGTGGAGGCAGCATCATGTCTGGAGGAAACCAGGTACTGCCCATCACCTGCTCAATACCATCCCTACAGTAATCATGGGGGGGGCAGCATCATGTCTGGGGGAAACCAGGTACTGCCCATCACGTGCCCAATACCATCCCTACAGTGATCATGGTGGGGGCAGCATCATGTCTGGGGGAAACCAGGTACTGCCCATCACCTGCCCAATACCATCCCTACAGTGATCATGGTGGGGGCAGCATAAATGTATAGAGGAAACCAGGTACTGCCCATCACGTGCCCAATACCATCCCTACAGTGATCATGGTGGGGGCAGCATCATGTCTGGGGGAAACCAGGTGCTGCCCATCACCTGCTCAATACCATCCCTACAGTGATCATGGTGGGGGCAGCATAAATGTATAGAGGAAACCAGGTACTGCCCATCATCTGCCCAATACATCCCTACAGTGATCATGGTGGGGGCAGCATCATGTCTGGAGGAAACCAGGTACTGCCCATCAACTGCCCAATACCATCCCTACAGTGATCATGGTGGAGGCCGCATAATGTCTGGGGGAAACCAGGTACTGCCCATCACCTGCCCAATACCATCCTTACAGTGATCATGGTGGGGACAGCATCATGTCTGGGGGAAACCAGGTACTGCCCATCACCTTCCCAATACCATCCCTACTGAGCCCAATAGGGCATCTCTGGAGAGACCTGACAATGGCTTCACCGACGGTCTCCATCCAACCTGACAGAGCTGAGAGGATCTGCAGAGAAGAATGGAGGAAAATCCCCAAATCCAGGTGTGTAAACCTTGTGGCCTCATCCCCAAGAAGACTGGAGGCTGGAATCACTGCCAAAGGGGCTTCAACTAAATCCTGAGTAAGGGGTATGAATACTTATGTACCTACAAGATTATAGTTTTCTTTTTAATATATTTGAAAACCAATGTAAAGTAGTGTTTTCCCATCCTCAGGGTATAGAAGTGGAGCCTGTCAGGACAGGTATGCTGCCACCACCCTCGGCCTCCTCCCAATCCTCCATGTTGTCCCCACCGCCCCAGGACAGGCTTCCCTCACACACTTCCTGGTTACACAGGATCCCAGACACTCGCGTCTTTCTTTCTGAGCCAACATTTCCGATCCACCATCGAGAGAACATGGAACAAAATTTACAAAATGTTCTTTTTTCATGTTCGTGTTCATGGCTAATAATGTGTCATTGTGCGGAGGAACATGGAGGAGGAATTTTATTACAAGACGCCCTGAGACCTGAGGACAGAAGATCCTTCACACATCTCCAAAGGTTATATATATGTGATGGGGAGGATACAACTCTATTATCTATCTATCTATTATCTATCTATCTGTGACGAGGGTGTGATGAAGGCAGATGTTATTACCCTAGGGGCAGAGGGCATTGTGTTCGTGACGCCAGGGCATGGTTTAACCTCTGCACTACCCGAAGGTATACCGCTGGATCCCCGGCTAGGCACTCCGACTCCAAGTCAACAACGGCAGCTTTACTTAGGCAGACAGGTGTAATAGTTTTGACAGCTCAGTTAGTTCCAAGAAAGTGACCAGTGACTTCAGAGACCTTAGGGCTCGCTGGGACTTGCAGTGGATTTGGACAATTTGCTGCAGGCCCACGCTAATTGTACACAGACTGTTCTTGACTGACTTCCCCCCGTTTGTAGCTTACCAGGTTTTGATGTTCACCTGTGGGGCAGTAGACTTGTGGATGCGTGACTGCGTGGTCGGCCTTAGGTCTCCTCCGGACACCAGACACTCTCAGGACTTGACCTCACTGTTCCTCAGCAGCAACTACACAAGAGACTGAACTAGCTCCTCCCAGGGTTTATATGGGGGAGACTCTGGAGGGGGTCCTATAGGTCACCCTATAAGTCACCTGATCAACGGTTCCTTCCTTGGTTACAGCACTTAGCAACATTATTTAAAGGCACATAACAGTGTAATGGCATTATAATAAACAACACAATGTATAATTAACCATTTGTATGACATACAATATAGAGGGACTTAGGGGACACCGAAATAGAGTCCACCTGACAGAACAGCAAGGGTACAGGGGTGCAACTCCTGTACTGGGCCACCACATATCCATCTTTCTCATATCTATCTATTAATCTATCCATCTTATATCTATCTCAATCTCATATCTATCTCATATCTATCTCTCATATCTATCTATCTATATATACATATATATATATATATATATATATATAGCTCTTATCTATCTAGCCATCTATCTCATATCTATCTATCTATCTCATATCTATCTATCTATCTCATATCTATATCTATGTATCTATCTTATATCTATCTATCTATCTCATATCTATTTATCTATCTATCTCATATCTATCTATCTCATATCTATCTGTCTCATATCTAATCTATCTCATATCTATCTCATATCTATCTGTCTCATATCTAATCTATCTATCTATCATATCTATCTGTCTGTCTATACAATAAGCATAAAGGAAGCAGCACACCCAGGCAGCAATAAATGGAAATCAACAGAGCTTTATTTGCCCATGTTCACAGTGCAACGTTTCAACGGTATCACACCATCTGTTTCAATCTGTCTATCTATCTACAACTGTGTGATTGTGTGTGTGTGCAGCAGAGCTGAGTGTGTGATTGTGTGTATCCAGCAGAGATGAGTGTGCGACTGTGTATGCAGCAGAGCTGAGTGTGTGATTGTGTGTATGCAGCAGAGCTAAGTGTGTGATCGTGTGTATCCAGCAGAGATGAGTTTGTAATTGTGTGTATGCAGCAGAGCTAAGTGTGTGATTGTGTGTATCCAGCAGAGATGAGAGTGTGATTGTGTGTATGCAGCAAAGCTGAGTGTGTGATCGTGTGTATGCAGCAGAGCTGAGTGTGTGCGTGGTCATGCCTACACATAATCACACATTTAGTTCAGCTCCATACACATGTTGCACACTAATTTCTGCTACATGTACATGATTACACACTCAACTCTGGTACATGTACACAATGTTTACCAACCAGCGTGCCTCCAGCTGTTGCAAAACTGCAACACCCAGCATGCCAAGTTTTGCAACACTTGGAGGCATTCTGGTTGGTAAACACTGATATAGAGGTAATGGGACAGATTGTTCAGCAAAATTACATATTTTTTAAACCCAGATATTGTGTACTTTATAAAGATTTATGATTTTACTATTGTGCAGAGTTTTGTTCGGCGCACACTGCTGCTCCGGCTCTTCTAGCTATGTGAGCAGTGTACAGTGGGAAAACGCCACAGCTCTATGAAAAGTGTGCGGTAGAGAAAGAGTGCACGGTAGAGCCGGGGGGGGGGGCTTTCTATATTTGCGCAAAATTTATCAAAGGACGCGCGCAACTTTTGTATATTTTGAGCAAGAGTGTAAATTAGACAAGAAGTGTAAAGGGGCAGATCTGTGTCTACAATAGACACCTAATGATAAATCTTCCCCATGATCATTATTCTAAACCACGACTGGAGGAACATTTAGCATAAAAGGACATAAATGGATCAGAACCTTATAAATATAAAATCATATTCAGTCCCTGACAAAGAGGAGGAATAAACAGAATATTATTAATGAAGCAGCCACAACGTGATGGAGAAACCGCTGCGCCCTTATACCTCAGCTGAGTGACATGACAAGAACTATTTCTAATATAAGCCGGTCACATGATTAGTCATGTCAGCGCTGTCACCTCTCATTGTTCCTGCACCCGGCAACTGAGTGCAAAGATTTCCATGTCATCTTATAATGATTTCATGTGTAATAACTCAAAGAATCACATAACCCTAATAGTATATCCTGACAGGAGAGCAACCTGCAGAGAATATATACAGAGCTATGTAATCACCTACTATAATACTGCCCCTATGTATACAAATATAACTACTATAATACTACTTCTATATACAAGAATATAACTACTATAATACTGCTCCTATATACAAGAATATAACTACTATAATACTGCTCCTATATACAAGAATATAACTACTATAATACTGCTCCTATATACAAGAATATAACTACTATAATACTGCCCCTATATACAAGAATATAACTACTATAATACTGCTCCTATATACAAGAATATAACTACTATAATACTGCTCCTATATACAAGAATATAACTACTATAATACTGCTCCTATATACAAGAATGTAACTACTATAATACTGCTCCTATATACAAGAATATAACTACTATAATACTGCTCCTATATACAAGAATGTAACTACTATAATACTGCTCCTATATACAAGAATATAATTACTATAATACTGCTCCTATATACAAGAATATAACTACTATAATACTGCTCATATATACAAGAATATAACTACTATAATACTGCCTCCTATATACAAGAATATAACTACTATAATACTGCTCCTATATACAAGAATATAACTACTATAATACTGCTCCTATATACAAGAATATAACTACTATAATACTGCTCATAGATACAAGAATATAACTACTATAATACTGCCTCCTATATACAAGAATATAACTACTATAATACTGCCTCCTATATACAAGAATATAACTACTATAATACTGCTCCTATATACAAGAATATAACTACTAAAATACTGCTCCTATATACAAGAATATAACTACTATAATACTGCTCCTATATACAAGAATATAACTACTATAATACTGCTCCTATATACAAGAATATATCTACTATAATACTGCCTCCTATATACAAGAATATAACTACTATAATACTGCTCCTATATACAAGAATATAACTACTATAATACTGCTCCTATATACAAGAATATAACTACTATAATACTGCCTCCTATATACAAGAATATAACTACTATAATACTGCCTCCTATTTACAAGAATATAACTACTATAATACTGCTTCCTATATACAAGAATATAACTACTATAATACTGCCTCCTACATACAAGAATATAACTACTATAATACTGTCTCCTATATATAAGAATACAACTACTATAATACTGCCTCCTATATATAAGAATATAATTACTATAATACTCCCCCTATATACAAGAATATAGCTACTATAATACTCCCCTTATATACAAGAATATAACTACTATAATACTGCTCCTATATACAAGAATATAACTACTATAATACTGCTCCCTATATACAAGAATATATCTACTTTAAGACTGCTCCTATATACAAGAATATAACTACTATAATACTGCTTCCTATATACAAGAATATAACTACTATAATACTGCCTCCTATATACAAGAATATAACTACTATAATACTGCTCCTATATACAAGAATATAACTACTATAATACTGCTCCTATATACAAGAATATAACTACTATAATACTGCTCCTATATACAAGAATATAACTACTATAATACTGCTCCTATATACAAGAATATAACTACTATAATATTGCTCCTATATACAAGAATATAACTACTATAATACTGCCTCCTATATACAAGAATATAACTACTATAATACTGCTTCCTATATACAAGAATATAACTACTATAATACTGCCTCCTATATACAAGAATATAACTACTATAATACTGTCTCCTATATATAAGAATATAACTACTATAATACTGCCTCCTATATATAAGAATATAACTACTATAATACTCCCCCTATATACAAGAATATAACTACTATAATACTCCCCTTATATACAAGAATATAACTACTATAATACTGCTCCTATATACAAGAATATAACTACTATAATACTGCCTCCTATATACAAGAATATAACTACTATAATACTGCTCCTATATGCAAGAATATAACTACTATAATACTGCTCCCTATATAAAAGAATATAACTACTATAATACTGCCTCCTATATACAAGAATATAACTACTATAATACTGCTCCTATATACATGAATATAACTACTATAATACTACCTCCTATATAAAAAATATAACTACTATAATACTGCTCCTATATACAAGAATATAACTACTATAATATTGCTCCTATATACAAGAATATAACTACTATAATACTGCCTCCTATATACAAGAATATAACTACTATAATACTGCTTCCTATATACAAGAATATAACTACTATAATACTGCCTCCTATATACAAGAATATAACTACTATAATACTGTCTCCTATATATAAGAATATAACTACTATAATACTGCCTCCTATATATAAGAATATAACTACTATAATACTCCCCCTATATACAAGAATATAACTACTATAATACTCCCCTTATATACAAGAATATAACTACTATAATACTGCTCCTATATACAAGAATATAACTACTATAATACTGCCTCCTATATACAAGAATATAACTACTATAATACTGCTCCTATATGCAAGAATATAACTACTATAATACTGCTCCCTATATAAAAGAATATAACTACTATAATACTGCCTCCTATATACAAGAATATAACTACTATAATACTGCTCCTATATACATGAATATAACTACTATAATACTACCTCCTATATAAAAAATATAACTACTATAATACTACCTCCAATGAATATATTATAACTACTATAATACTGTTCCTATGTACGGTATAATATATATGACTTTAATATAATCTGCAGTGTGTTATACTCCGGTTGTTGGATGGATACAGGCGGTGACATTTTTGGGGTGGTCTTCTCCCTCATGGCGTCCTCCCCTCTGACATTTCCAGCCTAATGGAGCTGATCTTTGTATACTCGGCAGAACTGGCTGTTTTACTCTTTCCCCTGATGACTCGCGATTCTCGTGAAATGTTTGTAAATGTGTCGGGAGAACTAAGCAAATCCATTACTTCCCGTAAACACCAATCCGTCAGCGGCAGAACTAATGGTCTCCATGGAAAGACCAGGAGAAGGAGCTCTGCTGAGGAGAAGATGGGGTTAACATCGATCGTCATCTCAACCAATGCCTGGTATATGGTTTACACCGACAGGTTCTTTTCTTGTCACCCCTTTAGGATCCTGGAAGTCAATGTGTGGTCCACAAAAGGAGGGAGGGTGCTGGACCTACCTAGTGATACTGGACCATGTCACGGCAATGTCCCATTTCAAATATGTCTCTGAGGCCTCTCCTCCCTTTCTTTATCTTCTACCATTTTGGTGCCTGTGGAGAGGTGGAGCCCAGTACATGCTCTGCCCATGAGGAACAGAGATAGTAAAAATCTGAACAAAGGCTCCTCTACACTTCTTAATATACTGTTCTTCTATGGGTGGAGGGATAGGAAATGCAGAATGCCCCCTCAATGCAAGTCTATGGGAGGTGGTGTGACGACCGTCACGCTCCCTCCCATAGACTTGAATTGAGGGGGTGTGACCATGACGCCACGAGGAGCGTGGCCAACCCCCCCAGTGCGAAAACAGCGTTCGGAACATTTAGTTCTAAACGCTGGCCAGTGAAGTGCCCCTTTAAAGCTGAAGACAATTCCATACCTACATAGGGACAGAGCTACAGGTTGGTGCTGAGGTAGAGGTTGTAGTGGGGCCCTAGTGCCTGAGGGACCACCTAAGAGGAAACCAATACTCTAAATGTTGCAGGTCAGGGCCCTTGGATAGATTTGTCATTGAGGCTCAGAAACAATGGATTAGACTCTTTTTGTCCACCTTCTTCATGGTAGACCAATCGATCACTGAGGGCACTAAACTGTGACGCAGTCTCGGAGCCAAGGAACATACCATCCTATAGCTGCATCCCCAAGGTTCCTCACCAGCACTCCATTAAAATCTACAGCACCTATTTAATATTCAGTGCCAGCGGCAATTTAAACACTGAGCTGGTACCAAGTTAGGTCAAGTCCATCAATAAAGCTGCAGCTCCGACGGGGACCCCCTCTCTTGGCCCAGCATGTCGTAGTACAGAGAAGTGGTTGTGCAGCTCTTCAATGGTAAATAATGTCCTTGTTCTGAGGTATTACCCAATGTTTATGAGCATGGGTGGTCCTAAAAGTTGGGTCCAATCTAGGCCCCTTGTACATGGATCACAAGCTGAAGCTCAGTAGAGAAGTCAGATGACTAAGTGATGTCACTGGGCTCATATGATGTCACTCTGGGCATAACTTAAAGGTGTACTCAACCCCTAGACATCTTATCTAGGGGATAAGATGTCTGATTGCGGGGGTTCTGCCACTGGGGACCTCCTATTTCCCTGATGTACCCGGCATTCCTTTAGAGCGTCAGGTGCAGCGCCGGAGGCTCGTGAAGTCACGGCCGCACCCCCTCAATGCAAGTCTATGGGAAGGGAGGCTTGCATTGAGGGGACGTGGCTGTGTAGTCACAAGAAGGCGTGACCGTGACGTAATGAGCCTCCTCCCCGCATAGCCAGTCATCCAGCAGGAGCGCCGTTCGCTCCATGCACCGGATGTCTGAGGTGCCGCAACCGAGAACGCGGGGGTCCCCAGCAGCCGGACCCCCGTAATCAGACAAAGGAGTACCCCTTTAAAGCTCCCGGAAACAAACAGGTCCCTCACCGAACAGGTGCCATAATGTAAGAAGGATCACTGAGCTGCCTCTCCACCCCCTACAGTTACCCCCTAATGTCACTAGTCCCAGTACCATGCCTTAGGCCGAGGCTTGACCCCATTGTTGACAAGCACCAAGTGTGACCAGAGATCATTACACCACTGGGTTCAGGAACTAGAAGGTAAAAGCTTCATGGCGCCCACAATGGTCACCTAAGCCTGATCTCCCCCTGTAGGCCCCACACAGGTATTACAGACCTAGTTAGGTCACTGACTAAAATACCTGTGAACCTAAAGTCACAAGTTCTGAGCCCTCAAACAGTTAAAGAATAAATGGGCACGGAGCCCTCGAAAATCTCACTTCATTAGAGGTGGGAGGAAGAGGGGGATATAGGGCCGCGGCGGAGAAATTCTGCGTATATTGAAGATAAATAAACGGAATCTTATGAAATGAGTCGTGCTGAGTGCCCAGATCTATCTATAGCCGCTCTCTTGGCTCCCGTCCACCACTTTCCTGAGGTCCTATTATTATACGAGTGATGGGCTGACCATGTAATCAAAAGGGGATTTACTCTCTGTAGCGGTTGTTTTTATGGTTCCGTACAGGTGTAAGGCGTTCAGGGCCTCTCTCTGGGGCCACCTATTGGTGGGTGTGAGGGTGCAGAACACGTCTCAGAGTAAAGACAATTATTTACATCAGTGACTTCTGAATTTCAGTTGGGGCTTTTTATTGGTGTGAGGTCGGAGTGATGACCTATGAGGTCACATGAATACACCTTGATCACAATCAATGATGGAGGAGGTCCAAGGTTATGGCCAATCGTGGGGAGGAACAACATTGAGCTGTGAATCCACACCTCTAGTGGTTAACACCCAGGGGCGGAGCCCAGAAACAACAAAAGTATGAGCAGGTCTCCTAATATTGGTATTGAGCTGGTCTCCTAATATTGGTATTGAGCAGGTCACCTTATATTGGGGTCTTGGTATTAAGCAGGTCACCTTATATTGGGGTCTTGGTATTAAGCAGGTCACCTTATATTGGGGTCTTGGTATTGAGCAGGTCACCTTATATTGGGGTCTTGGTATTAAGCAGGTCACCTTATATTGGGGTCTTGGTATTAAGCAGGTCACCTTATATTGGGGTCTTGGTATTGAGCAGGTCACCTTACATAGGGGTCTTGGTATTGAGCAGGTCACCTATTATTGGGGTCTTGGTATTGAGCTGGTCACCTTATATTGGGGTCTTGGTATTAAGCAGGTCACCTTATATTGGGGTCTTGGTATTAAGCAGGTCACCTTATATTGGGGTCTTGGTATTGAGCAGGTCACCTTACATAGGGGTCTTGGTATTGAGCAGGTCACCTATTATTGGGGTCTTGGTATTGAGCTGGTCACCTTATATTGGGGTTTTGGTATTAAGCAGGTCACCTTATATTGGGGTTTTGGTATTAAGCAGGTCACCTTATATTGGGGTCCTGGTATTAAGCAGGTCACCTTATATTGGGGTCTTGGTATTAAGCAGGTCACCTTATATTGGGGTCCTGCTAGTCTCCCCCATAAAATGACCTATGGGCTCCCTGCAGGTCTCCCCCATATAATGACCTATGGGCTCCCTGCTAGTCTCCCCCATATAATGACCTATGGGCTCCCTGCAGGTCTCCCCCATATAAGCCTTGGGTGGAGCTTCTCTCTCTTCTGCTGAGGTCCAGTGTAGTCTTGTCTAGTGTGTGTGTCCAGAGTGTTGGAGACCTCAAAGTCCAGTCCTGCAGCCGCCATCAAGTCAAGTAAGATAAACTCACAGCTTTATGAGTCAAGTCAAGTCAGTCCCTGTCATCTGTCAAGTCAGCGTGGTCTGCATTCAATTGTCCAGTCCTACTAAAGACCCAGCAAGCCCTTAAGGTTTCTGTGTCACTGGTCACCTCCTTGGACCCTGGCTGAACCCTGGTAGACTTTACCATCTGTCTACCCTCAGTAAAGCTACCATTGTCCGTAACTTGGAGTCGGAGTCTTTATTGCCCCCCGTAGTCATCAAAATATACTGGCTTACTGTTATCTCTCAGAGACTTGTATGGTCCTTGTTCATAACCATAGTGGACCTCCCAAGTCCTGCAGACCCTATTGCCCTCATTGACCCTTATTGTGACTACGACGCATCTTACTTAGTCTGGAGATTCAGATTTTTTTTTAAAGAAGAACTATATGAGGATATTTCCATGTTTCAGAGCCTAGTAGGTAGCCCCTAATGATACCGTCCCGAAACGCATCGTAGTTCCAACCTCTAGCTGTAATAGACGTGTCCCCATTGGTCACAGCTTTTTGGACTGTAGCAGTTTTGGGAACTTTGAGGAACCATTTGAGAATATTTCCATGTTTCATCAGCATCTATTCAGCCCAAGTACTGTGCCGAAACGCGTTAAAGTTCCAACCTCTGGAATAGACATAGTCCTGTTGGCCTCAGTTTTTTGGACTGTAGCAGTTTTTGGGACTGTGAGGAACAATATGAGGTTATTTCCCTGTTTCAGGGCCAAGTAGGTAGCCCCTAATGGTGCCGTCCCGAAACCCATTGACATTCCAATCTCTAGAAATAGACATCGTCCTGTTGGCCTCAGGTTCTATCTGACGATGCCCTCATATTGCTCCTTAGACCCCATGGATGCGGATCCTTTAAGTTCATTGTTTGCTGACTTTATGTCTTTTCACGACGCGTTTCGCTGTTTGTGTTTTGGAGAAGCAGAATGTGGCTGTTTTTCCGGCTGCTTTCGCTCATAGTGTAAGAATGTGACTCATTCATACGTACAAGATCCCGGCAAAAAAACAAGTCCTAGCTCCTTTTATGGAAAAAGAGACCGATATATATAAAAGTATGTGAATCCCCCTTCCCCTCCGTGTATATAAGATGAAGAAACGTGTTCAATGTCTTCGGGGTCTTCCACCTGCCAGCGTGTGGCTCTCGGACGTCCCAGTAAATCAGTAGATGTATGTGTATGGTGTCAGTCCGCTACACGAGGTGCCCCGCAACCTCGCACTTTTCCTGTTACACTTATAAACTACTCTAATCCCCCCCCCCCCCTACAGAAAGAGAATTAGGAGCCCTTGACATTTTGAGAGGCGTCATACGGGAAGTAGAGGTTAACCAAAAAACACAATCACAGAGAATATCTATCAAGTACGAAGCAGTCTGGTGATGTTACCCAGATGTAGCAGAGCCAAGTTTGTCACTGTAATTGGCTTTTGCCTTTTGTCAGCTGCGTTAAACTTAAATTTGTCACATTTAGCGAAAGTTAAGCTCTCGGGATGGACGGCGGGGTCGGAATTCGGAGAAATGTAGCAGAGCTGAGCTGGTGTAGTGTAGCAGAGCCAAGTTACGAAATAAAAAAAAATATTGAATTGAGTTGTTGAGCTGTAGCAGAGCTGGTTTGTCATATCGTACGTGGAAAGAGAGTGTCAGAAATTGATAAAAGCAGGGCTGCGCTTGTCGGATGTAGCAGAGCCGAGTTTGTGAGATGCTGAGTTTGTCAAATGTGCCATTGCTGGCTGAGTTTTTCCAGAGTAAACGCCTTCCATATGTATGTATGTGGCAAAACTACAACTCCCAGCATACCCGGACAGCCGGCTGGAGGTTATAGTTTTGCAACAGCTGGAGTCAACCTGGTTGGGAAACACTGATAAATATACACACACACAAGCACCATGATCTGTAGTTTGTACCATTTTTATTTTATTTATGAATTAATTAATTCATTAAAAATGTTGTTTTGTTCTGGGAGGTGATGTGACCAAAAATTTGTAATTTTGTAGTAATTTTGTAGTTTTACCTTTTACGCCATTGACCACGGAGGATCAGGAATGTTAAAATTTAATAATACGCACAATTCTGATACCAAATATATTTATGTTCATTTTTAATTTTATTATTAATATATTATATATTTTAAAAAATGTTTTATTTTAATTGTATTATATAGATATTTTTCTCATTTTTTATTTTATTATTTTATATATATATATATATATATATATATTATATAAATATTTTTTTAATTTTTATTATAATATATACAGTATATATATTTTTTCATTTTCATTAAATTTTTTATATATTATATATTTAAATATTTTTTATTATATTATTTGCATATGTATGTATAGCTGATTATTACTTTATTTTATTTATTATTTTTGATATTTAATTTATTTTTTAATTTAATTATTTATTTAGTTATTTACTTTTCTTGCAAAAATGGGTAATTTGTAATTAGAATTTTTATTAGGCGGGGAATATTTTTGAAAAGATAGGTTGTATCGGTTGCCTAGTACAGTCCTTGGGCTGCCCTGACAACCGATCGGCACACTGCCGTTACACCGCGCCGATTGAATCACTAGACACCAGAGATGGGCAACAAAAACTGTGTATATGCCGTGATCGCCAATGGTCGAGGCATTTAAATGGTTAAATTACCAAAATAGGTTTGATCTCCGATGTCGGTCCTTATCAGCAGTTGTCGGCTGGAATGTGTCAGGAAGGGGTTAAACTGTGCCGCCCCCTCCTGACAGCAGGTGGCGCTGACTAAGGCTACTAATGCATAACAAGTGTAAAAATAATTGACATAATAAATATTTTGTTGGTCAGGTACAGAATAGTTGAGTTTCGTGTCTAATTTTGTCAGATGTAGTAGACGCAGTGGAGCTGCGTTTGTCATATGTAAGTTTGACGGAAACAGGCGCAGCAGAGCTTAGTTTGTCATGTCATGGTTTGTGAATTATAGCAGAGCCGAGCTTGTTGGTTGTTGATCAGATCAGAGCTTGTCGGATGTAACACAGACACAGCAAAGATGAGTTTGTTATATCTAAGTTTGACAAACAAAAAATGTTAACTTTTTTAGGTGTAGCAGAGCTTAGTTTGTCAGGCCTAGGTCCAGGAAATATAGCAGAGCTGAGCTTGTTTCTGGTTGTCCTAAAAGCCCACAAAATCTGTTTCTATAAAGGTTTGTCAGATGTAGCAGTGCTAAGTTTGTCCTATCCAAGTTTGTCAGAAACAAAAAGTTTGAAGCAGAGCTGAGTTCGTCACACCTGGGTTTGCAAAATTTAGCAGAGCTGTGCTTGTTGCTGGTTGTTGCTGGTCAGATGTCGCAAAGCATAGTTTGTCATAGCTTAGCAGAGCTGAATTTGTCAAAGGCTTAGTCTGCAGCTTGCAAGTTGTACAGTTTGTCATACGTAGTACGGTCGGATTAGTCAGATATAGAGCTTCAGAGCTGAGTTTGTCACCTGTAATAAAAACCTGAGATCTTAATACACAGCAGAGTTGAGTTTGTCATTTCACAAATGTAATTGTTATCCTATTGGACTGCGGAAAAACCTCATCAGAAGGTTCTTGGCTTACAAAAGAGACAAGGACACGTTCAGCTCTGCTATGTTGTTATCTTGTTAGGGAACCTAGGAAAGCTGGGTTATTGTGCGGGTGAACAGCTTTACAAAGAGGGGTCACTTACTTAAATCCGTTCAGTATATGTAGAGTTATGGAACTGCAATCTTCAGCTGCATTGCGCTCCAGTGCGCAATGAAGGCAGGGAGTGGCATACCCAGCTCCCCTGTCTTCAGCATATTCTCCCGCTCTCTTTGTTAATATGCTAATGAATAATGTGGGTGATCAATCTGCTCTCTGTGCGCTCCCCTGCGGCCACCTTCATTCGCATAATAATAATGAAGGGGGCAGGACAGAGAGGAGGCAGGGGACCTGGGTGAGCTGGCTCCCCGCCTCCAGTGCGCACTGGAGCACAATGCAGCTGAAGATTACAGTTCCATAACTGTGCATACACTGAACAGATTTAAGTAAGTGACCCCTCTTTGTAAAGCTGTTCACCCGCACTATAACCCTGTATATTGGGGTTAGTGCAGGTGAACAAGGTGTCAGATTCTCTTTAATACTGCCCCCTACGAATAAAAATATATGATCACTGATGCTTCCTTTTTCCACTGTCTTTAGTCCATGGCTGAGAATCTCATGAACAGAGGAGATGGCGGCATTTTTTATCATTCTTTGATCAGGACATAGTAGTCACTTGGAGATGTTGAGAGGAGAAGTGCAACAGGTTTCGGCCCGTGGTGTAGCTCCGGTCTTCTGTGTGTTGGGCGGAGCAGTGCAGCAGGTTTGGGGCTGTGGTGTAGCTCCGGTCTTCTATGTGTTGAGCGGAACACTTGCAGCAGGTTTCGGCCCGTGGTGTAGCTCCGGTCTTCTGTGTGTTGGGCGGAGCAGTGCAGCAGGTTTCGGGCTGTGGTGTTGCTCCGATCTTCTGTGTGTTGGGCGGAGCAGTGCTGCAGCTCAGGTCTTGTGTGTTGAGCGGTGCAGTATTGCAGGTTTTGGGCCGTGGTGTAGCTCAGGTCTTTTGTGTGTTAGGCGGAGCAGTTCTGCAGGTTTCAGGCCGTGGTGTAGCTCCGGTCTTCTGTGTGTTGAGCAGAGCAGTGCTGCAGATTTCGGCCAATGGTATAGCTCCAGTCTTCTGTGTGTTGAGTGGAGCAGTGCTGCAGGTTTCAGGTCGTAATGTAGCTCTTGTCTTCTGTATGTTGAGCGGAGCAGTGCGGCAGGTTTGGGGCCGTGGTGTAGCTCAGGTCTTCAGTGTGTTAGGAGGAGCAGTGCTGCAGGTTTTGGGCCGTGGTGTAGCTCTGGTCTCCTGTTTGTTGAGTGGAGCAGTGCTGCAGGTTTCGGGCCGTGGTGTAGCTCCGGTCTTCTATGTGTTGAGTGGAGCAGTGTGGCAGGTTTCGGGCTGTGGTGTAGCTCCAGTCTTCTGTGTGTTGGGCAGAGCAGTGCGGCAGGTTTCGGCCCGTGGTGTAGCTCCAGTCTTCTGTGTGTTGGGCAGAGCAGTGCGGCAGGTTTCGGGCTGTGGTGTAGCTCAGAACTCCTGTGTGTTGAGCAGAGCAGTGCTGCAGGTTTCGGGCCTTGGTGTAGCCCAGGTCGTCTGTGTGTTGGGTGGAGCAGTGCTGCAGGTTTCGGGCCGTGGTGTAGCTCAGGTCGTCTGTGTGTTGGGTGGAGCAGCGCTGCAGGTTTCGGCCCGTGGGGTAGCTCAGGTCTTGTGTGTTGAGCGGAGCAGTGCTACAGGTTTGGGGCCGTGGCGTAGCTCCGGTCTTCTGTGTGTTGAGCGGAGCAGTGCTGCAGGTTTGGGGCCGTGGTGTAGCTCCTGTCTTCTGTGTGTTGAGCAGAGCAGTGCGGCAGGTTTTGGGCCGTGGTGTAGCTCTGGTCTTCTGTGTGTTGAGCGGTGCAGTGCTGCAGGTTTGGGGCCGTGGCGTAGCTCCTGTCTTCTGTGTGTTGAGCAGAGCAGTGCGGCAGGTTTGGGGCCGTGGTGTAGCTCTGGTCTTCTGTGTGTTGGGCGGAGCAGTGCAGCAGGTTTGGGGCTGTGGTGTAGCTCCGGTCTTCTATGTGTTGAGCGGAACACTTGCAGCAGGTTTCGGCCCGTGGTGTAGCTCCGGTCTTCTGTGTGTTGGGCGGAGCAGTGCAGCAGGTTTGGGGCTGTGGTGTAGCTCCGGTCTTCTATGTGTTGAGCGGAACACTTGCAGCAGGTTTCGGCCCGTGGTGTAGCTCCGGTCTTCTGTGTGTTGGGCGGAGCAGTGCAGCAGGTTTCGGGCTGTGGTGTTGCTCCGATCTTCTGTGTGTTGGGCGGAGCAGTGCTGCAGCTCAGGTCTTGTGTGTTGAGCGGTGCAGTATTGCAGGTTTTGGGCCGTGGTGTAGCTCAGGTCTTTTGTGTGTTAGGCGAAGCAGTTCTGCAGGTTTCAGGCCGTGGTGTAGCTCCGGTCTTCTGTGTGTTGAGCAGAGCAGTGCTGCAGATTTCGGCCAATGGTATAGCTCCAGTCTTCTGTGTGTTGAGTGGAGCAGTGCTGCAGGTTTCAGGCCATAATGTAGCTCTTGTCTTCTGTATGTTGAGCGGAGCAGTGCGGCAGGTTTGGGGCCGTGGTGTAGCTCAGGTCTTCAGTGTGTTAGGAGGAGCAGTGCTGCAGGTTTTGGGCCGTGGTGTAGCTCTGGTCTCCTGTTTGTTGAGTGGAGCAGTGCTGCAGGTTTCGGGCCGTGGTGTAGCTCCGGTCTTCTATGTGTTGAGTGGAGCAGTGTGGCAGGTTTCGGGCTGTGGTGTAGCTCCAGTCTTCTGTGTGTTGGGCAGAGCAGTGCGGCAGGTTTCGGCCCGTGGTGTAGCTCCAGTCTTCTGTGTGTTGGGCAGAGCAGTGCGGCAGGTTTCGGGCTGTGGTGTAGCTCAGAACTCCTGTGTGTTGAGCAGAGCAGTGCTGCAGGTTTCGGGCCTTGGTGTAGCCCAGGTCGTCTGTGTGTTGGGTGGAGCAGTGCTGCAGGTTTCGGGCCGTGGTGTAGCTCAGGTCGTCTGTGTGTTGGGTGGAGCAGCGCTGCAGGTTTCGGCCCGTGGGGTAGCTCAGGTCTTGTGTGTTGAGCGGAGCAGTGCTACAGGTTTGGGGCCGTGGCGTAGCTCCGGTCTTCTGTGTGTTGAGCGGAGCAGTGCTGCAGGTTTCGGGCCTTGGTGTAGCCCAGGTCGTCTGTGTGTTGGGTGGAGCAGTGCTGCAGGTTTCGGGCCGTGGTGTAGCTCAGGTCGTCTGTGTGTTGGGTGGAGCAGCGCTGCAGGTTTCGGCCCGTGGGGTAGCTCAGGTCTTGTGTGTTGAGCGGAGCAGTGCTACAGGTTTGGGGCCGTGGCGTAGCTCCGGTCTTCTGTGTGTTGAGCGGAGCAGTGCTGCAGGTTTGGGGCCGTGGTGTAGCTCCTGTCTTCTGTGTGTTGAGCAGAGCAGTGCGGCAGGTTTGGGGCCGTGGTGTAGCTCTGGTCTTCTGTGTGTTGAGCGGAGCAGTGCAGCAGGTTTGGGGCCGTGGTGTAGCTCTGGTCTTCTGTGTGTTGAGCGGTGCAGTGCTGCAGGTTTGGGGCCGTGGCGTAGCTCTGGTCTTCTGTGTGTTGAGCAGAGCAGTGCTGCAGGTTTGGGGCTGTGGTGTAGCTCAGGTCTTGTGTGTTGAGCAGAGCAGTGCTGCAGGTTTAGGCCCGTTGTGTAGCTCTGGTCTTCTGTGTGTTAAGCGGAGCATTGCTGCAGGTTTGTGGCTGTGGTGTAGCTCTGGTCTTCTGTGTGTTGAGCGGTGCAGTGCTGCAGGTTTAGGCCCGTTGTGTAGCTCTGGTCTTCTGTGTGTTAAGCGGAGCATTGCTGCAGGTTTGGGGCTGTCGTGTAGCTCTGGTCTTCTGTGTGTTGAGCGGTGCAGTGCTGCAGGTTTCGAGCCGTGGTGTAGCTCAGGTCTTGTGTGTTGAGTGGAGCAGTGCGGCAAGTTTAGGCCCGTTGTGTAGCTCTGGTCTTCTGTGTGTTGAGCGGAGCATTTCTGCAGGTTTGGGGCCGTGGTGTAGCTCCGGTCTTCTGTGTGTTGAGCGGTGCAGTGCTGCAGGTTTGGGGCCATGGTGTAGCTCCGGTCTTCTGTATGTTGAGCGGAGCAGTGCTGCAGGTTTGGGGCTGTGGTGTAGCTCAGGTCTTGTGTGTTGAGCAGTGCAGTGCTGCAGGTTTGGGGCTGGGGTATAGCTCAGGTCTTCTGTATGTTGAGCGGAGCATTGCTGCAGGTTTGGGGCTGGGGTATAGCTCAGGTCTTGTGTGTTGAGCGGAGCAGTGCTGCAAGTTTTGGGCCATGGGGTAGCTCAGGTCTTGTGTGTTGAGCGGAGCAGTGCTGCAGGTTTGGGGCTGGGGTATAGCTCCGGTCTTCTGTGTGTTGGGTGGAGCAGTGCTGCAGGTTTTGGGCCATGGTGTAGCTCAGGTCTTGTGTGTTGAGCGGAGCAGTGCTGCAGGTTTGGGGCTGGGGTATAGCTCCGGTCTTCTGTGTGTTGAGCGGAATGTGATGTTCCTTCTTCTAGATGACCACTCTCCATGTTCAGTGAAGTCTTTCATCTCACATTCCTGCAGGATGAGGGCATTTTCTGGCTTTGACAAGAAACGTTTCTTCAACTTACATCAAAAAATTTCAGTCTGATTTCTGGTTGAAGGAACATTTCCAAGAAGTGATGAATTTCATGGCTCACAGCGCGAGATATCACATCCCATCAGCTTCTGATGTCCAGATATCAGGAGAAGGAATAAAGAGGACATTGGGGTCAGTAATGGCTGCAGAGAGTCATTTCTACATTTTTGGTAGCACAGAGCTCACTATGTTGTTGTAATGTCTATGAGGTCATGGCCTTCAGCCTGAGGGGTGTATACTACTCCGAAACTGTACAGAACCATTATGTGTAAATCCTCGAGGGACATGTGTTGCCCCTAGTCTGGACAGGACTATTATCATCTTCAAGGTTTTGAAAAAACTTGAGCTCAGAGCCGTCAACTCTCTTGACTGATCTTGGTGGCACCGACCCATTAGGGCTAACCTTTTGGTTATTTTGGAGGAGGCCTCTCACAAAGCTTATTGAAATGTTTTTATTGAAATGATCTTAGAGGAAGGTGTTGGTTTCTATCAGGGCTGAAGTCCTGCAGGAGTGCGTGAGAACTGAGGTCCAGCACTTTTTCCATAGCAGGAACACCGTTCCCATAAGCAGGAGTCCTGCAGGACCAGCCCTTAAAGGGGTACTCAGTTGCTCAGCGTTTGGAACAAACTGTTCCGAACACTGGAGCCGGCACCGGGAGCTTGTGACGTCATCGCCCCGCCCCCTCATGACATCATGCCCCGCACCCTCAATGCAAGTCTATGGGAGGGGGCGTGACAGCAGTTAGAGGGGGCAGTTTGTTCCAAACGCTGAGCAGCGGAGTATACCTTTAAGTGGAAATCTTAGGTGAGTTCCCACAATTTATTTTCCCAGGACTTGACCCCTGGTCTCCATACTGGCCTTGGTTGCTCCTCTGGTCTTAGTACAAAAACACTTGTCCTTATCTGAATAAGTATCAGTCTTCAGTTTTAGTAAAAACAAAGCTTAAGTATAAAGTCATTGACACTTAGACCCCTGGTTCGCAGCAGGGTCGCATATGTTCAAGGAAAGGGTAGACCAAACTTGATGGGTCATTTTCCAGGATGAGGCCTCTTTTTTCGACCACATCTTGAAGGAAGACTGGGCTTACTTCACTTTGTACCACCATTGATGTTCTTAACTAGACAAAGCAACTATATTCATAGACAAGGGTCATGTCCCGGGAAAACAGTGCTGGAACACATTTAAGATTTCCACGCAAGGGCTGGTCATGTAGGACTCCTGCTCATGGGAACAGTGTTCCTGCTGTGGAAAAAAGTGCAGGAACTATGTTCCCATGTGTTCCTGCAGGACTTGAGCCCTGGTCATAGATGCCATACTCTTCTGAAAGAAAAGGCTGTTGGGTCATTGAACAATGGTGTATTAACCCATAAGATCAGACCCTTACTGGTTTCATTGAAGTACGGAGCCTATCACATGCTCAAAAAGATCCAACTGAGCATACGTATGGAAAGGTCCTTCATGTAACGTTTACTTACCTGAGGTCCATTATTTGTGGTGCTTAATCTAGCTAGATGTCTTTAGCCAGTGATGTCTACAAGATTATATGGAAAACCGCACCCTACAGACCTTCTGATGGTCTTCACCAGTGGTCTCAAACTGTGGCCCTCCAGATGGTGAATTTTCTTGTGGATTTTGGTTTGTTCTGGATCTTCTCCGAGACCAGCAAAGTCCCTAAAGCAGTGGTCTCAAACTATGGCTCTCCAGATGGTGAATTTGCTTGTGTGTTTTGGTTTGTTCTGGATCTTCTCCGGGACCAGCATAGTGCCTAAAGCAGTGGTCTCAAACTGTGGCCCTCCAGATGGTGAATTTGTTTGTAGTTTTTGGTTTACTTTGGATCTTCTCCAGGACCAACAAAGTCCCTAAAGCAGTGGTCTCAAACTGCGGCCCTTCAGACAGGCAAAATAGGCAGCTGCCTAGAGCGCCCTTTTGATGGGGGGGGGGGGGGGGCGCTACTCTGCCTACCGCAAGAAAGTTAGACAACCAGCATCCGAACCGCTTACTCAGCCAGCAGCTTGAGGAGGAGGTTTGTTACAGTGTGTCACCCAAGTAGTAAGGTAAGGCATGTCAAAGGGCGGACCAATGGGTGAAGTAAAGGGGCGGAAAATTAGCTTTTGCATAGGGTGGCAAAAATCCTTGCACCAGCGCTGCCTCCAGATGTAGCAACACTTCAACTTCCCAGCATGGTCCACTGCTCGAGACGACTGATCTACACAGAGAGAACCGTAATGTCTGTTGTTGCCATAGATCCTTATCACTTTGAGGTTGAAGCCAAGTCCAGAGCAGCAGTGACTGAGTTGGTTGCATATTCGTCCGGCACATACAAACATGTACAGTACGTGGTATTTGTATAACCGTTTGGCGGCGGTATTTATTATTGTGTCGCCACGCAACAGCAACAAAACAATTTGTCAGAAGTAGCTGGTGTCGCGAGTGACTGGATGAGGTTGATGTTCAGTTCGGCAGATTATGTGTTGTGTCTGGATGAAGCAGGATTAGTGGTGTTATACATGAGCTCAACTACTGTATATAGTGCGGTAAACATAGACCACATGTGTCACACCCGCACTGATAATTCCACCGTGTTAGTTGTTTTTGAAGCAAAGCGCAGGGATTTAGGGGGGAATGGTCGGGGTGAGGTGGGACCGGGGGGGCTGGAGCCGCCACAAACAGTTTGTGCAAATGTGTTTTGGTGGAAAATAGAACAAACGTTGTGTTAGGCCAAACATGAACATTCCCAGGGTCAGAAATATAAAGCAGAAAGTTAGTGCCCCCTGGTTCTTGTCTTGGTTTGTTTCTTCATCTTTAACACCAACCATCCCTAATCGACTCTTTGCCGGGTCTTAGCCACAAAAGTCATTGTTGTTCATGTTTAAGGGGGTGTCAAGTTTTGTAAACCCCTTTTCCCACATCCTAATAGTGAATGTTGAGTCTATAAATGGGGGATCTCTGTTTAGGTGCCTCATCTCTTGGTCAGAGTGGAGTGAGGTTAAAAAAAACATCTATGGCCCTGGAGGACCAATTCTGTCCGTCATTACAAAGAGAACCTATTGATATTTATGGTCATTGTGTAATACTTCATTTCTCCTGTGGTGGTGCTGCAGTGAAATTAAACACTTACTGTTAGATTCCTCACAGACTACAAGTGATCACTGGGGTCCCATAGCGAGATTTGATATGGTCAGAATATTTTCACAGGATCCATCTAATAAGAAGTGATTGTCCTAAGTGGACAACTCCTTTTCCGACCATCTCTACTCATTTTTAGGGTGCAGACATGATGTTAAAGTATTGACCTTGCAGTCTAGGTCACTGTAGGTGACATCTTTGGGGACAAATATGGAGCAGAGGGGAACCTGGTAGCGGAATTTTGGCATGACTGGAGCTTTAATGGGATCCCCTCCCATGTAATCATGTAATAGTGGTAAGAAACTATAGGGAGATGTGTGTAAGGAGTTTGGGTGGATTATGGGGTGCTTGGCCCTTTAAGAAGGGCTTAAGGGAAAGTTGTGTGCAGAGGAGAGCAGGGGACATAAGTATAAGGGGGAGAAGTTCAGGGGAGTACTTTACTGCCAAACTGGGCAGCAGGGGGGGGGGGGGGGGGTTAGGGGGGGGAGCCACCATTCCGGCAGGAAAAGAGTGAGGTGAAGATCCCACTCTCCAACCGCAGACCATTTTCACCATAACATGTATCCATATCTTCTGTGAGAAAAGGAGGTTTGGGAGTAATGGTAGGGGTTTTTCTTAAGGGGTTTTAGCTTAAAGGGGGGAACGTATCTAAAGTCCCTCTAGTCATGTTTACCATTGATTCTATTGTGCCCATGAAGGTATCTTAGAGATTTCGAGACTTGAGTCTATTCCTGGATCCATCTTGTCTGGCCTCATTGGTCTTGACATCTCAAAAGAATGCAAACCTTTCAATGAGCCAACGTGGTCCTCAAACCAGGGTAAGGGAAATTTACTTTGAAGCCATCAACATCAATAGTGAAATGTAGATGAAGGATGAAGTAATAAAGCAACATGGACGTTGAGCTGGGGTCGTAATCTAACATGAAGTGATCTTGGTTATCACTTGGACTTATCATCAAGCCAACATTGACGTCAAACCAAGATAAGAAAAATGGGCTTTGAAGTCACTGACATCAGTGGTAGGAAATGCGAGGATGAAGGTCAAAAACAATAAGAACAGCTGGGGTCCAAGGCTACCCTGAAGTTAGGTTGGCTAATGGTGGAGAATGTGTCCACCTTAATTTCAACACAGAAGTAAATAGCAAAATTGTATAAACATTGGCGTCAAATTCAACAATGTTCTCCAAAAGAATATCACATGGTGGACTACAAAATCCATGTAAGGAAATGAGTAGCGGCACTAACCAGTTCCAGCAATTTTATTTCTTTTTTGAAGTATAATACTCACATATATAAAGGGGGCAGACACAGTACATGGCGGTGTACCAAAGAGAAGACAGCCTGTTTCACACTGATCAGTGCTTCCTCGGGCCTCTATAGAACTATACAGCCTGTTTCACACTGATTAGTGTTTCATTGGGCCTCTATAAAGGCCCGATGAAGCACTAATCAGTGCAAAACATGCTGTCGTTTCTTTGGTGCACCCCCCTTTTACTACATGTCCCCTCGTATATATGTAAGTATTATGCTCCAATAGGGAGGCCCAATGAAGCACTAATCAGTGCAAAACAGGCTGTCATTTCTTTGGTACATTTCCCTTCTACTGTGTGTCCCCTCAAGTATTATGCTCTAATAAAGGGGCCCGAAGAAGCACTAATCAGTGTGAAACAGGCTGTCTCCTCTTTTGTACACACCCCTTTTACTGCATCTCCCCCTGAATATATGTGAGTATTATGCTCCAATAGAGAGACCCAATGAAGCACTAATCAGTGCTAAACAGGCTGTCATTTCTTTGGTACACTTCCCTTGTACTGCGTGTCCCCTCAAGTATTTTGCTCCAATAAAGAGGCCCGATGAATGACTAATCATTGCAAAAAAGGTTGTCATCTCTTTGGTACACTCCCTTGTTCTATGTCTCCCCCCCCCCCCCCCTGTATTTATGTGAGTATTATGCTCCAATAAAGAGGCCCGGTGAAGCAATAATCAGTGCGAAACATACTGTCTCCTCTTTGGTACAGCCCCCTTGTACTGAATCTCTCCCTGTGTATATGTGAGTATTCTGCTCCAATAAAGAAGAAACATTGCTGGAACTGGTGAGTGCCGCTACTCATTTCTTTACATGGATTTTATGAATTATCTTCTATGCTAGCAGAGCACCACAATGAGCTGTATATTAACACCCTTTTTATATACATACCTGGTTCCTTGGTGTTTGTGTCTGCACCGAAGTAGAGGCTGTTCCGGATTACATTGTCTCCCTGTGCTAGCCTACATGGTGGACCACAGTGAAGAGGCGTATGATTTTGGGATTTTAGGAGGAAATGTATGATGTCTTTAGGGATGGTGCCCTCTTCAGCCCCACTGCTGATGGACCCAGGGCCATACCAAGGGGTGTAACTATAGAGGCCACAGAGGTAGCAGTGGGCCTCAAAGGGGCCCCAAAGCACAATTGCCCCATTAGAAACCAGTATTATATTTGGCATATAGGGCCCTGTTGCGGATTTTGCATTGGGGCCCAACTTGTGTGTAGAAAACATGGCCAGATGTAGCGGAGCAATGAAAACGTGTTGGCCAGGCTCTCACCATGGTCTTGACATTGATCTCATATCAAACTTGAGGGGGATTTCATAAAACAGTTTTCTACACGCAGTTCTGATAACATCTACGGTACAAAATCAGAGAACAGGAGCAGAGCCGAAGCCAAGGAGTGCTATCGCCGTGTCTAACTTTGACTTTGTTTTCTTACGACCATGGGGGTTGTTCTTCTACGAAGATCAGGGCCGAGGGCCAGAATGAGCTAAACCATTACAAATGAATTAAGGGCCGCTTGGATATAGGGCAGGCAGATTGAGATATTTTGACTACATTTTGGCCGAAGGATATTTTCATCTCAAGACGTGAAGTTCATGGTTCTGTGGGGTCAATGTGGATTTCATAAACTAAAGTGAGAAGGTGTGGGGGACCAAATCTGGCAGTTTCTTCTCACCTTCCATCGAGGAATGTGGGGGGGGGGGGGGGCATAACATGTATCCATAGAGCCCCAAGGAACTGGGAATGGGGTCCATACCCAACTGTTAAAATACCAGGGAAGGGACTTTAGAAATAGTAAAAGTTATTACTATTCATGACCTTTTCCAAGTGCTCTGACCCTAACTGCCCCTTACCCCAAAATGAGTGTCCCTCATCTTCTGGTCACTATCTAAGGGGCTTACAATTGTAAAAAAAAAAAAACTCATAGTTGACACGTAATGCTTAGGCTAAGGCTGGGGGTGCTGTTGCATTGGCTTCTATGGAATGATTCGCCAAGTGCAGTGGTTAAAACGTTCCTGTTTTCACATTTTTTTAAAATAAAATTTTAAAGAAAAATTTCTTCAGAAACATCAGCACAAAGAATATGATAAAATCTACACAATTATATTTTATACCTCATAAAAGTACAATAGTACAATCTGGTTGCCCATTTGCGTACGTTTTTTCCTTATAGTCAAGACATCAGACATTTCATCCATTGGTTTCTGTTTCAAAACTCACATTTTAAATGAGGACTTTATGACGATAATAGATGGGGGCGCTGTTGCGGTTAAAGGAGAACAAAAACAATATATTGTGCATAAGAGAAAAGATTGTTTTGTGTCCAGGTTAATCGTGTATCCAGCCCAGAGGGATGAGAAAATTCCTTTACGGAACCATTATGGGACCATGAGTGATGACTTCGGGAGACGAATGATCCGGAAAGTTCTAAATGAAGGGAGAAGAATCTGCAGAGGATTAAGCCCTGTGTATAGAGGTAATTCCAATGTGCAGTTAGTTTAATGTGATAAGCAATGGAAAAAGACTTGTGTGTCCTATCTTTAGATACTACCGCGCAGCGCGCTCCAAGTCATTCACAGGTCTAAAAATATCCTTTATATCATGGAATTCCTGGAATTCTCTGCATCTTCCATCCTGATTTAAGTGGCATTAGAGCGAGTCAGATTAAGCTGTGAATACAAGGCCACAGAGCACATGGTTCACGGGAGATTAGGTGACAGCGGACTTGGTTATTGTACCACGGCCAACCGGGGCTTATATAAGATACAGTCCGTCTACGCCTAACCAGGTGCTGGTCGACTTCAAAAACTAGCATGTCCAGAATACTAGATACTATAATATTGCTCCCTATATACAAGAATAGAACAACTATAATACTGCTCCTATATACAAGAATAGAACTACTATAATACTGTTCCTATATACAAGAATATAACTACCAGAACACTGCTCCTTTATACAAGAATATGACTACTATAATACTGCTCCTATATACAAGAATATAACTACCATAATACTGCTCCTATATACAAGAATATAACTACTATAATACTGCTCCTATATACAAGAATATAACTACTATAATACTGCTCCTATATATAAGAATATAACTACTATAATACTGCTCCTATATACAAGAATATAACTACTATAAAACTGCTCCTATATACAAGAATATATCTACTATAATACTGTCTCCTATATACAAGAATATAACTACAATAATACTGCCCCTATATACAAGAATATAACTACTATAATACTGCTCCTATATACAAGTATATAACTACTAGAATACTGCTCCTATATACAAGTATATAACTACTAGAATACTGCTCCTATATACAAGAATATAACTACTATAAAACTGCTCCTATATACAAGAATATAACTACTATAATACTGCTCCTATATACAAGAATATAACTACTATAATACTGCCTGCTGTATACAAGAATATAACTACTATAATACTGCCCCTATAAACAAGAATATAACTACTATAATACTGCTCCTATATACAAGAATATAACTACTATAATACTGCTCCTATATACAAGAAAAGAACTACTATAATACTGCTCCTATATACAAGAATATAACTACTATAATACTGCTCCTATATACAAGAATATAACTACTATAATACTGCTCCTATATACAAGAATATAACTACTATAATACTGCCTCCTATATACAAGAATATAACTACTATAATACTGCTCCTATATACAAGAATATAACTACTATAATACTGCTCCTATATACAAGAATATAACTATTATAATACTGCCTCCTATATACAAGAATATAATTACTCTAATACTGCCCCTATATTCAAGAATATAACTACTATAATACTGCCTCCTATATACAAGAATATAACTACTATAATACTGCTCCTATATACAAGAATATAACTACTATAATACTGCTCGTATATACAAGAATATAACTACTATAATACTGCCTGCTGTATACAAGAATATAACTACTATAATACTGCCCCTATAAACAAGAATATAACTACTATAATACTGCTCCTATATACAAGAATAGAACTACTATAATACTGCTCCTATATACAAGAATATAACTACTATAATACTGCTCCTATATACAAGAATAGAGCTACTATAATACTGCTCCTATGTACAAGATTAGAACTACTATAATACTGCTCCTGTATACAAGAATATAACTACTATAATACTTTTCCTATATACAAGAATATAACTACTATAATAATGATCCTATGTACAAGAATATATCTACTATAATACTGCTCCTATAAACAAGAATATAACTACTATAATACTGCTCCTATATATAAGAATATAACTACTATAATACTGCTCCTATATACAAGAATATTACTACTATAATATTGCCTCCTATATACAAGAATATAACTACTATAATACTGCTCCTATATACGAGAATATAACTACTCTAATATTGCCTCCTATATACAAGAATATAACTACTATAATACTGCCCCATTCCCTTTCACCCATAACCCTGGTCCTAGATAACTTTCTTCACGCTGGACTGGTGTCAGTATCTGTCAGGTCATGTTGTGCCCTGTTACCATCTGCTGGCAGTATTATTTACTTTCTCTTAAGAGTAAAATAAAAAAGTTTTGTGGTTCAAAGGATGGACTTCAACTTGAACCCAATGTTATGACGCACGTTTGGGAATGCGAGGTATCACATGGTAGGGTGTACATTCAGCTGGCGTGACATACGATGGCAGAGAGAATGAAGTCATCTGTCATACGGCACTGGGTGGAATGACGGCAGATGGTCCACAAGGATGTCATTGAAGATGTTAGGAGGGTCATGGGAGGACCTGGTGAGTGATGGTGCCTCAATCTTTATTACATTCTCAATTAGAAAGGAATCCCACAATGTGACAGCTGTCGCCCATTGGAGGACAATATTGGGCCTCACCATCTTCTTTGTCTGATCTTGAAAAGAAAAAATGGAGGATCTACTCTACTTCTGATACTACCGAAGGGCTTAATCCTGCATCCCACAAGGCGTCACTGTTAAGAATGGGCATGTTCTAAGACCAATATGGAACACTGCCACCTGGTGGAGACCTAGGATTGGCCAACCAGCCCCAGAGAACTCTGGTAGGAGGTGAAGGTGCCGTTGAGGTCATTGGTGGTTCGAGAAGGTCACTGATGACATCAAACTCCCACCCTACTGATATTAGAGTTGATTTGTGTGGCCCAAGCTCTGCCTTGCTGGAGCGCATTTCGTACCCAGTACTTCAGCAACGCTGTGTCTCCGTCTCTCCCATAGAGATGAATGGAAGGGGGCGTGTTTGTACCAGTTGACCGGCTGTGTGCGAAACATCACACACTGTAGCTCAGCCAGGGCTCGAGTTGGGCCCCGTACGGGAGATCTCAGGGGGTCATACTCCCCCCTCCATGATCAGACACTTTTCCCCCTAGTTTAGGCTTAATCTAGCCAAAATTAATTGGTAACCTTCACATAGGATTCTATATATCCTACCCTCCATACACCAGAGGCCCATGAGTATCTGAAAACCCTTGGTGGTTTCTGGTCTTGTGGATAAGATTGACCGAAAAGTGTTGATAGGGTTGACTCTTCACCCACCAGGTTAAGGGTTTCGGGGGGGCAGTTATTTTGCTCAATCCACTTTGGCAAGGCCAATATTATGTGTATCTTCATGGGATGTGATTGTTGGTCACATGGGGCAGGAATCGTGCTGCATATAGACCCACCATTCCTCAGGTTTTTTTTTTCGAAAAACAGGGGTATTACATTGGCCAACATTTTAGTTTTTTATGAGATGGGAAATATGGAAAAGAAAAAAAAATCAATCATCCACCCTGTGACTTTTTGGAAGGTTAAAAAACAGTTTGTGGAATGGGAAAGGCCGGACGTGCAGCTCATCAGAGAGGATCAGGTCCCAGTTTATGTGCCATGTACTTGGCAGGAGCCGGAAAGCCTGGCAACAAAACGTTTCCTCGGAGTGTGGGAGACAAGCAGCTATAAACGAACCGTCACTTATAGGGCCCCGGGCCGGGCAGACAGGACCTGTTACTGAGACGTGACAAGAAATCCCAGAAACAGATTAAACAGAAAGTGGGAAAAATTATTCAAAAAGTTCTGAGGCCAATTACACTTTATTTCTGTAATACCCCCTATGGGATGGAAGGGGTGATTGACCTCTACTTTCTAGGAAGAATAGGCCATGGTGGATGGTGTCATAATAATTTCAGGTGGGCTTTAGGGTAATGGTCTCAAACTGTGGCCCTCCAGATGTTGCAAAACTTCAACTCCCAGATTACAACACCAAAGCTATAATGTTAGCCAGTAGTACACACACAGATAATTACTCCCTTACTTCTCTGGACAATCACAACACGTCCTGGGCTGATGATCAATGCCTGGTGTGCCTCCACATGAGGCAAAACTTCAACTCCCAGCATGCCCGGACAGGCCACAATTTGAGACCACTACTTTAGGGACTTTGTTTGTCCCAGAGAACATCAGGACAAACCAAAAACCTATAAGCAAAGTCACCTTTCTAGTCAAAGTAACAATTGGGGCTTCTCCGTTATTTTTTGCTTAGATATTGAAATATAAAGCAACTTAGAAGAAGGAAAATTCAAGTTTATCTACCATAGTAGGTTTTAATAGGTCTTAATGTCTTATCTTGGGTCTGAATTTATTTTGGGGTCTGAACTGGGGTCTGAATTTATTTTGGGGTCTGATCTGAAGTCAGAATTTTATTTTTCGGGTCTGATGCGGGGTCCGAATTTTTTTTGGACCTGATCTGGGGTCTGAATTTATTTTTGCGTCTGATCTGGGGTCTGACTTTATTTTGAGTTCTGATCTGGGATCTGAATTTTTTGGGGATCCAATCTGGGGTCTGAATTTATTTTGTCTGATCTGGGGTCTGAATTTATTTTGGGGTCTGAATTAATTTTGAGGTCTGATCTGGTGTGTGACTTTATTTTGAGGTTTGATCTGGGGTCTAAACTTGTTTTCGGGTCTGATCTGGAGTCTGAATTTTATTTTGGGGGTCTGATCTGGGGTCTGAATTTTATTTTTCGGGTCTGATCTGGGGTCTGAATTTGTTTTGGGGTCTTAATTTATTTTGGGGTCTGATCTTCGGTCTGAATTTATTTTTGATTCTATCGTTAGAAACAAAGCCATAGAAATTTTTGGTGGTACCTCTGGGGCGATGTTGGAGTTGAGATTTGTAAAGTTGTGAGAAGTTGTGGATTTTTACCCTAACTCGACAGGAATGAGCTTTGACCCCCCATATATTTTTAGCCAGATTTGGGGTGGGGTGGGGGGGGGGGATATTGAGAGGTTATGCCTTAAAGTTGAGTGTTAGCACCTCCAATTTCCAGCAGCCAGTGAAGGGTTACCGTAAAGTCGTAGATTTTGGCCTTTTGCTGCCAGAACCCGTCCAAGACTTCGGATCAACACAAATGCTGAAATGTAAATAGTGATTTGGGTTTTGTAGACTACAAACGCTCCCCCGTAATAAACCGTAACGTTATAATCAGGGATATAATCCACCGACGTCTCCTATTTATATAGCCGCTCCACCAGCAGGTCGTAAAAGCTGCTGCCAGGAGAAGACATGGCGACACAGGGATCTCATGGAATGGAGAATTTCAGGCACACATGGACGCTCATGGTTTACATAGTAGGACCTGCTGAGGGTCACATTATGTGCTCCTTCCTAAACCCAATGGTCTTAATTGAAGTGAAGAATTAAAGGACACTGCACCTTTAAGTCTCAAACATCCAGTAAATATGTGTTCCTGAGTTGTCCTCTTATCCATTGGGGCCATCAAGGGAACTATGGCTGACCAAGAACATGGTGTAGCCATAGCGATAAGATGGCCACCTGGTATGATTTCCTTATGGCAGGTCCCAAATAGATCATGTATGTCTTACGTCCCTTAGTCTCAGTTAGAGCAGCAGTTTGTGCTTCAGAGCTGCTGATCATCATGTAAGTCCATGTGTTTCCCCTCAGATGGGGATTTTATTAAAATTAGTTTGTTCTATAACCAGCGCTGTATATAGAAAAGCGATGACATTCTATATGAACCAAGACCATGTGATGAGAAGAACGCAATGCAACACCCGTTACATAAACGTTATCACCCGGTAGTGAAGGAGCTGGGAACAGACATGGGGGCACTTCATGGTGGCTTCAGACCACCACAAATACTAATATTAGTTGTTTGGCACTGTTTTTATACTGTTCTTGGCCACTGTATAATGGTATTATTTAAGCACTGTATTTGGGGTATTATGTGCCCACTGTATGGTGGTACTATAAACACTGTATGGTGCTATTATTTGAGCACTGTCTGGTGCTATTTAAACACTCAGGTCTCTTGGATGATGTTAGGTGTAGGTCCTTGGTTATGATATTGGATGATGTTAGGTGTAGGTCCTTGGTTATGATATTGGATGATGTTAGGTGTAGGTCCTTGGTTATGATATTGGATGATGTTTGGTGTAGGTTCTTGGTTATGATATTGGATGATGTTTGGTGTAGGTTCTTGGTTATGATAGTGGATGATATTAGGTGTAGGTCCTTGGTTATGATATTGGATGATGTTAGGTGTAGGTCCTTGGTTATGATATTGGATGATGTTAGGTGTAGGTTCTTGGTTATGATATTGGATGATGATAGGTGTAGGTCCTTGGTTATGATATTGGATGATGTTTGGTGTAGGTTCTTGGTTATGATATTGGATGATGTTTGGTGTAGGTTCTTGGTTATGATATTGGATGATGTTTGGTGTAGGTCCTTGGTTATGATAGTGGATGATATTAGGTGTGGGTCCTTGGTTATGATATTGGATGATGTTTGGTGTAGGTCCTTGGTTATGATATTGGATGATGTTAGGTGTGGTTCCTTGGTTATGATATTGGATGATGTTTGGTGTAGGTCCTTGGTTATGATTCTTGGAGGATGTTAGGTGTAGGTCCTTGGTTATGATATTGGATGATGTTTGGTGTAGGTCTTTGGTTATGATATTGGATGATGTTTGGTGTAGGTTCTTGGTTATGGTATTGGATGATGTTTGGTATAGGTCTTTCGTTATGATTCTTGGAGGATGTTAGGTGTAGGTCCTTGGTTATAATAGTGGATGATGTTTGGTGTAGGTTCTTGGTGATGATGTTAGGTGTAGGTCCTTGGTTATGATATTGGATGATGCTTTGTGTAGGTCCTTGGTTATGATAGTGGATGATATTAGGTGTGGGTTCTTGGTTATGATATTGGATGATGTTAGGTGTAGGTCCTTGGTTATGATATTGGATGATGTTAGGTGTAGGTCCTTGGTTATGATATTGGATGATGTTAGGTGTAGGTTCTTGGTTATGATATTGGATGATGTTAGGTGTAGGTCCTTGGTTATGATATTGGATGATGTTTGGTGTAGGTCCTTGGTTATGATAGTGGATGATATTAGGTGTGGGTCCTTGGTTATGATATTGGATGATGTTAGGTGTAGGTTCTTGGTTATGATATTGGATGATGTTAGGTGTAGGTCCTTGGTTATGATAGTGGATGATATTAGGTGTGGTTCCTTGGTTATGATATTGGATGATGTTTGGTGTAGGTCCTTGGTTATGATTCTTGGAGGATGTTAGGTGTAGGTCCTTGGTTATGATATTGGATGATGTTTGGTGTAGGTTCTTGGTTATGATATTGGATGATGTTTGGTGTAGGTCCTTGGTTATGATATTGGATGATGTTTGGTGTAGGTTCTTGGTTATGATATTGGATGATGTTTGGTATAGGTCTTTGGTTATGATTCTTGGAGGATGTTAGGTGTAGGTCCTTGGTTATGATATTGGATGATGATAGGTGTAGGTCCTTGGTTATGATAGTGGATGATGTTTGGTGTAGGTTCTTGGTTATGATATTGGATGATGTTAGGTGTAGGTCCCTGGTGGAAGATAATATGGATACGTTCTTCATTAAGGCTAATGGTAGATGATAGGGATCAAGTAATAAGATGATGATGCCAGGCATAGGTCCTTGGTCACGTGAAAAGAAGGACAATAATGAGGATGAGAGTTGGAGGCCATTGATAAAGGGCTCGGAATAGTAACAAGTGTCTACAAAGAAGACGCCAACTTCAGTGCTGACAATCCAACCTTCCAGATCCTCTGGGGTGGAGATCTACTGGACATCCCTCAATGACAGGTTTCATAGGTCCCAGGGCTTATGTCCAGAAACCTCCCGACACATTGTTACGCTCTTCCAGTAGGAGCCTGATAAGCGACGTCCGACTGTAATCCCGGCCAGTAAATACTTGTGTGAAGCGTCCAGCTGACGAGCAGGGGGGGGTCGGTAGTTTATTAACAAACAGCGCAATAGACGTTCCTCTCCCGGCCGTTCTGGAAGAGAATAAAAAGACTGATAAATTAGTTTGAGCAACGCAAATATTTAAACTGCACGACAGCCCTTTATATGGATTTATGATTATTAAAATTTGTAAAATTTGTTTGCCAAAAAACGCGCACTCCGGGGTCACAGACCACCCGTGAAGGAGTGTGCCTCTTAATATGTCCTCTAATACTGTCGTCTGGAGATGAAGACACGATCAATGTGTTCACATCCAATGATGTCCATGATGTCTCCCATCCCCCTCCTCACAGCTGAGGGCCCAAAGGGCTCCGCATCATACACAACATTCCCTTTATTTCAAGTTTAAGCTTCAGCCCCAGAACGTGTCTCCCATCATCTGCTCCTGCCAAGACATAAATCTCATCTCCATACAGAGTGCAGGCCGGGGCTGTCAGGTCATAAATAAGAGAGTACACAGCTCCACTGCAGTAGCCCCGGCATCTGGATGAGTTATATCTGATCATTTGCAATAGAGAGGTCACAGGATGTCTCATACAATGTCTAATCATCTACAATAGAGAGATCACAGGATGTCTCATACAATGTCTGATCATCTACAATAGAGAGGTCACAGGATGTCTCATACAATGTCTAATCATCTACAATAGAGAGGTCACAGGATGCCTCATACAATGTCTGATCATCTACAATAGAGAGGTCACAGGATGTCTCATACAATGTCTGATCATCTACAATAGAGAGGTCACAGGATGTCTCATACAATGTCTGATCATCTACAATAGAGAGGTCACAGGATGTCTCATACAATGTCTGCTCATCTACAATAGAGAGGTCACAGGATGTCTCATACAATGTCTGATCATCTACAATAGAGAGGTCACAGGATGTCTCATACAATGTCTAATCATCTACAATAGAGAGGTCACAGGATGTCTCATACAATGTCTGATCATCTACAATAGAGAGGTCACAGGATGTCTCATACAATGTCTAATGATCTACAATAGAGAGGTCACAGGATGTCTCATACAATGTCTGATCATCTACAATAGAGAAATCACAAGATGTCTCATACAATGTCTGATCATCTACAATAGAGAGGTCACAGGATGTCTCATACAATGTCTGATCATCTACAATAGAGAGGTCACAGGATGTCTCATACAATGTCTGATCATCTACAATAGAGAGGTCACAGGATGTCTCATACAATGTCTGATCATCTACAATAGAGAGGTCACAGGATGTCTCATACAATGTCTGATCATCTACAATAGAGAGGTCACAGGATGTCTCATACAATGTCTGATCATCTACAATAGAGAGATCACAGGATGTCTCATACAATGTCTGATCATCTACAATAGAGAGGTCACAGGATGTCTCATACAATGTCTGCTCATCTACAATAGAGAGGTCACAGGATGTCTCATACAATGTCTGATCATCTACAATAGAGAGGTCACAGGATGTCTCATACAATGTCTGATCATCTACAATAGAGAGGTCACAGGATGTCTCATACAATGTCTGATCATCTACAATAGAGAGGTCACAGGATGTCTCATACAATGTCTGATCATCTACAATAGAGAGGTCACAGGATGTCTCATACAATGTCTAATCATCTACAATAGAGAGGTCACAGGATGTCTCATACAATGTCTGATCATTTACAATAGAGAGATCACAGGATGTCTCATACAATGTCTAATCATCTACAATAGAGAGGTCACAGGATGTCTCATACAATGTCTAATCATCTACAATAGAGAGGTCACAGGATGTCTCATACAATGTCTGATCAACTACAATAGAGAGGTCACAGGATGTCTCATACAATGTCTGATCATCTACAATAGAGAGGTCACAGGATGTCTCATACAATGTCTAATAATCTACAATAGAGAGGTCACAGGATGTCTCATACAATGTCTAATCATCTACAATAGAGAGGTCACAGGATGTCTCATACAATGTCTAATCATCTACAATAGAGAGGTCACATTATGTCTCATACAATGTCTGATCATCTACAATAGAGAGGTCACAGGATGTCTCATACAATGTCTAATCATCTACAATAGAGAGGTCACAGGATGTCTCATACAATGTCTAATAATCTACAATAGAGAGGTCACAGGATGTCTCATACAATGTCTAATAATCTACAATAGAGAGGTCACAGGATGTCTCATACAATGTCTGATCATCTACAATAGAGAGGTCACAGGATGTCTCATACAATGTCTGATCATCTACAATAGAGAGGTCACAGGATGTCTCATACAATGTCTAATCATCTACAATAGAGAGGTCACAGGATGTCTCATACAATGTCTAATCATCTACAATAGAGAGGTCACAGGATGCCTCATACAATGTCTAATCATCTACAATAGAGAGGTCACTGAAGACCTTGGCTTTTCATTATCCCCATGTATTCCTAGTATTTGGATATTTGTATTTCCGTCTATATCTTTCCGCTATCATTACCTCGGTCTCTATTTATCACAGGGGTCGATGTAAATGTTCGTCCTGTTCATACGACCTTATTCATAACATTAAAGTTAATTTAAATATTAGCCTGATGTTTTTGTTATTTTTGTTGTAAAGATGCAACTATGCCAAATGAAAACACATGCGCACTCAACCAGATGAGAGTAGTCACCTACAGTTTTGATGGGCATCTTCAAAGTGGAGGTCCTCTACCCAACCTTTCCATGGAGGCCACCCCTCTCCATGGACCTATAGTAATGGTATTTCTCAATGGATGATGCTCCTGTCTGTATGTCCCCAATCAATGTCCGCCTCAGGAGAGCATTAGGAAACAATTATATTCATTGACTTTTAGAACATCCTAGATAGGACAGAGCCTAATACATGTGAAGACATTTCTTTATTTGAGACCCTCTACCCAACCTTTCCATGGAGACCACCACTCTCCATGGACCTTTCTCAATGACCTCAATCAATGTCTGCCTCAGGAGAACATCTGGAAACAATAACGTTCTATGCCTTTTAGAATGTCCTTGATAGGACTGAGTCTGATACATCTGAAGAAAGTTTATTTAGTTGAGACCCTCTACCCAACCTTTCCATGGAGACCACCACTCTCCATGGACCTTTCTCAATGACCTCAATCAATGTCTGCCTCAGGAGAACATCTGGAAACAATAACGTTCTATGCCTTTTAGAATGTCCTTGATAGGACTGAGTCTGATACATCTGAAGAAAGTTTATTTAGTTGAGACCCTCTACCCAACCTTTCCATGGAGACCACCACTCTCCATGGAGCTTTCTCAATGGTTGATGCTACTGTCCATCAGCCCTCGATCAATGTCCACCTCAGGAGAACATCTGGAAACAATAACGTTCTGTGCCTTTTAGAACGTCCTAGATAGGACACAGTCTGAAGAAAGTTTCCTTATAGATTTTAAGAGGTTTCCTAGAAAAGTACTGACCCCAAAAACATTAATCTGTGGTGACACATTGGTCCATCGGGGCTTTAGGTTTGGGGCCAACCCTCCAGCTTGTGTCTTTAATTGTACATTACAGCTGCCAGGTGAACTTGTGTACCAGCGAAGGTTAAGCACAAGGACCACAAGAAGAACACCGAGAGCTTGGCCGCCGAAGCGTTTCCCTATTCCTCACAGAGTGGATGTTTTTTTTTACGTTTTTTTTTTTTTACATTTTTTTATAAATATTCCTGGAAATATTTAGTCTCAAATATAGCAAATTTTGAGACTAAACGTTGACTACTCAACCTAATTTTCTTCTGAGAAAATATAGCCTTCATAACGGCAAACCTAGAGTTTGACACCAAGCATTATCCCAATGGTCTCCAAACTGTGGTTGAGGTATTTAGAGTATTAAGGGTTTAAATCGGCTTTTACTCTAAACAGATGAATGATGCCTTGGTCATGTGATTCTGCCAACCAATGTCCCTTCCTTCTCCCAGTAGATGGGGTGGACCCAAAACCTATTGGTCAGTCTAGACCTGAGATTTGCCAGAGCAACAACAAGGAGGATAAAGAGCACAAGGTCCTTACCTCCAAGAAGGAGTTCTTGTTGTTTTTGTCAGAAAGAAGAAGTCTGGACAAGGGCTTCTCTGCAATACGCTCATCTCTTTATTGGTCTCTGGTCTGAATTAGTGCTTCTTGGCTATTAATCAGAAGCCTATTAGTTAGTCTAGGCCTGTTTTGCTCTTATCTCACACAGACAAGTGTGCATGTGTCCTAATTTATGTTCCTACTAGCTTTTCCTACAACTAGACCAAATGTGTTTTATTTAGGTGAAAGTCTGCCTACAATCAAGTCATTGTTCCTGTCCAATCTGTGCGGATAAACTGCACAAGTTCTTCATCTCAAAGAAGGAGTTTTCTTAGTTTTCATCAGAGAGAAGAAGGCTGGACAAGGGCCTCTCTGCAATATGCGAATCTCCTTGTTGATCTCCGTTCTTAATTAGTGCTTCTTAGCCTATTAGTCAGTCAAGGCCTTTGTGCATGTGTCTTAACTTTTTTTGGTACTAAAGTTGGCACCAAACATTAGCCCAGTGGTCTCCAAACTGTGGACCTCTAGATGTTGCAAACTCCATTTCCCAGCATGCCCAGACAGCCAACGGCTGTCCTAGCATGCTGGGAAATGGAGTTTTGCAACATCTGGAGGTTCATAGTTTGGAGGACACTGCATTAGCCCATCTCCTAGTATATTGCTAGTGCTACATGGATGATGAGTGAAGGAGTCTTCTTCAGGTTCTAATGAATGGACAGGGCCAGGCGGTGGGGTGGGGTAAGTCGCCATCTTGTAGTTACTCAAGGCTGTATCCTTTTAAAGAAATAATAACAAGCTGGATAAATTCGTACGATGATAGCGGCGGAGGCGGGCGCTGCGACCCCAGAGCCAACGCTTCCATAAACAAACACACGGCTTCACTACACGGGAGCAATAATTCCTCTAATCACAGACTTCAGCTGGTGCCATCAGGGTCTCCAGATATGTCAAATACGGGGATTTGGAGACAAGTAAACAAGATGGCGACTTACCCCACCCCTCCGCGGGCCCACTGAGAGATTACGTCCCCCGCCTGGGTCACTGTCAGAGCGTCTCTGAGGATTTACAACTGTGTTCAGACCTTTTCATCTCCAGGAAAGCTGGGTGACAACCACTCAGAGCCGGTTCTGCCTATAGGCAAAATAGGCATCCGTCTAGATTGCCTCTTGATGGGGGCGCCGCTCTGCATACTGCAAGAAAGTTAGTAACCAGCCAGCATTGGAAGCACCTGCCTCTCATTCGAAGCACCCACCCAGCCAGAACCGCTGTCGCATGATGAGGGGATTTGTTACAGTGTGTCACCCCAGTAGTAAAGTGGGGCTGTGTTATAGGGTGGAGCTAATGGGCGGGGACAATTGGGCGACAAAGTCAGCTTTCTCCTAGGGTGGCAAAAATCCTTGCACCAGTCCTGGAACCACCATGGCCACCATCACAGCTCCAGGGCCTGTTAGTAAGGATATGGGTGGTGACTACGGGGATGATGAGTGTTCTGCTTCAGGCTGGCTGGAAGTAGTAGTCCTTCAACCATGATATGAACCCCACAGACCTTTTATCAAGGAAACTGATCACGTAGTGCAGGGAGACCTCTGGGACACAAATATTCTTTGCTCCACAACTCTGGTTCTGCGACATGATACCCAGAAGGAAGTGGGCAGAATAACTTCTCATGATACAGCCAAGAAGCACTTATACAGACCGGAGAACAAGGAGGTTAATGTATTGCAGAGAGGCCCTTGTCCATCCTTCTTCTCTCTGACGAAAACAAAGAGAATATCTTCTATGAGCACTTTATCCTCATAGTGTGGACAGGTACAGTTACTTGATTGTAGCAGAATAACACTAAACCATGTAGCTAAAAATGTACAATTTTATTAAATCCTCATTAAAAAACCAAATAACAATACTATAAATAGTTAGTATCAATACAAAAGAAAGAAGAAGTTCTCCTATGATGAACAACTGTATATCCCAACGCGTTTCCCCGTGTATCTTATGATATACAACGGTTCATCAGGGGATGACAACAACAGTATAAAAATATATACCTAATAAGCACAGAGATATGGAGGAACAATATATATATAGATAGCGTGCAACACATGGATCGCCAGCCGCAGACGGACGTATCATGCCTATGGCCTTCTGTTATGGGGTAACTACACATGGATAATGGCTGGACTTCTTTTGGACAATACTGTGGTTATGTGGACATCATAGAGGTTGCTTTTTTACCTAGGTGGTAATATTATCTGAATTCTTTATCTAAAAAATTTGGAGGGTCATATAGGATCCTGGTGATTGGACAATTGTGGTCCGGAGCTATCTGTAGTAAAGAAGCAACTATTATCAGGTCTTTATTCCAGGGGGCCATCTTTTAAGCCTTTCTCTCTCTTTTTGTGGAGGAGCCCTTATCTTAGGGTCCTCACTCTATCAGTGACCTCGTTTTTTGCTATCCAACTACCTACAGGTCGCTACATCAGTCGGAGGATATTTAAATGAAGCCACAAATAAGCCTTGCTATCGTCTGTCTGCATTCATGTGCTTTGTACTGTATATATGTTTGCTTTGATGTATTATAAATATGGATAGTTCTAATTGTCCTCCCATCTTCTGTGCATTAAGTTGTGCCTTTGTCCATGTGTTGCACGCTATCTATCTATATATTGTTCCTCCATATCTCTGTGCTTATTAGGTATATATTTTTATACTGTTGTTGTCATCCCCTGATGAACCGTTGTACATCATAAGATACACGGGGAAACGCGTTGGGATATACAGTTGTTCATCATAGGAGAACTTCTTCTTTCTTTTGTATTGATACTAACTATTTATAGTATTGTTATTGGTTTTTTTAATGAGTATTTAATAAAATTGTAAATTTTTAGCTACATGGTTTAGTGTTATTCTGGTAGAAAATAGCTATAGGACACCATTGTGTCCAACTGTCAGTGATATTGTTACTTGATTGTAGACAGGATTTCACCTAGATAGAGCTCATGTGGTTAGTTGTGTGGAAAGCTGGAAGGAACAAAGACAGAACTTATGCACACTTTTCTGTGTGAGATGGGAGAAAAACAGGCCTAGACTGACTAAAAAGCTTTTGACTTATATAAAAGAAGCATTAATTCAGATAGAAAACCAACAAAGAGATTAGCTTATTGCAGAAAGGCCCTCGTCCAGACTTCTTCTCTCTGACGAAAACTAAGAACTCCTTCTTGGAGATGTAGAACTTGTGCGGTTTATCCTCACAGCATGGACAGATACAGTGACTTGATTGCAGACAGGATTTCACCTAGTGGTGTGGTCTAGTTGTAGGAAAAGCTAGCATGAAAAAAAGTTAGGGCATAAGAACATTTTTCTGTAGGAGATGAGAGAAAAACAGGCCTAGACTAACTAATAGGCTAAGAAGCACTAATTTAGACCGGAGATCAACAAGGAGATTTGCATATTGCCGAGAGGCCCTTGTCCAGCCTTCTTCTCTCTGATGAAAACGAAGAAAACTCCTTCTTTGAGATGAAGATCTTGTGCACTTTATCGTCACAGATTGTACAAGAACAGTGACTTGATTGTATACAGGATTTCACCTAAATAAAACACATTTGGTCTAGTTGTAGGAAAAGCTAGTAGGAACATAAGTTACATATGCACACTTTTCTGTGGGAGATGAGAAAAAAACAGGCCTAGACAGACTAATAGGCTTCTGACTAATCGCCAAGAAGCACTAATTCAGACCAGAGACCAACAAAGAGATGAGCGTATTGCAGAGAGGCCCTTGTCCAGACTTCTTCTCTCTGACGAAAACTATGAGAGCTCCTTCTTGGAGATGAAGAACATGTGCGCTTTATCCTCACAGTGTGGACAGGAACAGTGACTTGATTGTATTCAGGATTTCCCCAAAATAAAACACATTTGGTCTATGTGTAGGAAAAGCTAGTAGGAACATAAGTTAGGACATATGCACACCTGTCTGTGTGAGATGAGAGAAAAACAGGCCTAGACTGACTATTAGGCTAAGAAGCACTAATTCGGACCAGAGATCAACAAGGAGATTAGCATATTGCAGAGAGGCCCTTGTCCAGTCTTCTTCTCTCTGACGAAAATGAAGAAAACTCCTTCTTTGAGATGAAAAACTTGTGCAATTTATCCTCACAGATTGGACAGGAACAGTGACTTGATTGTAGACAGTATTTCCCAAATTTGGTCTAGTTGTAGGAAAAGGCTAGTGGGAACATAAATTAGGACATATGCACACTTGTCTGTGTGAGATGAGAGAAAAACAAGCCCAGACTGACTAATGTCCAAGAAGCAGTAATTCAGACCGGAGACCAACAAAGAGATGAGCGTATTGCAGAGAGGCCCTTGTCCAGACTTCTTCTTTCTGACAAAAAAACGACAAGAACTCCTTCTTGGAGGCAAAGAACTTGTGCACTTTGTCCTCACAGCATGGACAGGAACAGTGACTTTATTGTTGCTCTGGCAATATGCAGGCCTAGACTGACTAATAGGTTTTGGGACCACCCCTTCTACTGGGAGAAGGAGGTTGGACTAGGGACTTCTCCCACAAACATTGGTTGGCAGAATCACATGACCAAGGCATCATTCATCTGTTCAGAGTAAATGCAGATTTTAACCCTTAACACTGTAAATACCTTAATATAAGCCAGTGTTTCCCAACCAGCTGTTGCAAAACTACAACTCCCAGCATGCCCGGACAGCCAAAGGCTGTCCGGGCATGCTGGGAGTTGTAGTTTTGCAACTACAACTACATGCTGGTTGGGAAACACTGTTGGATGCCATGGATATGATGCAAGGCACATTTCTACAATACGATAAAACCTTTTCCTCTGGAGCGGCTGTCATGAGATGGTGCCTGGCAGCGTCAGCCGGACCGGAGCTGTCAGCGACACGTCTAGAGAACGTCCTCATGGCGCTAACACATCCAGTCACGCAGCTCTGGACATGACAGGAACGCTGGTATCTATTGTACTTGATCTAATCCTATCATGTTTGATGCTGTATGAAGAGTTAACGTATCTAAGCCAATCATGTGTGATACTGTCTGCTGAGCAGTCTATCCAAGCCGGCACATGTACTTTTGGCTGAGCCAGTATTCCTTAAGCCTATGTGTGATTTTACCTGCTGAGCTGTGTATCTAAGCCTATCATGTGTGATACTGTTTGCTGAGCTAGTGTATCTAACCCTCTTATGTGTAGTACTTTTAGCTGAGCCAGTGCATCTAAGCCTATCCTGTGTGATACTGTCTGCTGAGCCGTGTATCTAAGCCTATCATGTTTGATACTTACAGCTGAGCCAAAGTATCTAATTCTATTATGTGTAATACTGTCTGCGGAGTTAGTGTATCTAACGCTATTATGTGTAATACTTTCAGCTGAGCCATTGTATCTGAGCCTATCATGTTTGATCCTTCAGCTGAGCCAGGGTATCTAATCCTATCACGTGTGATACTGTCTGCTGAGGCAATGTATCTAAGCCTATCTTGTGTGATACTTCCAGCTAAGCCAGTGTATCTAATCTCATCATGTTTGATACTTCAGCTAAGCCAGTGTATCTAATCCTATCACGTGTGATACTGTCTGCTGAGAAAAATGTATCTAACCCTACCTTGTGTCATATTTCCAGCAGAACAAGTGTATCATCATGTTTGATACTTTAGCTGAGCCAGTGTATCTAAAGCATTCACTTCAGACTGTCAGCTTAGTGGTTGTTCGGCCAACAGCTATATTGCACGCTTGTCTCTGGCGGCAGCTTATCTCCCCTGGTTCGGCAATGCTTGGTTTATGTGTCCCCCATACACATTAGATGGACACCCATTCAGGAGCCCCCCATACACATTAGATAGACTACATGTCAGGAGCCCCCCATACACATTAGATGGTGACCTGGTCAGAAGCCCCCCCCCCATACACATTAGATGGTCACCTGGTCAGGAGCCCCCCCCCCCCCCATACACATTAGATGGTCACCTGGTCAGGAGCCCCCCTATACATATTAGATGGACTTCCGGTCAGGAGCCCCCCATACACATTAGATGGTCACCTGGTCAGGAGCCCCCCATACACATTAGATGGACTTCCGGTCAGGAGCCCCCCATAAACATTAGATGGACTCCAGGTCAGGAGCCCCCCCATACACATTAGATGGTCGCCTGGTCAGGAGCCCCCCAAACACATTAGATGGACTTCCGGTCAGGAGCCCCCCATACACATTAGATGTCGCCTGGTCAGGAGCCCTCCATACACATTAGATGGTCCCCTGGTCAGGAGCCCCCAATGCACATTAGATGGACTTCCGGTCAGGAGCCCCCCATACACATTAGATGGACTTCCGGTCAGGAGCCCCCCATACACATTAGATGTCACCTGGTCAGGAGCCCCCCATACACATTAGATGGTCCCCTGGTCAGGAGCCCCCCATACACATTAGATGGATTTCCGGTCAGGAGCCCCCCATACACATTACATGGACTTCCGGTCAGGAGCCCCCCATGCACATTACATGGATTTCCGGTCAGGAGCCCCCCATACACATTACATGGACTTCCGGTCAGGAGCCCCCCCATACACATTAGATGGACTTCTGGTCAGGAGCCCCCCATACACATTAGATGGATTTCCGGTCAGGAGCCCCCCATACACATAAGATGGATTTCCGGTCAGGAGCCCCCCATACACATAAGATGGATTTCCGGTCAGGAGCCCCCCATACACATTAGATGGTCACCTGGTCAGGAGCCCCCCATACACATTACATGGACTTCCTGGTCAGGAGCCCCCATACACATTAGATGGACTTCCGGTCAGGAGCCCCCCATACACATTAGATGGATTTCCGGTCAGGAGCCCCCCATACACATTAGATGGTCACCTGGTCAGGAGCCCCCCATACACATTAGATGGACTTCCGGTCAGGAGCCCCCCATACACATTACATGGACTTCCGGTCAGGAGCCCCCCATACACATTAGATGGACTTCCGGTCAGGAGCCCCCCATACACATTAGATGGTCACCTGGTCAGGAGCCCCCCATACACATCACATGGACTTCTGGTCAGGAGCCCCCCATACACATTAGATGGATTTCCGGTCAGGAGCCCCCCATACACATTACATGGACTTCCGGTCAGGAGCCCCCCATATACATTACATGGACTTCTGGTCAGGAGCCCCCCATACAAATTAGATAGATTTCCGGTCAGGAGCCCCCCATACACATTAGATGGACTTCCGGTCAGGAGCCCCCCATACACATTAGATGGATTTCCGGTCAGGAGCCCCCCATACACATTAGATGGATTTCCGGTCAGGAGCCCCCCATACACATTAGATGGATTTCCGATCAGGAGCCCCCCATACACATTACCTGGACTTCCGGTCAGGAGCCTCCCATACACATTACATGGACTTCTGGTCAGGAGCCCCCCATACAAATTAGATAGATTTGCGGTCAGGAGCCCCCCATACACATTAGATGGATTTCTGGTCAGGAGCCCCCCATACACATTAGATGGATTTCCGGTCAGGAGCCCCCCATACACATTAGATGGATTTCCGGTCAGGAGCCCCCCATACACATTACATGGACTTCCGGTCAGGAGCCCCCCATATACATTACATGGACTTCTGGTCAGGAGCCCCCCATACAAATTAGATAGATTTCCGGTCAGGAGCCCCCCATACACATTAGATGGACTTCCGGTCAGGAGCCCCCCCATACACATTACATGGACTTCCGGTCAGGAGCCCCCCATACACATTAGATGGATTTCCGGTCAGGAGCCCCCCATACACATTAGATGGATTTCCGGTCAGGAGCCCCCCATACACATTAGATGGATTTCCGGTCAGGAGCCCCCCATACACATTACCTGGACTTCCGGTCAGGAGCCTCCCATACACATTACATGGACTTCTGGTCAGGAGCCCCCCATACAAATTAGATAGATTTGCGGTCAGGAGCCCCCCATACACATTAGATGGATTTCTGGTCAGGAGCCCCCCATACACATTAGATGGTCACCTGGTCAGGAGCCCCCCATACACATTACATGGACTTACGGTCAGGAGCCCCCCATACACATTAGAAGGATTTCCGGTCAGGAGCCCCCCATACACATTACATGGACTTCCGGTCAGGAGCCCCCCATACACATTAAATGGATTTCCGATCAGGAGCCCCCCATACACATTAGATGGACTTCCGGTCAGGAGCCCCCCCATACACATTACATGGACTTCCGGTCAGGAGCCCCCCATACACATTAGATGGATTTCCGGTCAGGAGCCCCCCATACACATTAGATGGATTTCCGGTCAGGAGCCCCCCATACACATTAGATGGATTTCCGGTCAGGAGCCCCCCATACACATTACCTGGACTTCCGGTCAGGAGCCTCCCATACACATTACATGGACTTCTGGTCAGGAGCCCCCCATACAAATTAGATAGATTTGCGGTCAGGAGCCCCCCATACACATTACATGGACTTCCGGTCAGGAGCCCCCCATACACATTAAATGGATTTCCGATCAGGAGCCCCCCATACACATTAGATGGATTTCCGGTCAGGAGCCCCCCATACACATTACATGGTCACCTGGTCAGGAGCCCCCCATACACATTACATGGTCACCTGGTCAGGAGCCCCCCATACACATTACATGGTCACCTGGTCAGGAGCCCCCCATACACATTAGATGGACTTCCGGTCAGGAGCCCCCATACACATTAGAAGGGCTTCCGGTCAGGAGCCCCCCATACACATTAGATGGACTTCCGGTCAGGAGCCCCCCATACACATTAGATGGGCTTCCGGTCAGGAGCCCCCATACACATTAGATGGATTTCCGGTCAGGAGCCCCCCATACACATTAGATGGACTTCCGGTCAGGAGCCCCCCCATACACATTACATGGACTTCCGGTCAGGAGCCCCCCATACACATTAGATGGATTTCCGGTCAGGAGCCCCCCATACACATTAGATGGATTTCCGGTCAGGAGCCCCCCATACACATTAGATGGATTTCCGGTCAGGAGCCCCCCATACACATTACCTGGACTTCCGGTCAGGAGCCTCCCATACACATTACATGGACTTCTGGTCAGGAGCCCCCCATACAAATTAGATAGATTTGCGGTCAGGAGCCCCCCATACACATTAGATGGATTTCTGGTCAGGAGCCCCCCATACACATTAGATGGTCACCTGGTCAGGAGCCCCCCATACACATTACATGGACTTACGGTCAGGAGCCCCCCATACACATTAGAAGGATTTCCGGTCAGGAGCCCCCCATACACATTACATGGACTTCCGGTCAGGAGCCCCCCATACACATTAAATGGATTTCCGATCAGGAGCCCCCCATACACATTAGATGGATTTCCGGTCAGGAGCCCCCCATACACATTACATGGTCACCTGGTCAGGAGCCCCCCATACACATTACATGGTCACCTGGTCAGGAGCCCCCCATACACATTACATGGTCACCTGGTCAGGAGCCCCCCATACACATTAGATGGACTTCCGGTCAGGAGCCCCCATACACATTAGAAGGGCTTCCGGTCAGGAGCCCCCCATACACATTAGATGGACTTCCGGTCAGGAGCCCCCCATACACATTAGATGGGCTTCCGGTCAGGAGCCCCCATACACATTAGATGGATTTCCGGTCAGGAGCCCCCCATACACATTAGATGGATTTCCGGTCAGGAGCCCCCCATACACATTAGATGGATTTCCGGTCAGGAGCCCCCCATACACATTACATGGACTTCCGGTCAGGAGCCCCCCATACACATTAGATGGGCTTCCGGTCAGGAGCCCCCCATACACATTAGATGGACTTCCGGTAGTTGGGGCCCCCCATACACATGATGGTTGTCCGGTAGTTGGGGCTGACATGACAGTACTATGTACAGCCGGGGTTAACCCTCCGATGTCTGACTGTTCGGTGGAGTCTGTCCAGGGGTGGCTGTCCTCTCCGTTACCCCGCAGCGGGGCCTGCAGCAGATGTCAGTGGGGTTCTGGCTTACATTATGCTGTTCCCGGTTTTACGAGGTGTGAAGTGTGCCGTCCAGACTCCGTCTGTGTTTGTCCCTCGGTGCTTGTCTGCGGAGTAAATAGGATTTTATTTACACATAAACTGGAACCGCCGAGAGAGAACCGCGTCCATACAACTGCGCATTCCTCTCCGAGCCCCAGGGACTGGCGGGAACTCAAGATGGCTGCCCAGACCCTGACAGCTCGGAGGCGAGAAGACTAACAATGCACAAAGGATCCCCTGAAATATTTACTACGCTTCGCCATAAAGCAATGTTCTGGACAAGTCGAGCGTCCGCTCCAAAAAGTGTTCTTGTTACTGTCGCTCATTGTTCCTCTAATGTGGAGGCGTCTGCGGGAGACAAGATGTCACCACGTTATGGGGAACCCGGTCATCATGTGGAGAGAATGGAGAGTGTACAGTGTAGGGAATGGCGGTGGTATTGTCTCTGGAGCAGGGTGTTATGGCTTATCAGTGTGATGGGGGGCGCACTGAGGTATTGTTCATGTGTTATATGGCGGTATTATTTAGGCATAATATAGAGGCATTATGCAGTGTTTGGTTTTATTTCTTAATCACTATATGGAGGTATTAGTTGTATGGAGGTATTAGACAATGTATGGAGGTATTTGTTGTATGGAGGTATTAGTTGTATGGAGGTATTTGTTGTATGGAGGTATTAGTTGTATGGAGGTATTAGACAATGTATGGAGGTATTAGTTGTATGGAGGTATTTGTTGTATGGAGGTATTAGACAATGTATGGAGGTATTAGTTGTCTGGAGGTATTAGACAATGTATGGAGGTATTAGTTGTCTGGAGGTATTAGACAATGTGTGGAGGTATTAGTTGTATGGAGGTATTAGTTATATGTAGGGATTAGACAATGTATGGAGGTATTAGTTGTATGGAGGTATTAGTTGTATGGAGGTATTAGTTGTATGGAGGTATTAGACAATGTATAGAGGTATTAGTTGTATGGAGATATTAGACAATGTATGGAGGTATTAGTTGTATGGAGGTATTAGACAATGTATGGAGGTATTAGTTGTATGGAGGTATTAGACAATGTATGGAGGTATTAGTTGTATGGAGGTATTAGACAATGTATGGAGGTATTAGTTGTATGGAGGTATTAGTTGTCTGAAGGTATTAGACAATGTATGGAAGTATTAGTTGTATGGAGGTATTAGACAATGTATGGAGGTATTAGTTGTATGGAGGTATTAGACAATGTATAGAGGTATTAGTTGTATGGAGATATTAGACAATGTATGGAGGTATTAGTTGTCTGGAGGTATTAGACAATGTATGGAGGTATTAGTTGTATGGAGGTATTTGACAATGTATAGAGTTATTTGTTGTATGGAGGTATTAGACAATGTATGGAGGTATTCGTTGTATGGAGGTATTAGACAATGTGTGGAGGTATTAGATGTATGGTGGTATTAGTTATATGGAGGTATTAGACAATGTATGGAGGTATTAGTTGTATGGAGGTATTTGACAATGTATAGAGTTATTTGTTGTATGGAGGTATTAGACAATGTATGGAGGTATTAGTTATATGGAGGTATTAGACAATGTATGGAGGTATTAGTTGTATGGAGGTATTAGACAATGTATGGAGGTATTAGTTGTATGGAGGTATTAGACAATGTATGGAGGTATTTGTTGTATGGAGGTATTAGACAATGTATGGAGGTATTAGTTGTCTGGAGGTATTAGACAATGTATGGAGGTATTAGTTGTCTGGAGGTATTAGTTGTATGGAGGTATTAGACAATGTATGGAGGTATTAGTTGTCTGGAGGTATTAGACAATGTATGGAGGTATTAGTTGTATGGAGGTATTAGACAATGTATGGAGGTATTAGACAATGTATGGAGGTATTAGTTATATGGAGGTATTAGACAATGTATGGAGGTTTTAGTTGTCTGGAGGTATTAGACAATGTATGGAGGTATTAGTTGTATGGAGGTATTAGTTGTCTGGAGGTAATAGACAATGTATGGAGGTATTAGTTGTATGGAGGTATTAGACAATGTATGGAGGTATTAGTTGTCTGGAGGTATTAGACAATGTATGGAGGTATTAGTTGTATGGAGGTATTAGTTGTCTGGAGGTAATAGACAATGTATGGAGGTATTAGTTGTATGGAGGTATTAGACAATGTATGGAGGTATTAGTTGTCTGGAGGTATTAGACAATGTATGGAGGTATTAGTTGTATGGAGGTAATAGTTGTATCGAGGTATTAGACAATGTATGGATGTATTAGTTGTCTGGAGGTATTAGACAATGTATGGAGGTATTAGATGTATGGTGGTATTAGTTGTATGGAGGTATTAGACAATGTATGGAGGTATTAGTTATATGGAGGTATTAAACAATGTATGGAGGTATTAGTTGTATGGAGGTATTAGACAATGTATGGAGGTATTAGTTGTCTGGAGGTATTAGACAATGTATGGAGGTATTAGTTGTATGGAGGTATTAGTTGTCTGGAGGTAATAGACAATGTATGGAGGTATTAGTTGTATGGAGGTATTAGACAATGTATGGAGGTATTAGACAATGTATGGAGGTATTAGTTGTCTGGAGGTATTAGACAATGTATGGAGGTATTAGTTGTATCGAGGTATTAGACAATGTATGGATGTATTAGTTGTATGGAGGTATTAGACAATGTATGGAGGTATTAGATGTATGGTGGTATTAGTTGTATGGAGGTATTAGTTGTATGGAGGTATTAGACAATGTATGGAGGTATTTGTTGTATGGAGGTATTAGACAATGTATGGAGGTATTAGTTGTATGGAGGTATTAGACAATGTATAGAGGTAATAGTTGTATGGAGTTATTAGTTATATGTAGGGATTAGACAATGTATGGAGGTATTAGTTGTATGGAGGTATTAGTTGTATGGAGGTATTAGACAATGTATGGAGGTATTAGTTGTCTGGAGGTATTAGACAATGTATGGAGGTATTAGTTGTATGGAGGTATTAGTTGTATCGAGGTATTAGACAATGTATGCAGGTATTAGTTGTCTGGAGGTATTAGACAATGTATGTAGGTATTAGTTGTCTGAAGGTATTAGACAATGTATAGAGGTATTAGTTATATGGAGGTATTAGACAATGTATGGAGGTATTAGTTATATGGAGGTATTAGACAATGTATGGAGGTATTAGTTGTATGGAGGTATTAGACAATGTATGGAGGTATTAGTTGTCTGGAGGTATTAGACAATGTATGGAGGTATTAGTTGTATGGAGGTATTAGTTGTATCGAGGTATTAGACAATGTATGTAGGTATTAGTTGTATGGAGGTATTAGTTGTATCGAGGTATTAGACAATGTATGGAGGTATTAGTTGTATGGAGGTATTAGTTGTCTGGAGGTATTATGGAGGTATTAGTTGTCTGAAGGTATTAGACAATGTATGGAGGTATTAGAGAATGTATGGAGGTATTAGTTGTATGGAGGTATTAGTTGTATCGAGGTATTAGACAATGTATGTAGGTATTAGTTGTATGGAGGTATTAGTTGTATCGAGGTATTCGACAATGTATGGAGGTATTAGTTGTATGGAGGTATTAGTTGTCTGGAGGTATTATGGAGGTATTAGTTGTCTGAAGGTATTAGACAATGTATGGAGGTATTAGTTGTCTGGAGGTATTATGGAGGTATTAGTTGTCTGAAGGTATTAGACAATGTATGGAGGTATTAGAGAATGTATGGAGGTATTAGTTGTATGGAGGTATTAGACTGTGTATAGTGGTCACTGCATAGAAGTATTGCTTAGGTATTTTACTTTTGGTTTTTGGCCAATTCTGAGGCCATTGTCTAAGTAGCCCTTAGGTTTTCACCCTTTAGCCCTCTCCTATGAGCATCTGGTCTTTGCTGCTAGGGGCTACCTCTGAGAGTGGTCCCGGTGTTGGTGGCGGATGGGCCAGTGAACAAAGACACATTGGTGTGCTGCACTAAGGTAACATAATTTTTATAGTCAAAGGCCAACCAGGTGAAATAGTCAAAGGACAACCAGGTGATATATAGTCAAAGGACAACAGGTGATATATAGTCAAAGGCCAAACAGGTGACATATAGTCAAAGGCCAACCAGGTGATATATAGTCAAAGGACAACAGGTGATATATAGTCAAAGGCCTATCAGGTGATATATAGTCAAAGGCCAAACAGGTGACATATAGTCAAAGGCCAACCAGGTGATATATATATAGTCAAAGGCCAACCAGGTGATATATAGTCAAAGGTCAACCAGGTGATATATAGTCAAAGGTCAACCAGGTGATATATAGTCAAAGGTCAGCCAGATGATATATAGTCAAAGGCCAACCAGGTGATATATAGTCAAAGGCCAACCAGGTTATATATATAGTCCAAGACCAACCAGGTGATATATTGTGAAAGGTCAACCCGGTGATATATAATCACAGGTCAACCAGGTGACGTATAGTGAAAGGTCAACCAGGTTATATATATATAGTCAGAGGCCAAGCAGGTGATATATAGTCAAAGGCCAACCAGGTTATATATATAGTCAAAGGTCAACCAGGTGATATATAGTCAAAGGTCAACCAGATGATATATAGTAAAAGACCAACCAGGTGATATATAGTCAAAGGTCAACCAGGTGATATATAGTCAAAGGCCAACCAGGTGATATATATTCCAAGGTCAACCAGGTGATATATAGTAAAAGGCCAACCAGGAGATATACAGTCAAAGGCCAACCATGTTATATATATAGTCAAAGGCCAACCAGGTGATATATAGTCAAAGGCCAACCAGGTGACATAAAGTCAAAGGCCAACCAGGTGAAATAATCAAAGGCCAACCAGGTGATATATAGTCAAAGGCCAACCAGGTGATATATAGTCAAAGGCCAACCAGGTGATATATAGTCAAAGGCCAACCAGGTGATATATAGTCAAAGGCCAACCAGATGATATATAGTCAAAGACCAATCAGGTGATATATATAGCCAAATACCAACCAGGTGATATATAGTCAAAGGCCAACCAGGTGACATATAGTCAAAGGCCAACCAGGTGATATATAGTCAAAGGCCAGGTGATATATAGTCAAAGGCCAACCAGATGATATATAGTCAAAGACCAATCAGGTGATATATAGTCAAAGGCCAACCAGGTGATATATAGTGAAAGGCCAACCAGGTGATATATAGTCAAAGGCCAACCAGGTGACATATAGTCAAAGGTCAACCAGGTGATATATAGTCAAAGGTCAACCAGGTGATATATAGTCAAAGGTCAACCAGGTGATATATAGTAAAAGGCCAACCAGGAGATATATAGTCAAAGGCCAACCAGGTGATATATATTCCAAGGTCAACCAGGTGATATATAGTAAAAGGCCAACCAGGAGATATACAGTCAAAGGCCAACCATGTTATATATATAGTCAAAGGCCAACCAGGTGATATATAGTCAAAGGCCAACCAGGTGACATAAAGTCAAAGGCCAACCAGGTGAAATAATCAAAGGCCAACCAGGTGATATATAGTCAAAGGCCAACCAGGTGATATATAGTCAAAGGCCAACCAGGTGATATATAGTCAAAGGCCAACCAGGTGATATATAGTCAAAGGCCAACCAGATGATATATAGTCAAAGACCAATCAGGTGATATATATAGCCAAATACCAACCAGGTGATATATAGTCAAAGGCCAACCAGGTGATATATAGTCAAAGGCCAACCAGGTGACATATAGTCAAAGGCCAACCAGGTGATATATAGTCAAAGGCCAGGTGATATATAGTCAAAGGCCAACCAGATGATATATAGTCAAAGACCAATCAGGTGATATATAGTCAAAGGCCAACCAGGTGATATATAGTGAAAGGCCAACCAGGTGATATATAGTCAAAGGCCAACCAGGTGACATATAGTCAAAGGTCAACCAGGTGATATATAGTCAAAGGTCAACCAGGTGATATATAGTCAAAGGTCAACCAGGTGATATATAGTAAAAGGCCAACCAGGAGATATATAGTCAAAGGCCAACCAGGTTATATATATAGCCAAATACCAACCAGGTGATATATAGTCAAAGGCCAACCAGGTGATATATAGTCAAAGGCCAACCAGGTGACATATAGTCAAAGGCCAACCAGGTGATATATAGTCAAAGGCCAACCAGGTGATATATAGTCAAAGGCCAGGTGATATATAGTCAAAGGCCAACCAGATGATATATAGTCAAAGACCAATCAGGTGATATATAGTCAAAGGCCAACCAGATGATATATCGTCAAAGACCAATCAGGTGATATAAAGTCAAAGGTCAACCAGGTGATATATAGTCAAAGGCCAACCAGGTGATATATATTCAAAGGCCAACCAGGTGATATATAGTCAAAGGCCAACCAGGTGACATATAATCAAAGGTCAACCAGGTGACATATAGTCAAAGGCCAACCAGGTGAGATATAGTCAAAGGCCAACCAGGTGAGATATAGTCAAAGGCCAACCAAGTGAGATATAGTCAAAGGTTAACCAAGTGATATATAGTCAAAGGCCAACCAGGTTATATATATAGTCAAAGGCCAACCAGGTGATATATATGTTCAAAGGCCAACCAGGTGATATATAGTCAAAGGCCAACCAGGTGACATATAGTCAAAGGCCTATCAGGTCATATATAATCAAAGGCCAACCAGGTGAAATAATCAAAGGCCAACCAGGTGACATATAGTCAAAGGCCAACCAGGTGATATATAGTCAAAGGCCAACCAGGTGACATATAGTCAAAGGCCAACCAGGTGATATATAGTCAAAGGCCAACCAGGTGAAATAATCAAAGGCCAACCAGGTGATATATAGTCAAAGGCCAACCAGGTGATATGTAGTCAAAGGCCAACCAGGTGAAATAATCAAAGGCCAACCAGGTGATATATAGTTAAAGGCCAAGCAGGTGACATATAGTCAAAGGCCAACCAGGTGATATATAGTCAAAGGTCAACCAGGTGATATATAGTCAAAGGCCAACCAGGTGATATATAGTCAAAGGCCAACCAGGTGATATATAGTCAAAGGCCAACCAGGTGATATATAGTCAAAGCCAACCAGGTGATATATATAGTCAAAGGCCAACCAGGTGAAATAATCAAAGGCCAGCCAGGTGACATGTAGTCAAAGCCCAACCAGTTGATATATAGTCAAAGGCCAACCAGGTGTATATAGTCAAAGGCCAACCAGCTGACTCTAGAAGAGTCAAGGTCTCAAGCAATTTATAGTCAATGTTAAGAACAGAACAGCTGTCAAATGTCCAACCAGCAGCACAACATAGTCCGTCCATGTCCATTCCTCAACTCACGTATCAGGTGCTAACAGTTATGATGGGTCTAAAGTACATTGGATCCTTTGACTGAATTGTCCCCATATTCTGCCTCGGTATCATTATGTAAAGAAGCATCGGCCCCTCGTAGAACACAATGAGTTCACAGCGTACAGCCAGATCCCTGACCGTTCTCTTTCTGGATTTGGCTTTGAAGCCAAAATACTCCTTAAGGTGTCAGGACAAGGTGACCCGAGACTAAGCTTCTGCTGTCCATAGTAGAGCAGTACATCAAGTCACATAGAAAATCAGTTCTGTTGGTACCAGATCATAGAAATGTTATTGAACTGAGTCCATTTGTTGAATTTCAACCAGCTGACGAATGGTTTCCAAGATACATTGGTTTCAAGAGAGATCACTGGAGGTCTGGCAACTAGGACTGGAACCACTCTCCACAATCCTAACCATCTTATCAGAGGAGAGGTGATAATACCTATACAGTCTTTCCACAGTAATGAATGGTAAACTTCAAGTGGGACCAGAGCTTACATAGGACAGAGTTTGTCCCACATCTCCTGTTTGAGTCCTGGTTCCCACCTGAACCCTATTGATGAGCTGGCCATACATGACTGGATATTATCATGTAAAGGTAGTGAAGGCCACCTCACATTTGAGTCCTGTTTCCTACCTGAACCCCTGTTGTAGCCTCATAGATGAGGTGGCTATACATAGCTGGATATGATCACGTGAAGGTAGTGAAAGCCTAAGGGCACATGACCCATGCACAATAATCTGGCACTGCTGACTGTCCATGTGACTCTAGATGAATTACCATCAGTCTGAGGAGGTCCTTATTTCGTGCAATCATTTTTGGTCCCATTATTTCTCCCAATCAAATGAATTATTTCCAGAAATTCCCCATTGAGGACGTAGCCCCTCTTATCTGATCACGATGGGTCATTACAAGCTGAGGATGTAGCGGTGATGATGTCAGGACTGTGACCTAACACTGATTCTCCATGTCGGGAGCAGAACGCAGCAGATTATGTTTCAGTTCAAGGGGTAAAGTAGAAACAGATGTGAGAAGTAGCGATGACAAGGAGCCAGGATTAAGATGTAAGACTCCCAGTGGATGGAGGGAATCAGCTCAGCATAAGGGATAAAGACTGACCTCACCGCTCTCATCCATGTGTCCCCGGAGCGTGTGTGATCCCAATGAGACTCCACAGCTTTAGACTTCCTAAATATATCAATATGAATATTTATGGGATGAATGGAATACAACCATAGAAGATAAGCTACTCATCTGATGACCAGAGAACAACCAGCCAACACCATTTCAGACTGGATTATCTACTATAGAGGTCCTATCTATAGTCACCAACGAAAGGCTGAGAAACCCTACCATGGCCAATACCTCCCATCTGATGACCAGAAAATAACCAGCCAACACCATATGAGATGGGATAATCTACTATAGAGGTCCTACCTATAGTCACCAACCAAAGACTGAGAAACCCCGTCATGGCCAATACCACCCATCTTATGACCAGAAAACAACCAGCCAATACCATATCAGACTGGATCATTTACTATAGAGGTCCTACCTATAGTCACCAATCAAAGGCTGATAAACCCCACCATGGCCGATTCCACCCATCTGATGTCCAGAGTACAACCAGTGCCCTTAGGCTTTTACTAACTTCACGTAATCATATTCAGCTATGTATAGCCACCTCATCTATGAGGCTACAACAGGGGTTCCGGTAGGAATCAGGACTCAAATGTGAGGTGGCCTTCACTACCTTTACATGATAATATCCGGTCATCTCAGACTGGATCATCTACTATAAAGGTCCTACCTATAGTCATCAACCAAATACTGAGAAACACCACCATGGCTAATACCACCCATCTGATGACCAGAGAACAACCAGCCAACACCAAATCAGACTGGATCATCTACTATAGAGGTCCTACCTATAGTCACCCTTCAAAGACTGAGAAACCCCGCCATGGCCAATACCTCCGTCTGATGGATTGTGGTCCAAATTATGGACCTTGGTCCAAACTATTTTACCTGAGGGTTGACTAAAATTATCTTAGAAAACATCTTTGTTCAACTTTAGATATGGACATTGTTGGCAAGCAGAGAATCTAGTAAAACCTCATTGTGATGTCTGATTGGATCTTTGGTGAGTGCTATAAGCAGCGGGGAACTAATAAGTGCGTCTTTCTTCAGATTTTCCATAGGGACTTCGGAGCTTCACACTATGGTTCTGAGTGTGGATCACTTTTTATCCAACCAAATTCTAATGACAATGGACATGATTATATCAGTAGACTCGTGCTTTGTCACCATACCATCAGCTCCTCCAAGAACCCAGTGAGTTTCTAGCATTGAGCCAGATTCCTGACTGTTCTCCTCTGGATTGAAATGTTCTTAAATGTTAGCATGACAAGGTGTCTGGAAAAGTAACGTCAGCTTTTTGAAGAACATGGCAAGGAGGTGGTTTGTACCCAAGAAAACATATCCATGGTTGACGTATGAAGAACTTCCCTGAAGTCAAGATATCCCAATACCTGTTTTGTTGCTTCAATTGAGTCACATGGATTATTTGTTTGTAAGTTGTCACCATGTTGAGTTGAAGTATGTGAAGTAACATCGGCTCCTTGTAGGTCATTTGCACATGTTCAAGGTCAATAAAAAGTCTGAAGGTGAAGCTTAGTCCAATATCAACCCAAGAACAGTCAAGGCCTCAAGGGAATTTTATAGTTAATGGTTATTACAGCTGTCAGATGTAAAAATGTCCAACCAGCAGCACAACATATGTCGTCCATTTCTCAACTCACATATCAGGTGCCAACAGTTATGATGGGTCAGAAGTACATCGGATTCTTTGGCTGTGAATTGACCTCATGTTCTGCTCAGTTGAAGTATGTGAAGTAGCGTTGGCCCCTCGTGGAACACAATGAGTTCATAGCGTACAGCCAGATCCCTTACCATTCTGGATTTAACTGTAAAGCAGATATGTTCCTAAAGGCGACAGAAACAAGGTGACCCGAGAGGAGCTGAAGTTCTCTAAAGGAACACAAAGGAGGTGGTTTGTACTTAAAGGGGCACTCCGTTGCTAGACATCTTATTCCCTATCCATAGGATAGGGGGATAAGACGTTCTGAACACCGGGTTCGGGAGCCCGTGGTCCTGATGTCACGCCACACCATGACCATCACGCCCCCTCCCATAGACATGAATGGAGGGGGCGTGGCGTGATATAACGAGGGGCGTGGTGTGATGCCTGTTCTTTTGTTGGTCTGTTCATCCAATAGTCTGTCAATTCTGTTGGTATCAGATTATTGGAAGACCATAGGCTGAATTCCAACCACTTTACAATTGTCCTTAAAGGGGTACTCCAGTGGAAAACTTTTTTTTTTCAATCAACTAGGGTCAGAAAGTTAAACAGATTTGTAAATTACTTCTATAAAAAAATCTTAATCCTTCCAGTACTTATTAGCAGCTGAATACTACAGAGGTAATTCTTTTCTTTCTGAAACACAGTGCTCTCTGCTGACATCACGAGCACAGTGCTCTCTGCTGACATCTCTGTCCATTTTAGGAACTGTCCAGAGCAGCATATGTTTGCTATGGGGATTTTCTCCTACTCTGGACAGTTCTTAAAATGGACAGAGATGTCAGCAGAGAGCACTGTGCTTGTGATGTCAGCAGAGAGCTCTGTGTTCCAATAAGAAAATATTTTCCCCTGTAGTATTCAGCAGCTAAAAAGTACTGGAAGGATTAAGATTTTTTAATAGAAGTAATTTACAAATCTGCTTAACATTCTGGTACCAGTTGATTTTAAAAAAAAAAATCTAAAAAAAAATGTTTCTGTCCCTGCCTTTTGCCCATCTATCCCTAACCCCCTCCCTGCCTTTAAATTTTTTTTTACTATCTTAGAAATTACTTTTTGTCTACCTGCTAGTGTGCTCACTTACCAGGCAGATTTCCCCAGCAAGCGCGACATCACTGATGCCTGCTAGGGCCGACTTCCACCCTTAGCTCATCTATACACCCTTATTTTATCTATACAGGCCATGATTGTTTTCCTAAACAGTGTACCTCCAGCTGTTTCACCACTACATCTCCCAGCTTGCCCTGACATCTATTGGCTGTCAAGGCATGCTGGGAGTTGTAGTGGTGAAACAACTGGAGGCACCCTGTGTTGAAAACAATCTATCTTTGTTATTGCTGCGGCAAAACAACTCTTATAATACCTCAGATCAGACATACCCAAGTGCAGGACACATGCGTCCTGAAGCAGCAGCAGCGCAGCGTGCTACTGTGCGTATAGGCCGGGAGGCGGGACTGGAATGCGAGGCCAGGTAGCCAATGCACGCAGCCCCGGCGTTCACATCGTTCGCTCCCGCCTGTCTGATTGACAGGCAGGGAGCTACCGCAGGCTGACTGATTTCGGACCGATGCCCGGCCAGGATCGGTTCGAATTCGGCTGTGACGTCACAGCAGGCTGCAGCCGGCCACTAGGAGGGGGACCTCTAGTGGTTAGAATTCTAAAGCAAAATGCAATATTTTAACCACCAAAAAAATTATTGAAGTATATTAGAAATATGTTGTAGTACATAAGTACTACAACATATATATATATATATATATATATATATATATATATATATATATATAAAAAGAAAAAAGTTCATGACAGTGTCCATTTAAAGAAAAGCAGAAGAAACCTCATTGGCTGAATAGAAATACATGGACTTGTCTGAGGAATGTTCTGCCATGCTGAATGGACTTGGGCACACAAAGCATCAAGAGCAACATGGCAGCCCTTATCAATTGCTGACCAATAACGTCCTAGATGTGCTTGACGGGAGACAAGTCCGGAGACGCCGCAGGCCGCTTGCAGTAGCACGAGGAACATGTAGTCTGTCATTGTTGTGCTGAAGAGACAATTCAGATAAATGGCTGAAACACCGGCTCCGGCTGGTGTACCTGAAACAAAGACTAGACAGGTCCGGCTACTGTACATTATACCACCCCACACCATAATCATTTAAGTAGGACCTGTATGTTGTTACCTCGTGAAGGCATCTTCATGGAATTGCTAACGTGATCTCCAGACCAATCTCCAGCTATCATTGCATCCAATAAAGTGGGACTTATTGCTGGAGAGGATAGACTTCCATGGCCATCTTGCTCTGCCCCATGATAGCCTTTATGAAAAAGGACGTGAGGTCAATGGACACCTGTAGCTGGACATCTGGCTTGTAACCCAATATCGTGCAAGCCCCTTCTGATGGTTTCTATAGACGCTGTTCAACAGCCTAGGCTTGGTATATGACATCCAATATCCCTCCCAGTACAGAATGGATCACTACGTGCCATTGCACATCGCACCGTACTTGATCCCATTTCTCAGGTTTCAGGTGGCCAAAAAAAGCTGCTTTTCCTCCTCAGGAAAAAAAGCACACGTGCAGGGGTGGGCCTCCAGCTGCTCCAAAAAGGTCCAATTAGAAAATTAAAACTTCACCTTTAATGTTGCATGTTAAAAACAAAGGATATCCATAGTGAAAAATAAAAAGAAGGAAGGGAAACCGACGCGTTTCGAGCCTATACTGGCTCTTAGTCGTGGCACCTCCTCAGTGATGCTATTTCAATATTGTAAAATATATGCTATATAGGTAACTTAAATTCCCTCCTGAACAAGAGGGCCCCACGAGACACCAATACAGGATGACCACTGCTGAAGGACTCCAACAATGTCACCATCAATGACTCTGACATATTTTTGATTATTAGTGAAAGGAAAGGAAAGTTTTATATATTTTCCAACTTCCTGTCACTCAGAAATGATTTTCTTCATAGTTGGGTTGACATTAGTGACCATGGTCATGACATCACTGTTTAGGACCAGACCTGGTGAAGGAGAGACTGATGAGATCGAGGCCCCTGAGCTGTCAGAACGAAGGCCGACTGGGTGGGCCGATTGTTTCTAATGCTTTGTTCTTAACTCGCAGCCAACGTTCTCCTCTCTAGAGGAGATTTACTGTCTCAGGCTTCAGCTGTTGAAAAGTGACCAAGCTCGGAGGCTGCCAATATCGTCTCTGTGTCCATCCCCTCCAGCTCCGTCTCTCAGGCTTTCCTTTCTGCCTTTAAACTCTTTCGGTAGAGTTCAGGATACTGAGTCATGTCTGAACCTCCATGTTAAGAATGTTGTTTGCATTCTATCAGTTACTCACCTTCCCCGGCTTTAGCAGCTGTTTCTCTGGGGGTCAGCCGTGGCTCCAGCCACCATCCGTGTCCAGTTGCTAGGCAACCAGAGTATGTAATCTTTGACCCTGTGATTCTTGTCATGTGCCGTAATCCTGACAGTTTGGGTTGTGACTCTTCTCTTCATCTGTTTGTTAGGACAAGCGGCACCCCTGGATGAAAATGGGTAAAGGGACTCCAGCTTTCCCAACTTACCTGCAAATTAAAGTACGCCAAGACCATGATCATATTTTTGTTCTTGGATTCTGCTCTTGTTTTCTATTTAACCCTTGATACATATGGTTCCATTCTTGTTATTGACCCCTGTTGCATCCTGACCACGTTCCTGGTGACAACACTTAGAAATCTTCTTTGCTATCCTTCAGATCCCTAGTGCTCCTATTAACAACAAGTAACAATGGAGGCCGTGACCTGGTAATCCGATCAGGAACATTTATACCTCCTAGTGGGGACAAGGGTGTAGACACTGCACCCCCGCACTGAGCCAGTGCTAAACCGACTGTGGCTTAGGGGATTTATTCTGTGATTAATGTTCTTATAGGACCCTACTGTAGGCCGTAATAATCTTTGCAATTATTACATTATGGAACTAACATCAACTAGTCTAATGGTGGCCAGATGCCCTCACCCAACTCTACTGTCTGATACTTGGAGGAACATTGACTCCATTTATCTGTTAGCACCACAAGTAGGAAAATAAGACATCTACATGGGACCTCGAGGCACACTTTATTGTCACTTGTGGTAATATTGTGGTGTCCCAGCACCAAAGGTTGTCCTGTGGCTTCGGACTTGCTCGGGCAGACCTGTGTTGGGTTGGTGCACAGGTGTTGGGCCCACTTAAGGACTGGTTATTATTTCTATTGTGTTTAAGCACTTTATGAGAGGTTTAATATATTTTTATAAGTATTATGTTATATGTTGTTTCTATATCTGTTATTTGTATGTGTTTAAGATTTAAAATGTAAGATTTTAATCTTTAAGATTGGGGAGCAGTGCAAGCCCATGTGACCTTGAATGCCCAATGGGAACCCTTAAATTCTGAGCTTTAAAGAGTAGTGGGGGGAGGAGTTTGCTGCAGTCCAGCCCTAGTGCTAAGCAGAGCACAAGTGTGGTAAAGGTGTGAGGTGTGGGGAGAAGCTCTGAGGGAAGGCTCGGAACAAATCTATCTTCTCAAGTCCTATCCAGTCATTCTGCAAGAATCACCCGCATGGAGGAAATTCAAGCCCTGGCAGAGAAAGACCCAGGACCTTGACAGAACCCTAGCAACTTGGAACAATCTGCACCCTGCTCAGTAAAAGGCAGTTATTCGTAACCCTACGTCGGTGTGTTTCTTTATTCCTCGCGTCTGACCGAGGAGAAGTTGTCTCCAACCTTGGACTATGTATAGGCTAACGGTGCCCTGGCGCCACGAAGACCCTGATGAAAACTATATATGTGATGAACATCCATTGGAAAGGTATCTGACAGACATTGTCCCTGGAATAAAGTGGACAGCCCTACTGTACATGAATCTCAAATGAGGCCGTAGCCCAAGACCTTCATCTTCTATTCTATCCAGGTACAGCTCTCTGGAAAAAGTGAAGATCTGGGTTGTGTCACCCGTCATGGACACGCGTTTACAGAAAAATACAGCAGAAGGAACCTGGGTAACAAAAGAATTGTGTTTATCCATTCCTCCTCTCACTGTAAGGATGTTGTAAACTGACTTTTTAACCAAGTCTTAGGCACGATTTGGGAGCCGGCCATCCTATAATAAACATTGACATGCTTGTAGTCAAATATTTACTTAATGCTGTAGAGTAACTTATAATGAGCGGAGCAGAGCTGCTGTATGGACCGAAAGGGCTGAGGGGTCAGGTACCACCACAGCCTACAGAAATAAGGACCCACCGCCCCTCCCATCCATCATCTGCGAGAGATCTATGTGTCATAACTTCCTTGGAAGAACGCCCAACTCCTATCAGTACCAAAATAAGCTTACTTTCAGGTGCAGGCACCTGGCTCCATGGTTGGCCATGCTGGTCTTCAATGCTCTGGCCAACATTGACTGTCAGCAAAGACAAATCTTTATATCCAAGCCTACTTGGCATGGAGGAGTAAGTCCAATTTCAAAACACATTGGGTATCCAATATTATGTCTTCCTTCACAGATGCTGACTTGTGGTCCGCTTGCAGTTACTGCTAATTCTTTTACCAGCAGGTGAGCCCCGTCACGGCATCTGCTTTTCTTCTACGAATTGAAGAGACTCCCCTTCTACATTGCTACAACCAATATTCAAGGATGTGGGACTCCCCTCTTGAGACAAGGGTCTCTATATCTACACGGCGATTTTTGGCATTGTGCTCACATTACAACATCACAAGGCAAACCTATCAGTACTAAGGGAAGCCTACTTTCAGGTGCCGGAATCTGGCTCCATGGTTGGCCTTGCTGTCGTCTCTGGCCAACATTGACTGTCCACAACTCTTCATATGCAAACCTACATGGTGGAGAAGCAAGTCCAGTTTCAAAACACATTGGGTTGCCAACACTATGTCCTCCTCCACAGATGCTGTGTGGATCATGCTTTATGGTGGTTTTACCAATATTGATGTACTGATATATGACTTTCCACCATGTACCCCATGACACTGAAAGTCAGTTCTATGAGTTTCTACATAGCTACATCTTTCCGAATTGACTGAAATGAATACGTCTAGTGATGGTTGCCACACAAGCCATGTATCAAAAATAACGTAGACGAAGAGACTCTTTAATTTGTAGAAGAAAAGCAGATGCTATGTCGTCGCTTGCCCGGTGGTAAAAGAATTAGCAGGCTGCACACACCTCTCAGTTCTCAACACTAAAGAGAGCATAACTCATCAGTGCAGGTCAGAAACCACATGGTCTGTGTCTCCCAGGAGGGTGGGGGCTGCTTTCAGAGAGCAACTTGGACAGAGAAAGAGTGGATGGCTGGATGATGTAATTCCCTCATGCATGTAAGTGACAACCAAAGAGGGGAAACTGTTCTATATAGCTAATGAATGATATTTAGACACTTTTATAGAGAGGGAAAGTATGCGCTATGGGTTTAGTTCCCCGGAGTACCCCTTTAAGCAGATAGATTTGTTCTAGCTTTGCCCGGCCATGTGCAAGCTCTATCCATCTGAGGTCTCAGGATCTAGGACTATGGTTGGCCGGTATGAAGCTTAAGAAGCTCCACTTCCTATGAGGAGCTCCTGGCTGCCCACACTCCAGCTGCTTCTTCCAAGTAATAAGCAAAAGACGATAAAGTAACTCGATCATCCTCTTTATGACGGAGGCCTCTTATAATGTAGACTGCAGGTCTGTCCGCGGCACGGATATACATGTATACAGCCAGCAGACATCTGCACATTATAACCTATTATCTTTACATCATCATCTCGGTACGTTCAGAGCAATACTGTAAACAAGTGTCTGAAGGGACCGGGTAAATCCGTAAAAATATTTTCTATAAAATCAAACACTTGACGTTGTTACCTGTAAACCGTAGCGCGGCCTCCTGTGACGTCTCCGGAACGGTTTTACGAGCGCAAGATGAGTATCAGCCATGTGTAGATGAGGTCAGGAATATGGATCTGGGCCGAATCATGATCAACGCTAGGGAAATGATCCTAAACAACCCGATACGGGAATAGGAGACAGTCCTAAAACTCCTTACTACTTCTCTGTTGTCATAAGATTTCACCTGTCCATCAAGTTAGGTCAGGGTTCTGTTGGCTAAATATGTTTGAGATAGACAGACAGACAGACAGATAGCTGGATAGATAGATAGTGGTAGCCCAGAAGCAGTGCAGATGTTTGAGCAGGGGGCGACATCTCCAGGACGTTTGGACCTCCGCTGGACCCTTAAGGGCTTCCACAGGAATCTCTGGCACGTTGTGGTTTGGCACAGTGACCTGGAGGTTGCACGGCAGATGTCGCTGGTAATGGTTCCCTCACACCCTGTATAATGTCCTGTTCAATGGTGTTTTGATGCCTATAATGTTTTAGTAAAGACAGTAGGCCAGGCACCTGTATAAATAAAGAGGACACAACTTTTACTGTGGCCGATCAAGTTCTTCAACTAGTGGAGGCCCAATCTCTTACACAGTAATAGGAGGATGTGGCTGGAGCTTGGGTATCCCACAATCTAAAGTGTTTTAAACTTGTTGACTCCAATCTTGCCCATGTTGTGTCACTTGTCCAATTTGTAAATTCCCTGTCTCTACTCACACTGGAGTTGCAATTCCCAACTGTGGAGTAAAGTCTCTCAAGTTCTGCAGCTTGGGAGACACTTCACCTAAGGCCTGAAGCCTAGTAAGGTCCTAGGGTGACACCACCTAGGGGACACCTCTCTTTGTCTTTCTTTCCGGAGGGACTAAGATGAGACCACAAAGTGGACCATCAGCCCCAAACAGTCCTGAGTATAAGACTAAGTCTTCACAAGTAGAGATGATACAGAAAGTTAAACATATTTGTAAATTACTATTATTAAAACATCTTAATCCTTCCAGTACTTATCAGCTGCTGAAGTTGAGTTGTTCTTTTCTGTCTGACCACAGTGCTCTCTGCTGACACCTCTGTCTGTCTAGGGAACTGTCCAGAGGAGAAGCAAATCCCCATAGCAAACCTCTCCTGCTCTGGACAGTTCCTGAGACAGACAGAGGTGTCAGCAGAGAACAACGTAACTTCAGCAGCTGATAAGTACTGGAAGGATTAAGATTTTTTTAATAAAAATAGTTTACAAATCGGTTTAACTTTGTGGAGAAAGCTGATATGAAAAAAAAGTTTGTTTGTTTTTTTACTGGAAAACACCTTTAACCAAGGGCACTTGGCTGCTGCTTACCCTCTTAATTCCTATGAATGCAGTAAAGATGTATTTCATTCAGTCCCACTGCTTCTGCATTTGGGCTTTTGTCAAATAAACAGTGACATCATAAAATGTTCTGTGTGTTGGTGTACATCTGAGGTTGTATTTACCTAATTTAAGGACCATCTAAGGACCGGATGTGTTTTTTTTTTTTTAAATGTCCTGATACATAAAATTATAGAATTCATACAGAGTGTATTTTCCTTTTCTCATGACTGTCTTTATTACAGAGGCTAAATCATGAAAACTCCATCACTGTCCAAATACTTCTGAGCTCAACTCTATGTATATACATATATACATCTTCCCGTCTCGGCATCTCCTGGTCTGTAGTGCGGTGATGTCACCCTCTTCATATAAACACATGTCCTGCTTTGTTATAGAACATAATCTGCAGCTATATAAGAGTCTTCACTCAACCCAAGTCCCCGTATACAGGACTCCTAATACTGAGTAATTCAATGAAGATCAAGGAGGGTAAGCAGAACGGAATGTTCCCAAAATGGCTGATATGTCATTGCTGAGCATGGTGGAACCTTGTGACACTGTGTCCATGACTCTCTGAGGGATGACAACATGTCGCGTTATTCATATGTCTGTATTTGGGTGACCTCACTGGTCTCTGTCATTGGCATGATATGAAATTTCCCCCAATAATGGCAAAAAATTCCCTAAGTTAACCTTCCTTTTGCCTCTGATGAGAACCATGGTAACCTCCCCTAATGGACATACACATCTCCCTTGGAACCTTTGGCCATTCCTGGTTACTTTTATGGTATTGATCCTTGACTATCCTGACCATCTCATCTGTAGATATTCCTCACTGTGTCCCAAGCAGAGCACCGGCCATCAATGATCACCTACACCGGAGGCCATAACCCGTTCATCTGACAGGATGTCCAAGTCTGTACCTCTGTGATGGGGTTAACAGTGAAGAACAAGGCCATCTCGTAGTCTCCATTCTTTGTTCGAAACCTAATAGATCTTGTTGGCCGCCAGACAGGTAGAATTTACAACCAAGAGCCTTGAGTCTTCCTCGAGTTGTCCCCCCGATGATACTACGAGCAGTAACAGGTAGCAGTGAGAAGAATCTGACCGTGCAGAGACGTGAAATCCTCAAGGTGGAGATGACAGCCCTCATCTGTTTTTCATTTTCTACTTTATTATACGTGAACTAAATTGGCCTCAACGCCGCCTGTGTCTGGTCTTGGGTATAAACTCATTGGGGCCTTTTATCCTGAGCATAGTACATGTCACAGATGATTTATAGAGATATAATATGTGTATACCATTACCTATTCATCCAGTCAGGCCTCCATTTATCTTCTTCTATGAGGTGCCGCCCCACCATAACAACTGCTATGAGGTCCAGCAATACCCCACCCATTGGAAAAAAAAACTAAAAACTGGACTAATACAATTACAGATGACTCTAAAAGTCCTCTATACATAGTATCAATGAGGCTTGGTATTGTTGTTCACCTAATTTGTAGGGTTCCTGATGGTGGAGCCTCTTACATCCCTTGGGTGAAACTGTCCTATAGGTTCTATTTCTCTTCCATATGGGTGACATAGCTTCTCCTCTCTTTATTCAAAAGAAAATTCATAAATGAGTGGGAGTGGCCAGAATGTAGTCCCACCCTTCTTTAAGGAACGAAGAGGATTGGTAGTGGTCAGCAAACTCTAGATCTTTCCGTCCTGAGATGGTGAGGTATAATAGTCTAGCACTAGCTCGGGGCTTGACTTAGATTTTTGCTATCATCAATCTACAGAATGTGTCTTGGCCAAGTCTCCAGCCCATGGGCGTGCCAAGGTATCGCAACATAGGGACCATTATACAGAGTAGTCTGAGAAGGCATCAAACATGACACCATGAGAAGGTTCCTTGACTGTGTTAGAAGTTGTACTAACAATCCTAAGATTTGTTTTTGGAGATTTTTAGAGGACAAGTAGAGATTGCGTAATGTAGAAACATATGACGCGTTTTCAGCGAATGCGCGCTCTTGGTCACCGCAGTCATCAGCAAAATCAGACATGTTTCACGAGCATGCGCCCAAAGAGTGTCTGATTTGCTGATGTCGTTATAACTGGGTGGTGTGTTGTCTTGCATTATGGACTTTTAAAAGGAATTTTTGGAAAGGTTTGGAATTTTAACTGGCATGCTTAACCTATCTTCTGCATATTCTCGTGGACTGCGCAGATGACATGGCCGGGTGAAGGTTCGGGCACACCAGGATATCCTGGTAGTACTATAAATAGTACCAGATGGTTCTGGGACTTGTCCTATTTTGCCACTGTTTGCCAAGGATCTTTACGTCTTTCATGATATCTTTGGAGATAACCCAACTGATCTGCAGATGTTAACCTTAATATTGGTCCCAGTCACAGTCAATAGCACTTCTCTAAACAAAACTGACCAAAAATGACCATTCCAAGCTGTTATTGGTCACACTGTAGAAGAACCTGCTACATCTGAGACCATCTCAAGAAGGACAGTGAGACTTTCTTAGTAAGGATTGGCTTTGTCTACTCTACATAATTTTTCCTTTACTTTGAGCCGTATACATCACATAATATAGACAGGCCATAAACCTGACTCAATGGTTTTCTGGCACCGAGGACCCGTCCTATCTTTATGAGTCATATAGTTTAGTCTAGTATTGTGTCTTTGTTGAATAACACCATCGCCGACGGTCGCGACACACGCAAGATCTCAGGCTTGGCGTTTACAACGTCAGTGAATTTGAAGATTTGGAGGGAGCCCTGGAAACCCAATCCACGGAGGGAGATACTCAACATCAAACACTGCGTACGAGAGTCCCGTCATGCCAGAACTGTTGTCACCCACGTCAGTATATTTAGTATAGATGAAAGCTTGCCAACAACTACAAGCTCAAGGGCTTATCCAAATATTTCCTTCATGCAGACTGGATCGGCCATATGTTACTGGCCTCCTGGTCACAATCGGGAAGGCTTTGTGCGTAGTTGAATAGTTAACCTTACAAGTGCTGGTTTCAATTGTCCAATTGACCAATTGTCTCCAACTTTCTTCTCCTTGACTGCTCCATCCCTTGGTGCTCTCCTCCTCTTTCTTCACAAGCTCAACCCTCCAGTGATCTCCAATGGTTCTCTCCTTGAAGTCAAAAGTAAATGTGGCAAACATTCACAAGAGGGGTCCATAGCAAAGGTCAAAATGCCCCCTATTATGGCATATCATTTTGCCCCCCTCCCCAGGACAGAAAGATCTGGTTCTCGCTTCCCTTTGGTTTCCATGTTCCATCGATGAAGTCCTCCATCCAGTAATTTATTGACAATGCCGCAAACTGGAAAGAGGAATTCTGTACAGTTTTTTCTAGGAATGGGAATGGGGCCAACTGGGGCTGGGCTCCTCTCTCTCTCTGTCTAAGGGCCCCAAGGTGCACTATGCTACGTTCTCCATTGTTTTTTATTCTACCTATCCAGCTGTATGGGATCCCCACCTAACAGTACCGCCTATCTCAGATTTCTAGAATGCAGGTATTGGTTTATAGCAGTGGTCTCCAAACTGTGGACCTCCAAATGTTGCAAAACTACAAATTCCGGCATGCCCGGACAGCCGCAGGCTGTCCGGGCATGCCGGAAGTTGTAGTTTTGTAACATTCCTCTCTCCAGTCTAAAATATTTCATGGGTTGTAGCTATAGGCAGGATGATGATCACATGACCCAATTACAGTAATGAAACCCAGGGATGCATCTGTGCTGGACTATAACAGATGGTGCGGTAGGACTAGTGATGGTGAATGTGCAGGATATGGGGGGAAGGGGAACAACCTTTAAGTCCCCTCTTTCACATATGAAGACATCAGTATTATATATGGTACATTGTAGAAGGGGATTCTGCATTGGGGCCCCTTTGTAGAGTATTTCAGAATATTGTATATGTTATATGGCAAAGGTCCTCTCTGGACCTCTGGGCTCCTTTTTAGGATTTTTTGCCTAGGTAGATACCTACATCTTCTATAAAGGTGATTAGTTCAGTTTGCGGCCCAATCCCTGTGTCTAAATACAAGGACAAAGGGAGAAATGGCAAGTTGGCACATTCCCTGGCACCCATGGATCATACCCCGCCAGCCCTAACATAGTTACATCCCTAACCAATGAGACAGATTTCTCTTTGAAGCCATTGTCATAGAATGATGACCATGTTGCCCACAGATTGTTCCATCTATGGCTCTACATGAGAGGGCTCCAACCTAGTCCTCAGGCCAACCAACAGTCTGGGATTTTAATTCTTCCCCATTCTATTCCAATGTAGTAAGTAAAAACATACCAAATGTTGGTGGGCCTTGAGGACTGGGTTGGGGACCACTGGTGTAAATGGGCTCAGATCCTTCCCCCAATTTCTTTAACCCCAGAGGACTCCACGAATTCCCATTCAAGAAAATTTTATTAATTTTTAATTTGGAAAAATCTGGTCTCCAGTCACTTGCAAATCTAGATCTGACACCCATGAGTCTGCTTCCATTTAGGTTACAAAAAGTTCAGTGATTCGTCTGTACAAACCGCCCCCCCCCCCCCACATCCCGTGTTCATCCCTCCGATCTCAGTGTGACTGGAGCCAGAGAAATTAACACCATATATACAGGCAAACCCCGCAGGACTCATACTGAGTAATTTGTGTTGTTGTACTAAGCAAACAGATGTTTTTGTTTTTCATGTGCAAACTTTCCAGGCATCAGCACATGAAACAGTCACAGAATACAGTGAGAGACAGAGAGAGTGGATGTGGCTTTTTTTTTTAGAGCCTTATGTCATGCCAAGTGGCCTCTGTCAATCATTGCCAGTCACAAATTTATCCCCAGTGAGGAAAGTAAAGTGTTAATATAGACATAATACAGACTACGGATATAGACGTGAAGGGCGCTGAGCTATAATGAGCTGTGTGATAAGTCTCCACACCATAGAGTTGTCCCACTCTTGGCATTGGGTGTAAGAAGGTGGTCACTAATGGTTCTCTTTCTCTTGATGTGTCTCCAAACTGAAGAGTTGTACCACCCTTGGCATTGGGTGTTATATAGTGGTCTCCAATGGTTCTCTTTGCCTTCATGAGTCCCCACATCATAAAGCTCTGTCGTCCTTTTCATGGGGGTAGAAGATGGTCTCCAGTGGTTCTTCTTTCCTTTATGAGTCCTTACACTGTAGACCTCTCTCACCCTTTTCATGGGCGTATGAACATGGTCTCCTATGGTTCTCCTTCCCTTGATGAGTACCAGACACTGTTGACCTCTCTCATCCTTTTCATGGGGGGTCTCCAATGGTTCTCATTCCCTTCATGAGACCTCACACCATGGAGCTGTATCATCCTTTTCTTGGGGGTAAGAAGGAGGTCCACAATGGTTCCCTTTCCCTTGATGAGTCCCACACACCATAAAGCTCTTTCACTCTTTTCATGGGGGTTAGTAGGTGGTCGTCAATGGTTTTCTTTCTCTTGATGAATCACCACACTGTAGAGCTCTCTCACCCTTTTTTGAGGGTAAGAAGGTGGTCTCGTTTGGTTCTTTTTCCCTTGATGAGTCCCACACACCATAGAGCTCTTTCACTCTTTTCATGGAGGTTAGTAGGTAGTCTCCAATGGGTCCCTTTGCCTTGATGAGTCCCCAAACTATAGAGCTCTTTCACCCTTTGTATTGGGGTAAGAAAGTGATTTACAATGGTTCTCTCTCCTAGCTAACATTGTAACAGCTCTACAGGGTCAAAGGTAAATGTGGCATACAAAGAAGAGAGGAGGCCCCATAGCAAAGGTCAAAATGGCCCCCCAGGACAGAAAAGTTTAGTTATCATTTCCCTTTGGTTTCCATGAGCCATCGGTGAAGTCCTCCATTCAGTAATTTGTTGGCCATGCAACAAACTGGAGAGTTTGCACAGTTTTTTTAAGAATGGGAATGGAATGGGACCAACTGGGCATGGGCTCCTCTCTCCCCAAGGGTCCCATAACGGCCGCATGGTCTTCCACTATGGTATGTTGTCCATTGTTTTTGCTTCTACCTTTTAAGCTGTGTAGGATCCCCACTTAATAGTACCTCATATTTCAGACGTTGCCAAACTACAATTTCTAGCCAACAGCTGTCCGGGCATGCTAGTAGTTGTAGTTTTGTGATTTCTGGAGGTCCACAGTTTGGAGGCCGCTGGGTTATAGGGTTGAATGGCAGTTAAAACTGAAATATTAGATGACATGTGCCCCCTGGATTGCAGGGTTGTAGCTATGGGCAGTGAAGAAGAAGCAGATCCCATCACAAGGGCCCCCAGCTACCACTTTCCATTTATAATACTAGTGTCTTCTAATGTGACAGAGGGGCCTTTGGAGACCTCTTAGGCACCAGAGGTCTTAGGCCTAAGAGGTCTCCAAAGGCCCCTCTGTCACATTAGAAGACACTAGTATTATAAATGGAAAGTGGTAGCTGGGGGCCCTTGTTACTGTTTATGCATAGAAACCCCTGATAGGTTAAGAACTTTAATCGAAAGACATGGACGAAAATCTACATGGTATACATTGTCAAAAACTAACACGAGGTTCTTAGTACACATTCCGGTCAAGCAGTCTCATGTATCTCAGGTTCCCGAACCCCTTGTGGCTATTTCATACAGTGAAAAGTTTACACATCAAACACTGAGACAAGTTGAAGAGTTGGGATGAGCCAAGAAGATATCTCTGGAGGTCATCTTGCTCCAGACGGTCTTGAGATTAATGTTAGGAACACTCACCACTCAACCTTTGCCAATAGACAACGTTTCTAGGATTTGTGTTTACTCTGAAGATGGTAGTGAGATCATGGTGGCCCCAGGTTTGGAGATGACAAAGTCTTGGGTACTTTAAGAAGCTTCTTCCTGGAAAAATGACATGCCAAAGAAATGTGTTCAGGATACGGCCATATTTTTTTCACTGTACTGGATTATGATATGAATAGAAAAAGTTGGCTTCAGATATCGCGTACCCAAGACCTATCTCAATTTGCAATGTCATCTTTAATATTGGGGACCAGCTTCATTTCATAAGAGAATTTGTCTTGAAACATATAGCTCCAAGGGGACCACTATTTCATTGTGTCACCTCTCGACTTGATAACCTTTGCCGGTTTGACCTTTTAGGGCATATGGACTTCATAGAGTGGTATCTCCTAGCATGTGGAGCCATTGGCATGAATGGCCATTGGCTTATGCCAGGTGTTAAAGAGGGATTGTCCATTTAGGACAAACCCTTTAAGTAAAATTGTCAATCTTAATAGTCTGTAGGTACATTGGACTTCAATAAGCCCCATCATAGTATTTTCCATCTGAAATATACTCATGTGGTCAATACTATCATTCCAGGACACTATCTCCTCCAGATCATTGCAGATTTTCCCAATAGGAACAATATGTTATAGATTAGGATGTTATTTATGGTCTATGGATTTTCCACTGCAAAAGTCTTAATAAAGGCAGCAATTAAATCTTCACTTTTCCTTAATCTTCCAGAAGGCAGGTATCACATAATATACCCGGACTATGATTCCATCCAGGAGTGACATATGGTGTAACTTTAGATGTAACCCAGCACCGGCCAACAAATAAGTGCAGATGGCTGATGGCCGGCCAACAAAAGAGTTCAATATAAAAATAGGAATCGAAAAAAACAGGTCGAAGTCTTAGCAGAAGATTGAAGAAAACACCAATAGATTTTACATGACCTTTCATGGAGTAACATTTTGGTCAGGTTTTCAGAGAACCAAGATTTTTCCCACATTGATGTAGGACATCAAAATGACAGAACAGAGGACCATAACAAGGGACCAGTACTCACGGTATCTTATGTTGACCAGGGTCTGCTGAAGTGCAGAACTGACCTTCTCACAGTTAAGGAAGCTATATTTGCCACCAATCATCCCAAACAAGGGGCTATAATGGACACTCCTATTCAGCTGAGGACTGTCAGGGACCGACTGGAGGACAGGGAGAGTGAGCCCTAAACTGACCCTAAAACATCTCTCCCTGCCTACTTGTCCATCCATCCTAAATGATGGATCGACAACTGGGCGCCAGTCCCTTCCTGCGCTAAAGTGCAGTGGCGTAAAAACACATAATATACATAGTCGGTCACAGACCAGAACATAAACAGAAAACTACTAGACAACCAGATATACCTGACAGAATACAAATACTAACAGGGCAGAATATAAACTCACAAACAGAGCAGAATATAGTAAATAAAGAAACAGTTCATAAACCGGATATCAGATAAATGGAAGACATGATAAAATGAACAAGACTAGGCAAGATAAGAGTATACAGCAGAATCCAGGAGATGAAGGGGATAAACAGAAGAACTGAGAGCCAAAACACTAAACCAAAGAGGATATAAATATAGGACACTGTTCACACTGAGACACAGAACATACAAACTGGACTCCCCACTCCACTATAGGAGTAGCCATTAATAATAAAGCCAAATAGACTACTGGCCAGTGGACACACTCCACTGTGTGGACAAAATGCTGACCCAGTTGGAAATGGAAATATAATAGATGAAGCACTAGACTAGAACCGGATGAGTCTGAATAGACTCCAGAATATAGAACAAGAATATAACATACAGAGTACAGGGTACAAGCTAGACTCAGACCCAGAGTGAACACAGACAGAGCAGAACGAACAAACATAATCCTAAAACCGACTAATGTAACACAGACTAAAATACAAGTAGAATGCTATATAACCATGGCTAAAAACCCAGATAAAAAGACAAGAAAAATACAAGGTAAATGCTCAAGCAGGCATAGTCAGAATATAGCACAAACAGACAAAGAGGCATTAAACTAACAGACATCATAGTATTGCACTCAATAACCAGCACCCGAGTTTTCATTTGTTCAGAGCATTAACCATTTCCTATCCAGGTAAAATAGCAAACTGCTCTGAACAAACTAGTATGTCAATTCACACCTAAACCGAAAAATACAAAAACAAATAAACGGACATTACAGTACCCCCCCCCCCCCCCCTCTTTAAAGAGGGGCCAACGGACCCTCTAAAAAACACAAAACAAGCATAAAAACATATCAGAATTTTTATTTTTATTTTTTTACAAAATACCAGGTGTCTATCCATTGTTTAGGATGGATGGGTAAGTAGGCAGGGAGATATGTTTTAGGCTCAGTTTAGGGCTCACTCTCCCTGTCTCCCAGTCAGTCCCTGACAAGGACTCTCAGTGTTGGTTGGTGTTTCTCACCTCAACCTATTCCACCACCTTCACAGAGCTGCTGGTTCTTTACATCCAGCCATGGGTCATGTCATGTCTCCATGATAATCTAATAGATGATACAGAACACGAAAAGACTCCTGCACTCACTGCAACTAAAGATGTCTCATGGCTACAATTTGGAACTAACTATGGACGGGACGGCAGGACTGGCGTGGGACACTCAAAGGCGACTGCCGGTGGTTTCATGCAGTGTGATGGGCTTCTTCCGGCCTCCTAGAGGCCGGATGAAGCGCATCACACTGCGCGAAACCGCCGCCAGTCGCCTCTGAGTGCCCCATGCCATTCCTGCCGTAACATCCATGGATAGTTCCGAGTTCCTTCTGGAGGCCGGAAGAAGCACATCCCACTGCGCGAAACCATCGGAAGTGGCCTCTGAGCACCCCATACCAGTCCTGCCGTCCCGTCCATGGATAGTTCCAAGTTCCTCCTGGAGGCCGGAAGAAGCCCATCACACTGCGCGAAACCACCGGCAGTCACCTCTGAGCGCCCCATGCCAGTCCTGCCGTCCCGTCCATGGATAGTTCCAAGTTCCTCCTAGAGGCCGGAAGAAGCGCATCACACTGCGCGAAACCGCCGCCAGTCGCCTCTGAGTGCCCCATGCCATTCCTGCCATCCTATCCATGGATAGTTCCGAGTTCCTTCTTGAGGCCGGAAGAAGCGCATCACACTGTGCGAAACCACCGGAAGTGGCCTCTGAGCACCCCATACCAGTCCTGTCGTCCCGTCCATGGATAGTTCCAAGTTCCGAGTTCCTCCTGGAGGCCGGAAGAAGCGCATCACACTGTGCGAAACCGCCGGCAGTCGCCTCTGAGCGCCCTACGCCAGTCCTGCCGTCCCCGTCCATGGATAGTTCCGAGTTCCTCCTGGAGGCCGTAAGAAGCGCATCACACTGTGCGAAACCGCCGGCAGTCGCCTCTGAGCGCCCCACGCCAGTCCTGCCATCCCATCCATTGATAGTTCTGAGTTGCTGCCATGAGACATCTTTGGTTGTGGTGAGTGCGGGAGTCTTTTCGTGTTCTGCATCGCCTATTTACTTAAAGTTTTTTTTCTGCTATTCATTCTAGCACCTCCGAGATTCTCATTATTCTGAGAGCCCTGTGTACTAGCCCGTGTCTCCCCAGTTTTGGTTTATTGGTTTGAAGGTGGCAGTGCCGCTTTGTATTTCTACTTGGCTGTATGTCTCCATGATAATCTGACCGCTCTAATGATGTCACATTGGAGCTGGATATCCTTGCCTGTGCCTTGACCCTTCACCTTAGACTTTCCTCTGGATTTTGCCTTCATCTTGCTCATTTGGATTATCTCTCTGGTTACATTTTTGTCTTCTCCTCTTGTTAAATTTTTATCATCATTTTGTCTGTGATGTCTCCAGGCTTTACCATGGCTCTAATTCTACATCACTACAAACCACCCTACAAGGTTCTCATAGTCAACTGGATGTCCACGACCTCACAATCTGATCGGGAACTCCCATACCTCTTAGTGAGTGGATGAAGTTGGAAAATAGGAGATTTCCGTAGACTCTATTTAGTGCCAAAGTGGAGGACTTTTTGGCTTACTGTATTTCATTGTACCACCCTACACCATTGTAGCCTAAACCCTTTCTAGACTAGTCAAGTCTGAGCATGATAGTGGAGGATCATCTCCAGAACATTATTTTATGGATTTTGAGGACAATTAACCTCTTGTGTTATCTCTCCAAGTGTAATAAAATACTCTTTGCAGAGGATTAAGGATCCGGGCAGCACCGTTGGCTTCCTCCACACTTTGGCATCATAAAGGATGGGAACGTCTCGAGAGATTAACAGCTACGATGGGATAACAAGTGACATCATGTTGTTTTGTGGAATAGATACAAGGCTACAAACCCTAAAAAGTGACAATTTTTATGGCCATCTTCTTGGATAATGATTTCCTGAGACAGTTATCGGTCACAAGGTTTAGCAGATATTAATACATCCTGCCCAAGGAGATAAGACTCCTTTGGGAGGAGAAAAATTCCACAAAGATGCCAATTATTCTTTTTGAAAGGAAAGTGTCTGGACGACTCGGGCTGTATCCTTCATTGACCAATAGGAATCTTTCCTTACCCTTGTGCACTCCGCCTGGATAAACGTGTCTTCTGAATGGGGAACAAAACTGATCATACACGTTACATTGCAGTTGGACGACTCTACCTCTCACAACTTTTCTATACATACAGACTCATGTGGCATCTTATCTCGCTTCACAACACAAGGATCAGACATGTTCTATTCCACCTGCTCAATCCTTTTCTCACCAACATCTCCTTTTAGAGGGAATTTTGGAGGGCCCCCTTCCCATACACATAAGAAGGGCAGGTCCTGCCTAAATCACCAATGTGCACGGTCAGCCTAAGCCACTGCCACACAACTTTGGCTGAAGATTACTTTCAATAAAAACCAAAGGATCAGACAAATTTAAATCCACCTGCCCGATCCGTCACGTCCAGAGACCGTGTACACATTAGATGGTTGGACAGTCCCATCACAATCAGTAGGTTACACCAATTATAATCTAATGTGTATGGCCAGCTGTAGACAAGAACTTCTAATAGATGTTCACTCTGATATATCATTACAGATCCTGTATGGGGAATGCCGTGGACTGATATACATGTGTAATGTAGTCTATTATTACCTACAAGGTGAAGAAAGATGGCAGACCTGGTGGTCTTTATTAGGCCCTGAAAACACATTGGTGGGATGTGGTGGGGGTGATTAGTACTTCTGTCTATGATGAAGCCATAAACTACCCAGTTTATCAAATGACCTCATGAAAACATCACTGTGTGTATTATCCCTGTACTGTGACATCACTGTGTGTATTATCCCTGTATTGTGACATCACTGTGTGTATTATCCCTGTACTGTGACATCACTGTGTGTATTATCGCTGTACTGTGACATCACTGTGTATTATCCCTGTACTGTGACATCACTGTGTATTATCCCTGTACTGTGACATCACTGTGTATATTATCCCTGTACTGTGACATCACTGTGTATTATCCATGTACTCTGACATCACTGTGTATTATCCCTGTACTGTGACATCACTGTGTATTATCCCTGTACTGTGACATCACTGTATATTCTCCCTGTACTGTGACATTCCTGTGTATTATCCCTGTACTGTGACATCACTGTGTATTATCCCTGTACTGTGACATCACTGTGTATTATCCCTGTACTGTGACATCACTGTGTATTATCCCTGTACTGTGATATCACTGTGTATTATCCCTGTACTGTGACATCACTGTGTATTATATCCCTGTACTGTGACATCACTGTGTATTATATCCCTGTACTGTGATATCACTATGTGTATTATCCCTGTACTGTGACATCACTGTGTATTATATCCCTGTACTGTGACATCACTGTGTATTATCCCTGTACTGTGACATCACTGTGTATTATCCCTGTACTGTGACATCACTGTGTGTATTATCCCTGTATTGTGACATCACTGTGTGTATTATCTCTGTACTGTAACATCACTATGTGTATTATCTCTGTACTGTGACATCACTGTGTATTTTCCCTGTACTGTGACATCACTGTGTGTATTATCCCTGTATTGTGACATCACTGTGTGTATTATCTCTGTACTGTAACATCACTGTGTGTATTATCCCTGTACTGTAACATCACTGTGTTTATCATCCCTGTACTGTGACATCACTGTGTCTATTATCTCTGTACTGTGACGTCACTGTGTGTATTATCCCTGTACTGTGACATCACTGTCTGTATTATGCCTGTACTGTGACACCACTGTGTGTATTATCCCTGTATTGTGACATCACTGTGTATTATCCCTGTACTGTGACATCACTGTGTATATTATCCCTGTACTGTGACATCACTGTGTGTATTATCCCTGTACTGTGACATCACTGTGTGTATTATCCCTGTACTGTGACATCACTGTGTATTATCCCTGTACTGTGACATCACTGTGTGTATTATCCCTGTACTGTGACATCACTGTGTATTATCCCTGTACTGTGACATCACTGTGTGTATTATCCCTGTACTGTGACATCACTGTGTATTATCCCTGTACTGTGACATCACTGTGTATTATGCCTGTACTGTGACATCACTGTGTGTATTATCCCTGTACTGTGACATCACTGTGTGTTATCCCTGTACTGTGACATCACTGTGTATTATCCCTGTACTGTGACATCACTGTGTATATTATCCCTGTACTGTGACATCACTGTGTATTATCTCTGTACTGTGACATCACTGTGTGTATTATCCCTGTACTGTGACATCACTGTGTGTATTATCCCTGTACTGTGACATCATTGTGTATTATCCCTGTACTGTGACATCACTGTGTGCATTATCCCTGTACTGTGACATCACTGTGTGCATTATCCATGTACTATGACATCACTGTGTGTATCATCCCTGTACTGTGACATCACTGTCTATTATCCCTGTACTGTGACATCACTGTGTATATTATCCCTGTACTGTGACATCACTGTGTGTATTATCTCTGTACTGTGACATCACTGTGTGTATTATCCCTGTACTGTGACATCACTGTGTATATTATCCCTGTACTGTGACATCACTGTGTGTATTATCCCTGTACTGTGACATCACTATGCATTATCCCTGTACTGTGACATCACTGTGTGTATTATCGCTGTACTGTGACATCATTGTGTATTATCCCTGTACTGTGACATCACTTTGTATATTATCCCTGTACTGTGACATCACTGTGTGTATTATCTCTGTACTGGGACATCACTGTGTGTATTATCCCTGTACTGTGACATCACTGTGTATTATCCCTGTACTCTGACATCACTGTGTATTATCCCTGTACTGTGACATCACTGTGTATTATCCCTGTACTGTGATATCACTGTGTATTATCTCTGTACTGTGACATCACTGTGTATTATCTCTGTACTGTGACATCACTGTGTATTATCCCTGTACTGTGACATCACTGTGTATTATCCCTGTACTGTGACATCACTGTGTATTATCCCTGTACTGTGACATCACTGTGTATTATCCCTGTACTGTGACATCACTGTGTATTATCCCTGTACTGTGACATCACTGTGTATTATCCCTGTACTGTGACATCACTGTGTGTAGTATCCCTGTGCTGTGACATCACTGTGTATTATCCCTGTACTGTGACATCACTGTGTATTATCCCTGTACTCTGACATCACTGTACTGTGACATCACTGTGTGTATTATCCCTGTACTCTGACATCACTGTGTATATTATCCCTGTACTGTGACATCACTGTGTATTATCCCTGTACTGTGACATCATTGTGTGTATTATCCCTGTACTGTGACATCACTGTGTATTATCCCTGTACTGTGACATCACTGTGTATTATCCCTGTACTGTGACATCACTGTGTGTATTATCCCTGTACTGTGACATCACTGTGTATTATCCCTGTACTGTGACATCACTGTGTATTATGCCTGTACTGTGACATCACTGTGTGTATTATCCCTGTACTGTGACATCACTGTGTGTTATCCCTGTACTGTGACATCACTGTGTGTTATCCCTGTACTGTGACATCACTGTGTGTATTATCCCTGTACTGTGACATCACTGTGTATTATCCCTGTACTGTGACATCACTGTGTATATTATCCCTGTACTGTGACATCACTGTGTATTATCTCTGTACTGTGACATCACTGTGTGTATTATCCCTGTACTGTGACATCACTGTGTGTATTATCCCTGTACTGTGACATCATTGTGTATTATCCCTGTACTGTGACATCACTGTGTGTATTATCCCTGTACTGTTACATCACTGTGTATTATCCCAGTACTATGACATCACTGTGTGTATCATCCCTGTACTGTGACATCACTGTCTATTATCCCTGTACTGTGACATCACTGTGTATATTATCCCTGTACTGTGACATCACTGTGTGTATTATCTCTGTACTGTGACATCACTGTGTGTATTATCCCTGTACTGTGACATCACTGTGTATATTATCCCTGTACTGTGACATCACTGTGTGTATTATCCCTGTACTGTGACATCACTATGTATTATCCCTGTACTGTGACATCACTGTGTGTATTATCCCTGTACTGTGACATCATTGTGTATTATCCCTGTACTGTGACATCACTGTGTATATTATCCCTGTACTGTGACATCACTGTGTATTATCCCTGTACTGTGATATCCCTGTGTATTATCCCTGTACTGTGACATCACTGTGTGTAGTATCCCTGTGCTGTGACATCAATTTGTATTATCCCTGTACTGTGACATCACTGTGTGTATTATCCCTGTACTGTGACATCACTGTGTATTATCCCTGTACTGTGACATCACTGTGTATTATCCCTGTACTGTGACATCACTGTGTATTATCCCTGTACTGTGACATCACTGTGTATTATCCCTGTACTGTGACATCACTGTGTATTATCCCTGTACTGTGACATCACGGTATATTATCCCTGTACTGTGACATCACTGTGTATTATCCCTGTACTGGGACATCACTGTGTATTATCCCTGTACTGTGACATCACTGTGTATTATCCCTGTACTGTGACATCACTGTGTATTATCCCTGTACTGTGACATCACTGTGTATTATCCCTGTACTGTGACATCACTGTGTATTCTCCCTGTACTGTGACATCACTGTGTATTATCCCTGTACTGTGACATCACTGTGTATTATCCCTGTACTGTGACATCACTGTGTGTATTATCTCTGTACTGTGACATCACTGTGTATTATCCCTGTACTGTGACATCACTGTGTATATTATCCCTGTACTGTGACATCACTGTGTATTATCCCTGTACTGTGACATCACTGTGTGTATTATCCCTGTACTGTGACATCACTGTGTATATTATCCCTGTACTGTGACATCACTGTGTGTATTATCCCTGTACTGTGACATCACTGTGTGTATTATCCCTGTACTGTGACATCACTGTGTGTATTATCCCTGTACTGTGACATCACTGTGTGTATTATCCCTGTACTGTGACATCACTGTGTATTATCCCTGTACTGTGACATCACTGTGTATTATCCCTGTACTGTGACATCACTGTGTATTATCCCTGTACTGTGACATCACTGTGTATATTATCCCTGTACTGTGACATCACTGTGTATATTATCTCTGTACTATGACATCACTGTGTGTATTATCCCTGTACTGTGACATCACTGTGTGTATTATCCCTGTACTGTGACATCACTGTGTATTATCCTTGTACTGTGACATCACTGTGTATTATCCCTCTACTGTGACATCACTGTGTATTATCCCTGTACTGTGACATCACTGTGTATTATCCCTGTACTGTGACATCACTGTATATTATCCCTGTACTGTGACATCACTGTGTATTATCCCTGTACTGTGACATCACTGTGTATTATCCCTGTACTGTGACATCACTGTGTATATTATCCCTGTACTGTGACATCACTGTGTGTATTATCCCTGTACTGTGACATCACTGTGTGTATTATCCCTGTACTGTGACATCACTGTGTGTATTATCCCTGTACTGTGACATCACTGTGTATATTATCCCTGTACTGTGACATCACTGTGTATATTATCCCTGTACTGTGACATCACTGTGTGTATTATCCCTGTACTGTGACATCACTGTGTATATTATCCCTGTACTGTGACATCACTGTGTATATTATCCCTGTACTGTGACATCACTGTGTGTATTATCCCTGTACTGTGACATCACTGTGTGTATTATCCCTGTACTGTGACATCACTGTGTATTATTCCTGTACTGTGACATCACTGTGTATTATTCCTGTACTGTGACATCACTGTGTGTATTATCCCTGTACTGTGACATCACTGTGTATTATCCCTGTACTGTGACATCACTGTGTATTATCCCTGTACTGTGACATCACTGTGTATATTATCCCTGTACTGTGACATCACTGTGTATTATCCCTGTACTGTGACATCACTGTGTATATTATCCCTGTACTGTGACATCACTGTGTATTATCCCTATACTGTGACATCACTGTGTATATTATCCCTGTACTGTGACATCACTGTGTATATTATCCCTGTACTGTGACATCACTGTGTATTATCCCTGTACTCTGACATCACTGTGTACATTGTCCCAGCCTCTTGTATTTCGGAGTGATTTTCCAGCCATCTTGGACGCTTCTTCCCGTTGACGTCGTTCTCGGGCCCTTGTTTGGATGTGTCATTGAGGACATTATCTTTTCTCTCGCTGGCAATACATTTGTCTCCATATTTTGTTTATCGGCCGGAGATGTTGCCGGTCTGTGCTAATCCGGCCGGTGACTCACTGGATTAGGAATTATTAGCAGTTAATATGCGCAATTTAATGTACAGGAGATAGTGATGTCATTTACGAGCTATGAACGCCCCCCCCCCGTCCTGTCAGACCGCGCTACCAACTCTGTGTTGTTGGATTTCATGCAAAACTTTATTGTGTTTTCGTCTTATTTTGATCTCCCTGGGAGTCGTCTGCAAATGTAACGAAAAAATGGGAATTGTTGAGCAATACAGGGGGACGGTCAAAAAGTATTAGATGAAAACAATGAGAAGTATTTCTAAATGTGTACGATGTAGTGTAGGGCTCTCTATGAGTCAACCTAGAAGACCAGGGATGGTCCAAACTTAAAGGAGTATTCCGGGTTTATACATCCATGCCCCCTCCATTCATGTCTATGAAAGACATGAAAGGTTGGGGCGTGGTGTGACGTCACTAGGGGGCATGGCCATGATGTCACGTCTTCGTCTCGGAGGCAGCGCCTGGCACAGAAAGCTATGGGCTGCACCAAGATCGCGGGAGTCCCCAGCGGCGGGACCCCTGTGATCATACATCTTATCCCTTATCCTTTGGATAGGGGATAAGACGTATAAACCCGGAATACCCCTTTAATTGATCCTTCTGTCTTCCCAACCCAAGCCTAGAGCCTGTATTGGCAGATTGCTGGAGGCCTTAAAAGCCCTATGGGGCCCAGAACCTGCCCAAAGGTTTCCTGGTGCTATGGCCTACATTTGAGTAGATATAGGGGGTGCAGAACTACCTAGTCTACTCAGATGGTCATGGGATGTCCCAGTACGGGATGTAGTCCCATACAGTACTTAGGCCTTGTCAGGCTGAGTCCCTCTGTGCCCTAGGGACTCTCCTGCAGCGTCTCCCCCATACTGTTATATGTATTATGTATAAAGGACCTTTGAGTTAGTCACATGATAATGTGGTCACATGTTCAATTCACATGTTTGTTACCCAGTGAGCACCAGCTAACCAGGTGACCTGAAGCTTGACCTATGGGCTCCTTGCTCAGTCTCCTTTTATAAGAGGGGGAGGTACTACCATCACGCTCTTAGATCCTGAGGTCAAGTCCAGTCCAGACGTCTCAGAGCCAGTGTCCAGCCCACCGGGAGGCCTCAAGCCTAACCTACAGCCACGTCAGTAAGTCACGTTATCTCTGTCTGCTGTCACTACCTTCAGTCAAGTCAAGTCAATTACAGTCAGCGTGGCTGTAATAAAGTCTGTCCAGTCACTGCAAGTCCCAGTAAGCTGCGAGGTCCCCTGTGTTACTGGTCACCTCTCTGGGACCCTGACCAAGCTGTAAAGACTGTACCATCTGTCTACCTCAGTAAAGTTACTGTTATCCCTCACCTGGCCTTGGACTCTTATTTGCCCTGCCTTTATTAACCCCTAAATGTTCGTGACGCCAGGGCAAACCACGCCCTGTCGTCACGAAAATTTAGGGGTTAATAACATCTGCCCCATACACCTCATCGCACCCCCGTGGCACACCACAGTCCCACACGGTCAGGTCAACTGCATTGCAGCAGGGTCATAGGTCAAAGAGGAAACCAGGAAGTGATCAGATTCACAGGGGAGAAGACCAGGACAGGTATGGGGTCATTTTACCCTTAAAAAATAAAACAGCCCCCTGCCCTCCTATATGTGCTACACATCTGATTCTACCAACTTTACTTTGTGGAAAAACCCATATTTTTTTAATTTATTTTTTTAGGTGACATCTACTCTGGTAGGAGAGGTTCAGTTACTTTTCTTCTCCATACACTCCAGACCAACATGAAGATTTCTGAGGACTACAGAGCTTCCTTCCAAAACATCTTTGGCCTCTGACATCTGCAGACATCCACAGCATCTCAACACAAATGCATTCAGATGCCAGACCCCAGACATGGCCCCCTAAATATACAATTCCAGAACCAACACCTGACTAAAAAGAATAGTCCCCCACAGCTGAACCCCTGAAACCTACAGCCTCCCAAGACCTGACCCCTTAAAAAAATGCAGACCCCCAGATCACATCCCCTAAAAAAATTCAAACCCCAGATCACATCCCCTAAAAATACAGACCATTATATAAGACCATAAAAAAATGCCCACCCCTAGATCAGACCCTAAAAAGTACACACCCCAGATGAGATTCTTAAAAAATACAGACCTCAGACTAGATTCCCTTCCTGGAAACTGCCTGGTTGAAACGTACGCCATCAGTGCTAAGAAGAATGGGAGCTGTGGTGGACCAGAAGACATCATGGCAGCCAAGGCCTAATGGAGACCATTAAGTCTGCCATCTTTTATATGTGGTGAGCCACGGGGTGTGAAGGTGAGGTGTATGGGGCAGATGTTATAGCCCAGGGGCAGATGGCATTAACCCCTAAATGTTTGTGACGCCAGGGCGTGGTTTTCCCGATAACCACCCGAATGGGAGTACCACTAGTCCTAGTTAGGCAGTGCAAATAAGAGTCCAAGGCCAGGTTAGGGTTAACAGTAGCTTTACTGAGGTAGACAGATGGTACAGTCTTTACAGTTCTGCCAGGATCCCAGGGAGGTGACCAGTAACACAGGGGACCGTGCAGCTTGCTGGGGCTTGCAGTGACTGGACAGACTTTAGGACAGCCACGTTGACTATAACTGACTTGATTTGACTGTAGGTAGTGACAGCAGACAGAGATGACTTGACTTACTGACATGAGGCTGTAATCAAGGCTTGAGGCCTCCAGGTGTTCTGGACCCTGAGACATCTGGACTGGACTTGACCTCAGCAGAGAAAGTAAAACAAAAAAGAGAGATTGTAGTACCTCCCCCTCTTAGAAAGGTGGCTGAGCCCACAGGTCAAGGAGCCCATAGGTCAAGCTGCAGGTCACCTGGTTAGCTGGTGCTCTCTGGGTAACAAAACATGTGACCACATTATCATGTGACTAACCCAAAGGTCCTCAAAGGTCCTTTATACATAATACATATAACACTATGGGAGAGCCCCTAGGACACAGAGGGACTCAACCTGACAGGGCCTAAGTACTGTACGGGACTATATCCCGTACTGGGACATCACGTGTACCTTGTGGGAAATAATACGCTCCAAAACAGAAGTATGTCAGTCCATAGGCAGCTGTATCAGTAGCCACAGCGGACACAGAGGCCTAGAATGGGCCTTGGCAGCTGAGAAGAACATTAGACACCAGGGACGTGCGTAAAAAACTGTGTAAACAAGAGAGATCTCCGATGACGGTCATTACCGGCAGGTGTCAGCTGTAGATAGCAGCCGGCACCTGCCAGATATGGTGCAGACCAGGCTCCCGAGCACACATCGTACTCCCTCATCCACACCCATCATGTAATGTACGTCATGGGTCTGAAAGGGGTTAAAAATGTGATTGCTTGATCCCCTGTACTGTATATCACAATACAGTAATGCCTACATATGGAAGATGGCAGCTTAAAGGGGTACTCCGCCCCTAGATATCTTAAAATGTCTGATCGCAGGGGGTCCTGCTGCAATCTCGGCTGCAGCACCCCAAACATCCGGTGCACAGAGAGAACTTCGCTCTGTGCTGGATGACTGGCGATGTGGGTTGGAGGCTTGTGACGTCATGGCCACGCTCCCTCAATGCAAGTCACACCCCCTCCCATAGACTTGCGTTGATGGGCTGAGGCTGTGACATCATGAGTGGAGCGCGGCCTTGACGTCTCGAGCCTCCGGGGCTGCAACCAACGCTCTAAACGAACGTTGGGTGCAGCAGCGAGATCACGGGGGGGGGGGGGGTCCCCAGCAGCAGGACCCCCGCGATCAGACATCTTATCCCCTATACTTTGGATAGGGGATAAGATGTCTGGGAGCAGTGTACCCCTTTAAGAAGGCCCCCATGTGCCTTGACAACCAACTGGCCCCCATATGCCCTCAACTGTATAGCAGAGAAAGCAAAGTGGCTTGTTGGTGCCCACTGGCCCTTAGTACATGGGGCACATTCCCCAACGACCTAGCTCTATCCCTGAGGTCAGCCAAAATAGACAACCCCTCGAAGGCTCCTCAGAGTGGTCCTTGACCTGTCTTGTGTAACCAATGTGTTTTTGTATAGGCCCCCATAGACCTGAGGACAGCTGGGCCCTGTTACCTGGATAAGCCCCAGTCATGTCCTTGTTTTTGTAAAAGGTTTTACTGGACGTCTCAGTTTGTAAGAAGAGAATATTCTAAAATATACAAAGCGTTCCCATAAAACAAACACAGGACTAAGTGTAAATATACGGGGACATGGGGGGCGCTGCTGAGGAGGCACCATGACAGGGCACAGGTTGTGGATGGATGGGATACACATGTGAGGTGGTGGAACATGGAGACGCATCCCCGAACTATTCATAGACATCATGGAGAAACCAGGTGATCTGTAATGGACGGAACAATGTATAGACGTGTCTGACAGATGGCGGAGGAGCCACTACAGGGGCCAAATCATATGTTATATACAGTATACAGGGGCCAAATCATATGTTATACACAGTACAGGAGCCACTACAGGGGCCAAATCATATGTTATATACAGTATACAGGGGCCAAATCATATGTTATACACAGTACAGGGGCCACTATAGGCGCCAAATCATGTTATACACAGTACAGGAGCCACTACAGGGGCCAAATCATATGTTATATACAGTACAGGGGCCACTATAGGCGCCAAATCATGTTATACACAGTACAGGAGCCACTACAGGGCCAAATCATATGTTATACACAGTATACAGGGGCCAAATCATATGTTATACACAGTACAGGGGCCACTATAGGCGCCAAATCATGTTATACACAGTACAGGAGCCACTACAGGGCCAAATCATATGTTATACACAGTATACAGGGGCCAAATCATATGTTATACACAGTACAGGGGCCACTATAGGCGCCAAATCATGTTATACACAGTACAGGAGCCACTACAGGGGCCAAATCATATGTTATATACAGTATACAGGGGCCAAATCATATGTTATACACAGTACAGGAGCCACTACAGGGGCCAAATCATATGTTATATACAGTATACAGGGGCCAAATCATATGTTATACACAGTACAGGGGCCACTATAGGCGCCAAATCATGTTATACACAGTACAGGAGCCACTACAGGGCCAAATCATATGTTATACACAGTATACAGGGGCCAAATCATATGTTATACACAGTACAGGGGCCACTATAGGCGCCAAATCATGTTATACACAGTACAGGAGCCACTACAGGGGCCAAATCATATGTTATACACAGTAGACAGGGGCCAAATCATATGTTATACACAGTACAGGAGCCACTATAGGCGCCAAATCATGTTATACACAGTACAGGAGCCACTACAGGGCCAAATCATATGTTATACACAGTACAGGGGCCAAATCATATGTTATACACAGTACAGGAGCCACTATAGGCGCCAAATCATGTTATACACAGTACAGGAGCCACTACAGGGCCAAATCATATGTTATACACAGTACAGGGGCCAAATCATATGTTATACACAGTATACAGGGGCCAAATCATATGTTATACACAGTACAGGAGCCACTATAGGCGCCAAATCATGTTATACACAGTATAGGAGCCACTACAGGGCCAAATCATATGTTATACACAGTATACAGGGGCCAAATCATATGTTATACACAGTATACAGGGGCCAAATCATATGTTATACACAGTACAGGGGCCAAATCATATGTTATACACAGTATACAGGGGCCAAATCATATGTTATATACAGTAAACAGGGGCCAAATCATATGTTATACACAGTACAGGAGCCACTATAGGCGCCAAATCATGTTATACACAGTACAGGAGCCACTACAGGGCCAAATCATATGTTATACACAGTACAGGGGCCAAATCATATGTTATATACAGTAAACAGGGGCCAAATCATATGTTATACACAGTACAGGAGCCACTATAGGCGCCAAATCATGTTATACACAGTACAGGAGCCACTACAGGGCCAAATCATATGTTATACACAGTACAGGGGCCAAATCATATGTTATATACAGTAAACAGGGGCCAAATCATATGTTATACACAGTACAGGGGCCACTATAGGCGCCAAATCATGTTATACACAGTACAGGAGCCACTACAGGGCCAAATCATATGTTATATACAGTACAGGGGCCAAATCATATGTTATATACAGTAAACAGGGGCCAAATCATATGTTATACACAGTACAGGAGCCACTATAGGCGCCAAATCATGTTATACACAGTACAGGAGCCACTACAGGGCCAAATCATATGTTATACACAGTACAGGGGCCAAATCATATGTTATATACAGTAAACAGGGGCCAAATCATATGTTATACACAGTACAGGAGCCACTATAGGCGCCAAATCATGTTATACACAGTACAGGGGTCACTACAGGGCCAAATCATATGTTATACACAGTACAGGGGCCAAATCATATGTTATACACAGTACAGGAGCCAAATCATATGTTATACACAGTACAGGAGCCACTATAGGCGCCAAATCATGTTATACACAGTACAGGAGCCACTACAGGGGCCAAATCATATGTTATACACAGTATACAGGGGCCAAATCATATGTTATACACAGTATACAGGGGCCAAATCATATGTTATACACAGTACAGGAGCCACTATAGGCGCCAAATCATGTTATACACAGTACAGGAGCCACTACAGGGCCAAATCATATGTTATACACAGTATACAGGGGCCAAATCATATGTTATACACAGTATACAGGGGCCAAATCATATGTTATACACAGTACAGGAGCCACTATAGGCGCCAAATCATGTTATACACAGTACAGGAGCCACTACAGGGCCAAATCATATGTTATACACAGTACAGGAGCCACTATAGGCGCCAAATCATGTTATACACAGTACAGGAGCCACTACAGGGCCAAATCATATGTTATACACAGTACATGGGCCAAATCATATGTTATACACAGTACAGGAGCCACTATAGGCGCCAAATCATGTTATACACAGTACAGGAGCCACTACAGGGCCAAATCATATGTTATACACAGTATACAGGGGCCAAATCATATGTTATACACAGTATACAGGGGCCAAATCATATGTTATACACAGTATACAGGGGCCAAATCATATGTTATACACAGTATACAGGGGCCAAATCATATGTTATACACAGTATACAGGGGCCAAATCATATGTTATACACAGTATACAGGGGCCAAATCATATGTTATACACAGTATACAGGGGCATATCATATGTTATACACAGTATACAGGGGCCAAATCATATGTTATACACAGTACAGGAGCCACTATAGGCGCCAAATCATGTTATACACAGTACAGGAGCCACTACAGGGCCAAATCATATGTTATACACAGTATACAGGGGCCAAATCATATGTTATACACAGTATACAGGGGCCAAATCATATGTTATACACAGTATACAGGGGCCAAATCATATCTTATACACAGTATACAGGGGCCAAATCATATGTTATACACAGTACAGGAGCCACTATAGGCGCCAAATCATGTTATACACAGTACAGGAGCCACTACAGGGCCAAATCATATGTTATATACAGTACAGGAGCCACAACAGGGGCCAAATCATGTTATACACAGTACAGGAGCCACTACAGGGCCAAATCATATGTTATACAAAGTATACAGGGGCCAAATCATATGTTATACACAGTATACAGGGGCCAAATCATATGTTATACACAGTAAAGGAGCCACTACAGGGGCCAAATCATATGTTATATACAGTACAGGAGCCACTACAGGGGCCAAATCATATGTTATATACAGTACAGGAGCCACTACAGGGGCCAAATCATATGTTATATACAGTACAGGAGCCACCACAGGGGCCAAATCATATGTTATATACAGTACAGGAGCCACTACAGGGGCCAAATCATATGTTATATACAGTACAGGAGCCACTACAGGGGCCAAATCATATGTTATATACAGTACAGGAGCCACCACAGGGGCCAAATCATATGTTATATACAGTACAGGAGCCACTACAGGGGCCAAATCATATGTTATATACAGTACAGGAGCCAGTATGGGGCCAAATCATATGTTATATACAGTACAGGAGCCACTACAGGGGCCAAATCATATGTTATATACAGTACAGGAGCCACTACAGGGGCCAAATCATATGTTATGCACAGTACAGGAGCCACTATGGGGCCAAATCATGTTATACACAGTACAGGAGCCACTACAGGGGCCAAATCATATGTTATACACAGTACAGGAGCCACTACAGGGGCCAAATCATATGTTATATACAGTACAGGAGCCACTACAGGGGCCAAATCATATGTTATATACAGTACAGGAGCCACTACAGGGGCCAAATCATATGTTATATACAGTACAGGAGCCACCACAGGGGCCAAATCATATGTTATATACAGTACAGGAGCCACTACAGGGGCCAAATCATATGTTATATACAGTACAGGAGCCACTACAGGGGCCAAATCATATGTTATATACAGTACAGGAGCCACCACAGGGGCCAAATCATATGTTATATACAGTACAGGAGCCACTACAGGGGCCAAATCATATGTTATATACAGTACAGGAGCCAGTATGGGGCCAAATCATATGTTATATACAGTACAGGAGCCACTACAGGGGCCAAATCATATGTTATATACAGTACAGGAGCCACTACAGGGGCCAAATCATATGTTATGCACAGTACAGGAGCCACTATGGGGCCAAATCATGTTATACACAGTACAGGAGCCACTACAGGGGCCAAATCATATGTTATACACAGTACAGGAGCCACTACAGGGGCCAAATCATATGTTATACACAGTATAGGAGCCACAACAGGGGCCAAATCATATGTTATACACAGTACAGGAGCCACAACAGGGGCCAAATCATATGTTATACACAGTACAGGAGCCACAACAGGGGCCAAATCATATGTTATACACAGTACAGGAGCCACAACAGGGGCCAAATCATATGTTATACACAGTACAGGAGCCACAACAGGGGCCAAATCATATGTTATACACAGTATAGGAGCCACAACAGGGGCCAAATCATATGTTATATACAGTACAGGAGCCACTACAGGGGCCAAATCATATGTTATATGGTACAGGAGCCACTATGGGGCCAAATCATATGTTATATACAGTACAGGAGCCACTATGGGGCCAAATCATATGTTATACACAGTACAGGAATCACTACAGGGGCCAAATCATATGTTATACACAGTATACAGGGGCCAAATCATATGTTATACACAGGACAGGAGCCACAACAGGGGCCAAATCATATGTTATACACAGTACAGGAGCCACTATGGGGCCAAATCATATGTTATACACAGTACAGGAATCACTACAGGGGCCAAATCATATGTTATACACAGTATACAGGGGCCAAATCATATGTTATACACAGGACAGGAGCCACAACAGGGGCCAAATCATATGTTATACACAGTACAGGAGCCACAACAGGGGCCAAATCATATGTTATATACAGTACAGGAGCCACTACAGGGGCCAAATCATATGTTATATATAGTACAGGAGCCACTACAGGGGCCAAATCATATGTTATATACAGTACATGAGAAACTACAGGGGCCAAATCATATGTTATATAGTACAGGAGCCACTATGGGGCCAAATCATGTGTTATACACAGTATACAGGGGCCAAATCATATGTTATACACAGGACAGGAGCCACTACAGGGGCCAAATCATATGTTATACACAGTATACAGGGGCCAAATCATATGTTATACACAGGACAGGAGCCACAACAGGGGCCAAATCATATGTTATACACAGTACAGGAGCCACAACAGGGGCCAAATCATATGTTATATACAGTACAGGAGCCACTACAGGGGCCAAATCATATGTTATATACAGTACAGGAGCCACTACAGGGGCCAAATCATATGTTATATACAGTACAGGAGCCGCTACAGGGGCCAAATCATATGTTATACACAGTACAGGAGCCACTACAGGGGCCCACTCATATGTTATATACAGTACAGGAGCCACTACAGGGGCCAAATCATATGTTATACACAGTACAGGAGCCACTACAGGGGCCAAATCATATGTTATACACAGTACAGGAGCCACTATGGGGCCAAATCATATGTTATACATATGTTGTCATTTCCCAACCCCATATCCCGACCTCCTATCCCGTCCTCCTATCTCGACCTCCTGTCCCGACCTCCTGTCCCGACCTCCTATCCCGTCCTCCTATCCCGTCCTCCTATCCCGTCCTCCTATCCCGTCCTCCTATCCTCACCACCTATCCCGATCCCCTATCCCGTCCTCCTATCTCGACCTCCTATCCCGTCCTCCTATCCAGTCCTCCTATCCCGACCTCCTATCCTGTCCTCCTATCTCAACCTCCTATCCCGTCCTCATATCCTGTACTCCTATCCCGTCCTCCTACCATGACCTCCTATCCCGTCCTCCTATCCCGTCCTCCTATCCCCACCATCTATCCCGATCTCCTATCCCGTCCTCCTATCTCCACCTCCAATCCCGTCCTCCTATCCAGTCCTCCTATCCCGACCTCCTATCCTGTCCTCCTATCTCAACCTCCTATCCCGTCCTCATATCCTGTACTCCTATCCCGTCCTCCTACCCCGACCTCCTATCCCGACCTCCTATCCCGTCCTCCTATCTCAACCTCCTATCTCAACCTCCTATCCCTTCCTCCTATCCCGACCTCCTATCCCGTCCTCCTTTCCGGTCCTCATATCTCGACCTCCTATCCCATCCTCCTATCCCGTCCTCCAATCTTGACCTTCTATCCCGACCTCCTATCTCAACCTCCTATCCCGTCCTCTTATCCCGACCTCCTATCCCAACCTCCTATCCCGTCCTCCTATCCCGACCTCCAATCCCAACCTCCTATCCCGTCCTCCTTTCCCATCCTCATATCTCAACCTCCTATCTCGACCTCCTATCCCATCCTCCTATCCCGACCTCCTATCCTGTCCTCCTATCCCGACCTCCTATCCTGTCCTCCTATCCCGTCCTCCTATCTCGACCTCCTATCCCGACCTCCTATCCTGTCCTCCTATCCCGACCTCCTATCCCATCCTCCTATCCCGTCCTCCTATCTCGACCTCCTATCCCGACCTCCTATCCTGACCTCCTATCCCATCCTCCTATCCCATCCTCCTATTTCGACCTCCTATCTCGACCTCCTATCTTGACCTTCTATCCCGTCCTCATATCTCGATCTCACATCCCGTACTCCTATCCTGACTTCCTATCCCGTCCTCCTATCCCGACCTCCTTTCCCGTCCTCATATCTCGACCTCCTATCCCGTCCTCATATCCCGATCTCACATCCCGTCCTCCTATCCCGACCCGTAATATGTGTTCCAGGTATTGAAACATCTCCAGCCGTTTGGAAGCTATGCGGTAACATATATTTCCCATTGACTTGCATGGGACTTAAAACATAAGCCCCGCCCCTGGCAAATGGGGGTGAGTAAGGGTTAAATCACCTATCCTATGTTTGTTGGTGACATATAAGTAACATGTGGCCAAGTTTCATGTTAATATCTTTAGCCGTTTGAAAGTTTTTGTGGAACATACACACATACATATATACATACACATACAAACATACATCCATACATACACACATACATACACACATACAAACATACATCCATACATACACACACACACACACAAACATATATCCATACATACACACACACACGTTGAGTTTTATATATAAATACAGTGATCCCTCAACTTACAATGGCCTCAACATACAATAATTTCAACATACAATGGTCTTTTCTGGACCATTGTAACTTGAAACCAGACTCAACATACAATGTATGGACAGTCCAGCTCTGTGAAACATGTCACAACTGCAGGAACTGACCAATCAGAATGGCCATTCACTGGTAAATCACCTCTATTACTGAAGTGCATGCACTGACTGGCTGTCTGGTAGCGCCCCCTACAGTACAGGGAGGAACTACATGTTCTGTACTACTCCTTACCTGTGCCAGGATTAGCTGCTCCTTTGGATACCAAGTAAGGGCGGCTCCATTTGGGACACTATGTGTACTATGTAGGACCCTGAAGAAGCTCCTGTCCTCTACATATACCAATGTTCCCCAACCAGGGTGCCTCCAGCTGTTCCAAAACTACAACTCCCAGCATGCCCGGACAGCCAACGGCTGTCCGGGCATGCTGGGAGTTGTAGTTTTGCAACAGCTGGAGGCACCCTGGTTGGGAAACACTGACAAAGAAAGTGATTTACAGCTCCCAGCAGCTATTTCTTACTTTTATATGTAAGGATTTGCTTTATCTATATTAGTTATCTACTTATTTTTCTTTAATCCTCACTTTTTCCTATTTTTGGATGACATTTTGGTGCCTTTAGAACCAATTACCAGGTTTCCATAGAGTTATGGTCTCAACATACAATGGTTTCAACATACAATGGCCGTCCTGGAACCGATTAATATTGTAACTTGAGGGACCACTGTGTATATATATATATATATATATATATATATATATATGTATAGATAGAGTACATGAGTCTCTCAGCTGAAAGGAACGTGTAACCACAATAAAGCAAAAAAAAGAAAAAAGAAAATTTATAAGAACTTAAATAGATTCACATACTGTGTATACATCTACTAGAATGGAACCATTAACTGTATGTTTAAGAATACTGTATATCTATAATACTGACTATGTACAAGAATATAACTACTATAATACTGCCCCTATATACAAGAATATAACTACTATAATACTGCTCCTATATACAAGAATATATCTACTATAATACTGCTCCTATATACAAGAATATAACTACTATAATACTGACTATGTACAAGAATATAACTACTATAATACTGCTCCTATATACAAGAATATAACTACTATAATACTGCTCCTATATACAAGAATATAACTACTATAATACTGACTATGTACAAGAATATAACTCCTATAATACTGCTCCTATATACAAGAATATAACTACTATAATACTGCTCCTATATACAAGAATATAACTACTATAATACTGCTCCTATATACAAGAATATAACTACTATAATACTGCTCCTATATACAAGAATATAACTACTATAATACTGACTATGTACAAGAATATTACTTCTATAATACTGCCCCTATATACAAGAATATAACTACTATAATACTGCTCCTATATACAAGAATATAACTACTATATTATTGCTCCTATATACAAGAATATAACTACTATAATACTGCATCATATATACAAGAATATAACTACTATAATACTGCTCCTATATACAAGAATATAACTACTATAATACTGTCTCCTATATACAAGAATATAACTACTATAATACTGCTCCTATATACAAGAATATAACTACTATAATACTGCTCCTATATACAAGAATATAACTACTATAATACTGCCCCCTATATACAAGAATATAACTACTATAATACTGCTCCTATATAAAAGAATATAACTACTATAATACTGCCACCTATATACAAGAATATAGCTAATATAATACTGCTCCTATATACAAGAATATAACTACTATAATACTGCTCCTATATACAAGAATATAACTACTATAATACTTCTCCTATATTCAAGAATATAACTACTATAATACTGCTCCTATATACAAGAATATAACTACTATAATACTTCTCCTATATTCAAGAATATAACTACTATAATACTTCTCCTATATACAAGAATATAACTACTATAATACTGCTCCTATATACAAGAATATAACTACTATAATACTGCTCCTATATACAAGAATATAACTACTATAATACTTCTCCTATATACAAGAATATAACTACTATAATACTGCTCCTATATACAAGAATATAACTACTATAATACTGCTCCTATATACAAGAATATAACTACTATAATACTGCTCCTATATACAAGAATATAACTACTATAATACTTCTCCTATATTCAAGAATATAACTACTATAATACTTCTCCTATATACCAGGAATGGTCTAGTGGTCCATAGTGGTCTCCATGTCCCTATGTGTATTAATGCTATAGCACATAAGGTGACATCTTTGTCCATAGTTCAGCTCAAGATGCAGCTTCAGGGAATTATTTTCCAGAGAGGTGGCGGTATGTTTAGTTAATGTTTTGTTGGGGGCTTTGGGGACTTTGTTCTTTGCTGTTTGTGTATAGTGTAGAATGTCGGCTGCTCAGCGTCACCAGAGAAGTCATCTGCTTCTGAGGGAAGGAACACTGTATCTAAGCCTATCACATGTGAAACTGCTGAGCTTGTGTATCTAATTCTATCATTCGTAATACGGCTGAGCTGCTGTATCTAGTCCTATCATGTGTTATTCTTACCGTTGGGCCGTTGTATCTAAGCCTTTCTCGTAATTCTGTGCCCGTGTATCTATGAGGACCTCCCATACTACATCCCCCATCATCCTATATCTTCTAATACAACTCTTATTTCCACGTCTTTACATTTCTCCTCCGGATGACCTCAGTATTTGGCGGTGTAACGTAGAAGTCAGACGACTATGAAAGGTGACGAGAGCTGCAGAACACGAGCTGTGGTATCACGGCTCAGATACATCTCGAGATCAGACTCTAAGCGCTATCTCAGTGAAGATCTCCTCCCGCTCCATGTTTCCGCTCGGTGGTCTCTCGCCTGAGACCTCTCGCCGGTGGATTGTTTTTTCTAGAACATGAACAACTTTGACGTTTCTCCACCGTTCATCCCAAAAAAGTGTCAAAAATCTTGTCCTCTTGGCCGGAGCACGGTCTGCCGGGTTTTCTCAAATTCTCAATTTCTCTGCTCATTTAATGTCGGCGAGAGAAGAAAAATAAATATTAGTTCAAGATATGATAATGTGATTAGGAGTAGAACAAGCTACGGGGGAGGGGTGGGATGGGTCTACACACTAACCCATTCACTCCCGGGTCAAAGTCAACCTCCACCTTCTTCCTCCATTGACTTTCAGAGCTGAGTTCAAAATTTTGCCAGTCAGGTCTAAGGCAGATCTAGGATGAAGAACCAACAGCCTGGGCCTCCAAGGGTGATTGCCCAGTCATGGCCGCCATCTATGTTCAGTAGTGTCCAACAGCCTGGGCCTCCAAGGGTGATTGCCCAGTCATGGCCGCCATCTATGTTCAGTAGTGTCCAACAGCCTGGGCCTCCAAGGGTGATTGCCCAGTCATGGCCGCCATCTATGTTCAGTAGTGTCCAACAGCCTGGGCCTCCAAGGGTGATTGCCCAGTCATGGCCGCCATCTATGTTCAGTGGTGTCCAACAGCCTGGGCCACAAAGGGTGATTGCACAGTCATGGCCGCCATCTATGTTCAGTGGTGTCCAACAGCCTGGGCCTCCAAGGGTGATTGCCCAGTCCTGGCCACCATCTATGTTCAGTGGTGTCCTTCAGTTATGGATGAATTGGTCACTTATCGGGCAAGGTTCAGAAGAAATCACACTGCTCTGGTCACAATGGGGAGTTTGATGGTCATTGGGGACCATACCATATAGCGGGACATTGTGAGTGCTTAGAGGTCCAGCTCAAGGTTAGTTACACCAATCACTATGGGTGGAGTAAATCTTTTCTTGGACAATTGGAGAAGGTTTGGTGGCTCCCGTCTGAGCAACAAGTCCATCTATCGTACAAGGGATGGGAAGGACAAAACCAGCACCGGAATGACTTGAATTTTGGTCTTCTCTATGGGTTTTCTTCTGATTATGAGCAGTACAAGTAACGGAGGAGAGGTGGGACTGCTCTCCACACTAAGCCCTTCACTGCCATGTCAACGTCAACCTCCACATCTTCCTCCAAGTACCTTCAGAACTGCATTCAAAATCTGTCCTACAAAAATGGGGAAGGCCTAAACCAGCACCGGAAGGACTTGTATTTAGATCAATGGATTTCCTTCTAAAAACTATTAGACATTGAATCCCCTGCTCTGCCTTGGTCGACTTGCACTAGGAATGTTCAAAGTGTTTACTGGGAGATAAATTGCAGATGTATCTCATTACATATAACAATAGCTGCAGAGGAGAAAAAAACCAAACACACACAAAATGGTCCATAACATTTTTGTCTGATTACACAGCTCAATGTGCCGGATTGTCTAGTATAATGATTTACGAGGCGTAGCCTGTGGTAGACACGGAATAACTATTTCATCCACAGGGTCATTGCAACGTTTTCGAGGCCAAGGAGAAAAAAGCCAATGATATCTCCTAGAGCATTCAACCTGTTAAGAATACAGCCTATTAATTCTTAGAAACTGCTGACATCATCATTTATTAAGATGATACACAAGGAACCAGTGATATCACCAGACACTTCATATACATGAGAATACAACCTATCAATATACCAGGAACCAGTGATATCACCAGACACTACATATACATGAGAATACAACCTATCAATATATAGGAACCAGTGATATCACCAGACACTTCATATACATGAGAATACAACCTATCAATATATAGGAACCAGTGATATCACCAGACACTACATATACATGAGAATACAACCTATCAATATACCAGGAACCAGTGATATCACCAGACACTTCATATACATGAGAATACAGCCTATCAATATACCAGGAACCAGTGATATCACCAGACACTACATATACATGAGAATACAACCTATCAATATACCAGGAACCAGTGATATCACCAGACACTTCATATACATGAGAATACAGCCTATCAATATACCAGGATCCAGTGATATCATCAGACACTTCATATACATGAGAATACAACCTATCAATATACCAGGAACCAGTGATATCACCAGACACTTCATATACATGAGAATACAACCTATCAATATATAGGAACCAGTGATATCACCAGACACTACATATACATGAGAATACAACCTATCAATATACCAGGAACCAGTGATATCACCAGACACTACATATACATGAGAATACAACCTATCAATATACCAGGAACCAGTGATATCACCAGACACTACATATACATGAGAATACAGTCTATCAATATACCAGGAACTAGTGATATCACCAGACACTACATATACATGAGAATACAACCTATCAATATACCAGGAACCAGTGATATCACCAGACACTTCATATACATGAGAATACAGCCTATCAATATACCAGGAACCAGTGATATCACCAGACACTTCATATACATGAGAATACAGCCTATCAATATACCAGGAACCAGTGATATCACCAGACACTTCATATACATGAGAATACAGCCTATCAATATACCAGGAACCAGTGATATCACCAGACACTTCATATACATGAGAATACAACCTATCAATATATAGGAACCAGTGATATCACCAGACACTACATATACATGAGAATACAGCCTATCAATATACCAGGAACCAGTGATATCACCAGACACTACATATACATGAGAATACAGTCTATCAATATACCAGGAACCAGTGATATCACCAGACACTACATATACATGAAAATACAGCCTATCAATATATAGGAACCAGTGATATCACCAGACACTACATATACATGAGAATAGAGCCTATCAATATACCAGGAACCAGTGATATCACCAGACACTACATATACATAAAAATACAGCCTATCAATATATAGGAACCAGTGATATCACCAGACACTACATATACATGAGAATACAACCTATCAATATACCAGGAACCAGTGATATCACCAGACACTACATATACATGAGAATACAGTCTATCAATATACCAGGAACTAGTGATATCACCAGACACTACATATACATGAGAATACAACCTATCAATATACCAGGAACCAGTGATATCACCAGACACTTCATATACATGAGAATACAGCCTATCAATATATAGGAACCAGTGATATCACCAGACACTACATATACATGAGAATAGAGCCTATCAATATACCAGGAACCAGTGATATCACCAGACACTTCATATACATGAGAATACAACCTATCAATATACCAGGAACCAGTGATACCACCAGACACTACATATACATGAGAATACAACCTATCAATATATAGGAACCAGTGATATCACCAGACACTTCATATACATGAGAATACAGCCTATCAATATATAGGAACCAGTGATATCACCAGACACTTCATATACATGAGAATACAGCCTATCAATATATAGGAACCAGTGATATCACCAGACACTTCATATACATGAGAATACAACCTATCAATATACCAGGAACCAGTGATATCACCAGACACTTCATATACATGAGAATACAGCCTATCAATATACCAGGAACCAGTGATATCACCAGACACCACATATACATGAGAATACAACCTATCAATATACCAGGAACCAGTGATATCACCAGACACTACATATACATGAGAATACAGCCCATCAATATATAGGAACCAGTGATATCACCAGACACTTCATATACATGAGAATACAGCCTATCAATATACCAGGAACCAGTGATATCACCAGACACTTCATATACATGAGAATACAGCCTATCAATATACCAGGAACCAGTGATATCACCAGACACTTCATATACATGAGAATACAACCTATCAATATATAGGAACCAGTGATATCACCAGACACTTCATATACATGAGAATACAGCCTATCAATATACCAGGAACCAGTGATATCACCAGACACTTCATATACATGAGAATACAGCCTATCAATATACCAGGAACCAGTGATATCACCAGACACTTCATATACATGAGAATACAACCTATCAATATACCAGGAACCAGTGATATCACCAGACACTTCATATACATGAGAATACAACCTATCAATATACCAGGAACCAGTGATATCACCAGACACCTCGTATACATGAGAATACAGCCTATCAATATATAGGAACCAGTGATATCACCAGACACTTCATATACATGAGAATACAGCCTATCAATATACCAGGAACCAGTGATATCACCAGACACTACATATACATGAGAATACAACCTATCAATATACCAGGAACCAGTGATATCACCAGACACTTCATATACATGAGAATACAGCCTATCAATATACCAGGAACCAGTGATATCACCAGACACTTCATATACATGAGAATACAGCCTATCAATATACCAGGATCCAGTGATATCATCAGACACTTCATATACATGAGAATACAACCTATCAATATACCAGGAACCAGTGATATCACCAGACACTTCATATACATGAGAATACAACCTATCAATATACCAGGAACCAGTGATATCACCAGACACTACATATATATGAGAATACAGCCTATCAATATACCAGGAACCAGTGATATCACCAGACACTACATATACATGAGAATACAACCTATCAATATACCAGGAACCAGTGATATCACCAGACACTTCATATACATGAGAATAGAGCCTATCAATATACCAGGAACCAGTGATATCACCAGACACTACATATACATGAGAATACAGCCTATCAATATACCAGGAACCAGTGATATCACCAGACACTTCATATACATGAGAATACAACCTATCAATATACCAGGAACCAGTGATATCACCAGACACTTCATATACATGAGAATACAGCCTATCAATATACCAGGAACCAGTGATATCACCAGACACTTCATATACATGAGAATACAGTCTATCAATATACCAGGAACCAGTGATATCACCAGACACTACATATACATGAGAATACAGTCTATCAATATACCAGGAACCAGTGATATCACCAGACACTTCATATACATGAGAATACAGCCTATCAATATACCAGGAACCAGTGATATCACCAGACACTTCATATACATGAGAATACAGCCTATCAATATACCAGGAACCAGTGATATCACCAGACACTTCATATACATGAGAATACAGTCTATCAATATACCAGGAACCAGTGATATCACCAGACACTACATATACATGAGAATACAGCCTATCAATATACCAGGAACCAGTGATATCACCAGACACTACATATACATGAGAATACAGCCTATCAATATACCAGGAACCAGTGATATCACCAGACACTTCATGTACATGAGAATACAGCCTATCAATATACCAGGAACCAGTGATATCACCAGACACTTCATATACATGAGAATACAGCCTATCAATATACCAGGAACCAGTGATATCACCAGACACTACATATACATGAGAATACAGCCTATCAATATACCAGGAACCAGTGATATCACCAGACACTTCATATACATGAGAATACAGCCTATCAATATACCAGGAACCAGTGATATCACCAGACACTACATATACATGAGAATACAACCTATCAATATACCAGGAACCAGTGATATCACCAGACACTTCATATACATGAGAATACATCCTATCAATATACCAGGAACCAGTGATATCACCAGACACTTCATATACATGAGAATACAGCCTATCAATATACCAGGAACCAGTGATATCACCAGACACTACATATACATGAGAATACAGCCTATCAATATACCAGGAACCAGTGATATCACCAGACACTACATATACATGAGAATACAACCTATCAATATACCAGGAACCAGTGATATCACCAGACACTTCATATACATGAGAATACAGCCTATCAATATACCAGGAACCAGTGATATCACCAGACACTTCATATACATGAGAATACAGCCTATCAATATATAGGAACCAGTGATATCACCAGACACTACATATACATGAGAATACAACCTATCAATATACCAGGAACCAGTGATATCACCAGACACTTCATATACATGAGAATACAGCCTATCAATATACCAGGAACCAGTGATATCACCAGATAATACATATACATGAGAATACAGCCTATCAATATACCAGGAACCAGTGATATCACCAGACACTTCATATACATGAGAATACAACCTATCAATATACCAGGAACCAGTGATATCACCAGACACTACATATACATGAGAATACAGCCTATCAATATATAGGAACCAGTGATATCACCAGACACTTCATATACATGAGAATACAGCCTATCAATATATAGGAACCAGTGATATCACCAGACATTACATATACATGAGAATACAACCTATCAATATACCAGGAACCAGTGATATCACCAGACACTACATATACATGAGAATACAACCTATCAATATACCAGGAACCAGTGATATCACCAGACACTACATATACATGAGAATACAACCTATCAATATACCAGGAACCAGTGATATCACCAGACACTACATATACATGAGAATACAACCTATCAATATAGGTTGTATTCTCATGTATATGAAGTGTCTGGTGATATTACTGGTTCCTGGTATATTGATAGGCTGTATTCTCATGTATATGTAGTGTCTGGTGATATCACTGGTTCCTATATATTGATAGGCTGTATTCTCATGTATATGTAGTGTCTGGTGATATCACTGGTTCCTGGTATATTGATAGGCTGTATTCTCATGTATATGAAGTGTCTGGTGATATCACTGGTTCCTGGTATATTGATAGGCTGTATTCTCATGTATATGTAGTGTCTGGTGATATCACTGGTTCCTGGTATATTGATAGGCTGTATTCTCATGTATATGAAGTGTCTGGTGATATCACTGGTTCCTGGTATATTGATAGTTTATATTCTCATGTATATGAAGTGTCTGGTGATATCACTGGTTCCTATATATTGATAGGCTGTATTCTCATGTATATGAAGTGTCTGGTGATATCACTGGTTCCTGGTATATTGATAGGTTGTATTCTCATGTATATGAAGTGTCTGGTGATATCACTGGTTCCTGGTATATTGATAGGCTGTATTCTCATGTATATGAAGTGTCTGGTGATATCACTGGTTCCTGGTATATTGATAGGCTGTATTCTCATGTATATGAAGTGTCTGGTGATATCACTGGTTCCTGGTATATTGATAGGCTGTATTCTCATGTATATGAAGTGTCTGGCGATATCACTGGTTCCTATATATTGATAGGTTGTATTCTCATGTATATGAAGTGTCTGGTGATATCACTGGTTCCTGGTATATTGATAGGCTGTATTCTCATGTATATGTAGTGTCTGGTGATATCACTGGTTCCTGGTATATTGATAGGCTGTATTCTCTTGCATATGAAGTGTCTGGTGATATCACTGGTTCCTGGTATATTGATAGGTTGTATTCTCATGTATATGTAGTGTCTGGTGATATCACTGGTTCCTGGTATATTGATAGGCTGTATTCTCATGTATATGTAGTGTCTGGTGATATCACTGGTTCCTGGTATATTGATAGGTTGTATTCTCATGTATATGTAGTGTCTGGTGATATCACTGGTTCCTGGTATATTGATAGGCTGTATTCTCATGTATATGTAGTGTCTGGTGACATCACTGGTTCCTGGTATATTGATAGGTTGTATTCTCATGTATATGTAGTGTCTGGGGATATCACTGGTTCCTGGTATATTGATAGGATGTATTCTCATGTATATGTAGTGTCTGGTGATATCACTGGTTCCTGGTATATTGATAGGCTGTATTCTCATGTATATGTAGTGTCTGGTGATATCACTGGTTCCTATATATTGATAGGCTGTATTCTCATGTATATGAAGTGTCTGGTGATATCACTGGTTCCTGGTATATTGATAGGTTGTATTCTCATGTATATGAAGTGTCTGGTGATATCACTGGTTCCTGGTATATTGATAGGCTGTATTCTCATGTATATGAAGTGTCTGGTGATATCACTGGTTCCTGGTATATTGATAGGCTGTATTCTCATGTATATGAAGTGTCTGGTGATATCACTGGTTCCTGGTATATTGATAGGTTGTATTCTCATGTATATGTAGTGTCTGGTGATATCACTGGTTCCTGGTATATTGATAGGCTGTATTCTCATGTATATGTAGTGTCTGGTGATATCACTGGTTCCTGGTATATTGATAGGCTGTATTCTCTTGCATATGAAGTGTCTGGTGATATCACTGGTTCCTGGTATATTGATAGGTTGTATTCTCATGTATATGTAGTGTCTGGTGATATCACTGGTTCCTGGTATATTGATAGGCTGTATTCTCATGTATATGTAGTGTCTGGTGATATCACTGGTTCCTGGTATATTGATAGGTTGTATTCTCATGTATATGTAGTGTCTGGTGATATCACTGGTTCCTGGTATATTGATAGGCTGTATTCTCATGTATATGTAGTGTCTGGTGACATCACTGGTTCCTGGTATATTGATAGGTTGTATTCTCATGTATATGTAGTGTCTGGGGATATCACTGGTTCCTGGTATATTGATAGGTTGTATTCTCATGTATATGTAGTGTCTGGTGATATCACTGGTTCCTGGTATATTGATAGGTTGTATTCTCATGTATATGAAGTGTCTGGTGATATCACTAGTCCCTGGTATATTGATAGGTTGTATTCTCATGTATATGAAGTGTCTGGTGATATCACTGGTTCCTGGTATATTGATAGGCTGTATTCTCATGTATATGAAGTGTCTGGTGATATCACTGGTTCCTGGTATATTGATAGGTTGTATTCTCATGTATATGTAGTGTCTGGTGATATCACTGGTTCCTTGTATATTGATAGGCTGTATTCTCATGTATATGAAGTGTCTGGTGATATCACTGGTTCCTGGTATATTGATAGGTTGTATTCTCATGTATATGTAGTGTCTGGTGATATCACTGGTTCCTGGTGTATTGATAGGTTGTATTCTCATGTATATGTAGTGTCTGGTGATATCACTGGTTCCTGGTATATTGATAGGCTGTATTCTCATGTATATGAAGTGTCTGGTGATATCACTGGTTCCTGGTATATTGATAGGCTGTATTCTCATGTATATGAAGTGTCTGGTGATATCACTGGTTCCTGGTATATTGATAGGCTGTATTCTCATGTATATGAAGTGTCTGGTGATATCACTGGTTCCTGGTATATTGATAGGCTGTATTCTCATGTATATGAAGTGTCTGGTGATATCACTGGTTCCTGGTATATTGATAGGCTGTATTCTCATGTATATGAAGTGTCTGGTGATATCATTGGTTCCTGGTATATTGATAGGCTGTATTCTCATGTATATGTAGTGTCTGGTGATATCACTGGTTCCTGGTATATTGATAGGTTGTATTCTCATGTATATGAAGTGTCTGGTGACATCACTGGTTCCTGGTATATTGATAGGTTGTATTCTCATGTATATGAAGTGTCTGGTGATATCACTGGTTCCTGGTATATTGATAGGCTGTATTCTCTTGCATATGAAGTGTCTGGTGATATCACTGGTTCCTGGTATATTGATAGGCTGTATTCTCATGTATATGAAGTGTCTGGTGATATCACTGGTTCCTGGTATATTGATAGGCTGTATTCTCATGTATATGAAGTGTCTGGTGATATCACTGGTTCCTGGTATATTGATAGGCTGTATTCTCATGTATATGTAGTGTCTGGTGATATCACTGGTTCCTGGTATATTGATAGGTTGTATTCTCATGTATATGAAGTGTCTGGTGATATCACTGGTTCCTGGTATATTGATAGGCCGTATTCTCATGTATATGTAGTGTCTGGTGATATCACTGGTTCCTGGTATATTGATAGGTTGTATTCTCATGTATATGTAGTGTCTGGTGACATCACTGGTTCCTGGTATATTGATAGGTTGTATTCTCATGTATATGTAGTGTCTGGTGATATCACTGGTTCCTGGTATATTGATAGGCTGTATTCTCATGTATATGTAGTGTCTGGTGATATCACTGGTTCCTGGTATACTGATAGGCTGTATTCTCATGTATATGTAGTGTCTGGTGATATCACTGGTTCCTGGTATATTGATAGTTTATATTCTCATGTATATGAAGTGTCTGGTGACATCACTGGTTCCTGGTATATTGATAGGCTGTATTCTCATGTATATGTAGTGTCTGGTGATATCTCTGGTTCCTGGTATATTGATAGGCTGTATTCTCATGTATATGAAGTGTCTGGTGATTTCACTAGTCCCTGGTATATTGATAGGCTGTATTCTCATGTATATGAAGTGTCTGGTGATATCACTGGTTCCTGGTATATTGATAGGTTGTATTCTCATGTATATGTAGTGTCTGGTGATATCACTGGTTCCTGGTATATTGATAGGCTGTATTCTCATGTATATGTAGTGTCTGGTGATATCACTGGTTCCTGGTATATTGATAGGCTGTATTCTCATGTATATGAAGTGTCTGGTGATATCACTGGTTCCTGGTATATTGATAGGCTGTATTCTCATGTATATGTAGTGTCTGGTGATATCACTGGTTCCTATATATTGATAGGCTGTATTCTCTTGCATATGAAGTGTCTGGTGATATCACTGGTTCCTGGTATATTGATAGGTTGTATTCTCATGTATATGTAGTGTCTGGTGATATCACTGGTTCCTGGTATATTGATAGGCTGTATTCTCATGTATATGTAGTGTCTGGTGATATCACTGGTTCCTGGTATATTGATAGGCTGTATTCTCATGTATATGAAGTGTCTGGTGATATCACTGGTTCCTGGTATATTGATAGACTGTATTCTCATGTATATGTAGTGTCTGGTGATATCACTGGTTCCTGGTATATTGATAGGCTGTATTCTCATGTATATGAAGTGTCTGGTGATATCACTGGTTCCTGGTATATTGATAGGCTGTATTCTCATGTATATGAAGTGTCTGGTGATATCACTGGTTCCTGGTATATTGATAGGCTGTATTCTCATGTATATGTAGTGTCTGGTGATATCACTGGTTCCTGGTATATTGATAGACTGTATTCTCATGTATATGAAGTGTCTGGTGATATCACTGGTTCCTGGTATATTGATAGGTTGTATTCTCATGTATATGAAGTGTCTGGTGATATCACTGGTTCCTGGTATATTGATAGCTTGTATTCTCATGTATATGTAGTGTCTGGTGATATCACTGGTTCCTGGTATATTGATAGGTTGTATTCTCATGTATATGAAGTGTCTGGTGATATCACTGGTTCCTGGTATATTGATAGGTTGTATTCTCATGTATATGTAGTGTCTGGTGATATCACTGGTTCCTGGTGTATTGATAGGTTGTATTCTCATGTATATGAAGTGTCTGGTGATATCACTGGTTCCTATATATTGATAGGCTGTATTCTCATGTATATGTAGTGTCTGGTGATATCACTGGTTCCTGGTGTATTGATAGGTTGTATTCTCATGTATATGTAGTGTCTGGTGATATCACTGGTTCCTGGTATATTGATAGGTTGTATTCTCATGTATATGAAGTGTCTGGTGATATCACTGGTTCCTATATATTGATAGGCTGTATTCTCATGTATATGTAGTGTCTGGTGATATCACTGGTTCCTGGTGTATTGATAGGTTGTATTCTCATGTATATGTAGTGTCTGGTGATATCACTGGTTCCTGGTATATTGATAGGCTGTATTCTCATGTATATGAAGTGTCTGGTGATATCACTGGTTCCTGGTATATTGATAGGCTGTATTCTCATGTATATGTAGTGTCTGGTGATATCACTGGTTCCTGGTGTATTGATAGACTGTATTCTCATGTATATGAAGTGTCTGGTGATATCACTGGTTCCTGGTATATTGATAGGCTGTATTCTCATGTATATGAAGTGTCTGGTGATATCACTGGTTCCTGGTATATTGATAGGCTGTATTCTCATGTATATGAAGTGTCTGGTGATATCACTGGTTCCTGGTATATTGATAGGCTGTATTCTCATGTATATGAAGTGTCTGGTGATATCACTGGTTCCTGGTATATTGATAGGCTGTATTCTCATGTATATGTAGTGTCTGGTGATATCACTGGTTCCTATATATTGATAGGCTGTATTCTCATGTATATGTAGTGTCTGGTGATATCACTGGTTCCTTGTATATTGATAGGTTGTATTCTCATGTATATGAAGTGTCTGGTGACATCACTGGTTCCTGGTATATTGATAGGTTGTATTCTCATGTATATGAAGTGTCTGGTGATATCACTGGTTCCTATATATTGATAGGCTGTATTCTCTTGCATATGAAGTGTCTGGTGATATCACTGGTTCCTGGTATATTGATAGGCTGTATTCTCATGTATATGAAGTGTCTGGTGATATCACTGGTTCCTGGTATATTGATAGGCTGTATTCTCATGTATATGAAGTGTCTGGTGATATCACTGGTTCCTGGTATATTGATAGGCTGTATTCTCATGTATATGTAGTGTCTGGTGATATCACTGGTTCCTGGTATATTGATAGGTTGTATTCTCATGTATATGAAGTGTCTGGTGATATCACTGGTTCCTGGTATATTGATAGGCCGTATTCTCATGTATATGTAGTGTCTGGTGATATCACTGGTTCCTGGTATATTGATAGGTTGTATTCTCATGTATATGTAGTGTCTGGTGACATCACTGGTTCCTGGTATATTGATAGGTTGTATTCTCATGTATATGTAGTGTCTGGTGATATCACTGGTTCCTGGTATATTGATAGGCTGTATTCTCATGTATATGTAGTGTCTGGTGATATCACTGGTTCCTGGTATATTGATAGGTTGTATTCTCATGTATATGTAGTGTCTGGTGATATCACTGGTTCCTGGTATATTGATAGTTTATATTCTCATGTATATGAAGTGTCTGGTGACATCACTGGTTCCTGGTATATTGATAGGCTGTATTCTCATGTATATGTAGTGTCTGGTGATATCTCTGGTTCCTGGTATATTGATAGGCTGTATTCTCATGTATATGAAGTGTCTGGTGATATCACTGGTTCCTGGTATATTGATAGGCTGTATTCTCATGTATATGTATTGTCTGGTGATATCACTGGTTCCTGGTATATTGATAGGCTGTATTCTCATGTATATGAAGTGTCTGGTGATTTCACTAGTCCCTGGTATATTGATAGGCTGTATTCTCATGTATATGAAGTGTCTGGTGATATCACTGGTTCCTGGTATATTGATAGGTTGTATTCTCATGTATATGTAGTGTCTGGTGATATCACTGGTTCCTGGTATATTGATAGGTTGTATTCTCATGTATATGTAGTGTCTGGTGATATCACTGGTTCCTGGTATATTGATAGCCTGTATTCTCATGTATATGTAGTGTCTGGTGATATCACTGGTTCCTGGTATATTGATAGGCTGTATTCTCATGTATATGTAGTGTCTGGTGATATCACTGGTTCCTGGTATATTGATAGGCTGTATTCTCATGTATATGAAGTGTCTGGTGATATCACTGGTTCCTGGTATATTGATAGGCTGTATTCTCATGTATATGTAGTGTCTGGTGATATCACTGGTTCCTATATATTGATAGGCTGTATTCTCTTGCATATGAAGTGTCTGGTGATATCACTGGTTCCTGGTATATTGATAGGTTGTATTCTCATGTATATGTAGTGTCTGGTGATATCACTGGTTCCTGGTATATTGATAGGCTGTATTCTCATGTATATGTAGTGTCTGGTGATATCACTGGTTCCTGGTATATTGATAGGCTGTATTCTCATGTATATGAAGTGTCTGGTGATATCACTGGTTCCTGGTATATTGATAGACTGTATTCTCATGTATATGTAGTGTCTGGTGATATCACTGGTTCCTGGTATATTGATAGGCTGTATTCTCATGTATATGAAGTGTCTGGTGATATCACTGGTTCCTGGTATATTGATAGGCTGTATTCTCATGTATATGTAGTGTCTGGTGATATCACTGGTTCCTGGTATATTGATAGGTTGTATTCTCATGTATATGTAGTGTCTGGTGATATCACTGGTTCCTGGTATATTGATAGGCTGTATTCTCATGTATATGTAGTGTCTGGTGATATCACTGGTTCCTATATATTGATAGGCTGTATTCTCATGTATATGTAGTGTCTGGTGATATCACTGGTTCCTGGTATATTGATAGACTGTATTCTCATGTATATGTAGTGTCTGGTGATATCACTGGTTCCTGGTATATTGATAGGTTGTATTCTCATGTATATGTAGTGTCTGGTGATATCACTGGTTCCTGGTATATTGATAGGCTGTATTCTCATGTATATGAAGTGTCTGGTGATATCACTGGTTCCTGGTATATTGATAGGTTGTATTCTCATGTATATGTAGTGTCTGGTGATATCACTGGTTCCTGGTATATTGATAGGCTGTATTCTCATGTATATGTAGTGTCTGGTGATATCACTGGTTCCTGGTATATTGATAGGCTGTATTCTCATGTATATGAAGTGTCTGGTGATATCACTGGTTCCTATATATTGATAGGTTGTATTCTCATGTATATGTAGTGTCTGGTGATATCACTGGTTCCTGGTATATTGATAGGTTGTATTCTCATGTATATGTAGTGTCTGGTGATATCACTGGTTCCTGGTGTATTGATAGGCTGTATTCTCATGTATATGAAGTGTCTGGTGAGATCACTGGTTCCTATATATTGATAGGCTGTATTCTCATGTATATGAAGTGTCTGGTGATATCACTGGTTCCTGGTATATTAATAGGTTGTATTCTCATGTATATGTAGTGTCTGGTGATATCACTGGTTCCTGGTATATTGATAGGCTGTATTCTCATGTATATGTAGTGTCTGGTGATATCACTGGTTCCTGATATATTGATAGGTTGTATTCTCATGTATATGAAGTGTCTGGTGATATCACTGGTTCCTATATATTGATAGGCTGTATTCTCATGTATATGAAGTGTCTGGTGATATCACTGGTTCCTGATATATTGATAGGTTGTATTCTCATGTATATGTAGTGTCTGGTGATATCACTGGTTCCTATATATTGATAGGTTGTATTCTCATGTATATGAAGTGTCTGGTGATATCACTGGTTCCTGGTATATTGATAGGCTGTATTATCATGTATATGTAGTGTCTGGTGATATCACTGGTTCCTGGTATATTGATAGGCTGTATTCTCATGTATATGTAGTGTCTGGTGATATCACTGGTTCCTATATATTGATAGGCTGTATTCTCATGTATATGTAGTGTCTGGTGATATCACTGGTTCCTATATATTGATAGGCTGTATTCTCATGTATATGAAGTGTCTGGTGATATCACTGGTCCCTGGTATATTGATAGGCTGTATTCTCATGTATATGTAGTGTCTGGTGATATCACTGGTTCCTGGTGTATTGAGAGGCTGTATTCTCATGTATATGAAGTGTCTGGTGATATCACTGGTTCCTATATATTGATAGGTTGTATTCTCATGTATATGAAGTGTCTGGTGATATCACTGGTTCCTGGTATATTGATAGGCTGTATTCTCATATATATGTAGTGTCTGGTGATATCACTGGTTCCTGGTGTATTGATAGGCTGTATTCTCATGTATATGAAGTGTCTGGTGATATCACTGGTTCCTGGTATATTGATAGGCTGTATTCTCATGTATATGTAGTGTCTGGTGATATCACTGGTTCCTGGTATATTGATAGGCTGTATTCTCATGTATATGAAGTGTCTGGTGATATCACTGGTTCCTATATATTGATAGGTTGTATTCTCATGTATATGAAGTGTCTGGTGATATCACTGGTTCCTGGTGTATTGATAGGCTGTATTCTCATGTATATGAAGTGTCTGGTGATATCACTGGTTCCTGAGATATTGATAGGCTGTATTCTCATGTATATTTAGTGTCTGGTGATATCACTGGTTCCTGGTATATTGATAGGCTGTATTCTCATGTATATGTGTAGTGTCTGGTGATATCACTGGTTCCTGGTGTATTGATAGGCTGTATTCTCATGTATATGTAGTGTCTGGTGATATCACTGGTTCCTGGTATATTGATAGGCTGTATTCTCATGTATATGAGGTGTCTGGTGATATCACTGGTTCCTGGTATATTGATAGGCTGTATTCTCATGTATATGAAGTGTCTGGTGATATCACTGGTTCCTGGTATATTGATAGGCTGTATTCTCATGTATATGAAGTGTCTGGTGATATCACTGGTTCCTGGTATATTGATAGGCTGTATTCTCATGTATATGAGGTGTCTGGTGATATCACTGCTTCCTGGTATTTTGATAGGCTGTATTCTCATGTATATGTAGTGTCTGGTGATATCACTGGTTCCTATATATTGATAGGCTGTATTCTCATGTATATGAAGTGTCTGGTGATATCACTGGTTCCTGGTATATTGATAGGCTGTATTCTCATGTATATGAAGTGTCTGGTGATATCACTGGTTCCTATATATTGATAGGTTGTATTCTCATGTATATGAAGTTTTTGGTGATATCACTGGTTCCTGGTATATTGATAGGCTGTATTCTCATGTATATGAAGTGTCTGGTGATATCACTGGTTCCTGGTATATTGATAGGCTGTATTCTCATGTATATGGAGTGTCTGGTGATATCACTGGTTCCTATATATTGATAGGTTGTATTCTCATGTATATGAAGTGTCTGGTGATATCACTGGTTCCTGGTATATTGATAGGCTGTATTCTCATGTACATGTAGTGTCTGGTGATATCACTGGTTCCTGGTATATTGATAGGTTGTATTCTCATGTATATGTAGTGTCTGGTGATATCACTGGTTCCTGGTATATTGATAGGCTATATTCTCATGTATATGAAGTGTCTGGTGATATCACTGGTTCCTGGTGTATTGATAGGTTGTATTCTCATGTATATGTAGTGTCTGGTGATATCACTGGTTCCTGGTATATTGATAGGTTGTATTCTCATGTATATGTAGTGTCTGGTGATATCACTGGTTCCTATATATTGATAGGCTGTATTCTCATGTATATGAAGTGTCTGGTGATATCACTGGTTCCTGGTATATTGATAGGCTGTATTCTCATGTATATGAAGTGTCTGGTGATATCACTGGTTCCTATATATTGATAGGCTGTATTCTCATGTATATGAAGTGTCTGGTGATATCACTGGTTCCTGGTGTATTGATAGGTTGTATTCTCATGTATATGTAGTGTCTGGTGATATCACTGGTTCCTGGTATATTGATAGACTGTATTCTCATGTATATGTAGTGTCTGGTGATATCACTGGTTCCTGGTATATTGATAGGCTGTATTCTCATGTATATGAAGTGTCTGGTGATATCACTGGTTCCTGGTGTATTGATAGGTTGTATTCTCATGTATATGTAGTGTCTGGTGATATCACTGGTTCCTGGTATATTGATAGGTTGTATTCTCATGTATATGAAGTGTCTGGTGATATCACTGGTTCCTGGTATATTGATAGGTTGTACTCTCATGTATATGAAGTGTCTGGTGATATCACTGGTTCCTGGTATATTGATAGGTTGTATTCTCATGTATATGAGTTGTCTGGTGATATCACTGGTTCCTGGTATATTGATAGGTTGTATTCTCATGTATATGAAGTGTCTGGTGATATCACTGGTTCCTGGTATATTGATAGGCTGTATTCTCATGTATATGAAGTGTCTGGTGATATCACTGGTTCCTATATATTGATAGGCTGTATTCCCATGTATATGTAGTGTCTGGTGATATCACTGGTTCCTATATATTGATAGGCTGTATTCTCATGTATATGAAGTGTCTGGTGATATCACTGGTTCCTGGTATATTGATAGGCTGTATTCTCATGTATATGTAGTGTCTGGTGATATCACTGGTTCCTGGTATATTGATAGGCTGTATTCTCATGTATATGAAGTGTCTGGAGATATCACTGGTTCCTGGTATATTGATAGGCTGTATTCTCATGTATATGTAGTGTCTGGTGATATCACTGGTTCCTGGTATATTGATAGGCTGTATTATCATGTATATGAAGTGTCTGGTGATATCACTGGTTCCTGGTGTATTGATAGGTTGTATTCTCATGTATATGTAGTGTCTGGTGATATCACTGGTTCCTAGTATTATGATAGGTTGTATTCTCATGTATATGTAGTGTCTGGTGATATCACTGGTTCCTATATATTGATAGGTTGTATTCTCATGTATATGTAGTGTCTGGTGATATCACTGGTTCCTGGTGTATTGATAGGCTGTATTCTCATGTATATGAAGTGTCTGGTGATATCACTGGTTCCTGGTATATTGATAGGTTGTATTCTCATGTATATGTAGTGTCTGGTGATATCACTGGTTCCTAGTATTATGATAGGTTGTATTCTCATGTATATGTAGTGTCTGGTGATATCACTGGTTCCTATATATTGATAGGTTGTATTCTCATGTATATGAAGTGTCTGGTGATATCACTGGTTCCTATATATTGATAAGCTGTATTCTCATGTATATGTAGTGTCTGGTGATAACACTGGTTCCTGGTATATTGATAGGTTGTATTCTCATGTATATGAAGTGTCTGGTGATATCACTGGTTCCTGGTATATTGATAGGTTGTATTCTCATGTATATGTAGTGTCTGGTGATATCACTGGTTCCTGGTATATTGATAGGTTGTATTCTCATGTATATGTAGTGTCTGGTGATATCACTGGTTCCTGGTATATTGATAGACTGTATTCTCATGTATATGTAGTGTCTGGTGATATCACTGGTTCCTGGTATATTGATAGGCTGTATTCTCATGTATATGTAGTGTCTGGTGATATCACTCGTTCCTGGTATATTGATAGGTTGTATTCCCATGTATATGAAGTGTCTGGAGATATCACTGGTTCCTGGTATATTGATAGGCTGTATTCTCATGTATATGTAGTGTCTGGTGATATCACTGGTTCCTGGTATATTGATAGGATGTATTCTCATGTATATGTAGTGTCTGGTGATATCACTGGTTCCTGGTATATTGATAGGCTGTATTCTCATGTATATGAAGTGTCTGGTGATATCACTGGTTCCTGGTATATTGATAGGCTGTATTCTCATGTATATGTAGTGTCTGGTGATATCACTGGTTCCTGGTATATTGATAGGCTGTATTCTCATGTATATGAAGTGTCTGGTGATATCACTGGTTCCTGGTATATTGATAGGCTGTATTCTCATGTATATGTAGTGTCTAGAGATATCACTGGTTCCTGGTATATTGATAGGTTGTATTCTCATGTATATGTAGTGTCTGGTGATATCACTGGTTCCTGGTATATTGATAGGCTGTATTCTCATGTATATGAAGTGTCTGGTGATATCACTGGTTCCTGGTATATTGATAGGCTGTATTCTCATGTATATGAAGTGTCTGGTGATATCACTGGTTCCTGGTATATTGATAGGCTGTATTCTCATGTATATGTAGTGTCTGGTGATATCACTGGTTCCTGGTATATTGATAGGTTGTATTCTCATGTATATGAAGTGTCTGGTGACATCACTGGTTCCTGGTATATTGATAGGTTGTATTCTCATGTATATGAAGTGTCTGGTGATATCACTGGTTCCTGGTGTATTGATAGGTTGTATTCTCTTGCATATGAAGTGTCTGGTGATATCACTGGTTCCTGGTATATTGATAGGCTGTATTCTCATGTATATGAAGTGTCTGGTGATATCACTGGTTCCTGGTATATTGATAGGCTGTATTCTCATGTATATGAAGTGTCTGGTGATATCACTGGTTCCTGGTATATTGATAGGCTGTATTCTCATGTATATGTAGTGTCTGGTGATATCACTGGTTCCTGGTATATTGATAGGTTGTATTCTCATGTATATGTAGTGTCTGGTGATATCACTGGTTCCTGGTATATTGATAGGCTGTATTCTCATGTATATGTAGTGTCTGGTGATATCACTGGTTCCTGGTATATTGATAGGTTGTATTCTCATGTATATGTAGTGTCTGGTGATATCACTGGTTCCTGGTATATTGATAGGCTGTATTCTCATGTATATGTAGTGTCTGGTGATATCTCTGGTTCCTGGTATATTGATAGGCTGTATTCTCATGTATATGAAGTGTCTGGTGATTTCACTAGTCCCTGGTATATTGATAGGCTGTATTCTCATGTATATGAAGTGTCTGGTGATATCACTGGTTCCTGGTATATTGATAGGTTGTATTCTCATGTATATGTAGTGTCTGGTGATATCACTGGTTCCTGCTATATTGATAGCCTGTATTCTCATGTATATGTAGTGTCTGGTGATATCACTGGTTCCTGGTATATTGATAGGCTGTATTCTCATGTATATGAAGTGTCTGGTGATATCACTGGTTCCTGGTATATTGATAGGCTGTATTCTCATGTATATGAAGTGTCTGGTGATATCACTGGTTCCTGGTATATTGATAGGCTGTATTCTCATGTATATGTAGTGTCTGGTGATATCACTGGTTCCTATATATTGATAGGCTGTATTCTCTTGCATATGAAGTGTCTGGTGATATCACTGGTTCCTGGTATATTGATAGGTTGTATTCTCATGTATATGTAGTGTCTGGTGATATCACTGGTTCCTGGTATATTGATAGGTTGTATTCTCATGTATATGTAGTGTCTGGTGATATCACTGGTTCCTGGTATATTGATAGGCTGTATTCTCATGTATATGTAGTGTCTGGTGATATCACTGGTTCCTGGTATATTGATAGGTTGTATTCTCATGTATATGTAGTGTCTGGTGATATCACTGGTTCCTGGTATATTGATAGGCTGTATTCTCATGTATATGTAGTGTCTGGTGACATCACTGGTTCCTGGTATATTGATAGGTTGTATTCTCATGTATATGTAGTGTCTGGTGATATCACTGGTTCCTGGTATATTGATAGGCTGTATTCTCATGTATATGAAGTGTCTGGTGATATCACTGGTTCCTGGTATATTGATAGGTTGTATTCTCATGTATATGTAGTGTCTGGTGATATCACTGGTTCCTGGTATATTGATAGGTTGTATTCTCATGTATATGAAGTGTCTGGTGATATCACTAGTCCCTGGTATATTGATAGGTTGTATTCTCATGTATATGAAGTGTCTGGTGATATCACTGGTTCCTGGTATATTGATAGGCTGTATTCTCATGTATATGAAGTGTCTGGTGATATCACTGGTTCCTGGTATATTGATAGGTTGTATTCTCATGTATATGTAGTGTCTGGTGATATCACTGGTTCCTGGTATATTGATAGGTTGTATTCTCATGTATATGTAGTGTCTGGTGATATCACTGGTTCCTGGTGTATTGATAGGTTGTATTCTCATGTATATGTAGTGTCTGGTGATATCACTGGTTCCTGGTATATTGATAGGCTGTATTCTCATGTATATGAAGTGTCTGGTGATATCACTGGTTCCTGGTATATTGATAGGTTGTATTCTCATGTATATGAAGTGTCTGGTGATATCACTGGTTCCTGGTATATTGATAGGCTGTATTCTCATGTATATGTAGTGTCTGGTGATATCACTGGTTCCTATATATTGATATGTTGTATTCTCATGTATATGTAGTGTCTGGTGATATCACTGGTTCCTGGTATATTGATAGGCTGTATTCTCATGTATATGAAGTGTCTGGTGATATCACTGGTCTCTGGTATATTGATAGGCTGTATTCTCATGTATATGTAGTGTCTGGTGATATCACTGGTTGCTATATATTGATAGGCTGTATTCTCATGTATATGTAGTGTCTGGTGATATCACTGGTTCCTATATATTGATAGGTTGTATTCTCATGTATATGTAGTGTCTGGTGATATCACTGGTTCCTGGTATATTGATAGACTGTATTCTCATGTATATGTAGTGTCTGGTGATATCACTGGTTCCTGGTATATTGATAGGTTGTATTCTCATGTATATGAAGTGTCTGGTGAGATCACTGGTTCCTATATATTGATAGGCTGTATTCTCATGTATATGTAGTGTCTGGTGATATCACTGGTTCCTGGTATATTGATAGGTTGTATTCTCATGTATATGTAGTGTCTGGTGATATCACTGGTTCCTGGTATATTGATAGGCTGTATTCTCATGTATATGTAGTGTCTGGTGATATCACTGGTTCCTGATATATTGATAGGTTGTATTCTCATGTATATGTAGTGTCTGGTGATATCACTGGTTCCTGGTATATTGATAGGCTGTATTCTCATGTATATGTAGTGTCTGGTGATATCACTGGTTCCTGATATATTGATAGGTTGTATTCTCATGTATATGAAGTGTCTGGTGATATCACTGGTTCCTATATATTGATAGGCTGTATTCTCATGTATATGAAGTGTCTGGTGATATCACTGGTTCCTATATATTGATAGGCTGTATTCTCATGTATATGAAGTGTCTGGTGATATCACTGGTTCCTATATATTGATAGGCTGTATTCTCATGTATATGTAGTGTCTGGTGATATCACTGGTTCCTGATATATTGATAGGTTGTATTCTCATGTATATGTAGTGTCTGGTGATATCACTGGTTCCTATATATTGATAGGTTGTATTCTCATGTATATGAAGTGTCTGGTGATATCACTGGTTCCTGGTATATTGATAGGCTGTATTATCATGTATATGTAGTGTCTGGTGATATCACTGGTTCCTGGTATATTGATAGGCTGTATTCTCATGTATATGTAGTGTCTGGTGATATCACTGGTTCCTATATATTGATAGGCTGTATTCTCATGTATATGTAGTGTCTGGTGATATCACTGGTTCCTATATATTGATAGGCTGTATTCTCATGTATATGAAGTGTCTGGTGATATCACTGGTTCCTGGTATATTGATAGGCTGTATTCTCATGTATATGTAGTGTCTGGTGATATCACTGGTTCCTGGTGTATTGATAGGCTGTATTCTCATGTATATGAAGTGTCTGGTGATATCACTGGTTCCTATATATTGATAGGTTGTATTCTCATGTATATGAAGTGTCTGGTGATATCACTGGTTCCTGGTATATTGATAGGCTGTATTCTCATATATATGTAGTGTCTGGTGATATCACTGGTTCCTGGTATATTGATAGGCTGTATTCTCATGTATATGAAGTGTCTGGTGATATCACTGGTTCCTATATATTGATAGGTTGTATTCTCATGTATATGAAGTGTCTGGTGATATCACTGGTTCCTGGTATATTGATAGGCTGTATTCTCATATATATGTAGTGTCTGGTGATATCACTGGTTCCTGGTGTATTGATAGGCTGTATTCTCATGTATATGAAGTGTCTGGTGATATCACTGGTTCCTGGTATATTGATAGGCTGTATTCTCATGTATATGAAGTGTCTGGTGATATCACTGGTTCCTATATATTGATAGGTTGTATTCTCATGTATATGAAGTGTCTGGTGATATCACTGGTTCCTGGTGTATTGATAGGCTGTATTCTCATGTATATGAAGTGTCTGGTGATATCACTGGTTCCTGGTATATTGATAGGTTGTATTCTCATGTATATGAAGTGTCTGGTGATATCACTGGTTCCTGGTATATTGATAGGCTGTATTCTCATGTATATGAAGTGTCTGGTGATATCACTGGTTCCTGGTATATTGATAGGCTGTATTCTCATGTATATGAGGTGTCTGGTGATATCACTGGTTCCTGGTATATTGATAGGCTGTATTCTCATGTATATGAAGTGTCTGGTGATATCACTGGTTCCTGATACATTGATAGGTTGTATTCTCATGTATATGTAGTGTCTGGTGATATCACTGGTTCCTATATATTGATAGGCTGTATTCTCATGTATATGAAGTGTCTGGTGATATCACTGGTTCCTGGTATATTGATAGGTTGTATTCTCATGTATATGAAGTGTCTGGTGATATCACTGGTTCCTGGTATATTGATAGGCTGTATTCTCATGTATATGAAGTGTCTGGTGATATCACTGGTTCCTGGTATATTGATAGGCTGTATTCTCATGTATATGAAGTGTCTGGTGATATCACTGGTTCCTATATATTGATAGGCTGTATTCTCATGTATACGAGGTGTCTGGTGATATCACTGGTTCCTGGTATATTGATAGGTTGTATTCTCATGTATATGAAGTGTCTGGTGATATCACTGGTTCCTGGTATATTGATAGGTTGTATTCTCATGTACATGTAGTGTCTGGTGATATCACTGGTTCCTGGTATATTGATAGGCTATATTCTCATGTATATGAAGTGTCTGGTGATATCACTGGTTCCTGGTGTATTGATAGGTTGTATTCTCATGTATATGTAGTGTCTGGTGATATCACTGGTTCCTGGTATATTGATAGGTTGTATTCTCATGTATATGTAGTGTCTGGTGATATCACTGGTTCCTGGTATATTGATAGGTTGTATTCTCATGTATATGTAGTGTCTGGTGATATCACTGGTTCCTGGTATATTGATAGGTTGTATTCTCATATATATGTAGTGTCTGGTGATATCACTGGTTCCTATATATTGATAGGCTGTATTCTCATGTATATGTAGTGTCTGGTGATATCACTGGTTCCTATATATTGATAGGCTGTATTCTCATGTATATGAAGTGTCTGGTGATATCACTGGTTCCTGGTATATTGATAGGCTGTATTCTCATGTATATGAAGTGTCTGGTGATATCACTGGTTCCTATATATTGATAGGCTGTATTCTCATGTATATGAAGTGTCTGGTGATATCACTGGTTCCTGGTGTATTGATAGGTTGTATTCTCATGTATATGTAGTGTCTGGTGATATCACTGGTTCCTGGTATATTGATAGACTGTATTCTCATGTATATGTAGTGTCTGGTGATATCACTGGTTCCTGGTGTATTGATAGGTTGTATTCTCATGTATATGTAGTGTCTGGTGATATCACTGGTTCCTGGTATATTGATAGGTTGTATTCTCATGTATATGAAGTGTCTGGTGATATCACTGGTTCCTGGTATATTGATAGGTTGTACTCTCATGTATATGAAGTGTCTGGTGATATCACTGGTTCCTGGTATATTGATAGGTTGTATTCTCATGTATATGAGGTGTCTGGTGATATCACTGGTTCCTGGTATATTGATAGGTTGTATTCTCATGTATATGAAGTGTCTGGTGATATCACTGGTTCCTGGTATATTGATAGGCTGTATTCTCATGTATATGAAGTGTCTGGTGATATCACTGGTTCCTATATATTGATAGGCTGTATTCCCATGTATATGTAGTGTCTGGTGATATCACTGGTTCCTATATATTGATAGGCTGTATTCTCATGTATATGAAGTGTCTGGTGATATCACTGGTTCCTGGTATATTGATAGGCTGTATTCTCATGTATATGTAGTGTCTGGTGATATCACTGGTTCCTGGTATATTGATAGGCTGTATTCTCATGTATATGAAGTGTCTGGAGATATCACTGGTTCCTGGTATATTGATAGGCTGTATTCTCATGTATATGTAGTGTCTGGTGATATCACTGGTTCCTGGTATATTGATAGGCTGTATTATCATGTATATGAAGTGTCTGGTGATATCACTGGTTCCTGGTGTATTGATAGGTTGTATTCTCATGTATATGTAGTGTCTGGTGATATCACTGGTTCCTAGTATATTGATAGGTTGTATTCTCATGTATATGTAGTGTCTGGTGATATCACTGGTTCCTGATATATTGATAGGTTGTATTCTCATGTATATGTAGTGTCTGGTGATATCACTGGTTCCTGGTATATTGATAGGCTGTATTCTCATGTATATGTAGTGTCTGGTGATATCACTGGTTCCTGGTATATTGATAGGATGTATTCTCATGTATATGTAGTGTCTGGTGATATCACTGGTTCCTGGTATATTGATAGGTTGTATTCTCATGTACATGAAGTGTCTGGTGATATCACTGGTTCCTGGTATATTGATAGGCTGTATTCTCATGTATATGTAGTGTCTGGTGATATCACTGGTTCCTATATATTGATAGGTTGTATTCTCATGTATATGTAGTGTCTGGTGATATCACTGGTTCCTATATATTGATAGGTTGTATTCTCATGTATATGAAGTGTCTGGTGATATCACTGGTTCCTGGTATATTGATCGGCTGTATTCTCATGTATATGAAGTGTCTGGTGATATCACTGGTTCCTGGTATATTGATAGGCTGTATTCTCATGTATATGAAGTGTCTGGTGATATCACTGGTTCCTGGTATATTGATAGGTTGTATTCTCATGTATATGTAGTGTCTGGTGATATCACTGGTTCCTATATATTGATAGGTTGTATTCTCATGTATATGAAGTGTCTGGTGATATCACTGGTTCCTATATATTGATAAGCTGTATTCTCATGTATATGTAGTGTCTGGTGATATCACTGGTTCCTGGTATATTGAAAGGCTGTATTCTCATGTATATGAAGTGTCTGGTGATATCACTGGTTCCTATATATTGATAGGTTGTATTCTCATGTATATGAAGTGTCTGGTGATATCACTGGTTCCTGGTATATTGATAGGTTGTATTCTCATGTATATGTAGTGTCTGGTGATATCACTGGTTCCTGGTATATTGATAGGTTGTATTCTCATGTATATGTAGTGTCTGGTGATATCACTGGTTCCTGGTATATTGATAGGCTGTATTCTCATGTATATGTAGTGTCTGGTGATATCACTGGTTCCTGGTATATTGATAGGTTGTATTCTCATGTATATGTAGTGTCTGGTGATATCACTGGTTCCTGGTATATTGATAGGCTGTATTCTCATGTATATGTAGTGTCTGGTGATATCACTGGTTCCTGGTATATTGATAGGATGTATTCTCATGTATATGTAGTGTCTGGTGATATCACTGGTTCCTGGTATATTGATAGGTTGTATTCTCATGTATATGAAGTGTCTGGTGATATCACTGGTTCCTGGTATATTGATAGGCTGTATTCTCATGTATATGTAGTGTCTGGTGATATCACTGGTTCCTATATATTGATAGGTTGTATTCTCATGTATATGTAGTGTCTGGTGATATCACTGGTTCCTATATATTGATAGGTTGTATTCTCATGTATATGAAGTGTCTGGTGATATCACTGGTTCCTGGTATATTGATCGGCTGTATTCTCATGTATATGAAGTGTCTGGTGATATCACTGGTTCCTGGTATATTGATAGGCTGTATTCTCATGTATATGAAGTGTCTGGTGATATCACTGGTTCCTGGTATATTGATAGGTTGTATTCTCATGTATATGTAGTGTCTGGTGATATCACTGGTTCCTATATATTGATAGGTTGTATTCTCATGTATATGAAGTGTCTGGTGATATCACTGGTTCCTGGTATATTGATAGGCTGTATTCTCATGTATATGTAGTGTCTGGTGATATCACTGGTTCCTGGTATATTGATAGGCTGTATTCTCATGTATATGTAGTGTCTGGTGATATCACTGGTTCCTGGTATATTGATAGGTTGTATTCTCATGTATATGAAGTGTCTGGTGATATCACTGGTTCCTGGTATATTGATAGGCTGTATTCTCATGTATATGTAGTGTCTGGTGATATCACTGGTTCCTGGTATATTGATAGGCTGTATTCTCATGTATATGTAGTGTCTGGTGATATCACTGGTTCCTGGTATATTGATAGGCTGTATTTTCATGTATATGTAGTGTCTGGTGATATCACTGGTTCCTGGTGTATTGATAGGTTGTATTCTCATGTATATGTAGTGTCTGGTGATATCACTGGTTCCTGGTATATTGATAGGCTGTATTCTCATGTATATGAAGTGTCTGGTGATATCACTGGTTCCTGGTATATTGATAGGTTGTATTCTCATGTATATGTAGTGTCTGGTGATATCACTGGTTCCTGGTATATTGATATGTTGTATTCTCATGTATATGTAGTGTCTGGTGATATCACTAGATCTTGCTAACCCACTTACAATATCTGTTGAAAAATGTCACACTACTGTGGTCCTAAACTCAACTTTTTGAGGAGGGCACCAGTCATGGCTTCAGACTCCATTCGATGCTCTAATAAATGTATGTTTCCATTATAAAACATACACTGGTCTTCTCTTCCAATATTTGAAACAAAATATCAGTGTGTGGTAAGAGTCTTCTTCCTCAGATATGTCCGGCCATACATTGCTGTTTTGTTCTTTATGATTAATCATATACAATGTAGTTAAAGCATGAATACTCGGCAGCCTCACACTGCTCCTCATCATCCTAGGACTAAGGACTAAACTCTATAAGAAAACGATGGTTTAGTTTTATTAGATGTCTTCTAAGGAAACCACGTAGCCCTGTCATCCTCCCTGATCCATCATCTGATATAACCGATATATCTGTGTCATCTATAAATCCACTAGACTCTGAACATTTGAAGGACACACCAGGCTACTGCACATATTGTCCTAATGGTCTTACGTAGCTATGGTGGAGGTTCCGGAAAAATAAGAAGACTTAGGTGATCCCTCAATGACTTCACCAAAACAGAAGAAACAAACTTCTGGCTCATGTAGAGATGATGCAGAATGGAGCTAAACATTTGAGATCTCAGACGAAGAGCAGGCAGCTTGGCCACCGAGGATTGTAATGTAACCATGGGGACAATAGGGAAAGAACGAGTAACCACTGGTGACCGCATAACAGAAGACTAGACACTAATGATGAACCCAAGCGTGGTCCTCCTTAAAGGAACCCACATACAAAGACACCCAAGGTTTCCAGCTTATATAGTCTACGACCATGACTTTCTCTGTTATGTTGTCCATGTCTATGGCCTCCACTATTATGTTGTCCAGTATCAACTTCTTCCCCTGATATGTTGTCTGTGTCTATGGTTTCTACTCAGTTGTTGTCTATGTCCATGGCTATTTCTAATCCATGGCTTCCCCTGATATGATGTCTATGTCTATAGTTATTTCTAATCCATGGCTTCCCCTGATATGATGTCCGTGTCTATAGTTATTTCTAATCCATGGTTTCCCCTGATATGTTGTCCATGTCTATAGTTATTTCTAACCCATTGCTTCCCCTGATATGTTGTCCATGTCTATAGTTATTTCTAATCCATGGCTTCCCCTGATATGATGTCTATAGTTATTTCTAATCCATGGCTTCCCCTGATATGATGTCTATGTCTATAGTTATTTCTAATTCATGGCTTCCCCTGATATGATGTCCATGTCTATAGTTATTTCTAATCCATGGCTTCCCCTGATATGATGTCCATGTCTATAGTTATTTCTAACCCATGGCTTCCCCTGATATGATGTCCATGTCTATAGTTATTTCTAATCCATGGCTTCCCCTGATATGATGTCTATGTCTATAGTTATTTCTAATCCATGGCTTCCCCTGATATGATGTCCATGTCTATAGTTATTTCTAATCCATGGCTTCCCCTGATATGATGTCCATGTCTATAGTTATTTCTAATCCATGGCTTCCCCTGATATGATGTCCATGTCTATAGTTATTTCTAATCCATGGCTTCCCCTGATATGATGTCCATGTCTATAGTTATTTCTAATCCATGGCTTCCCCTGATATGATGTCTATGTCTATAGTTATTTCTTACCCATGGCTTCCCCTGATATGATGTCCATGTCTATAGTTATTTCTAATCCATGGTTTCCCCTGATATGATGTCCATGTCTATAGTTATTTCTAATCCATGGCTTCCCCTGATATGTTGTCCATGTCTATAGTTATTTCTAATCCATGGCTTCCCCTGATATGATGTCCATGTCTATAGTTATTTCTAATCCATGGCTTCCCCTGATATGATTTCCATGTCTATAGTTATTTCTAATCCATGGCTTCCCCTGATATGATGTCCGTGTCTATAGTTATTTCTAATCCATGGTTTCCCCTGATATGTTGTCCATGTCTATAGTTATTTCTAATCCATGGCTTCCCCTGATATGATGTCCATGTCTATAGTTATTTCTAATCCATGGCTTCCCCTGATATGTTGTCCATGTCTATAGTTATTTCTCACCCATGGCTTCCCCTGATATGATGTCCGTGTCTATAGTTATTTCTAATCCATGGCTTCCCCTGATATGATGTCTATGTCTATAGTTATTTCTAATCCATGGCTTCCCCTGATATGATGCCCATCCATGGCTTCCCCTGATATGATGTCCATGTCTATAGTTATTTCTAATCCATGGCTTCCCCTGATATGATGTCCATGTCTATAGTTATTTCTAATCCATGGCTTCCCCTGATATGATGTCCATGTCTATAGTTATTTCTAACCCATTGCTTCCCCTGATATGATGTCCATGTCTATAGTTATTTCTAATCCATGGCTTCCCCTGATATGATGTCCATGTCTATAGTTATTTCTAACCCATTGCTTCCCCTGATATGATGTCCATGTCTATAGTTATTTCTAATCCATGGCTTCCCCTGATATGATGTCCATGTCTATAGTTATTTCTAATCCATGGTTTCCCCTGATATGATGTCTATGTCTATAGTTATTTCTAATCCATGGCTTCCCCTGATATGATGTCCATCCATGGCTTCCCCTGATATGATGTCCATGTCTATAGTTGTTTCTAATCCATGGCTGCCCCTGATATGATGTCCATGTCTATAGTTGTTTCTAATCCATGGCTGCCCCTGATATGATGTCCATGTCTATAGTTATTTCTAATCCATGGCTTCCCCTGATATGTTGTCCATGTCTATAGTTATTTCTAACCCATTGCTTCCCCTGATATGATGTCCATGTCTATAGTTATTTCTAATCCATGGCTTCCCCTGATATGATGTCCATGTCTATAGTTGTTTCTAATCCATGGCTTCCCCTGATATGTTGTCCATGTCTATAGTTATTTCTCACCCATGGCTTCCCCTGATATGATGTCCATGTCTATAGTTATTTCTAATCCATGGCTTCCCCTGATATGTTGTCCATGTCTATAGTTATTTCTAATCCATGGCTTCCCCTGATATGATGTCCATGTCTATAGTTGTTTCTAATCCATGGCTTCCCCTGATATGTTGTCCATGTCTATAGTTATTTCTAATCCATGGCTTCCACTGATATGATGTCCATGTCTATAGTTATTTCTAATCCATGGCTTCCCCTGATATGATGTCCATGTCTATAGTTGTTTCTAATCCATGGCTTCCCCTGATATGTTGTCCATGTCTATAGTTATTTCTCACCCATGGCTTCCCCTGATATGATGTCCATGTCTATAGTTATTTCTAATCCATGGCTTCCCCTGATATGATGTCCATGTCTATAGTTATTTCTAATCCATGGCTTCCCCTGATATGATGTCCATGTCTATAGTTATTTCTAATCCATGTCTTCCCCTGATATGATGTCCATGTCTATAGTTATTTCTAATCCATGGCTTCCCCTGATATGATGTCCATGTCTATAGTTATTTCTCACCCATGGCTTCCCCTGATATGATGTCCATGTCTATAGTTATTTCTAATCCATGGCTTCCCCTGATATGATGTCCATGTCTATAGTTATTTCTAACCCATTGCTTCCCCTGATATGATGTCTATGTCTATAGTTATTTCTAATCCATGGCTTCCCCTGATATGTTGTCCATGTCTATAGTTATTTCTCACCCATGGCTTCCCCTGATATGATGTCCGTGTCTATAGTTATTTCTAATCCATGGCTTCCCCTGATATGATGTCTATGTCTATAGTTATTTCTAATCCATGGCTTCCCCTGATATGATGCCCATCCATGGCTTCCCCTGATATGATGTCCATGTCTATAGTTATTTCTAATCCATGGCTTCCCCTGATATGATGTCCATGTCTATAGTTATTTCTAATCCATGGCTTCCCCTGATATGATGTCCATGTCTATAGTTATTTCTAACCCATTGCTTCCCCTGATATGATGTCCATGTCTATAGTTATTTCTAATCCATGGCTTCCCCTGATATGATGTCCATGTCTATAGTTATTTCTAACCCATTGCTTCCCCTGATATGTTGTCCATGTCTATAGTTATTTCTAATCCATGGCTTCCCCTGATATGATGTCCATGTCTATAGTTGTTTCTAATCCATGGCTTCCCCTGATATGTTGTCCATGTCTATAGTTATTTCTCACCCATGGCTTCCCCTGATATGATGTCCATGTCTATAGTTATTTCTAATCCATGGCTTCCCCTGATATGATGTCCATGTCTATAGTTGTTTCTAATCCATGGCTTCCCCTGATATGATGTCCATGTCTATAGTTATTTCTAATCCATGGCTTCCCCTGATATGATGTCCATGTCTATAGTTATTTCTAACCCATTGCTTCCCCTGATATGATGTCCATGTCTATAGTTATTTCTCACCCATGGCTTCCCCTGATATGATGTCCATGTCTATAGTTATTTCTAATCCATGGCTTCCCCTGATATGATGTCCATGTCTATAGTTATTTCTAACCCATTGCTTCCCCTGATATGATGTCTATGTCTATAGTTATTTCTAATCCATGGCTTCCCCTGATATGATGTCCATGTCTATAGTTGTTTCTAATCCATGGCTGCCCCTGATATGATGTCCATGTCTATAGTTATTTCTAATCTATGGCTTCCACTGATATGATGTCCATGTCTATAGTTAATTCTAACCCATGGCTTCCCCTGATATGATGTCCATGTCTATAGTTAGTTCTAACCCATGGCTTCCCCTGATATGATGTCCATGTCTATAGTTAATTCTAATCTATGGCTTCCCCTGATATGAAGTCCATGTCTATAGTTATTTCTAATCTATGGCTTCCCCTGATATGTTGTCCATGTCTATAGTTATTTCTAATCTATGGCTTCCCCTGATATGATGTCCATGTCTATAGTTATTTCTAATCCATGGCTTCCCCTGATATGTTGTCCATGTCTATAGTTATTTCTAATCCATGGCTTCCCCTGATATTGTGTCCATGTCTATAGTTATTTCTAATCCATGGCTTCCCCTGATATGTTGTCCATGTCTATAGTTATTTCTAACCCATGGCTTCCCCTGATATTTTGTCCATCCATGGCTTCCCCTGATATGATGTCCATGTCTATAGTTATTTCTAATCCATGGCTTCCCCTGATATGATGCCCATGTCTATAGTTATTTCTAATCCATGGCTTCCCCTGATATGTTGTCCATGTCTATAGTTATTTCTAATCCATGCCTTCCCCTGATATGTTGTCCATGTCTATAGTTATTTCTAATCCATGGCTTTCCCTGATATGTTGTCCATGTCTATAGTTATTTCTAATCCATGGCTTCCCCTGATATGATGTCCATTTCTATAGTTATTTCTAATCCATGGCTTCCCCTGTTGTCCATGTCTATGAAAATTATTCAGAATATGCTTGGTAAAATGGCCACTCACTAGCTCGCTTTCCCTCCCATCGTGTTTGATACTATGTCTATAAGATGGCGCCTCCAGGGAGAGCTACACCCAAGATGATAAGACCCACGTGCTGGACGAGAAACACCCGCAGATGGAAGAAACCAATCACAAGGACTGCTATTCATGACGTATAGTTTTGCACATGGCTCATTGTTACAGTCTATAAAAACCCTTATAACTGTTTTAAATACAGGAAATATAATTTGCTGAACTTTGTGTCGGAGTGATTTTCTTCTCTTGTGCATGCACTGATCCTGATACTAATTAGGAAAGGGGCAGATACTCATCTGATACCAGGTCCAGTTCCGATCCATTTCAGTTTCCACTCAGTTGTCCATGTCTATAGTTATTTCTGTTCCATGTCCATGGATTCCCCTGATATGTTGTCCATGTCTATGGTCTCCACTCAGTTGTTGTCCATGTATATGGTTATTTCTCATCCATGTCCAAGGCTTCCACTGATATTAAGGCTACATTAATGTCTTCTATTCATAAATTATGACCTATGTTGGGTTAACCTGTCGATCTGATTTGGACCTCTCAGTAGGCAGCCGGGGTGAGTGAAGGGACCAACCAACAGCATTCTGACCTTTTGGGGCCTTTTTTCCCCTCATCCTCTAGTTGGGGTTTACATTACAGCTCTCGTTGACCTATAAAACTGTTAATAGAAATATCCATGATGGGTATTTTAATGGTTCTTCTACTGATGGCACACCAGTTAATATTAGGGGAACATTTCTTGTGGGATAAAAAGGAGGAACGATAAGCAAGCTTAAAGGGATACTCTGCCCCTAGACATCTTAAAAGATAGGGGATAAGATGTCTGATCACGGGGGTCTCGCCACTGAACCTTGCTCCATGCCGGATGATTGGCGATGCAGTGCGGAGGGTCGTGACATCATGGTCACACCCCTTGTGACATCATGGACACGCCCCCTCAATGCACGTCTATAAGAGGGGGTGTGGCGGAGTCACGCCCCCTCCCATAGCCTTGCATTGAGGGTGTGTGGCCATGATGTCATGAGCCTCCTGATGACTAAGCAAATGCTGGGTGCAGCAGGGAGATCACAGGGGTCCCCAGTGGTGGAGTAAGATAGGGGATAAGATAAGGGCGGTGTACCCCTTTAAGGAGGAGCTAAGAGATGCCATCAACCGGCTATGGGGCACATCATTGAGTTATGAGGCCTTTGTTGTTATATCCCCCAGTTGGGTTGCCATTGCCTTATGTCTTCTGTCCAGCTACCTATGTATCCTTCCACTAAATGAACACGAGTTGATCTTTTGGGGAACATTTGCTTATTGGGCCTGGCCCTCCGTATCTTGGTCATGAATTTCCTAAAACTCCCCAGAGCTCGGCTTGTGTTATTTTCCAGCACATTACTGTGGAGGATATGGAATAGAAGCCATGCACAGAAGATTAACATGATGTGTTCCTGCACCGTGGTTATTTATCCAGGTGCTTATTTTTAGTACAGTATACCTTTAAATATATATATGTATGTGACATACTGTATGGAATTACCTGGAATTTTATGGCACTTTTAAGTGTGTTACTATAACAGCGATGCACGCACGGCCCAAGTTAACAGAGTGGTTTACGTCAGGAAAGTATCATCTCCTTGATGGACTCCATTCATTGGTGGTGACAAGCGAAATCCGCGCCTGAAGACATCGCATAAATAATTGACTGTGTAAAAGGGAAAATGGACGCCTGCACCTGTTGTGTATTTTGGATTTGGGCCATGACTCCCATTATAGGTTAATGGTACAAGAATTCATACCTAGTTTAATTGGCCGGGGGTGGAGATAATGGATGAGCCTTGAAGGACAGAGTTGTCTATGACATCTTAATACCATGCACAGAGGATCATGGGACTTTCTATACTTTCTAAGATAAAGCTTTAAGTAAAGTCAGGTTATGATGTCTTCTAATATGATGTGGTCCTCGGTGTTAAGAAGTCACACCCCTTAAAGGGGTACTCTGCCCCTAAACATCTAATCCCCTATCCAAAGGATAGGGGATAAGATGTCTGATTGCGGGGGTCCCGCCGCTGAACTTTGCTCTGTGCCAGATGACTGGCAATACATGGCAGAGGGTTGTGACATCACAGCCACGCCCTGCTTGTGACATCACGGCCACACCCCCTCAAGCAAGTGCCGGGTGCAGTAGGGAGATCACGGGGGTCCCGCCGCTGAACTTTGCTCTGTGCCAGATGACTGGCGATACAGGGTGGAGGGTCGTGACGTCACGGCCACACCACACTCGTGACATCACGGCCACGCTCCCTCAATGCAAGTCTATGGGAGTGGGCGTGACTCCCTCCCTCCCAAAGCCTTTTATTGAGGGTGTGTGGCCATGCCCTCCTGCGCTGCACCCGATGACTAAGCAAATGCCAGGTGCAGTAGGGAGATCACGGGGTCCCCAGTGGCGTGGAGTAGAGTAAGATAGGGGATAAGATGTCTAAGGGCGGAGTCCCCCTTTAAGGAGGAGCTAAGAGATGGCATCAACCGGCCATGGGTCACGTCATTGAGTTATGAGGCCTTTGTCGTTTCCATATCCCCCAGTTGGGTTTCCATTGCTTTATGTCTTCTGTCCAGCTACCTATGTATCACTCCATGACTGGCGATGCGGGGTATGAGGCTCGTGACGTCACGGCAGTCATGCCCCCCTCTCATAGACTTGCATTGAGGGGGCGTGGCCGTGAAGTCAAGAACGGGGCGTGCCAGTGAAGTTACAAGCCTCCAGCGCTGAACCCGACATTCTAAATGAACACTGGGTGCAGCAGGGAGATCCAGACCCCGCGATCAGATCAGACCTTTGGATAGGGGATAAGATGTCTAGGGGCGGAGTACCCCTTTAAAGTTGTTGGCCTTGGTGATGATTTATGGTGATGATTTATATCCAGACATAACAGGTCAGAACCAAGAATATGTGGGAGTTATTGAGAGATTCCATATGCTCTCTGCTAACACCTTTGTCCGTGTCAGGAACTGTCCAGATTAGAATCAAATCCCCATAGAAAACCTGGCTGCCTTGGTGGCTCTGACCCTGGTGAACCTGATTGACTCTGATGGAGCTGGCCTTGAAGGGTCTGACCCTGGTGAACCTGATTGACTCTGATGGAGCTGGCCTTGGTGGCTCTGACCATGGTGAACCTGATTGACTCTGATGGAGCTGGCCTTGAAGGGTCTGACCCTGGTGAACCTGATTGACTCTGATGGAGCTGGCCTTGGTGGCTCTGACCATGGTGAACCTGATTGACTCTGATGGAGCTGGCCTTGGTGGCTCTGACCATGGTGAACCTGATTGACTCTGATGGAGCTGGCCTTGGTGGCTCTGACCCTGGTGAACCTGATTGACTCTGATGGAGTTGGCCTTGGTGGCTCTGACCCTGGTGAACCTGATTGACTCTGATGGAGCTGGCCTTAGTGGCTCTGACCCTGGTGAACCTGATTGACTCTGATGGAGCTGGCCTTGGTGGCTCTGACCCTGGTGAACCTGATTCACTCTGATGGAGCTGGCCTTGGTGGCTCTGACCCTGGTGAACCTGATTGACTCTGATGGAGCTGGCCTTGGTGGCTCTGACCCTGGTGAACCTGATTGACTCTGATGGAGCTGGCCTTGGTGGCTCTGACCCTGGTGAAACTGACTGGCTCTGATGGAGTTGGCCATGGTGAATCTGGCACTATAGGAGCTGGCTTTTTGACCTGACTCCAATGGAGCTTGAATTGGCATGGACCTGTCTATGGTGGACCTGGCTTTGGTGGATAAACCATTTTTCATGTCCAGTTGACCCAGTAGTTGGTTGAAGCAGGTTCTTGACTGGGGCGGTCCAAAGGTTGTCGTGTGGTTGATGACCCATTGAGCATTGTCCCATCATAAGACCACACCTCCCACCATAACCACACACCACATCATAGAGGTGGAAGAAGACAACAGAAGGACAAGCTGCTATCTTTGCCTATTGGTAACCAAGACGGCACAAGGTGCTCACAATGAAGGATCAGGCTAATGTTCAGCATGTCCGGGGGTCCAGGAACCCACCACATTCTCTCCAATGGTAGCTGACTTCTCTCCCAGGAGATTTAGCACTGTCTGCAGGACGGTCACATCTGGGACTGGTTCTTCCACACTTTCATTATGGCCGTGAAATTAGTCACCAAGTCGACTTATTATTTTTTCTTTAATTCGAAGCAGATTCTGAATTTTACTGTAAAAGGTTTAAAATGATCGTAATGTCCTCAAAATGACGACCTCCAAAAGTCAGTCCCCACCTACCTGTTCTCCCCACCTACATATGGTATGTATGTATTATCTATGTCTATATTGTATGTATATGGTGTATATATGTATTATGTATATTGTATGTATATGGTGTATATATGCATTATGTATATTGTATGTATATGGTGTATATATGTATTATGTATATTTTATGTATATGGTGTATATATGTATTATGTATATGGTGTATATACAGTATGTATTATCTATATTGTATGTATATGGTGTATATATGTATTATCTATATTGTATGTATATGGTGTATATATGTATTATGTATATTTTATGTATATGGTCAATATATGTATTATGTATATTGTATGTATATGGTGTATATACAGTATGTATTATGTATATTGTATGTATATGGTGTATATACAGTATGTATTATGTATATTGTATGTATATGGTGTATATATGTATTATGTATATTGTATGTATATGGTGTATATATGTATTATCTATATTGTATGTATATGGTGTATATATGTATTATGTATATTGTATGTATATGGTGTATATATGTATTATCTATATTGTATGTATATGGTGTATATATGTATTTTCTATCTCTATATTGTATGTATATGGTGTATATAGAGTATGTATTATGTATATTGTATGTATATGGTGTATATATGTATTATCTATATTGTATGTATATGGTGTATATATGTATTATCTATATTGTATGTATATGGTGTATATATGTATTATCTATGTCTATATTGTATGTATATGGTGTATATATGTATTATGTATATTGTATGTATATGGTGTATATACAGTATGTATTATCTATATTGTATGTATATGGTGTATATACAGTATGTATTATGTATATTGTATGTATATGGTGTATATATGTATTATGTATATTGTATGTATATGCTGTATATACAGTATGTATTATGTATATTGTATGTATATGGTGTATATATGTATTATGTATATTGTATGTATATGGTGTACGTACAGTATGTATTATGTATATTGTATGTATATGGTGTATATATGTATTATCTATATTGTATGTATATGGTGTATATACAGTATGTATTATGTATATTGTATGTATATGGTGTGTATATATGTATTATGTATATTGTATGTATATGGTGTATATATGTATTATGTATATTGTATGTATATGGCGTATATATGTATTATGTATATTGTATGTATATGGTGTATATACAGTATGTATTATGTATATTGTATGTATATGGTGTATATACAGTATGTATTATGTATATTGTATGTATATGGTGTATATATGTATTATCTATATTGTATGTATATGGTGTATATACAGTATGTATTATGTACCGGTATATTGTATGTATATGGTGTGTATATATGTATTATGTATATTGTATGTATATGGTGTATATATGTATTATGTATATTGTATGTATATGGTGTATATATGTATTATGTATATTGTATGTATATGGTGTATATACAGTATGTATTATGTATATTGTATGTATATGGTGTATATACAGTATGTATTATGTATATTGTATGTATATGGTGTATATATGTATTATCTATATTGTATGTATATGGTGTATATACAGTATGTATTATGTATATTGTATGTATATGGTGTATATATGTATTATGTATATTGTATGTATATGGTGTATATATGTATTATGTATATTGTATGTATATGGTGTATATATGTATTATGTATATTTTATGTATATGGTGTATATATGTATTATGTATATGGTGTATATACAGTATGTATTATCTATATTGTATGTATATGGTGTATATATGTATTATCTATATTGTATGTATATGGTGTATATATGTATTATGTATATTTTATGTATATGGTCAATATATGTATTATGTATATTGTATGTATATGGTGTATATACAGTATGTATTATCTATATTGTATGTATATGGTGTATATACAGTATGTATTATGTATATTGTATGTATATGGTGTATATATGTATTATGTATATTGTATGTATATGGTGTATATATGCATTATGTATATTGTATGTATATGGTGTATATATGTATTATGTATATGGTGTATATACAGTATGTATTATCTATATTGTCTGTATATGGTGTATATATGTATTATCTATATTGTATGTATATGGTGTATATACAGTATGTATTATGTATATTGTATGTATATGGTGTATATACAGTATGTATTATGTATATTGTATGTATATGGTGTATATATGTATTATGTATATTGTATGTATATGGTGTATATATGTATTATGTATATTGTATGTATATGGTGTATATATGTATTATGTATATTGTATGTATATGGTGTATATATGTATTATGTATATGGTGTATATACAGTATGTATTATCTATATTGTCTGTATATGGTGTATATATGTATTATCTATATTGTATGTATATGGTGTATATACAGTATGTATTATGTATATTGTATGTATATGGTGTATATACAGTATGTATTATGTATATTGTATGTATATGGTGTATATATGTATTATGTATATTGTATGTATATGGTGTATATATGTATTATCTATATTGTATGTATATGGTGTATATATGTATTATCTATATTGTATGTATATGGTGTATATACAGTATGTATTATGTATATTGTATGTATATGGTGTATATACAGTATGTATTATGTATATTGTATGTATATGGTGTATATATGTATTATGTATATTGTATGTATATGGTGTATATACAGTATGTATTATCTATATTGTATGTATATGGTGTATATATGTATTATCTATATTGTATGTATATGGTGTATATACAGTATGTATTATGTATATTGTATGTATATGGTGTATATACAGTATGTATTATGTATATTGTATGTATATGGTGTATATATGTATTTTCTATCTCTATATTGTATGTATATTATATGTATATGATGTGTGTCTTATATATGTATCATATGTGTCTATATTGTATATATCATGTGTGTCTGGATTGTATACCTTGTATATCATTGGGGGGGGGGTATTTGGGTTTATTATTCTATAAATGGCGCCACCTCTTGGGCAGTGAGAGGGTTACACTGGCCCCTTGATATTAATCTGTGTAATCTATTGTTCCCTGTTATCATCCATAACCTGGTTTTCGGTTTACCCCGTTCACCTCTGACCCCACAGATCACATGACCTGTATAGACCATACTGCCATCTCTTGTTCTGGGCTCCACAACGCTGCGATGTAGCTGAGCTGTACGGGTCTGGTTCCAGTTGTCTGGTTCTGACTATTGCCGGACTGTTTCCTATTAGTGGGAATTGCTAACATTGCTACTTAGTGAGTGAACCCTCAGGCCTGGCAGCTGCTCGTCCTCACCGCCCGCACTACATTCCTCTGCGCGAGACTTTCTCCTCCTTTATTTTCTGGATTATTGGAATCTTTTGGAGGCTTAATAGTCCGGAATCATAGCCATAGTGTGATATTTCAGAGTAGGATGGCACTGTCATTTCCATAATGGATAAAGAAGGCTCCTGTGCTGCACATTATGGGTTCCATATGGCGGTATTATTAGATTACACTGTATCTCACTTTTATTTAAAGGGGTTAGACCACAATTACTGCCTATCCACAGGACTGTGATATATGTGTAATGGAGGGGTCTGACCACTGGGAGCGCCACCATAGTCCCCATATGAATGGCGCAGCGGTCATGGGTACGTCCCAGCGTACCAGGCTATATCTGTCAGTTCTACAGACTGTGAATAGTATGAGCAGCACAGTTATTGGATTACTATATGGCAGAATTATTAGAGTATTGAAAAGCACTGGCATTATTCGAGCAATGGATAGCAGTACTATTAGTGCACTGTCTTACAGTATTATTTCAGCACTGTATGGCAGTATTATTTGAACACTCTTCAGCAGTATTATATGAGCACTGCATTAGAGTATTGTATGAAGAGTGTTCTATACAAGCAGTATATGGCAGTATTTTCTGTGCTCTCGAGAAATATATGACAGTATTATTTCAGCACTGTATGGCAGTATTATTTGGACACTCTTCAGCAGTATTATATGAGCACTGCATTATAGTATTGTATGAGGAGTGTATGGCAGTACTGTACAAGCAATATATGGCAGTATTATTTCAGCACTGCATTACAGTATTGTATGAGGAGTGTCCTTTACAAGCAGTATATGGCAGTATTTTTTGTGCACTCGAGAAGTGTATAACAGTATTATTTCAGCACTGCATGGCAATATTATTTGGACACTCTTCAGCAGTATTATATGAGCACTGCATTATAGTATTGTATGAGGAGTGTCCTTTACAAGCAGTATATAGCAGTATTTTTGTGCACTCAAGAAGTGCATGACAGTATTAGTTCAGCACTGTATGGCAATATTATTTGAACACTCTTCAGCAGTATTATATGAGCACTGCATTAGAGTATTATATCAAGAGTGTCCTTTACAAGCAGTATATGGCAGTATTTTTTTGTGCACTCGAGAATTGTATGACAGTATTAGTTCAGCACTGCATGGCAGTATTATTTGGACACTCTTTAGCAGTATTATATGAGCACTGCATTACAGTATTGTATGAGGAGTGTCCTTTCCAAGCAGTATATGGCAGTATTATTTGTTCACTCGAGAAGTGTATAACAGTATTATTTCAGCTCTGTATGGCAGTATTATTTGGACACTCTTCAGCAGTATTATATGAGCACTGCATTATAGTATTGTATGAGGAGTGTCCTTTCCAAGCAGTATATGGCAGTATTATTTGTTCACTCGAGAAGTGTATAACAGTATTATTTCCGCTCTGTATGGCAGTATTATTTGGACACTCTTCAGCAGTATTATATGAGCACTGCATTACAGTATTGTATGAGGAGTGTGCTTTACAAACAGTATATGGCAGTATTTTTTGTGCTGTCGAGAAGTGTATGACAATATTATTCAAGCACTGTATGGTAGTTTTTTTTTTATTTAAGCACAGTATCAGAGTATAGTTTGAGCAGTGTATGGCAGAAATATTTAGGCACTATATGGCAGTATTTTGAGCACTGCATAGCAGTATTATTTGAGGTGTATGACAGTTTTATATAGCAGGACTATGTGGCACTATTATTTGCACGTAGTATTTCTATATGAGCACTGTATGGCATTATTGTTTGAGCACTCTATGACAGTATTAACTCAGCACTGTGTGCCGGTATTTCTTGAACATTGTATAGAATTCTTGCAGTGCTCAAACAGGGTGCCTCCAGCTGTTGCAAAACAACAACTCCCTGCATTCCCGGACAGCCAAAGGCTGTCCGGGAATGCTGGGAGTTGTAGTTTTGCAACAGCTGGAGGCACCGTTGCTGGGTAAACACTGCCCTGAAGCTTCAGTCCCCGGGTGGTGGGGTCACTGGGTGTACGGCGTATGGTCCCCTGAAGACGCCACCGGCCGCAGGATCTACGGTAAACAAGAAAAATCCTGGAGCAAGACAGCGAATCCACGGCAAACGCTTATTTGCCACGTGCCAGAACATTAGTGTGCGCCATAGAAATATCCCAGAGCCGTCCAGATGAAAGAAGTTACCGAGCGCGACCGCAAAACGTGTCCCCAGAGCTGCGCCTGTCATAGCGATGTGCGGGTCCCCGGGGGACGGGAGGCCGGGGACATAACAATGAGCCATTGTCCCACCTGATTAGACACATTTGTGCGCATTCATATAAAGTGACTCAATATGTGGAATATGTTTTACGACAATTGGCGCCATTTATATCCTGATTACAGGCGGATTAAAAAATTGGTTTTTCTCTCGTTGCCTAAAATCAGAGGCAGATTTATTCTATGGGGGGGAGAGACCAAAATAAATATATATATATATATATACACCAGGTTATACCAGCATGGTCCATATCACTATATATAGGAGATATATAACTTATACCAGCTGTACATATATATTATATACAGTATATACCCAGGTTATACCAGCATGGTCCATATCACTATATACAGGAGATATATAACTTATACCAGCTGTACATATATATTATATACAGTATATACCAGGTTATACCAGCATGGTCCATATCACTATATACAGGAGATATATAACTTATACCAGCTGTACATATATATTATATACAGTATATACCAGGTTATACCAGCATGGTCCATATCATTATATATACAGGAGATATATAACTTATACCAGCTGTACATATATATTATATACAGTATATACCAGCATGGTCCATATCACTATATATAGGAGATATATAACTTATACCAGCTGTACATATATATTATATACAGTATATACCAGGTTATACCAGCATGGTCCATATCACTATATACAGGAGATATATAACTTATACCAGCTGTACATATATATTATATACAGTATATACCAGGTTATACCAGCATGGTCCATATCATTATATATACAGGAGATATATAACTTATACCAGCTGTACATATATAATTATATACAGTATATACCAGGTTATACCAGCATGGTCCATATCACTATATACAGGAGATATATAACTTATACCAGCTGTACATATATATTATATACAGTATATACCAGGTTATACCAGCATGGTCCATATCACTATATACAGGAGATATATAACTTATACCAGCTGTACATATATATTATATACAGTATATACCCAGGTTATACCAGCATGGTCCATATCACTATATACAGGAGATATATAACTTATACCAGCTGTACATATATATTATATACAGTATATACCAGGTTATACCAGCATGGTCCATATCACTATATACAGGAGATATATAACTTATACCAGCTGTACATATATATATATTATATACAGTATATACCAGGTTATACCAGCATGGTCCATATCACTATATACAGGAGATATATAACTTATACCAGCTGTACATATTTATTATATACAGTATATACCAGGTTATACCAGCATGGTCCATATCACTATATACAGGAGATATATAACTTATACCAGCTGTGCATATATATTATATACAGTATATACCAGCATGGTCCATATCACTATATACAGGAGATATATAACTTATACCAGCTGTACATATATATTATATACAGTATATACCAGGTTATACCAGCCTGGTCCATATCACTATATACAGGAGATATATAACTTATACCAGCTGTACATATATATTATATACAGTATATACCAGGTTATACCAGCCTGGTCCATATCACTATATACAGGAGATATATAACTTATACCAGCTGTACATATATATTATATACAGTATATACCAGGTTATACCAGCACGGTCCATATCACTATATACAGGAGATATATAACTTATACCAGCTGTACATATATATTATATACAGTATATACCAGGTTATACCAGCATGGTCCATATCACTATATACAGGAGATATATAACTTATACCAGCTGTACATATATATTATATACAGTATATACCAGGTTATACCAGCATGGTCCATATCACTATATACAGGAGATATATAACTTATACCAGCTGTACATATATATTATATACAGTATATACCCAGGTTATACCAGCATGGTCCATATCACTATATACAGGAGATATATAACTTATACCAGCTGTACATATATAATTATATACACTATATACAGGTTATACCAGCATGGTCCATATCACTATATACAGGAGATATATAACTTATACCAGCTGTACATATATAATTATATACAGTATATACCAGGTTATACCAGCATGGTCCATATCACTATATACAGGAGATATATAACTTATACCAGCTGTACATATATAATTATATACAGTATATACCAGGTTATACCAGCATGGTCCATATCACTATATACAGGAGATATATAACTTATACCAGCTGTACATATATAATTATATACAGTATATACCAGGTTATACCAGCATGGTCCATATCACTATATACAGGAGATATATAACTTATACCAGCTGTGCATATATAATTATATAAAGTATATACCCAGGTTATAGCGGTATGATGTATATCTGCGGTATTTTTTCCCATACAGTCCTGAGGGTTACGGAGAGCGTCTTAATCTCGGCGGTGATATACCGCGCTCTCGTAGACCTGGAGACCTGTCAGTAAGGAGAAGAACAGGGGGAAGTCATTTATTTGAGATGTTAAACATTCAACAAACACAGCCGAGGCCGAGACGTTGGGGTCCCGGGGGGGACGGGACGTGAGCGGCGGTTTATTTTTCCTTACAACCTGTGAAGTGCTCTCGCTCGCGTGGAGCGCCATTGTGTAAACTGTTTATGGAAGAGCATTTCTTGGCACGGGCTCAATAAACTCACCGTAAAAGTCCGATTCGTAAAGAGAGCGCACCGCAGATGGCCGGGAGAGGCAAAAAAAAAATATATATATATATATTTTATTAATTAATTAACCCATTGTTTCCCGACCCGGGTGCCTCCAGCTGTCCAGGCATGCTGGGAGTTGTAGTTTTGCAACAGCATTAACCGCTTGGGATTCTATACATTGACTTGGTAAAGAAAGATGAATAGGAGTCCTATAGGGGGCGCTATTATACTTTCCCAATTACGGTTTGGCTTCCAATTTATGTTCCCCAGCTTGTGTGCCTCCAGCTGTTGCAAAACTACAACTCCCAGCATGCCCGGACAGCCTTCGGCTGTCCGGGCATGCTGGGAGTTGTAGTTTTACAGCAGCTGGAGGCATGCTGTTTTGGGAACACCAGTCTCAGGGGTTTATTTCAGGATTTCCTCCAGAAACAGCGCCACCCCTGTTCTCAGGTTGTGTGCAGTATTGCAGCTTCGTTCCATTAGAGTGGATGGAGCTGAATTGTAATACCACACACAACCTGAGGAAGGGAGTGGCGCTTTTTTTGGAAGAACTGTGTTCTGTTATTTCTTTACGGATTACCTCTGGGGGGCGCTGTGGTACTCTTCCGATTGTCTTCAAAATACATAAGAGAGTGTTTGCCAACCAGTGTGCCTCCAGCTGTTGCAAATTTACAACTCCCAGCATGCTAAGGGGTTTATCCAGAATTTCTTCAAGAAACAGCGCCACCCCTGTTACCAGGTTGCGTGTGGTATTACAGCTCATTTTCCTTGATATTAATGGAGATTAAGTGTAATACCACATGTAACAGAAAGACAGGTGTGGCGCTGTTTTGGAAAGATGCTGGGAGTTGTAGTTTTGCAATAGTCGGACGCACACTGGTTGGGAATCACTGGGTCATCCAGGATTTCTTTCAAAAACAGCGCCACCCCTGTTCTCAGGTTGTGTGCGGTATTGCAGCTTAGTTCCATTAACGTGAATGGAGCTGAACTGTAATACCACGTGAGTGGCGCTGTTTCTTGAAGAAATTAGTGTTTGCCAACCAGTGTGCCTCCAGCTGTTGCAAATTTAAAACTCCCAGCATGCTAAGGGGTTTATCCAGAATTTCTTCAAGAAACAGCGCCACCCCTGTTACCAGGTTGCGTGTGTTATTACAGCTCAGTTTCATTGAAATTAATGGAGATTAAGTGTAATACCACATGTAACAGAAAGACAGGTGTGGCGCTGTTTTGGAAAGATGCTGGGAGTTGTAGTTTTGCAATAGTTGGACGCACACTGTTTGGGAAACACTGGGTCATCCAGGATTTCTTCCAGAAACAGCGCCACCCCTGTTCTCAGGTTGTGTGCGGTATTGCAGCTTAGTTCCATTAACGTGAATGGAGCTGAACTGTAATACCACGGGAGTGGCGCTGTTTCTTGAAGAAATTAGTGTTTGCCAACCAGTGTGCCTCCAGCTGTTGCAAATCTACAACTCTCAGCATGCTAAGGGGTTTATCCATTTCTTCAAGAAACAGCGCCACTCCCGACCTCAGGTTGTGTGTGGTATTGCAGCTCAGTTTGAATGAAGCGAATAAAGCCAAGCTGTAATACCGCATACAACCTGAGAACAGGTTTGGCGCTGTTTTAGAAAGATGCTGGGAGTTGTAGTTATGCAAATGCTGGAGGCACACTGGTTGGGAAACACTGGGTTAAGGAATTTATCCCAGATATATTTCAGAAACAGCACCACCCTCGTCCTCAGGTTGTGTGTGGTACTGCGTCTCAGTTTCATTGGCGCTTTTTCGGAGCAACATGGTTGGGAAATACTGGGTTCAGGGATTAATCCAGGATTTCTTCCAGAAACAGCGCCACCCTCACCCTCAGGTTGTGTGTGGTATTGCAACTCAGCTCCATTGAATTAACGGAGCTACATTGTAATGCCACACACAACCTGAGGACGGGTGTGGCACTGTTTATCGATAACCCCTCTGGGGAACTGTTGTACTCTTCCGATTGTCTTCCAAAAACAGATGCTGGGAGATGTAGTTTTGCAATACTGGTTTGGAAATACTGGGTTCAGTGGTTCATTTAGGATTTTTTCCAATAACAGCGCCACTCCTCTCCTCAGGTTGTGTGCGGTATTGCAGCTTAGTTTGATTGAAATAAATGGATATAAATTGTAATACCACACGCAACCTGAAGATAGGTGTGGCACTGTTTTTAGAAGAAATTAGCTCGGTTTGTCTATGGATAACCCCTCTGGGACGCTATTGTACTCTCCCAATTGCATTCCGGATGCATAAGACAATGTTTTCCAACCAGGGTGCCTCCAACTGTTGCAAAACTACAACTTCCAGCATGCCCGGACAGCCTTTAGCTGTCCGGGCATGCTGGGAGTTGTAGTTTTGCAACAGCTGGAGGCACACTGGTTGGCAAAAAACAGGGTTTAGTAGGGTAAAATATATCATAAATTAGAATAGAGGTGGAGATCTCTAATCCTAGAGTTCATTGTGGGGTAGATTTAAGCAGGGGTGTAAACCATGGATAAGCTCCTCCCCTGCTGTACTGAACACTCCCCCACAGCCAGCCCACTAGGAATGGGTTGGGGGACAATAGATAATCTTTTTCTTTTTTTACTTCTATTAGAACGATTGACGCAGCAAACGTTTTGCGTGCAGACAAGGAAGGGTTAATGCTGTTATATAACGCGCGCGCGCTCTCTCTCCATCCTGGTGTCCGGCCAGAAACTATTCCCCCAGAGAACAATGTTTTTTAACCCTCAGACTTGGAACGGGAGAGTGTTGATGCAGTGACACTGAGCAGCCGAGTGTCCCTCAGGCCGGGCTAATGTCAGCGTGCCGAGATATGGCTCCACGCCAGTCCTGCGTACAGATAGCGGCAGGGGGGAGAGCGCCATAAAATAATGAACGGAACGACGTAATGAAAAGATTTCACATTATTATTATTATTAGAGAATTTTATCTTCATTAGAATTTCTGGTCATTATTATTATTTTTTCAGTATAATTTTGACTATTATTTTTTAGGATTTTTTTAGGTTTTTTTTGTATAAATTTTATTTTTTTATTTCGTTTATTTTTAGTAGATTTTCAAAATCCGCTACAAAAGAAAAACTGTCTCATGTAAACTGCAGCACAAATAATACAGAATAATACAGAAACAGCCAAACTGTGCACAACTATAAACCCACTCTGAGCAAATGTTGTCCTGCGCCGATGACCTGTAGTTGCAAGTGATAAGAAAATAGAAAAAAGGTTCGGGCAGAATTGGTTTCCACAAAACAAACAGATCTGACATGTTTTGGTTGTCATTGAGCTTCATCGGAGACGGTTTATGACTAAGGTCAATGGAGACCGACACGCGTCAGTTCATGTCTGTCTGTACTGTGTGGACTTAGTCTTAAACTGAAGTACTAAAGATACAAGTTCACACAGCAAAGACAGACATAGACCTGACATGTTTTGGTCACTATTGACCTTAATCATAGTTGGTCTATGATTAAGGTCAATGGCGACCGAAACGCGTCAGTCCATGTCTGTACACACTGTGTGCAGTCAGTTTTAAAATTAAGTAATAAAGATACAAGTCCACACATAGCATGGACAGACATTAATCTGACGTGTTTCGGTCACCATTGACCTTAATCATAGTTGATCTATGATTAAGGTCAATGGAAACCAAAATGCGTCAGTCCATACCTGTCCGTCCTGTTTGGACTTAATTTCAAACTAGAGTAATAATGATACAATTCCACACAAAGCACGGACATACATGGTTCTGACGTGTTTCGGTGACCTTAGTCATAGTTGGTCAATGATTAAGGTCAATGATAACCGAAACATGTCAGATCCATGTCTGTTCATGCTGTGAAGATTTAGTTTTAAAATAAAGTAATAAAGATACAAGTTTTATGGAAACTTATCCTGTCCAAACCCTTTTTTTTAATTTGTATTTCTAATCACCTATTGAAGATAAGGGTTCGCTTTTCTAGAGCAGAATTAATGCAGTAAAATCTACTCTAGAAAAGCGAACCATTATCTTCAATAGGTGATTAGAAATAAAAAAGGGGGGGTTCTGGGCCCAAATTCTGATTCCAGATAAGTCCTTAAAATTATTATTATTTCTTACTATGGCCACTGTTATATATATATATATATATATATATATATATATATATATTTTACACTTATTATTATAATAATTTTTATTATTTTTGGTGATACTATTCTTAGTAATTATCATTCTATTATTACTGTGCTTTGCTTAATAACTATGTTATTCATTAAATATTCATTATTATTCGGATTATGACTATTATAAACAAATTATCATTCATTACCTAATATGTCCAAATATTTGTATATTCTGTATACCCAGTCGATATATTATATTTCCATATATTTATTATTCTTAGTATTATAAATAGAATATCATTAATTTCCTAATATTTCCAAATATTTATTATATTCAATATGTCCAGTCAGTATATATTATATTTCCATATACTTGTAATATTCAATTTGCCCAGTCAATATATTATATTTCCATATATTTATTATATTCAACATACCCAGTAAATAAATTTTATTACCCAATATTCATTTTTAGTAGTATTATTACTATTATAAATAGAATAATATTACATTTAAAAGAAAATAAACAATAAAATACAATATAATCTCGTAAAATCAGGACTGATGGGAAGATACAGTCATCTATAGTGCCCCACACGGCTGCCATGCTTAGACCCCCAGAAGAAGGGGATGATGCTATAGAAAGTTTACTGTAGGCCTGTGTGGGACTTGCAGTACTACAGGAGCTCTCTTCACTCCCAGTGAATAAATAGGAAAGGGTTAAGGCGCAGTTCAGTGTGAGTGCCATTATCTGGGTTCTTGGCGCGGTGTCCAGTACCTCCAATCACCGGCCTGGCTTCCGGACAGGATCAGACTGTTCACCTCTTATTTATCTTATATTTAGAATGTTATTGAACACTGGGGAACACTCAGCGTCTGTGTCCCTGCCGATACGGGCAAATCCCAAATCACACACGTACCCAACATCTCACCATCATTTCCCCTTCACGGGATACAATGAGTTCTATTCACTGTGTGTGTGTCCGTCCTCATTCTTGTATTAATGAACCAGGAGGATCAGGATATTGGTTCTTCTCAAATAGTGTTTGTAGAGTAGAAGAGCAGTCACACGCAATGTATTTTCGACTATAGGGTTCTAATAAGACCCAAATACCCCTTTAGCCATATAAGAGGGCAGTAGTGTATAGATGGCATATGACGTGGGTTGGTACAGATTTGTGAGCTTGAGGCTACATCTCTGATCCAGATGAGGTACCTTATGTTGACGGACACATCTTGATATCTAGTACATTGGACCATACAACCTCGTCACTTGCAGTCTCTCCCGAATTATAGGTGTCCAATTTGTCCAACCTCCTACAAGAGACGTGAACAGCATGATCACTGCGGTAGATGACCAACGTTTTGGGCATGACCCAGTAGGCATCTGTTATGATTCCTGAGTATCTACAAATGGTGGACTCTCACCAATTCAAGGCCACACCACTGCCTACTAGAGGAACACATCTGCCATGATTCCTGTCTGTCTACCAGACTGGTTGACTCTCACCAATTCAAGGCCGCACCACTGCCTAATAGAGGAACACATCTGCCATGATTCCTGTGTATCTACAGAACCAATGGACTCTCACCAATTCGAGGCTGCACTGCTGCCTAATAGAGGAACACATCTGCCATGATTCCTGTGTATCTACAGAACCGGTGGACTCTCACCAACCGGAGGCCACACCCCTGCCTACTAGAGGAACACATCTGCCTTGATTCCTGAGTATCTACAGAAATGGTGGACTCTCACCAACCGGAGGCCGCACCACTGCCTACTAGAGGAACACATCTGCCTTGATTCCTGAGTATCTACAGAACAAGTGGACTCTCAGCAATCGGAGGCCGCACCACTGCCTACTAGAGGAACACATCTGCCTTTAATCCTTGAGTATCTACAGAACCGGTGGACTCTCACCAACCGGAGGCCGCACCACTGCCTACTAGAGGAACACATCTGCCATGATTCCTGAGTATCTACAGAACAAGTGGACTCTCAGCAATCGAAGGCCGCACCACTGCCTACTAGAGGAACACATCTGCCTTGATTTCTGAGTATCTACAGAACCGGTGGACTCTCACCAACCAGAGGCCACACCACTGCCTACTAGAGGAACACATCTGCCATGATTCCTGAGTATCTACAGAATTGGTGGACTCTCAGCAATTTGAGGCTGTATCGCTGCCTACTAGAGGAACACATCTGCCATGATTCCTGAGTATCTACAGAACCGGTGGACTCTCAGCAATCAGAGGCCACACTGCTGAATACTAGAGGAACACATCTGCCATGATTCCTGAGTATCTACAGAACCGGTGGACTCTCAGCAATCAGAGGCCACACTGCTGAATACTAGAGGAACACATCTGCCATGATTCCTGAGTATCTACAGAACCGGTGGACTCTCACCAATTTGAGGCCGCACCGGTGCCAACTAGAGGAACACGTGCTATGATTCCTGAGGGTCTACAGAATCCGTGGACTCTCACCAATTAGAGGCCGCACGGGTGCCAACTAGAGAAACACATCTGCCAATGAAGACCTTTCACTGCCTGGGTGGGAATGACTAATATTAGGTCTACGCTCCTTATAGTCTATTATCTTTTCCTAAATGAAGGGTGTTTACTTCCAGTATCTGCCGAGGGAGCAATATTGGCTTCTATTCAACATGGAAGTCACATTAGGTCATCAAAAAATCAGCGAGAAATGTTCAATATTTGGACTCTCCGTAGGATTTTCTGCAGACATTCTTCTCAGCCACATCGGAATGAGAAACAGCAGTTGGGTCAAGGAATTGATAGTGCGGCTGTAGATATAGGTCAATGTCAGGTTAGGGAAGTGTCGCTCCAGGGCTTGAAAGGAAAGAGGATTCCTGGAATACAAAAAGTTCTGTAAATTCTCCACATTATACAGTTTATGGTAATGGTGGGACTGCTTCTGGGAAGAACATACGGACCACTGGGGCTGCTTGAAGTACCCACCTTCCATACCACACCTTGTGCAGAAAAAACTTACCACAGGTGTGGGACCCGAGGGTGAGTCATGGCCTTTACCCATAGTTATTGTGGACCCCTTGTTGATGACATGTCTACCAATGGGCACCCACTGAGACCCTGCATCTAAAGACCCCACCATGGTCCTAACTTGGCTGCAACTCATTGAGACCTGCTGGAAGATGACATCCATGGTTTCTATAAGTGGGACCTTAAAGGGGTACTCCGCCCCTAGACATCTTATCCCCTCTCCATGCTGCACCCGCTGTTCGTTTAGAGCACTGGGTGCAGCACCGGTGGCTCATGACGTCACGGCTGCGCCGGCCGTCACACCCCCTCCCATAGACTTATATTGAGGAGGCATGGCTGTGACATCACGAGCCTCCACCCCGCATTGCTATTCATCCGGCACGGTTCCAAGTTTGCTCCATGCACATAATGTCTGGGGTGCCGCAGCCGAGATCGCGGGGGTCCCCAGCGGCAGGAACCAAACATTTTCTCCAGAATATCCAGGACCCAAACATTTACTCCAGAGTATCCAGGACCCAAACATTTACTCCAGAGTATCCAGGACCCAAACATTTACTCCAGAGTATCCAGGACCCAAACATTTACTCCAGAGTATCCAGGATCAGGTGGTTTAGATCAGAAGAACAGGCCTTTAGTGATTGTGGAGGCTCCAGGGCACATGCCCCTTTTGCCCCTTTTGCCCTTTCCTATTATTGTGAGGCTGTAGTATATTTTACTTTGCCTGTTTTTCTCAATGACCAACACGGCCTCAAATTCAATGGGTCCCTAATGCATTCAACTACTGTTGGGTTGAATATATGGTTCCTATTATTTTATCCTCTGGTCCTCATCATCCTTGGTTTTTAATAGCTTCATACTATCCATATGTAATACAAAGAAGGATTTCCGCAAAAAAGACGCGTTCCCCTGGACTTCATTCCCCAAAAACCATAGGAATCCAAGAAGGGTATGTAATAATACCAACGCTTCCCCCTTGGCTTCAAGTCGTTGGAGGAAGTGGAAAAAAAAAGTCTTTCTAACAATTGAAAGGATGGAACATTTTATCCATGGTCCTATTTACAAGCCAGAAAATCAGATGTGCCGCGGTGAGTCGTGTGGCTGGCGAGCGTTCTTACAAACAATTCACTGACTGCGCTGTATTTAAAACAGACAAAACCACAGCAAGAGTTGGACAGGGGCCAGGCGTGGACACAGTCCCTTAAAGATACAGCGCCTCCTGTATGGAAAAAAAGGAGAAAAAAATTGGAGATTCTTGGTTGGCTAATAATAACATTCAGGTTACACCTAAGCTACAAGAAATGTGGGCATTTACCGTCTAGAAAACCCGAAGGGTCTAGTCACACAGGAGAATTTCCGCATGCGGAATTCCGCCTCAAATGAAAGCCCAATAGACTTCTATGGGATTCCGAACTCCCATTCACACTTCTGAATTTCCGCTTGTGGAAATTCAGAAGTGTGAATGGGAGTGCGGAATCCCATAGAAGTCAATTGGGTTTTCGTTTGAGGTGGAAATCCGCATGCCTAATCTGCCATGTGAACAGACCCAAACCGTGAACCAGGAACAAAGAGTTGGGAAACCTATAGAACCCCAGGGGCGTTGATGAGGGGGGGCTAACAGGGCTGGAGCCCTAGGTCTCAAGCTGCCGCTGTTTTTTCATTATTGCCACCGCTGCTTTAACACAGCGGTGGCTTTAAGGTTATGTGGTTGCTATTGGTTGTCAGCTTCTATGTTGTCCTGCCCTCAGAAGATTTTAACCTTTCAGGCTTGGCATAGAGAGCGGGAGAAGATCATTTCACCGCCACAGACGGACTGTGGAGCGCAGGCAGAAGGAGCACTACACAGACCTGTTCCCTCCCACCCACGCCGCTCAACTTCTGCCACTCACATTGGTCTGCCACTCATCTCTGGTTTCCAGAGTGTCATGACAGAGGGATGGTCTTCCTTCAGTGCTCAGGGTGACATTACAGGGGGTGCAGAGCTTGGCAGTCACACCTAGACCAGAGTGCGTGAAGTGTCCAAAAGATCCCTCTGTCACATTAGAAGACAACAGTATATTACATGGTATGTCAGGTGGGGGGGGGGGGGGGGGGGGCTGTTACAGATTTTTCATTGGGACCCAGAGGCTTCAAGTTGAGCTCCTGCCACCATGTCTTGCAATGTGAAAGTGGTAGAAGCTTCAAAGCATCATAATGGGAAGTGCATACATGAGAGCCCACTCCACTCCTGTTCACCCGCTCCTCAGTTGACAATGTGTTGGCACGATGCATTTACATTTTTTACATTCTTCAGGCCATTGGAGATGTTCCTACTATAGAGAGACCTGAGAACCATCAATGAGGAATGATGGAGATCTTGTGTGTGTTCAGAGGTGCACCTTGTAGCTTCGGGGCCACAATGCAAAATCGGCAACAAGGCCCCATATGCCAATTATTGTACTGCTCTCTTATGGGGCAGATGTGCTTTGGGGCCCATGTTGTGACTGTTACCTCTGCTACCTCTATAGCGACGCCCCTATATGTGTCCTAGGACATCTGGAAACTACTATGTCAGAAAATGTGAAGGAACAGCACTCCTTTGGATGGTCCTAAAATCCAAATTCACTAAAATTAGGAGCCACCAAAAAATGTTTGTCATAAGTTTGGGGCCGACAGTCCTATCTACTGGCTTTCCGTAAGCTTGTCTTGTTATTTTTGGCCCAGATCCATTTAGTCATTATACATATACAGCCAGGGCCAATATTACAGGGGGACGCTGCCCCTAGACATCTTGTCCACTATCCAAAGGATATCTGATCACGGGGGTTCCGCTTCGGCACCCCAGTCATCCAGACGTCATGGCCAAGCCCCCTAGTGATGTCACGGCCAAACCCCCTCAATGCAAGTTTATGGGAGGGGGCGTGATGGCCGTCATGCCCCCTCCCATAGACTTGCATTGAGGGAGCGTGGCTGTGACATTACTAGCCTCCAATGCTGCAGCCAATGTTCTATACAAACGCTGGGTGCAGTAGAGAGATTGTGGGGGTCCCCAGTGGCGGGACCCCCGCAATCTCTCTGCTGCACCCGGCGTTCGTTTAGAACGCCGGGTGCAGCATCGGAGGCTTGTGACATCACGGCCATACTCCCTCAATGCAAACATCTTACCCTCTAAGATAAGATGTCTAGGGGCTGAGTACCCCTTTAACATAACCTATATCAGCTATATGTGATCCCTTGAGAAGAAAATCCCCCAAGGACAACCACAAGGGTTAACCGGTGTTCCTCGAATGTTGCAGTAACCGGCCCATTCTTCTGGTTTTTTAAACAATTGCCATTACTTTGCGTCTGCTTCCAGTTCTTTTTTTTTTTCGATTTATTTGGACGGTCTTCTTGGAGATTGAAATTTTCCACAACACTGCTCTTCTGGAGGACTTGGAACTATTTTCTGCCCTTTTTTTTTTTTTTGGTCCCTCAGTCCCTCATTAATTTTCCTTTTCACACTCAACGGAGGAATAGGAGCCATTATCCAATTGTAGCAAAGTGGCCGAGGACACGAAGACGGGGAACAAGGGCCGATTACATTGTGTTTTGTTTTTGAGCTGTAAACATGGAGACGGTTCATTACGTGGGGACCACTTGTCTACGCATTGGGCACCTGGTTCCCCCTGGTAATGGTGTTCACCAGTATTTTGTCCCTGCAGTCACTTGGACCAAATAGGATTAACTCTTCTCCAATCTCCTGTCTTCTTCCCTTGACTTCCCTTTGACATTGGTCCACGCAACCCGAAAGCACAGCCACCACCAATTGTTGACCCAATGCCGTACCTAGAAATGATGGGGCCCACAGCCAAAACTCTGAATCCCCTCCGTCCCCCACCTTCATAGACATCCATAACTTTCCCCATAAGTTCATTACTTTAAAGGGGTACTCTGCCCCTAGACATCTTATCCAAAGGATAGGGGATAAGATGTCTGATCGTGGGGGTCACCCGCTAGGGACCCCCGCAATCTCGGCTTCGGCACCCCAGACATCTGATGCACGGAGCGAACTTTGCTTCGTGCTGGATGACTGACGATGCAGGGCAGAGGCTCGTGACGTCACGGTCACACCACGCTCGTGACGTCACAGCCACGCCCCCTCAATGCAAGTCCCATTGACTTGCACTGAGGCGGCGTGGTCATGACATCGCGAGCGGGGTGCGGTCGTGACGTCACAAGCCCCCGGCCCTGCACACAACACTCTAAACGAACGCCGGGTGCAGCAGGGAGATTGCGGGGGTCCCCAGCGGCGGGACACCCGCGATCGGACATCTTATCCCCTATCCTTTGGATAGGAGATAAGATGTCTAGGAGTGGACTACCCCTTTAAGGCTGCACTGCTTTATTTTCAAATGACAACTTAATGGCCCTATTCTGACCACTATAACTTTCCTCTTTTTCTGTCATGTAGCTGTGTGACGGCTCGTTTTTTGTGGGGTGAACTGTACTTTTTATTGATAGCATTCTGGGGTAAATGTGACTTTTAGGTCAATGTTTGGCCATCAGCTATTTAAAGGGGTTTTCCCCCAGGCTTTCTGGTCATGTTTGCAGCCACCAGAGATGGTCAAGAAGTTGGACAGAGCCGAGACAGCGATCTTACTCAATTTGTGTAATGCTCATTGATTTTACTGGGAGTTGTGTAAACGTTAACCAATTGTGCACCTCCTATTAGTGTCAATAAGAGTTACACAAATTGTATAAGACAGCTGACTCCACTCATTTCAGCTTCCTGACTAGAGATGGTGGTCGCACACAGGTTGGTGACGGCCAGGAAGCCATACTTGTACATGGGAATTCACCCAAAGACATGAACGTATTGTGATGGAGGAAGAAGATCAGGGCTCAAGTCCTGCAGGAACATGTGGGAACTGAGTTCCTGCACTTTTTCCACAGCAGGAACACCATTTGCATTAGCATGACCTGCCCTAGAGTGGAAATCTTGGGTGAGTTCCTGCACTTTTTTCCCCCAGGATTTGACCCCTGAAGAAGGCAACAACACTACTACACTCTTCTGGCCACTCTCCACCCTGGATTGTTACCCTGGTTTACCAAAGAGTACATACAACTTCATAGATGTATCATCCAAAGGACTCACACAAGACAGAGCAGGAGATGGGACCTACCTAAGGCTTGATGATATTCCAGATCCATCTGCTAGGGGTGAGGGACGTGCACAGACATTTTGGGGGGCAGATGCTTAAGTAAAAAAAAAAAGGGCACTTCTAAATGAAAAAATGTTTGTAAAAACCTTAGATATGAGGTAAGGGACCTCCGGCAGTCATGTCGGCTGAATAGGACCCGCATCCCCCCATGGAGGTCCCAATCGGTGAGGGAATTATAGGGCAGGTGTATTAAATGGGCAGGGGCTCAAGCCCCCTTTTTAGTCTATATGTGTACGTTCCTGCACAGGGTCCAAAGGTCCCTGCTGTACTTCTGTATGTCCCTGAAGACTGGTCCTTCTCAATCAGATGCCACATGGCTGACACAGCTCCAGCGGTGGCTTATCTCCTCGAGAACAAGAGGATGAGACGGTTGGCACCCACCATGCTTTACCCTTCTCTCTTCTGCCTTCAGGGAAGAGATTGGAGGCTACACGTTGGCTGGTTGGCCAGTCCTGATGCGCTTTATGTACTCTGCCGTATGCATGAATAAGAGAAAAGTTCTCTTCATCAATATCGAGCGCCGGGATTTCTTGTCCTTCTATTATTTAATATCCACGGGCACGGGACTTATCTACAGTGCCGTCCACTTACCTACATGGATCTGATGATGGGGATTGGCCAACACTGATCTCGTGTGTATAGCTGATATAGGATCAGAGACAGGTGGAGGGAGCGATTAGTAACCGGGGGCTCCAGTATGGAAGACGACACGATGAACAAAGCCTAAATATTGAGGACTCCTCCAATAAAACTTTCTCCATCTGTCCCAGATCTTCCGGGGTTACAATCGGATTACGCAACAGAAAATAGTAAAGTTATTCTAAGTTATTGAAGAAAAGCAACCACATCATAGGGAGCGTCTGGTGGAGGGGATGGTGTCCGCTTCCTGCGGTCTAACCACATGAACCCATAGAAATGTATCATATATGTCAACAGCTCCCCCGAGGCTCCGGGACGGAACGTCTTTCGCCTCCTGCAGGGATTTTATACTTAGAAGAATTTTTCTTTTTCATAAACTTTTTCATATAACTTGAAAATAAAATCTTTGTTTTAGATTTTACCATTTTGTTAGTATTAGACTGTCTACCCCTGTATAGAGCTGATCTTATAGTAGACTGTCTCCCTCTGTATAGAGCTGATCTTATAGTAGACTGCTTCCCTCTGTATAAAGCTGATCTTATAGTAGACTGCTTCCCTCTGTATAAAGCTGATCTTATAGTAGACTGTCTCCCTCTGTATAGAGCTGATCTTATAGTAGACTGCCTCCCTCTGTATAAACCTGATCTTATAGTAGACTGTCTCCCTCTGTATAGAGCTGATCTTATAGTAAACTGTCTCCCTCTGTATAGAGCTGATCTTATAGTAGAATGTCTCCCTCTGTATAGAGCTGATCTTATAGTAGACTGTCTCCCTCTGTATAGAGTTGATCTTATAATAGACTGTCTCCCTCTACACAGAGCTGATCTTATAGTAGACTGTCTCCCTCTGTATAGAGCTGATCTTATAGTAGACTGCTTCCCTCTATACAGAGCAGATCTTATAGTAGACTGTCTCCCTCTATACAGAGCAGATCTTGTAGCATTCTGTCTCCCTCTCTACAGAGCAGATCTTGTAGAAGGCTGTATCCCTTTCTACAGAGCAGATCTTGTAGCAGGTTGTCTCTCGCTCTACAGAGCAGATCTTGCAGCAGGATGTCTCCCTCTCTATAGAGCAGCTCTTGAAGCAGCCTGTCTCCCTCTCTACACAGAGCAGCTCTTGAAGCAGGCTGTCTCCCTCTCTACATAGCAGCTATTAAAGCAGGCTGTCTCCTTCTCTAAAGAGCAGCTCTTGAAGCAGGCTGTCTACCTCTCTACACAGAGCAGCTTTTGAAGCAGGCTGTCTCCCTCTCTACAGAACAGCTCTTGAAGCAGGCTGTCTCCCTCTGTACAGAGCAGCTCTTGCAACAGGCTGTCTCCCTCTCTACAGAGCAGCTCTTGAAGCAGGCTGTCTCCCTCTCTACAGAGCAGCTATTGAAGCAGACTGTCTACCTCTCTACAAAGAGCAGCTCTTGAAGCAGGCTGTCTCCCTCTCTACAGAACAGTTCTTGAAGCAGGCTGTCTCCCTCTGTACAGAACAGCTCTTGAAGCAGGCTGTCTCCCTCTCTACAGAGCAGCTCTTGAAGCAGACTGTCTACCTCTCTACACAGAGCAGCTCTTGAAGCAGGCTGTCTCCCTCTCTACAGAACAGCTCTTGAAGAAGGCTGTCTCCCTATCTACAGAGCAGCTCTTGAAGCAAGCTGTCTCCCTCTGTACAGATCAGCTCTTGAAGCAGGCTGTCTCCCTCTCTACACAGAGCAGCTCTTGAAGCAGGCTGTCTCCCTCTGTACAGAGCAGCTCTTGAAGCAGGCTGTCTACCTCTCTACAGAGCAGCTCCTGAAGCAGGCTGTCTCCCTCTCTACAGAGCAGCTCTTGAAGCAGGCTGTCTACCTCTCTACAGAGCAGCTCTTGAAGCAAGCTGTCTAACTCTCCTCTCCTTGTCATGTGACCGCAGGCTGTTAAAGGCTCAGTTCACATCTGTGTCAGAGATTCTGTTATGAGCCACCATTGAAGATCCTACCAATAGGCGATTTTGGACAATAAAATGCCACGTATCATAGCAGGAACCCAACAGACCCTGGAGATGGTATCCAATAGTGTCCGAAATCCTGATGGAGCAAAACAGCAGAACAAAAACATATTCATTGTGTATTAGATACGACTGATCAGTAAAGGAGAGGGGAGGCTGCTGCTAGGTGTCATAGAGGGGTCATAGTTGAGGGGCCCCATCTATTACCATGAGGTTCGGGGGAGGGGCACTCCAGTCTCTGTCTATAATAAAGCTGCTGTAAGTGTCTCCATATACATTGTCCTCATTCTTCAGAAGGAAGTGATTCCACCAGGAGAGGAGAACATTCGGGGTTGTGGTCCCAGATGTTTACACTGAGGGGTTCTGTGTATTCTCCGAGCAATAATGTTTATCATAGGGATAATCCGCCAGGACATCGATCGGAGGGGCGCACAGATACACCGTGAGGAGTGCAGTAGCTGGAGCGCTGTACGTCTTATAACAATCCTTAACAATAAAGGGGTACTCCGCTGCTCAGCATTTGAAACAAACTGTTTCGAACGCTGGAGCCGGGAGCTCGTGACGTGATAGCCCCACCCCCTCATGATGTCACGCTCCGCCCCCTCAATGCAAGTCTCCCTTAGACTTGCATTGAGGGGGCAGGGCATGATGTCATGAGGGGCAGGGCTATGACGTCAGGAGCTCCCGGCACTAGCTCCAGCGTTCGGAAAAATTTGTCCCAAACGCTGAGCAGCGGTGTACCCCTTTAACATTGCAACACCAAGGGGAGAAGTTCTCGCATAACGGTAGGCGGTCGGGAGACAGGCAAATGAAGAAAGAATGGAGACAACATTCAATGAGTGCCACACACAGGAATATCCGCAAATACACACCATGGCGGGTGATCAGTGAGGTCATTGGTGGTGGCCACGCTGCTGGTAGCTCCATTTGCAATTGCCGACTAATGCCGTCCAAGATGGGAGACCAGTCCAGAACACTGCAGGCAACAACACGCGGAACGGAAGAAACAGAGAGATGTCCGTACTATTACCTCCACAACCAAATCAATGTAAAACGAACTGCTCCCAGACTGAAGACCAGAGGGGTCCAGCTATCATACATTATACCGCCACACACCATAATTCTGAGAGTACGGCCAGTATTATAGTAGATATACAGTATTCTTGTATATAGGAGCAGTATTATAGTAGTTATATTCTTGTATATAGGAGCAGTATTATAGTAATTATATTCTTGTATATAGGAGCAGTATTATAGTAGTTATATTCTTGTATATAGGAGCAGTATTATAGTAGTTATATTCTTGTATATAGGAGCAGTATTATAGTAGTTATATTCTTGTATATAGGAGCAGTATTATAGTAGTTATATTCTTGTATATAGGAGGCAGTATTATAGTAGTTATATTCTTGTATATAGGAGCAGTATTCTAGTAGTTATATTCTTGTATATAGGAGGCAGTATTATAGTAGTTATATTCTTGTATATAGGAGCAGTATTATAGTAGTTATATTCTTGTATATAGGAGCGGTATTATAGTAGTTATATTCTTGTATATAGGAGCAGTATAATAGTAGATATATTCTTGTATATAGGAGGCAGTATTATAGTAGTTATATTCTTGTATATAGGAGCAGTATTCTAGTAGTTATATTCTTGTATATAGGAGCAGTATTCTAGTAGTTGTATTCTTGTATATAGGGGCAGTATTATAGCAGTTATATTCTTGTATATAGGAGCAGTATTATAGTAGTTATATTCTTGTATATAGGAGCAGTATTATAGTAGTTATATTCTTGTATATAGGAGCAGTATTAGAGTACTTATATTCTTGTATATAGGAGCAGTATTATAGTAGTTATATTCTTGTATATAGGGGGCAGTATTATAGTAGTTTTATTCCTGTATATAGGAGCAGTATTATAGTAGTTATATTCTTGTATATAGGAGCAGTATTATAGTAGTTATATTCTTGTATATAGGAGCAGTATTATAGTAGTTATATTCTTGTATATAGGAGCAGTAGTATAGTAGTTATATTATTGTATATGGGAGCAGTATTATAGTAGTTATATTCTTGTATATAGGAGGCAGTATTATAGTAGTTATATTCTTGTATATAGGAGGCAGTATTATAGTAGTTATATTCTTGTATATAGGAACAGTATTATAGTAGTTATATTCTTGTATATAGGAGGCAGTATTATAGTAGTTATATTCTTGTATATAGGAGCAGTATTAGAGTAGTTATATTCTTGTATATAGGAGCAGTATTATAGTAGTTATATTCTTGTATATAGGAGCAGTATTAGAGTACTTATATTCTTGTATATAGGAGCAGTATTATAGTAGTTATATTCTTGTATATAGGGGGCAGTATTATAGTAGTTATATTCCTGTATATAGGAGCAGTATTATAGTAGTTATATTCTTGTATATAGGAGCAGTATTATAGTAGTTATATTCTTGTATATAGGAGCAGTATTATAGTAGTTATATTCTTGTATATAGGAGGCAGTATTATAGTAGTTATATTCTTGTATATAGGAGGCAGTATTGTAGTAGTTATATTCTTGTATATAGGAACAGTATTATAGTAGTTATATTCCTGTATATAGGAGCAGTATTATAGTAGTTATATTCCTGTATATAGGAGCAGTATTATAGTAGTTTGATCTAGTCATGTAATCACTGTTACTGTAGAGAATATTTCTTTACCAGTCAGTCCTAACATTTCCATTGTGGTGGACATGTTTTTACAGGCCCGGAGCTTAGCCTTTCCTTAGTAAATAGTATAATCTAATATCCCTGATCAGGTCAGGACCAGGTTTCAGGTCGGTCTTCAGTCACCACAGTCTGGATCTTCTTCAGCTCGGTGTGCAGTAATCCCTCAGTTTGTCCATGAGTACGGGGCAGACTAACCTGGACGTGTAGTGCACAGCTGTATACCATCAGACGTCCCAATCCAATCAATAGATTTTCCTTCCAAGCATCTGAGAAGGATTCAGAACCTGGAACCGAGTAAGAACACTTCCCAACTCGTCTGGAAAGCCAGAAAGGTAAAAGGTAGAAGAAAGGTCAGGACCACGAGTGTATTCACTTGTTATACACCATATATGTGATGTGATCCCTCAAAATAATAAGTTTACATACATTGACTCAGTATCACACGATAGCCTCAGATACATTGACTCTACAAAATATAGTATCACACATGCTAGAAGATATAGCCTCTCCGCAGACAGTATCACACATGATAGAAGATATAGCCTCTCCGCAGACAGTAGCACACATGATGGAAGATATAGCCTCTCCGCAGACATTATCACACATGATAGAAGATATAGCCTCTCCGCAGACAGTAGCACACATGATGGAAGATATAGCCTCTCCGCAGAAGACAGTAGCACACATGATGGAAGATATAGCCTCTTCCCAGACAGTATCACACATGGTAGAAGATTAAGGCTCTCTGCAGACAGTATCACACATGTTGGAAGATATAGCCTCTCCGCAGACAGTATCACACATGATGGAAGATGAAGGCTCTCTGCAGACAGTATCACACATGATGGAAAACATAGCCTCTCCGCAGACAGTATCACACATGGTAGAAGATGTGGGCTTTCCACAGACATATGGTAGAGGATATAGCCTCTCCGCAGACCATATCACACATAATGGAAGATATAGCCTCTCCGCAAACAGTATCACACATGATAGAAGATTTAGCCCCTCTGCAGACAGTATCCCACATGATGGAAGATATAGCTTCTCCGCAGATAGTATCACACATGGTAGAGGATATAGCCTCTCTGCAGACAGTATCACACATGGTAGAAGATATAGCCCCTCTGCAGACAGTAGCCCACATGATGGAAGATATAGCCTCTCCGCTGACAGTATCACAAATGGTAGAAGATATAACCCCTCCGCAGATAGTATCACACATGAGCAGCTTAGATACATCACCTCAGCAGCAGCTCTAGGCTCCACGTTGACATCCATGATCTTCTTCGTGGTCCTGGCAGTCGCCGATGAGGGATGTGCGGACACTTTCTCTTTCACCCTGGGATCGGTTCGGAGATTTTCCAGGTCAGTTGTTGCTTTATTAACTGGATTTTTCCACTGAACATTCTCCAGACTTCGGACTGCAATAACTTAGCTAAACGGAAAGCAGTTCCCCCGCCACCAACCGAGAAGGACTCTCATCCTCCATCCCAAAAAGAAAAATAGCCAACACAACTACCTAATACACGGGTGCACGCTGCAAATACTAAGTATACAAAAAAGAAGGTTGCAGCAGCACTCTTGGTCAAAAAATGGAGGCTCTTAGCGCACTTTTTGATCAAAACGTGTCCCCCATCCACCACGTGGAGGTGGCCTCAATTTTTTAATTGATAGTGGATCCTGCATGTCACCCAGTCAGAGGTCATATGCCCAGCAGAGTTGAGTGACAGATAAGTGTTAGGGTCCCATCTAAAATGAGGTTACCGCTGCATGGTGGATGAGGGGGGGGGGGGGGGTCACGTTTTGATCAAAAAGTGTGCTAAGAGCCTCCATTTTTTGACCAAGAGTGCTGCTGCAACCTTCTTTTTTGTATACTCTAATCCTCCATCATCATCTCTCTATAGCTGGGATCAGTGCCCATGTGTCCTGAGGGATCAGTGCCCCTGTATCGCCTGTCATTACGCACAGAGCGAACTCACTCTGTGCAGTAATGATGGCGGGGTGCTGCAGCGGCGATCCCCGGGGTCCCCAACAGCGGGACCGCGGCGATCTAACATCTCATCCCATGGATAGGGGATAAGATGCCAGGGGCGGAGTACCCCTTTAACTACAGTAATGCTTTTCACCAGAGGTGGCAGCAGAGAGCAGAAAGTGAATATTTCTGAATGGGCTTAACTTCTTGACACCATCTGCTATTACCCGGTAAAAGTGCAGATTACCCCATTACATATAAAAGTGCGGATTAACCCCATTACATATAAAAGTGCGGATTAACCCCATTACATATAAAAGTGCGGATTAACCCCATTACATATAAAAGTGCGGATTAACCCCATTACATATAAAAGTGTGGATTAACCCCATTACATATAAAAGTGCGGATTAACCCCATTACATATAAAAGTGCGGATTACCCCATTACATATAAAAGTGCGGATTAACCCCATTATACATAAAAGTGCGGATTAACCCCATTACATGTATCAGTGCTCATTAACCCCATTACATGTAAAAGTGCAGATTACCCCATTACATAGAAAAGTGCGGATTAACCCCATTACATAGAAAAGTGCGGATTAACCCCATTACATAGAAAAGTGCGGATTAACCCCATTACATAGAAAAGTGCGGATTAACCCCATTACATATAAAAGTGCGGATTAACCCCATTACATGTAAAAGTGCAGATTAACATAAGTATATTAATGGCCCATACAAAAAATATGGAGAAAAACTGTTCCAGGTTAAACCCCCCCAAAGGACGAGGGGGCACTCCCTCCGTCTGGAGAAGAAAAAGTTTAGTCTCAAGGGGCGACACGCCTTCTTTACCGTGAGGACTGTGAATTTATGGAACGGTCTACCTCAGGAACTGGTCACAGCAGGAACAATTAACAGCTTTAAAACAGGATTAGATACATTCCTGGAACAAAATAAGATTAATGCTTATGAAGAAATATAAAATCTCATTCCTTCCCCAATATCGCGCCACATCCCTACCCCTTAATTCCCTGGTTGAACTTGATGGACATATGTCTTTTTTCGACCGTACTAACTATGTAACTATGTAACTATGTAACTATGTAAAAGTGCAGAATAACCCCATTACATATAAAAGTGCGGATTACCCCATTACATATAAAAGTGCGGATTACCCATTACATATAAAAGTGCAGATTAACCCCATTACATATAAAAGTGCAGATTACCCCATTACATATAAAAGTGCGGATTACCCATTACATATAAAAGTGCGGATTAACCCCATTACATGTATCAGTGCTCATTAACCCCATTACATGTAAAAGTGCAGATTACCCCATTACATATAAAAGTGCGGATTAACCCCATTACATGTATCAGTGCTCATTAACCCCATTACATGTAAAAGTGCAGATTACCCCATTACATATAAAAGTGCGGATTAACCCCATTACATGTATCAGTGCTCATTAACCCCATTACATGTAAAAGTGCAGATTACCCCATTACATGTAAAAGTGGGGATTAATCCAATTACATATAAAAGAGCAGAATAACCCCATTACATATAAAAGTGCAGATTAATCCCATTACATATAGAAGTGCGGATTGACCCCATTACATGTAAAAGTGCAGATTAACCCCATTACATGTAAAAGTGCGGATTAACCCCATTACATGTAAAAGTGCGGATTAATCCCATTACATGTAAAAGTGCGGATTAACCCCATTACATATAGAAGTGCGGATTAACCCCATTACATGTAAAAGTGCGGATTAACCCCATTACATATAAAAGTGCAAATTAACCCCATTACATATAAAAGTGCAGATTAACCCCATTACATGTAAAAGTGCGGATTAATCCAATTACATATAGAAGTGCGGATTGACCCCATTACATGTAAAAGTGCGGATTAACCCTTTACGATCCATTTTACACAGTACAATTACTTCACCAACCTATAGGAAATTTACGACACTGGGACACCGCAGAAGGTCTCACTACTCATCATGCACCTGTCTCTCTAACATATGCCAGGGGTCTCCAATGGACATCCAGCTGTTGCAAACCTACAACTCCCAGAATGCCCGGACAGCCAACGGCTGTCCGGGCATGCTGGGAGTTGTAGGTTTGCAACAGCTGGAGGTCCACAGTTTGGACATTTATGGAACCTGGTGGACACTTTGTGCCATTGCAGTTCAGTGACCCTTTAAGGGCTCGGAGGGACACATTTTTGCCGCCATCGGCCCGTTCATCGGTTGAGATTTCTATTTGGACAATGAGTAATGTCTGATGTTTGACTTGATTCTGCGATTGCTTTCCTTATCAGCCCCATTAATCCACCACATCAGTCCCGTAAGGGCTTCATACTTCTCGACGTGACATCTTGGCTTGGAACCCGTCCTGCCAGCATCTTCTGAAGGCGATGTTATCGTAAAGCGAGGACTGGATAGTCTTCATGTGGTCTTTACTCATCTTCAGAGCAGCGCTCAGATCTGACGGGAGGAGGAGGAGGGTCTGGAAGGAACATCCAGGAGATAAGAGTCAAGATGAGATGGAAGGAGAACAATCGCTGGGGGCAAATAAGGCGCTGATACGTGTCATGCATGGTGGCAGGCGTGGTGCTCATATCTAGCCCAGTGGTTCTCAAACTTTTTTGCCTGAGTTCCTCTTGACAGCCCATTCCCAAAAATGTGTCCCCCCCATATTAGAGACATTTTGTAATGATTACAGTATAATTCATATGCGTTACTTTCCTCTATAAAAGACCCCCTGTTCCTCTCCCTATCTCACCAGTCCCCCGATTTACAGGTGACGTCTTCTCTAACCAGAGTTGTTTTCTTTTCTTCACTATCTGGCCTAGACCGCCATGAAGATTTCTCCCATACAAGACGTCTACAAAGAACCAGACAAACAAACATTTTAGGCTCCTTTCTTCAGTACAATACCCACCTATTTACAAACTCTCCATGTTTATTGTCACAGTAATAATACCCGCTGTGCGTCCCCATAAAGTTGTTAGGCCCCCTCTCTGCCCCCAAATATAGCTGTAGACCCCCAAACTGCCCCCATACATAGCTGTAAACCGCCATACTGTCCCCATATATAGCTGTAGGCCACCAGACTGCCCCCATATATAGCTGTAGGCCCCCAGACTGCCCCCATATATTGTTGTAGGCCCCCAGACTGCCCCCATATATAGCTGTAGGCCCCCAGACTGCCCCCATATATAGTTGTAGGCCCCCAAACTGCCCCCATATATAGCTGTAGGCCGCCATACTGTCCCCATATATAGATGTAGGCCCCTAGACTGCCCCCATATATAGCTGTAGGCCCCCAAACTGCCCCTATATATAGTTGTAGGCCCCGCAGACTGCCCCCATATATAGTTGTAGGCCCCCAGACTGCCCCCATATATAGCTGTAGGCCCCCAGACTGCCCCCATATATAGTTGTAGACCCCCAAACTGCCCCATACATAGCTGTAAACCGCCATACTGTCCCCGTATATAGATGTAGGCCACCAGACTGCCCCCATATATAGCTGTAGGCCCCCAGACTGCCCCCATATATAGTTGTAGGCCCCCAGACTGCCCCCATATATAGCTGTAGGCCCCCAGACTGCCCCCATATATAGTTGTAGGCCCCCAAACTGCCCCCGTATATAGCTGTAGGCCGCCATACTGTCCCCGTATATAGATGTAGGCCCATAGACTGCCCCCATATATAGCTGTAGGCCCCCAAACTGCCCCTATATATAGTTGTAGGCCCCGCAGACTGCCCCCATATATAGTTGTAGGCCCCCAGACTGCCCCCATATATAGCTGTAGGCCCCCAGACTGCCCCCATATATAGTTGTAGGCCCCCATGGGGGCAGTTTGGGGGCCTACAACTATATATGGGGGCAGTCTGGGGGCCTACAGCTATATATGGGGGCAGTTTGGGGGCCTACAATTATATATGGGGGCAGTCTGGGGGCCTACAACAATATATGGGGGCATTCTGGGGGCCATTAGTATTCACTACCATTTATTCTACTTTGTGACCATTTCAAAGTGGTCCAGACCAGTAACCAGTGGCTGTGGCTGCCATTACCCCTTGGAGAACTGCTAAGTACCCCTGGGGGTACTTGTACCCCAGGTTGAGAACCACTGATCTAGGAGGGCTTAGGGCATCATTTATGGAAGACTATATTTATCATCTATTAGGACTATCATAGGCATACTGAGGTGGTCAAGTCATATGGTCACATATTTCGTACAGTAATGGTGGCTTTGTGGTGGTCACCATTATTAGAGTCATTATTATGGGGCTTCTTTGACTGTATGGTGGTCCTCTGGCAGTCACTGCTCTAAGAATGATATTGCTGTGATAGTTCGATGGATCCTGTGGATGGCACCGCTTTGGTGGTCTTGTAGTTGTGCTATTATGAGGGTCATTTGGCTGATACAATTTTGGTAGTCCTTTGACCCTCATTATTATTAGTGTCGGGCGCGAATATTCGCTTTTCGAAATGTTATTTTGAATATCGCAAATTTTTAGAACATATTTGCTATATATTCGAGATTACGAATATTAGTTTTTTTTTGTTTTTTTTTCACAGAACACATCACAGTGATCATCATCCCTCCCTGCTTCCAGCTTGTGGTGTAAAGAACGCTCCAATACTAGTTACTATGTGAGACTGTGGAGCGCGAATATTTTGCATATGCGCATATTCCTTCTTTTAACTTGTGGCCAATGAGAATGATACAAATACACATGTCAGAGGTTATCATTGTCTCTAGCAACCAATAGGAAAGGTTCCCACCCCTTCACTATGTAAGATTCCTCCCAGCAGTGTTTTTTTTTTTTGCAGTTTCACGTGCGATTACGTGAATATGCAACAAATATAAGGAATACGCAAAATTCGTGAATATAGGACAACTATTCGTCCATATTTTCGCGAAATATTGCGAATTCGAAAATGGCCAATGCCGCTCATCACTAATTATTATGATAGTTCTTTGGCTGGTACTGTTTTGGTGGACCTCTGTCGTGGTGGCTCGGTGGCTGTCACCGTTGTGAAGGTCATCTGGCTGATTCTATTATGGTGGTTCTGTGGCGGTCTCCATTATGACAGTCATTAATATGGGGCTTCTATGGGGACTGTATGTGGTCTTCTGCCAGTGACTGCTATAAGTATGATAGGACGGTCTTATCACTGCTCTGGTAGTCTTGTAGATGTCCCGTTGGCCGGTATTGTTTTGGTAGTCCTCTGTGATGGTTCTATGGCTTATGTTGTGAAGGTCATTTGGCTGGTTCTGTTATGGTGGTTCTGTGGCGGTCACCATTATTAGAGTCATTATTTTGGGGCTTCTTTGGGGACTGTATGTGGTCTTCTGCCGGTGACTGCTATAAGTATGATAGGACGGTCTTATCACTGCTCTGGTAGTCTTGTAGATGTCCCGTTGGCCGGTATTGTTTTGGTAGTCCTCTGTGATGGTTCTATGGCTTATGTTGTGAAGGTCATTTGGCTGGTTCTGTTATGGTGGTTCTGTGGCGGTCACCATTATTAGAGTCATTATTTTGGGGCTTCTTTGGGGACTGTATGTGGTCTTCTGCCGGTGACTGCTATAAGTATGATAGGACGGTCTTATCACTGCTCTGGTAGTCTTGTAGATGTCCCGTTGGCCGGTATTGTTTTGGTAGTCCTCTGTGATGGTTCTATGGCTTATGTTGTGAAGGTCATTGGGCTGGTTCTGTTATGGTGGCCTTGTGGATGTCACCATTAGGTTTGGACCTTGATCTCCACCTTACAGCTTAACAGTTTCAGTTTGTTGGTGATCTTGTTTCCAATATGAGAGAGCAGTGTGAATAGTCCTACAGGATGGCTCCAGCTGGTGACAACTGGTCAAGTCTATGGAGAAATCCACATGGGTTGGGTGTGTGACGCCACGGCACATGTACGATGGTTCCTCAGATCCAAATTTCCTCTCCTAAATGTATGATGGTTCCTCAGATCATGTAGATGGTTTCTTAGAGCAGAGGACATTTGCATCTATTGTACACATGGGAATGGAAATTTGAACAGTCAGTAAAATTTCAAAGTCATTTAGAAATTTACTACAATCTCAACCAGGGGTGGGCAAATGGACTGTGTTTACCAAACAAAGAGAAGGGTTTACTGTGAGTATGCTATGGATCTCCCCTCCTCTTCCTCCAAGACCTTCCTCAAGGGTGGACACATGGGTGGATGACTTGGTTTCACTTCTCCCAAGAATTCAGCCACCTTCTTCTACTCCAAGACTTTCCTCCTGTCGGACACATGAGTGGACGACTTGGCTTCACTTCTCCCAAGAATTCAGCCACCTTCTTCTACTCCAAGACCTTCCTCCTGGGCGGACACATGGGTGGAAGACTTGGCTTCACTTCTCCCCAGAATTCAGCCACCTTCTTCTACTCCAAGACCTTTCTCCAGGGTGGACACATGAGTGGACGACTTGGCTTCACTTCTCCCAAGAATTCAGCCACCTTCTTCTACTCCAAGACCTTCCTCCTGGGCGGACACATGAGTGGACGACTTGGCTTCACTTCTCCCCAGAATTCAGCCACCTTCTTCTACTCCAAGACCTTCCTCCAGGGTGGACACATGAGTGGACGACTTGGCTTCACTTCTCCCAAGAATTCAGCCACCTTCTTCTACTCCAAGACCTTCCTCCTGGGCGGACACATGAGTGGACGACTTGGCTTCACTTCTCCCCAGAATTCAGCCACCTTCTTCTACTCCAAGACCTTCCTCCAGGGTGGACACATGAGTGGACGACTTGGCTTCACTTCTCCCAAGAATTCAGCCACCTTCTTCTACTCCAAGACCTTCCTCCTGGGCGGACACATGAGTGGACGACTTGGCTTCACTTCTCCCCAGAATTCAGCCACCTTCTTCTACTCCAAGACCTTCCTCCTGGGCGGACACATGGGTGAAGGTTTCCAAGTAACGCAAAAGAATAGGGGAAGGGGTGGGGGGGTATATTTATCCTATAATTCTGGATTCAGTCTACTTCTTCCTGTTCTTCTGTTCTTAAGAAAATGAGACATAAAGCTGCACAAGGATCAGGTCCCAGGTCTCAGGGCTTCCAGAACAGAAGTATTTTTCCTGTATTTTTTAGCTTTTCATGTGGTGAGCCACAGGGTATGTAGGTGAGGTGTATGGGGCAGATGTTGTAGCCCAGGGGCAGTTGTTATTAACCCCTAAATGTTCATGATGCCAGGGCGTTGTTTTCCTGGATACTCCCCAAACGGTAGAACCACTATCCCAAAGTTAGGCCGGGCAATAATAGTCCAAGACCATGTTATGGTTAACGGTAGCGTTACTGAGGTAGACAGATGGTAATAGTCTTTACAGCTCGGCCAGGATCCCAGAGAGGTGACCAGTAACATGGAGGGGACCTCACAGCTTTCTGGGACTTGTAGTGACTTTGACAGACTTTAGGACAGCCACGCTGACTATAATAGACTTGACTATAGACTTGACTGAAGGTAGTGACAGCAGACATAGATGACGTGACTTACTGACATGTGACTGTAGGTAGGCTTGAGGCCTCCAGATGTGCTGGACACTGTCTCTGAGACGTCTGGTCTTTACTGTATCTCAGCAGGAGTGAGATTGTAATGGCCGCCCCTTATATAAAGGGGGCTGATCCAGCTGCAGGTCACCTGGTTAGCTGTGCTCTCTGGGTAACAAACACATCATGTGAACACATTATCATGTGACTAACTCAAAGGTCCTTAAAGGTCCTTTATGCATAACACACATAACACTATACACAATATATATTACCATGGGGGAGACACTGCAGGAGGGCCCCAAGGACATAGAGGGACTCAACCTGACAGGGCCTAAGTACTCTACGGGACTATATCCCGTACTGGGACATCACATTCATATCTTCTCAAAGATAAAAATGTTCTGTTTTTCTCCCTGTATTTTTGAGCTTTAGACAGAAATGTCCTGTTTTCCCCCTTTCAGCGTGTTTATTACTAATAGTTGTCATGAAACCAATAAATACATATTTGTGCAGTGACCACAATGACTCAGGTCAGTGAACTGAATGTGTTGTCACCATCACCCCCTCCCCCCAGACACTTTATGGCACCGGGCAGTCAGATAGATGGTTCTCCCTATCTTATATATAGCACCGCTGCAGAATATCTCATTTCTCCTGCGTGTGGGAAAATAAAAAGGGCACATGTTGTGTCACAGAGGTCCGTCTACTCCCAGAGTCATTTCTATCAGTTCCAATTGGATTCCCAAAACTTCTGCGTTATCTTATTGAGCACGTTGTGTGTCGGTCTATTACTGGAGATATGACGTATTGTGAGGCCTAAATAGACTCAAAAATAGACGGAACGCAGGTGTGACGCGCCAGAAGGGGGCTCCCTAGTGTCTAGTCAGAGGCTCCGTATACTCTACTCCCTAGTGTCTAGTCAGAGGCTCTGTATACTCTACTCCCTGGTGTCTAGTCAGAGGCTCCGTATACTCTACTCCCTGGTGTCTAGTCAGAGGCTCCGTATACTCTACTCCCTAGTGTCTAGTCAGAGGATCCGTATACTCTACTCCCTAGTGTCTAGTCAGAGGCTCCGTATACTCTACTCCCTGGTGTCTAGTCACATGCTCCGTATACTCCCTAGTGTCTAGTTAGAGGCTCCGTATACTCTACTTCCTAGTGTCTAGTCAGAGGCTCCGTATACTCTACTCCCTAGTGTCTAGTCAAAGGCTCCGTATACTCTACTTCCTAGTGTCTAGTCAGAGGCTCCGTATACTCTACTCCCTAGTGTCTAGTCAGAGGCTCCGTATACTCTACTCCCTAGTGTCTAGTCAGAGGCTCCGTATACTCTACTCCCTGGTGTCTAGTCACATGCTCCGTATACTCTACTCCCTAGTGTCTAGTCAGAGGCTCCGTATACTCTACTCCCTAGTGTCTAGTCAGAGGCTCCGTATACTCTACTCCCTAGTGTCTAGTCAGAGGCTCCGTATACTCTACTCCCTAGTGTCTAGTCAGAGGCTCCGTATACTCTACTCCCTAGTGTCTAGTCAGAGGCTCCGTATACTCCCTAGTGTCTAGTCAGAGGCTCCGTATACTCTACTTCCTAGTGTCTAGTCAGAGGCTCCGTATACTCTACTCCCTAGTGTCTAGTCAAAGGCTCCGTATACTCTACTTCTTAGTGTCTAGTCAGAGGCTCCGTATACTCTACTCCCTAGTGTCTAGTCAGAGGCTCCGTATACTCTACTCCCTGGTGTCTAGTCACATGCTCCGTATACTCTACTCCCTAGTGTCTAGTCAGAGGCTCCGTATACTCTACTCCCTAGTGTCTAGTCAGAGGCTCCGTATACTCTACTCCCTGGTGTCTAGTCAGAGGCTCCGTATACTCTACTCCCTGGTGTCTAGTCAGAGGCTCCGTATACTCTACTCCCTGGTGTCTAGTCAGAGGCTCCGTATACTCTACTCCCTAGTGTCTAGTCAGAGGATCCGTATACTCTACTCCCTAGTGTCTAGTCAGAGGCTCCGTATACTCTACTCCCTGGTGTCTAGTCACATGCTCCGTATACTCCCTAGTGTCTAGTTAGAGGCTCCGTATACTCTACTTCCTAGTGTCTAGTCAGAGGCTCCGTATACTCTACTCCCTAGTGTCTAGTCAAAGGCTCCGTATACTCTACTTCCTAGTGTCTAGTCAGAGGCTCCGTATACTCTACTCCCTAGTGTCTAGTCAGAGGCTCCTTATACTCTACTCCCTAGTGTCTAGTCAGAGGCTCCGTATACTCTACTCCCTGGTGTCTAGTCACATGCTCCGTATACTCTACTCCCTAGTGTCTAGTCAGAGGCTCCGTATACTCTACTCCCTAGTGTCTAGTCAGAGGCTCCGTATACTCTACTCCCTAGTGTCTAGTCAGAGGCTCCGTATACTCTACTCCCTAGTGTCTAGTCAGAGGCTCCGTATACTCTACTCCCTAGTGTCTAGTCAGAGGCTCCGTATACTCCCTAGTGTCTAGTCAGAGGCTCCGTATACTCTACTTCCTAGTGTCTAGTCAGAGGCTCCGTATACTCTACTCCCTAGTGTCTAGTCAAAGGCTCCGTATACTCTACTTCTTAGTGTCTAGTCAGAGGCTCCGTATACTCTACTCCCTAGTGTCTAGTCAGAGGCTCCGTATACTCTACTCCCTGGTGTCTAGTCACATGCTCCGTATACTCTACTCCCTAGTGTCTAGTCAGAGGCTCCGTATACTCTACTCCCTAGTGTCTAGTCAGAGGCTCCGTATACTCTACTCCCTAGTGTCTAGTCAGAGGCTCCGTATACTCTACTCCCTAGTGTCTAGTCAGAGGCTCCGTATACTCTACTCCCTAGTGTCTAGTCAGAGGCTCCGTATACTCTACTCCCTAGTGTCTAGTCAGAGGCTCCGTATACTCTACTTCCTGGTGTCTAGTCAGAGGCTCCGTATACTCTACTCCCTAGTGTCTAGTCAGAGGCTCCGTATACTCTACTCCCTGGTGTCTAGTCAGAGGCTCCGTATACTCTACTCCCTAGTGTCTAGTCAGAGGCTCCGTATACTCTACTCCCTGGTGTCTAGTCAGAGGCTCCATATACTCTACTCCCTAGTGTCTAGTCAGAGGCTCCGTATACTCTACTCCCTGGTGTCTAGTCAGAGGCTCCGTATACTCTACTCCCTGGTGTCTAGTCAGAGGCTCCGTATACTCTACTCCCTGGTGTCTAGTCAGAGGCTCCGTATACTCTACTCCCTAGTGTCTAGTCAGAGGCTCCGTATACTCTACTCCCTGGTGTCTAGTCACATGCTCCGTATACTCTACTCCCTAGTGTCTAGTCAGAGGCTCCGTATACTCTACTCCCTAGTGTCTAGTCAGAGGCTCCGTATACTCTACTCCCTAGTGTCTAGTCAGAGGCTCCGTATACTCTACTCCCTAGTGTCTAGTCAGAGGCTCCGTATACTCTACTCCCTAGTGTCTAGTCAGAGGCTCCGTATACTCTACTCCCTAGTGTCTAGTCAGAGGCTCCGTATACTCTACTTCCTGGTGTCTAGTCAGAGGCTCCGTATACTCTACTCCCTAGTGTCTAGTCAGAGGCTCCGTATACTCTACTCCCTAGTGTCTAGTCAGAGGCTCCGTATACTCTACTCCCTGGTGTCTAGTCAGAGGCTCCGTATACTCTACTCCCTGGTGTCTAGTCAGAGGCTCCGTATACTCTACTCCCTAGTGTCTAGTCAGAGGCCCCGTATACTCTACTCCCTAGTGTCTAGTCACATGCTCCGTATACTCTACTCCCTAGTGTCTAGTCAGAGGCCCCGTATACTCTACTCCCTAGTGTCTAGTCAGAGGCTCCGTATACTCTACTACCTAGTGTCTAGTCAGAGGCTCCGTATACTCTACTCCCTGGTGTCTAGTCAGAGGCTCCGTATACTCTACTCCCTAGTGTCTAGTCAGAGGCTCCGTATACTCTACTCCCTAGTATCTAGTCAGAGGCTCCGTATACTCTACTCCCTAGTGTCTAGTCAGAGGCTCCGTATACTCTACTCCCTAGTGTCTAGTCAGAGGCTCCGTATACTCTACTCCCTAGTGTCTAGTCAGAGGCTCCGTATACTCTACTCCCTAGTGTCTAGTCAGAGGCTCCGTATACTCTACTCCCTAGTGTCTAGTCACATGCTCCGTATACTCTACTCCCTAGTATCTAGTCAGAGGCTCCGTATACTCTACTCCCTGGTGTCTAGTCAGAGGCTTCGTATACTCTACTCCCTAGTGTCTAGTCAGAGGCTCCGTATACTCTACTCCCTAGTGTCCAGTCAGAGGCTCCGTATACTCTACTCCCTAGTGTCTAGTCAGAGGCTCCGTATACTCTACTCCCTGGTGTCTAGTCAGAGGCTCCGTATACTCTACTCCCTGGTGTCTAGTCAGAGGCTCCGTATACTCTACTCCCTAGTGTCTAGTCAGAGGCTCCGTATACTCTACTCCCTGGTGTCTAGTCAGAGGCTCCGTATACTCTACTCCCTAGTGTCTAGTCAGAGGCTCCGTATACTCTACTCCCTAGTGTCTAGTCACATGCTCCGTATACTCTACTCCCTAGTATCTAGTCAGAGGCTCTGTATACTCTACTCCCTGGTGTCTAGTCAGAGGCTCCGTATACTCTACTCCCTAGTGTCTAGTCAGAGGCTCCGTATACTCTACTCCCTAGTGTCTAGTCAGAGGCTCCGTATACTCTACTCCCTGGTGTCTAGTCACATGCTCCGTATACTCTACTCCCTAGTGTCTAGTCAGAGGCTCCGTATACTCTACTCCCTAGTGTCCAGTCAGAGGCTCCGTATACTCTACTCCCTAGTGTCTAGTCAGAGGCTCCGTATACTCTACTCCCTGGTGTCTAGTCAGAGGCTCCGTATACTCTACTCCCTAGTGTCTAGTCAGAGGATCCGTATACTCTACTCCCTAGTGTCTAGTCAGAGGCTCCGTATACTCTACTCCCTGGTGTCTAGTCACATGCTCCGTATACTCCCTAGTGTCTAGTCAGAGGCTCCGTATACTCTACTCCCTAGTGTCTAGTCAGAGGCTCCGTATACTCTACTCCCTAGTGTCTAGTCAGAGGCTCCGTATACTCCCTAGTGTCTAGTCAGAGGCTCCGTATACTCTACTTCCTAGTGTCTAGTCAGAGGCTCCGTATACTCTACTCCCTAGTGTCTAGTCAAAGGCTTCGTATACTCTACTTCTTAGTGTCTAGTCAGAGGCTCCGTATACTCTACTCCCTAGTGTCTAGTCAGAGGCTCCGTATACTCTACTCCCTAGTGTCTAGTCAGAGGCTCCGTATACTCTACTCCCTGGTGTCTAGTCACATGCTCCGTATACTCTACTCCCTAGTGTCTAGTCAGAGGCTCCGTATACTCTACTCCCTAGTGTCTAGTCAGAGGCTCCGTATACTCTACTCCCTAGTGTCTAGTCAGAGGCTCCGTATACTTTACTCCCTAGTGTCTAGTCAGAGGCTCCGTATACTCTACTCCCTAGTGTCTAGTCAGAGGCTCCGTATACTCTACTCCCTAGTGTCTAGTCAGAGGCTCCGTATACTCTACTCCCTAGTGTCTAGTCAGAGGCTCCGTATACTCTACTTCCTGGTGTCTAGTCAGAGGCTCCGTATACTCTACTCCCTAGTGTCTAGTCAGAGGCTCCGTATACTCTACTCCCTAGTGTCTAGTCAGAGGCTCCGTATACTCTACTCCCTGGTGTCTAGTCAGAGGCTCCGTATACTCTACTCCCTGGTGTCTAGTCAGAGGCTCCGTATACTCTATTCCCTAGTGTCTAGTCAGAGGCCCCGTATACTCTACTCCCTAGTGTCTAGTCACATGCTCCGTATACTCTACTCCCTAGTGTCTAGTCAGAGGCCCCGTATACTCTACTCCCTAGTGTCTAGTCAGAGGCTCCGTATACTCTACTCCCTAGTGTCTAGTCAGAGGCTCCGTATACTCTACTCCCTGGTGTCTAGTCAGAGGCTCCGTATACTCTACTCCCTAGTGTCTAGTCAGAGGCTCCGTATACTCTACTCCCTAGTATCTAGTCAGAGGCTCCGTATACTCTACTCCCTAGTGTCTAGTCAGAGGCTCCGTATACTCTACTCCCTAGTGTCTAGTCAGAGGCTCCGTATACTCTACTCCCTAGTGTCTAGTCAGAGGCTCCGTATACTCTACTCCCTAGTGTCTAGTCAGAGGCTCCGTATACTCTACTCCCTAGTGTCTAGTCACATGCTCCGTATACTCTACTCCCTAGTATCTAGCCAGAGGCTCCGTATACTCTACTCCCTGGTGTCTAGTCAGAGGCTTCGTATACTCTACTCCCTAGTGTCTAGTCAGAGGCTCCGTAAACTCTACTCCCTAGTGTCTAGTCAGAGGCTCCGTATACTCTACTCCCTGGTGTCTAGTCAGAGGCTCCGTATACTCTACTCCCTGGTGTCTAGTCAGAGGCTCCGTATACTCTACTCCCTAGTGTCTAGTCAGAGGCTCCGTATACTCTACTCCCTGGTGTCTAGTCAGAGGCTCCGTATACTCTACTCCCTAGTGTCTAGTCAGAGGCTCCGTATACTCTACTCCCTAGTGTCTAGTCACATGCTCCGTATACTCTACTCCCTAGTATCTAGTCAGAGGCTCTGTATACTCTACTCCCTGGTGTCTAGTCAGAGGCTCCGTATACTCTACTCCCTAGTGTCTAGTCAGAGGCTCCGTATACTCTACTCCCTAGTGTCTAGTCAGAGGCTCCGTATACTCTACTCCCTAGTGTCTAGTCAGAGGCTCCGTATACTCTACTCCCTAGTGTCCAGTCAGAGGCTCCGTATACTCTACTCCCTGGTGTCTAGTCAGAGGCTCCGTATACTCTACTCCCTAGTGTCTAATCAGAGGCTCCGTATACTCTACTCCCTAGTGTCTAGTCAGAGGCTCCGTATACTCTACTCCCTAGTGTCTAGTCAGAGGCTCCGTATACTCTACTCCCTAGTGTCTAGTCACATGCTCCGTATACTCTACTCCCTGGTGTCTAGTCAGAGGCTTCGTATACTCTACTCCCTAGTGTCTAGTCAGAGGCTCCGTATACTCTACTCCCTAGTGTCTAGTCAGAGGCTCCGTATACTCTACTCCCTGGTGTCTAGTCAGAGGCTCCGTATACTCTACTCCCTGGTGTCTAGTCAGAGGCTCCGTATACTCTACTCCCTAGTGTCTAGTCAGAGGCTCCGTATACTCTACTCCCTGGTGTCTAGTCAGAGGCTCCGTATACTCTACTCCCTAGTGTCTAGTCAGAGGCTCCGTATACTCTACTCCCTAGTGTCTAGTCACATGCTCCGTATACTCTACTCCCTAGTATCTAGTCAGAGGCTCTGTATACTCTACTCCCTGGTGTCTAGTCAGAGGCTCCGTATACTCTACTCCCTAGCATCAAGTCAGAGGCTCCGTATACTCTACTCCCTAGTGTCTAGTCAGAGGCTCCGTATACTCTACTCCCTAGTGTCTAGTCAGAGGCTCCGTATACTCTACTCCCTAGTGTCTAGTCAGAGGCTCCGTATACTCTACTCCCTAGTGTCCAGTCAGAGGCTCCGTATACTCTACTCCCTGGTGTCTAGTCAGAGGCTCCGTATACTCTACTCCCTAGTGTCTAGTCAGAGGCTCCGTATACTCTACTCCCTAGTGTCTAGTCAGAGGCTCCGTATACTCTACTCCCTAGCGTCTAGTCAGAGGCTCCGTATACTCTACTCCCTAGCATCTAGTCAGAGGCTCCGTATACTCTACTCCCTGGTGTCTAGTCAGAGGCTCCGTATACTCTACTCCCTAGTGTCTAGTAAAGAGGCTCCGTATACTCTACTCCCTAGTGTCTAGTCAGAGGCTCCGTATACTCTACTCCCTAGTGTCTAGTAAGAGGCTCCGTATACTCTACTCCCTAGTGTCTAGTCAGAGGCTCCGTATACTCTACTCCCTAGTGTCTAGTCAGAGGCCCCGTATACTCTACTCCCTAGTGTCTAGTCACATGCTCCGTATACTCTACTCCCTAGTGTCTAGTCAGAGGCTCCGTATACTCTACTGCCTGGTGTCTAGTCCGAGGCTCCGTATACTCTACTCCCTGGTGTCTAGTCAGAGGCTCCGTATACTCTACTCCCTGGTGTCTAGTCAGAGGCTCCGTATACTCTACTCCCTAGTGTCTAGTCAGAGGCTCCGTATACTTTACTCCCTAGTGTCTAGTCAGAGGCTCCGTATACTCTACTCCCTGGTGTCTAGTCAGAGGCTCCGTATACTCTACTCCCTAGTGTCTAGTCAGAGGCTCCGTATACTCTACTCCCTGGTGTCTAGTCAGAGGCTCCGTATACTCTACTCCCTGGTGTCTAGTCAGAGGCTCCGTATACTCTACTCCCTAGTGTCTAGTCAGAGGCTCCGTATACTCTACTCCCTGGTGTCTAGTCAGAGGCTCCGTATACTCTACTCCCTGGTGTCTAGTCAGAGGCTCCGTATACTCTACTCCCTAGTGTCTAGTCAGAGGCTCCATATACTCTACTCCCTAGTGTCTAGTCAGAGGCTCCGTATACTCTACTCCCTGGTGTCTAGTCAGAGGCTCCGTATACTCTACTCCCTGGTGTCTAGTCAGAGGCTCCGTATACTCTACTCCCTGGTGTCTAGTCAGAGGCTCTGTATACTCTACTCCCTAGTGTCTAGTCAGAGGCTCCGTATACTCTACTCCCTAGTGTCTAGTCACATGCTCCGTATACTCTACTCCCTAGTGTCTAGTCAGAGGCTCCGTATACTCTACTCCCTAGTGTCTAGTCACATGCTCCGTATACTCTACTCCCTAGTGTCTAGTCAGAGGCTCCGTATACTCTACTCCCTGGTGTCTAGTCAGAGGCTCCGTATACTCTACTACCTAGTGTCTAGTCAGAGGCTCCGTATACTCTACTCCCTAGTGCCTAGTCAGAGGCTCCGTATACTCTACTCCCTAGTATCTAGTCAGAGGCTCCGTATACTCTACTCCCTAGTGTCTAGTCAGAGGCTCCGTATACTCTACTCCCTAGTGTCTAGTCAGAGGCTCCGTATACTCTACTCCCTAGTGTCTAGTCAGAGGCTCCGTATACTCTACTCCCTAGTGTCTAGTCAGAGGCTCCGTATACTCTACTCCCTAGTGTCTAGTCAGAGGCTCCGTATACTCTACTCCCTAGTGTCTAGTCAGAGGCTCCGTATACTCTACTCCCTAGTGTCTAGTCAGAGGCTCCGTATACTCTACTCCCTAGTGTCTAGTCAGAGGCTCCGTATACTCTACTCCCTAGTGTCTAGTCAGAGGCTCCGTATACTCTACTCCCTAGTATCTAGTCAGAGGCTCCGTATAATCTACTCCCTAGTGTCTAGTCAGAGGCTCCGTATACTCTACTCCCTAGTGTCTAGTCAGAGGCTCCGTATACTCTACTCCCTAGTGTCCAGTCAGAGGCTCCGTATACTCTACTCCCTGGTGTCCAGTCAGAGGCTCCGTATACTCTACTCCCTAGTGTCCAGTCAGAGGCTCCGTATACTCTACTCCCTAGTGTCTAGTCAGAGGCTCCGTATACTCTACTCCCTGGTGTCTAGTCAGAGGCTCCGTATACTCTACTCCCTAGTGTCTAGTCAGAGGCTCCGTATACTCTACTCCCTAGTGTCTAGTCAGAGGCTCCGTATACTCTACTCCCTGGTGTCTAGTCAGAGGCTCCGTATACTCTACTCCCTAGTGTCTAGTCAGAGGCTCCGTATACTCTACTCCCTAGTGTCCAGTCAGAGGCTCCGTATACTCTACTCCCTGGTGTCTAGTCAGAGGCTCCGTATACTCTACTCCCTAGTGTCTAGTCAGTGGCTCCGTATACTCTACTCCCTGGTGTCTAGTCAGAGGCTCCGTATACTCTACTCCCTAGTGTCTAGTCAGAGGCTCCGTATACTCTACTCCCTAGTGTCTAGTCAGAGGCTCCGTATACCTACTCCCTAGTGTCTAGTCAGAGGCTCCGTATACTCTACTCCCTAGTGTCTAGGCAGAGGCTCCGTATACTCTACTCCCTAGTGTCTAGTCAGAGGCTCCGTATACTCTACTCCCTGGTGTCTAGTCAGAGGCTCCGTATACTCTACTCCCTGGTGTCTAGTCAGAGGCTCCGTATACTCTACTCCCTAGTGTCTAGTCAGAGGCTCTGTATACTCTACTCCCTGGTGTCTAGTCAGAGGCTCCGTATACTCTACTCCCTGGTGTCTAGTCAGAGGCTCCGTATACTCTACTCCCTAGTGTCTAGTAAAGAGGCTCCGTATACTCTACTCCCTAGTGTCTAGTCAGAGGCTCTGTATACTCTACTCCCTGGTGTCTAGTCAGAGGCTCCGTATACTCTACTCCCTGGTGTCTAGTCAGAGGCTCCGTATACTCTACTCCCTAGTGTCTAGTCAGAGGCTCCGTATACTCTACTCCCTAGTGTCTAGTCAGAGGCTCCGTATACTCTACTCCCTGGTGTCTAGTCAGAGGCTCCGTATACTCTACTCCCTGGTGTCTAGTCAGAGGCTCCGTATACTCTACTCCCTGGTGTCTAGTCAGTGGCTCCGTATACTCTACTCCCTGGTGTCTAGTCAGTGGCTCCGTATACTCTACTCCCTAGTGTCTAGTCAGAGGCTCCGTATACTCTACTCCCTAGTGTCTAGTCAGAGGCTCCGTATACTCTACTCCCTGGTGTCTAGTCACATGCTCCGTATACTCTACTCCCTAGTGTCTAGTCAGAGGCTCCGTATACTCTACTCCCTAGTGTCTAGTCAGAGGCTCCGTATACTCTACTCCCTGGTGTCTAGTCAGAGGCTCCGTATACTCTACTCCCTGGTGTCTAGTCAGAGGCTCCGTATACTCTACTCCCTAGTGTCTAGTCAGAGGCTCCGTATACTCTACTCCCTGGTGTCTAGTCAGAGGCTCCGTATACTCTACTCCCTAGTGTCTAGTCAGAGGCTCCGTATACTCTACTCCCTAGTGTCTAGTCACATGCTCCGTATACTCTACTCCCTAGTATCTAGTCAGAGGCTCCGTATACTCTACTCCCTAGTGTCTAGTCAGAGGCTCCGTATACTCTACTCCCTGGTGTCTAGTCAGAGGCTCCGTATACTCTACTCCCTAGCATCAAGTCAGAGGCTCCGTATACTCTACTCCCTAGTGTCTAGTCAGAGGCTCCGTATACTCTACTCCCTAGTGTCTAGTCAGAGGCTCCGTATACTCTACTCCCTAGTGTCTAGTCAGAGGCTCCGTATACTCTACTCCCTAGTGTCCAGTCAGAGGCTCCGTATACTCTACTCCCTAGTGTCTAGTCAGAGGCTCCGTATACTCTACTCCCTAGTGTCTAGTCAGAGGCTCCGTATACTCTACTCCCTGGTGTCTAGTCAGTGGCTCCGTATACTCTACTCCCTGGTGTCTAGTCAGTGGCTCCGTATACTCTACTCCCTAGTGTCTAGTCAGAGGCTCCGTATACTCTACTCCCTAGCATCTAGTCAGAGGCTCCGTATACTCTACTCCCTGGTGTCTAGTCAGAGGCTCCGTATACTCTACTCCCTAGTGTCTAGTCAGAGGCTCCGTATACTCTACTCCCTAGTGTCTAGTCAGAGGCTCCGTATACTCTACTCCCTAGCGTCTAGTCAGAGGCTCCGTATACTCTACTCCCTAGCATCTAGTCAGAGGCTCCGTATACTCTACTCCCTGGTGTCTAGTCAGAGGCTCCGTATACTCTACTCCCTAGTGTCTAGTAAAGAGGCTCCGTATACTCTACTCCCTAGTGTCTAGTCAGAGGCTCCGTATACTCTACTCCCTAGTGTCTAGTCAGAGGCTCCGTATACTCTACTCCCTAGTGTCTAGTCAGAGGCTCCGTATACTCTACTCCCTAGTGTCTAGTCAGAGGCCCCGTATACTCTACTCCCTAGTGTCTAGTCACATGCTCCGTATACTCTACTCCCTAGTGTCTAGTCAGAGGCTCCGTATACTCTACTGCCTGGTGTCTAGTCCGAGGCTCCGTATACTCTACTCCCTGGTGTCTAGTCAGAGGCTCCGTATACTCTACTCCCTGGTGTCTAGTCAGAGGCTCCGTATACTCTACTCCCTAGTGTCTAGTCAGAGGCTCCGTATACTTTACTCCCTAGTGTCTAGTCAGAGGCTCCGTATACTCTACTCCCTGGTGTCTAGTCAGAGGCTCCGTATACTCTACTCCCTAGTGTCTAGTCAGAGGCTCCGTATACTCTACTCCCTGGTGTCTAGTCAGAGGCTCCGTATACTCTACTCCCTGGTGTCTAGTCAGAGGCTCCGTATACTCTACTCCCTAGTGTCTAGTCAGAGGCTCCGTATACTCTACTCCCTGGTGTCTAGTCAGAGGCTCCGTATACTCTACTCCCTGGTGTCTAGTCAGAGGCTCCGTATACTCTACTCCCTAGTGTCTAGTCAGAGGCTCCATATACTCTACTCCCTAGTGTCTAGTCAGAGGCTCCGTATACTCTACTCCCTGGTGTCTAGTCAGAGGCTCCGTATACTCTACTCCCTGGTGTCTAGTCAGAGGCTCCGTATACTCTACTCCCTGGTGTCTAGTCAGAGGCTCTGTATACTCTACTCCCTAGTGTCTAGTCAGAGGCTCCGTATACTCTACTCCCTAGTGTCTAGTCACATGCTCCGTATACTCTACTCCCTAGTGTCTAGTCAGAGGCTCCGTATACTCTACTCCCTAGTGTCTAGTCACATGCTCCGTATACTCTACTCCCTAGTGTCTAGTCAGAGGCTCCGTATACTCTACTCCCTGGTGTCTAGTCAGAGGCTCCGTATACTCTACTACCTAGTGTCTAGTCAGAGGCTCCGTATACTCTACTCCCTAGTGTCTAGTCAGAGGCTCCGTATACTCTACTCCCTGGTGTCTAGTCAGAGGCTCCGTATACTCTACTCCCTAGTGTCTAGTCAGAGGCTCCGTATACTCTACTCCCTAGTATCTAGTCAGAGGCTCCGTATACTCTACTCCCTAGTGTCTAGTCAGAGGCTCCGTATACTCTACTCCCTAGTGCCTAGTCAGAGGCTCCGTATACTCTACTCCCTAGTATCTAGTCAGAGGCTCCGTATACTCTACTCCCTAGTGTCTAGTCAGAGGCTCCGTATACTCTACTCCCTAGTGTCTAGTCAGAGGCTCCGTATACTCTACTCCCTAGTGTCTAGTCAGAGGCTCCGTATACTCTACTCCCTAGTGTCTAGTCAGAGGCTCCGTATACTCTACTCCCTAGTGTCTAGTCAGAGGCTCCGTATACTCTACTCCCTAGTGTCTAGTCAGAGGCTCCGTATACTCTACTCCCTAGTGTCTAGTCAGAGGCTCCGTATACTCTACTCCCTAGTGTCTAGTCAGAGGCTCCGTATACTCTACTCCCTAGTGTCTAGTCAGAGGCTCCGTATACTCTACTCCCTAGTATCTAGTCAGAGGCTCCGTATAATCTACTCCCTAGTGTCTAGTCAGAGGCTCCGTATACTCTACTCCCTAGTGTCTAGTCAGAGGCTCCGTATACTCTACTCCCTAGTGTCCAGTCAGAGGCTCCGTATACTCTACTCCCTGGTGTCTAGTCAGAGGCTCCGTATACTCTACTCCCTAGTGTCCAGTCAGAGGCTCCGTATACTCTACTCCCTAGTGTCTAGTCAGAGGCTCCGTATACTCTACTCCCTGGTGTCTAGTCAGAGGCTCCGTATACTCTACTCCCTAGTGTCTAGTCAGAGGCTCCGTATACTCTACTCCCTAGTGTCTAGTCAGAGGCTCCGTATACTCTACTCCCTGGTGTCTAGTCAGAGGCTCCGTATACTCTACTCCCTAGTGTCTAGTCAGAGGCTCCGTATACTCTACTCCCTAGTGTCCAGTCAGAGGCTCCGTATACTCTACTCCCTGGTGTCTAGTCAGAGGCTCCGTATACTCTACTCCCTAGTGTCTAGTCAGTGGCTCCGTATACTCTACTCCCTGGTGTCTAGTCAGAGGCTCCGTATACTCTACTCCCTAGTGTCTAGTCAGAGGCTCCGTATACTCTACTCCCTAGTGTCTAGTCAGAGGCTCCGTATACCTACTCCCTAGTGTCTAGTCAGAGGCTCCGTATACTCTACTCCCTAGTGTCTAGGCAGAGGCTCCGTATACTCTACTCCCTAGTGTCTAGTCAGAGGCTCCGTATACTCTACTCCCTGGTGTCTAGTCAGAGGCTCCGTATACTCTACTCCCTGGTGTCTAGTCAGAGGCTCCGTATACTCTACTCCCTAGTGTCTAGTCAGAGGCTCTGTATACTCTACTCCCTGGTGTCTAGTCAGAGGCTCCGTATACTCTACTCCCTGGTGTCTAGTCAGAGGCTCCGTATACTCTACTCCCTAGTGTCTAGTAAAGAGGCTCCGTATACTCTACTCCCTAGTGTCTAGTCAGAGGCTCTGTATACTCTACTCCCTGGTGTCTAGTCAGAGGCTCCGTATACTCTACTCCCTGGTGTCTAGTCAGAGGCTCCGTATACTCTACTCCCTAGTGTCTAGTCAGAGGCTCCGTATACTCTACTCCCTAGTGTCTAGTCAGAGGCTCCGTATACTCTACTCCCTGGTGTCTAGTCAGAGGCTCCGTATACTCTACTCCCTGGTGTCTAGTCAGAGGCTCCGTATACTCTACTCCCTGGTGTCTAGTCAGTGGCTCCGTATACTCTACTCCCTGGTGTCTAGTCAGTGGCTCCGTATACTCTACTCCCTAGTGTCTAGTCAGAGGCTCTGTATACTCTACTCCCTGGTGTCTAGTCAGAGGCTCCGTATACTCTACTCCCTGGTGTCTAGTCACATGCTCCGTATACTCTACTCCCTAGTGTCTAGTCAGAGGCTTCGTATACTCTACTCCCTAGTGTCTAGTCAGAGGCTCCGTATACTCTACTCCCTGGTGTCTAGTCAGAGGCTCCGTATACTCTACTCCCTGGTGTCTAGTCAGAGGCTCCGTATACTCTACTCCCTGGTGTCTAGTCAGTGGCTCCGTATACTCTACTCCCTAGTGTCTAGTCAGAGGCTCCGTATACTCTACTCCCTAGTGTCTAGTAAAGAGGCTCCGTATACTCTACTCCCTGGTGTCTAGTCAGAGGCTCCGTATACTCTACTCCCTGGTGTCTAGTCAGTGGCTCCGTATACTCTACTCCCTGGTGTCTAGTCAGTGGCTCCGTATACTCTACTCCCTAGTGTCTAGTCAGAGGCTCCGTATACTCTACTCCCTGGTGTCTAGTCAGAGGCTCCGTATACTCTACTCCCTGGTGTCTAGTCACATGCTCCGTATACTCTACTCCCTAGTGTCTAGTCAGAGGCTTCGTATACTCTACTCCCTAGTGTCTAGTCAGAGGCTCCGTATACTCTACTCCCTAGTGTCTAGTCAGAGGCTCCGTATACTCTACTCCCTGGTGTCTAGTCAGAGGCTCTGTATACTCTACTCACTAGTGTCTAGTCAGAGGCTCCGTATACTCTACTCCCTAGTGTCTAGTCAGAGGCTCCGTATACTCTACTCCCTAGTGTCTAGTCAGAGGCTCCGTATACTCTACTCCCTAGTGTCTAGTCACATGCTCCGTATACTCTACTCCCTAGTGTCCAGTCAGAGGCTCCGTATACTCTACTCCCTAGTGTCTAGTCAGAGGCTCCGTATACTCTACTCCCTAGTGTCTAGTCAGAGGCTCCGTATACTCTACTCCCTAGTGTCTAGTCAGAGGCTCCGTATACTCTACTCCCTAGTGTCTAGTCAGAGGCTCCGTATACTCTACTCCCTAGTGTCTAGTCAGAGGCTCCGTATACTCTACTCCCTGGTGTCTAGTCAGAGGCTCCGTATACTCTACTCCCTGGTGTCTAGTCAGAGGCTCCGTACACTCTACTCCCTAGTGATGATGATGATGATGACAATGATGGTAATGATGATGAATGATTATGGTGACGATGATGATAGATGATGATGATGATAATGAATGAATATGGTGATATTGATGATGACAATGATGATACTGATGATGATTTTGAATGATGATGATGAAAATGAGGATAATGATGATGAATGATTATGGTGACGATGATGATGTTAGTGATGATGATGATGGTGACGATGATGATGAATGATGATGTGACAATGATGATAATGATGATGATGATGATGAATGGTGATGATGATGATGATGATAATGAATGAATATGGTGACGATGATGACAATGATGATATTGATGATGATGATGATGATGACAATGATGATACTGATGATAAATGATGATGGTGACAATGATGGTGACGATGATTATGAATGATGATGGTGATGATGAATGATGATGATGAATAGTGATAATGATGAATGATGATGATGACAATGATGATGATGAATGATGGTGATGATGAATGATGATGATGATAATGAATGATAATGGTGATGATGATGGTGGTGGTGGTGGTGGTGGTGGTGATGATGATTATAATGATGATAGTGAATGATGAGGGTGACGATGATGATGGTGATGATGGTGATGATGATGACAATGATGATGGATGATGATGATAATGAATGAGGATGAGGATGATGGTGATGAATGATGATGATGGTGAAGATGATGATGACAATGATTGATGATGATGGTGATGATGATGAATGATGATGGTGATGAATGATGATGAATGATGATGGGGATGATGATTATAAATGATGATGATAATGAATGATTGTGATGATGATGACAATGATAATGATGATGAATGGTGATAATGATGATGATGAATGATGATAGTGATAATGAATGGTGATGACCATGATGATGATGACAATGAATGATGATGGTGATGGTGATGACAATGAATGATAATGATGATGATGAATGGTGATGATGACAATGATAATGAATGATGATGGTGATGATGATGACGATGAATGGTGGATAATGAAGAGGATGAATGATGATGATAATGAATGATGATGAATGATGATGATCATGAATGATGATGGTGATGATGATGCATGATGATGATAATGAATGATGATAATGAATGATGATGATGAATGATTGATGATGATGATTGTGATAATGAATGATGATGACCATGATGATGATGAATGATGATGGTGATTATGAGGACAATGATGATGAATAGTGATGATGATGACGAATGATGATGATGATAATAAATGATGATGACAATAATGATGATGAATGATGATGATGATGACGATGATGATGAATGGTGATGATGAATGATGATGGTGATGATGATGACAATGATGATGAATGATAATGATGATGATGGATAATGAATGATGAGGATGAATGATGATGATAATGAATAATGATGAATGATGATGATAATGAATGGTGATGATGATACATGATGATGAAAGATGATGATGATAATGAATGATGGTGAATGACGATGATGATAATGAATGATGATGAATGATGATGAATGACGATGATGATAATAAATGATGATGATGAATGATGATAATGAATGATAATGAATAATGATAATGAATGATGATGAATGACGATGATGATAATGAATGATGATGTATGACGATGATGATAATAAATGATGATGAATGATGATGATGATAATAAATGATGATGATGATGATGATGATGATAATGAATGATGATAATAATGAATGATGATAATGAATGATGATGAATGGCGATGATGATAATGAATAATGATAATGAATGATGATGAATGATGATGATGATAATGAATGATGATGAATGACGATGATAATAATGAATGATGATGAATGACGATGAATGATGAGGAATGACGATGATGATAATGAATGATGATGTATGACGATGATGAAAATAAATGATGATGATGATGAATGATGATGATGATAATAAATGATGATGATGATGATGATGATGATAATGAATGATGATAATAATGAATGATGATAATGAATGATGATGAATGGCGATGATGATAATGAATAATGATAATGAATGATGATGAATGATGATGATGATAATGAATGATGATGAATGACGATGATAATAATGAATGATGATGAATGACAATGAATGACGATGAATGATGATGAATGACGATGATAATAATGAATGATGATGAATGATGATGAATGACGATGAATGATGAGGAATGACGATGATGATAATGAATGATGATGGTGATGATGATGAATAGATTTCCTCTTGGACCTCAGCGTTGCTCCTTCTTCCACGTCTTGGCCCCGATCTTGAGGAGCCGCTCACTGTGAGGTCTCCAGCACGTCTGCTCCGCGCTCCAGATTACATTTTTCTGCAAATAAGCCGATTTTGGAATGTTTACATCTACAATGTGTTCTGTGATAATGTCTTAAGACGGCGGAGAAGAACCTCCCGTCCCCAACCTCTCACCTCGGGAGGTAATTTACAAACAGCGTCTGGGTCTTATGGTCCAAGTAACAAACAGCAGGAGTAATAAAAATGTCTCCAGATCCCAGGACGGGATAACACACCAACCCAGAGCCAAAATTAAAACCGCCATCTGGTGAGGTGTAAATATATACATACAATGCATTCAGAAGGTCTCCAGTCCTAGTGAAAGTGATAACAGTGGCCTCCATAATGATAAAGTGATAACAGTGGCCTCCATAATGACAAAGTGATAACAGTGGCCTCCATAACGACAAAGTGATAACAGTGGCCTCCATAATGATAAAGTGATAACAGTGGCCTCCATAATGACAAAGTGATAACAGTGGCCTCCATAATGACAAAGTGATAACAGTGGCCTCCATAATGATAAAGTGATAACAGTGGCCTCCATAATGACAAAGTGATAACAGTGGCCTCCATAACGACAAAGTGATAACAGTGGCCTCCATAATGACAAAGTGATAACAGTGGCCTCCATAATGACAAAGTGATAACAGTGGCCTCCATAATGACAAAGTGATAACAGTGGCCTCCATAATGACAAAGTGATAACAGTGACCTCCATAATGATAAAGTGATAACAGTGGCTTCATAATGACAAAGTGATAACAGTGGCTTCATAAAGATAAAGTGATAACAGTGGCCTCCATAATGATAAAGTGATAACAGTGGCCTCCATAATGACAAAATAATAACAGTGGCCTCCATAATGATAAAGTGATAACAGTGGCCTCCATAATGACAAAGTGATAACAGTGGCTTCATAATGACAAAGTGATAACAGTGGCTTCATAATGACAAAGTGATAACAGTGGCCTCCATAATGATAAAGTGATAACAGTGGCCTCCATAATGACAAAGTGATAACAGTGGCCTCCATAATGATAAAGTGATAACAGTGGCTTCATAATGACAAAGTGATAACGGTGGCCTCCATAATGATGAAGTGATAACAGTGGCCTCCATAATGACAAAGTAATAACAGTGGCCTCCATAATGATAAAGTGATAACAGTGGCCTCCATAATGATAAAGTGATAACAGTGGCCTCCATAATGACAAAGTGATAACGGTGGCCTCCATAATGATAAAGTGATAACAGTGGCTTCATAATGATAAAGTGATAACAGTGGCCTCCATAATGACAAAGTGATAACAGTGGCCTCCATAATGACAAAGTGATAACGGTGGCCTCCATAATGATAAAGTGATAACAGTGGCTTCATAATGACAAAGTGATAACAGTGGCTTCATAATGACAAAGTGATAACAGTGGCCTCCATAATGATAAAGTAATAACAGTGGCCTCCATAATGATAAAGTGATAACAGTGGCCTCCATAATGACAAAGTGATAACGGTGGCCTCCATAATGATAAAGTGATAACAGTGGCTTCATAATGATAAAGTGATAACAGTGGCCTCCATAATGATAAAGTGATAACAGTGGCCTCCATAATGATAAAGTGATAACAGTGGCTTCATAATGACAAAGTGATAACAGTGGCCTCCATAATGATAAAGTGATAACAGTGGCCTCCATAATGATAAAGTGATAACAGTGGCTTCATAATGACAAAGTGATAACAGTGGCCTCCATAATGATAAAGTGATAACAGTGGCTTCATAATGACAAAGTGATAACAGTGGCCTCCATAATGATAAAGTGATAACAGTGGCCTCCATAATGATAAAGTGATAACAGTGGCTTCATAATGACAAAGTGATAACAGTGGCCTCCATAATGATAAAGTGATAACAGTGGCCTCCATAATGATAAAGTGATAACAGTGGCCTCCATAATGACAAAGTGATAACAGTGGCCTCCATAATGACAAAGTGATAACAGTGGCCTCCATAATGATAAAGTGATAACAGTGGCTTCATAATGACAAAGTGATAACGGTGGCCTCCATAACGACAAAGTGATAACAGTGACCTCCATAACGACAAAGTGATAACAGGGGCTTCATAATGACAAAGTGATAACAGTGGCCTCCATAACGACAAAGTGATAACAGTGGCCTCCATAACGACAAAGTGATAACAGTGGCCTCCATAACGACAAAGTGATAACAGTGGCCTCCATAACGACAAAGTGATAACAGTGGCCTCCATAACGACAAAGTGATAACAGTGACCTCCATAACGACAAAGTGATAACAGTGGCCTCCATAATGACAAAGTGATAACAGTGACCTCCATAATGACAAAGTGATAACAGTGGCTTCATAATGACAAAATAATAACAGTGGCTTCCATAATGACAAAATAATAACAGTGGCTTCCATAATGACAAAGTGATAACAGTGGCCTCCATAATGACAAAGTGATAACAGTGGCTTCATAATGACAAAATAATAACAGTGGCTTCCATAATGACAAAGTGATAACAGTGGCCTCCATAATGATAAAGTGATAACAGTGGCTTCATAATGACAAAGTGATAACAGTGGCTTCATAATGACAAAGTGATAACAGTGGCCTCCATAATGACAAAGTGATAACAGTGGCCTCCATAATGACAAAGTGATAACAGTGGCCTCCATAATGACAAAGTGATAACAGTGGCTTCATAATGACAAAGTGATAACAGTGGCTTCATAATGACAAAGTGATAACAGTGGCTTCATAATGACAAAGTGATAACAGTGGCTTCATAATGACAAAATAATAACAGTGGCTTCATAATGACAAAATAATAACAGTGGCCTCCATAACGACAAAGTGATAACAGTGGCTTCATAATGACAAAATGATAACAGTGACCTCCATAACGACAAAGTGATAACAGTGGCTTCATAACGACAAAGTGATAACAGTGGCCTCCATAATGACAAAGTGATAACAGTGGCCTCCATAATGACAAAGTGATAACAGTGGCCTCCATAATGACAAAGTGATAACAGTGGCCTCCATAATGACAAAGTGATAACAGTGGCTTCATAATGACAAAGTGATAACAGTGGCCTCCATAATGATAAAGTGATAACAGTGGCCTCCTTAATGACAAAGTGATAACAGTGGCTTCATAATGACAAAGTGATAATAGTGGCCTCCATAATGACAAAGTGATAACAGTGGCCTCCATAATGACAAAGTGATAACAGTGGCTTCATAATGACAAAGTGATAACAGTGGCTTCATAATGACAAAGTGATAACAGTGGCCTCCATAATGACAAAGTGATAACAGTGGCTTCATAATGACAAAGTGATAACAGTGACCTCCATAATGACAAAGTGATAACAGTGGCTTCATAATGACAAAGTGATAACAGTGGCTTCATAATGACAAAGTGATAACAGTGGCCTCCATAATGACAAAGTGATAACAGTGGCTTCATAATGACAAAGTGATAACAGTGGCCTCCATAATGACAAAGTGATAACAGTGGCCTCCATAATGACAAAGTGATAACAGTGGCCTCCATAACGACAAAGTGATAACAGTGGCCTCCATAATGACAAAGTGATAACAGTGGCCTCCATAATGACAAAGTGATAACAGTGGCCTCCATAATGACAAAGTAATAACAGTGGCCTCCATAATGACAAAGTGATGACAGTGACCTCCATAATGACAAAGTGATAACAGTGGCCTCCATAATGACAAAGTGATAACAGTGGCCTCCATAATGACAAAGTGATAACAGTGGCTTCCATAATACTTACATGGAAGAAGAACAACCAGGATTCTTCCTAGAGCTGCCGCCCACCAAACTAAGTAATCAGGGGAGAAGGGCCTTGGTTAAATCCTATGTACAGATGGGAGAAACCTCCAGAAGGTTGTGAAGTATAAGGGGGGGGGGCAGCATCATGTCTGGAGGAAACCAGGCACTGCCCATCACCTGCCCAATACCATCCCTATAGTGATCATGGTGGGGGCAGCATCATGTCTGGAGGAAACCAGGCACTGCCCATCACCTGCCCAATACCATCCCTACAGTGATCATGGTGGGGGCCGCATCATGTCTGGAGGAAACCAGGCACTGCCCATCACCTGCCCAATACCATCCCTACAGTGATCATGGCGGGGGCAGCATCATGTCTGGAGGAAACCAGGCACTGCCCATCACCTGCCCAATACCATCCCTACAGTGATCATGGTGGGGGCAGCATCATGTCTGGAGGAAACCAGGCACTGCCCATCACCTGCCCAATACCATCCCTACAGTGATCATGGTGGGGGCAGCATCATGTCTGGAGGAAATCAGGCACTGCCCATCACCTGCCCAATACCATACCTACAGTGATCATGGTGGGGGCAGCATCATGTCTGGAGGAAACCAGGCACTGCCCATCACCTGCCCAATACCATCCCTACAGTGATCATGGTGGGGGCAGCATCATGCCTGCCCATCACCATCCCATGATCACTGGAGGAAACCAGGCACTGCCCATCACCTGCCCAATACCATCCCTACAGTGATCATGGTGGAGGCAGCATCATGTCTGGAGGAAACCAGGTACTGCCCATCACCTGCCCAACACCATCCCTACAGTGATCATGGTGGGGACAGCATCATGTCTGGAGGAAACCAGGCACTGCCCATCACCTGTCCAATACCATCCCTACAGTGATCATGGTGGGGGCAGCATCATGTCTGGGGGAAACCAGGCACTGCCCAACACCTGCCCAATACCATCCCTACAGTAATCATGGGGGGGCAGCATCATGTCTGGAATAAACCAGGTACTGCCCATCACCTGCTTAATACCATCCCAACAGTGATCATGATGGGGGCAGCATCATGCCTGCCCATCACCATCCCACGATCACTGGAGGAAACCAGGCACTGCCCATCACCTGCCCAATACCATCCCTACAGTGATCATGGTGGGGGCAGCATCATGTCGGGGGGAAACCAGGTACTGCCCATATCCTGCCCAATACCATCCCTACAGTGATCATGGTGGAGGCAGCATCATGTCTGGAGGAAACCAGGTACTGCCCATCACCTGCCCAATACCATCCCTATAGTGATCATGGTGGGGGGGGGGGGGGGTCATCATGTCTGGGGAAACCAGACACTGCCCATCACCTGCTTAATACGATCCCTACAGTGATCATGGTGGGGGCAGCATCATGTCTGGGGGAAACCAGGCACTGCCCATCACCTGCCCAATACCATCCCTACAGTGATCATGGTGGGGGCAGCATCATGTCTGGAGGAAACCAGGCATTGTCCATCACCTGCCCAATACCATCCCTACAGTGATCATGGTGGGGGCAGCATCATGTCTGGAGGAAACCAGGCACTGCCCATCACCTGCCCAATACCATCCCTACAATGATCATGGTGGGGCAGCATCATGTCTGGAGGAAACCAGGCACTGCCCATCACCTGCTTAATACCATCCCAACAGTGATCATGATTGGGGAAACAAGGCACTGCCCATCACCTGCCCAATACCATCCCTACAGTGATCATGGTGGGGGCAGCATCATGCCTGCCCATCACCATCCCATGATCACTGGAGGAAACCAGGCACTGCCCATCACCTGCCCAATACCATCCCTACAGTGATCATGGTGGGGGCAGCATCATGTCTGGGGGAAACCAGGTACTGCCCCCATCACCTGCCCAATACATCCCTACAGTGATCATGGTGGAGGCAGCATCATGTCTGGAGGAAACCAGGTACTGCCCATCACCTGCCCAATACCATCCCTACAGTGATCATGGTGGGGGGGGGGTCATCATGTCTGGGGGAAACCAGACACTGCCCATCACTTGCTTAATATGATCCCTACAGTGATCATGGTGGGGGCAGCATCATGTCTGGGGGAAACCAGGTACTGCCCATCACCTGCCCAATACCATCCCTACAGTGATCATGGTGGAGGCAGCATCATGTCTGGGGGAAACCAGGCACTGCCCATCACCTGCCCAATACCATCCCTACAGTGATCATGGTGGGGGCACCATCATGTCTGGAGGAAACCAGGCACTGCCCATCACCTGCCCAATACCATCCCTACAGTGATCATGGTGGGGGCAGCATCATGTCTGGGGGAAACCAGGCACTGCCCATCACCTGCCCAATACCATCCCTACAGTGATCATGGTGGGGGCAGCATCATGTCTGGGGGAAACCAGGCACTGCCCATCACCTGCCCAATACCATCCCTACAGTGATCATGGTGGGGGCAGCATCATGTCTGGGGGAAACCAGGCACTGCCCATTACCTGCCCAATACCATCCCTACAGTGATCATGGTGGGGGCAGCATCATGTCTGGGGGAAACCAGGCACTGCCCATCACCTGCCCAATACCATCCCTACAGTGATCATGGTGGGGGCAGCATTATGTCTGGAGGAAACCAGGCACTGCCCATCACCTGCCCAATACCATCCCTACAGTGATCATGGTGGGGGCAGCATCATGTCTGGAGGAAGCCAGGCACTGCCCATCACCTGCCCAATACCATCCCTACAGTGATCATGGTGGGGGCAGCATTATGTCTGGAGGAAACCAGGCACTGCCCATCACCTGCCCAATACCATCCCTACAGTGATCATGGTGGGGGCAGCATCATGTCTGGAGGAAGCCAGGCACTGCCCATCACCTGCCCAATACATCCCTGGACCTAAGACTGGGGCAGAAGTTGCACCTCCCAACAAGACAATGTCCCTAAGCACATGGCCAAGACAACACAGGAGCGGCTTAGGGACAACTCTGTGAATGTCCTTGAGTGGCCCAGCCAGAGCCTGAACCCAATGGGACATCTCTGGAGACCTGACAATGGTTTCTACCTACGGTCTCCATCCAACCTGACAGAGCTGAGAGGATCTGCAGAGAATGGAGGAAATCCCCAAATCCAGGTGTGTAAACCTTGTGGCCTCATCCCATAGAAGACTGGAGGCTGGAATAACTGCCAAAGGGGCTTCAACTAAATCCCGAGTAAGGGGTATGAATACTTATGTCACTGTGACATTCTAGTTTTCCTTTATTATAAATTAGTGGTCAATTCCCAATGGTCCTCAAGGCTTTACCCCCACTGGACATGAATACGGCCATGATGAAATCCGGTGAGGGTTAGATCATCCCAATAGAAGGTCCTGGTGGCGGTCTTCCAATTAGAGGCATCAGCACCTGGCAGAGGGGGCCCCACGGGCCGATCCCACATCAATGGGGACACAGAGGAAACACTTCTCATCTTCTGAACCAGATAACAACAAATGATTCTTATCCACAGCACAGATTCTCCAGTGAGTCCCATGAGGGCCATGGTGTCCGCCCCGTCCCTAATCTACAAAGTGGGCGATAAGATTCCCTCATACAGATTATCCACAAGGACTTATGGGGGGACAGTGCACAGTGTATGAGGAGGACAGGAAAACTTAAGGAAGAGGCCATATACACAGAACCAGAGCTACTGAGTGGAGGGAGGAGCTTCCACAGTGTGTATTATCTCTGTACTGTGACATCACTGTGTATTATCCCTGTACTCTGACATCACTGTGTATTATACCTGTACTGTGACATTACTGTGTATTATCCCTGTACTGTGACATCACTGTGTATTATTCCTGTACTGTGACATCACTGTGTATTATACCTGTACTGTGACATCACTGTGTGTATTATCCCTGTACTGTGACATCACTGTGTGTATTATCCCTGTACTATGACATCACTGTGTATATTATCTCTGTACTGTGACATCACTGTGTGTATTATCCCTGTACTGTGACATCACTGTGTATTATACCTGTACTGTGACATCACTGTGTATATTATCTCTGTACTGTGACATCACTGTGTGTATTATCCCTGTACTGTGACATCACTATGTATTATACCTGTACTGTGACATCACTGTGTATTAACCCTGTACTGTGATATCACTGTGTATTATCCCAGAACTGTGACATCACTGTGTGTATTATCCCTGTACTGTGACATCACTGTGTGTATTATCCCTGTACTGTGACATCACTGTGTGTATTATCCCTGTACATTGACATCACTGTGTATTATCCCTGTACATTGAAATCACTGTGTATTATCCCTGCACTGTGACATCACGGTGTGTATTATTCCTGTACTGTGACATCACTGTGTGTATTATCCCTGTACTGTGACATCACTGTGAGTATTATCCCTGTACTGTGACATCACTGTGTGTATTATCCCTGTACTGTGATATCACTGTGTATATAATGCCTGTACTGTGACATCACTGTGTGTATTATCCCTGTACTGTAACATCATTGTGTATTATCCCTGTACTGTGACATCACTGTGTATTATCCCTGTACTGTGACATCACTGTGTATTATCCCTGTACTGTGACATCACTGTGTATTATCCCTGTACTGTGACATCACTGTGTATTATCCCTGTACTGTGACATCACTGTGTATTATCCCTGTACTGTGACATCACTGTGTATTATCCCTGTACTGTGACATCACTGTGTGCATTATAACTGTACTGTGACATCCCTGTGTGTATTATCCCTGTACTGTGACATCACTGTGTGTATTATCCATGTACTGTGACATCACTGTGTGTATTATCCATGTACTGTGACATCACTGTATATTATCCCTGTACTGTGACATCACTGTGTGCATTATCCCTGTACTGTGACATCACTGTGCATATTATCCATGTACTGTGACATCACTGTATATTATCCCTGTACTGTGACATCACTTTGTGTATTATCCCTGTACTGTGACATCACTGTGTATTATCCCTGTACTGTGACATCACTGTGTATTATCCCTGTACTGTGACATCACTGTGTGTATTATCCCTGTACTGTGACATCACTGTGTATTATCCCTGTACTGTGACATCACTGTGTGTATTATCCCTGTACTGTGACATCACTGTGTGTATTATCCCTGTACTGTGACATCACTGTGTGTATTATCCCTGTACTGTGACATCACTGTGTATTATCCCTGTACTGTGACATCACTGTGTGTATTATCCCTGTACTGTGACATCACTGTGTATTATCCCTATACTGTGACATCACTGTGTATTATCCCTGTACTGTGACATCACTGTGTATTATCCCTGTACTGTGACATCACTGTGTGTTATCCCTGTACTGTGACATCACTGTGTATTATCCCTGTACTGTGACATCACTGTGTGTATTATCCCTGTACTGTGACATCACTGTGTGTATTATCCCTATACTGTGACATCACTGTGTGTATTATCCCTGAACTGTGACATCACTGTGTGTATTATCCCTGTACTGTGACATCACTGTGTGTATTATAGAAGATGGCCAAGCGGATCCTGTGGGAGATGACAGACTGAGAGGATCATGATGGGAGGAGAAGAGTCCTCAGAAGCACAGAGTATTCCAGGAGAGATGTGCTCAGGACCTGGGGATGTGCTGATCCTGTGTATACAGTGGATGGAGCAGGGTCCTGGCAGCACAGAGGATTTCAGGAGATCTTGTATAAAGACTGTGTATATAGTATATGGAGCAGGTCCTGGCAGCACAGAGGATTTCAGGAGATCCTGTATATAGACTGTGTATATAGTATATGGAGCAGGGTCCTGGCAGCACAGAGGATTTCAGGAGATCCTGTATATAGACTGTGTATATAGTATATGAAGCAGGTCCTGGCAGCACAGAGGATTTCAGGAGATCCTGTATATAGACTGTGTATATAGTATATGGAGAAGGTCCTGGCAGCACAGAGGATTTCAGGAGATCCTGTATATAGACTGTGTATATAGTATGTGGAGCAGGTCCTGGCAGCACAGAGGATTTCAGGAGATCCTGTATATAGACTGTGTATATAGTATATGGAGCAGGTCCTGACAGCACAGAGGATTTCAGGAGATCCTGTATATAGACTGTGTATGTAGTATATGGACAGGGTCCTGGCAGCACAGAGGATATCAGGAGATCCTGTATATAGACTGTGTATATAGTATATGGAGCAGGTCCTGGCAGCACAGAGGATTTCAGGAGATCCTGTATATAGACTGTGTATATAGTATATGGAGCAGGGTCCTGGCAGCACAGAGGATTTCAGGAGATCCTGTATATAGGCTGTGTATATAGTATATGGAGCAGGTCCTGGCAGCACAGAGGATTTCAGGAGATCCTGTATATAGGCTGTGTATATAGTATATGGAGCAGGTCCTGGCAGCACAGAGGATTTCAGGAGAGCCTGTATATAGACTGTGTATATAGTATATGGAGCAGGGTCCTGGCAGCACAGAGGATTTCAGGAGATCCTGTATATAGACTGTGTATATAGTATATGGAGAAGGTCCTGGCAGCACAGAGGATTTCAGGAGAGCCTGTATATAGACTGTGTATATAGTATATGGAGCAGGTCCTGGCAGCACAGAGGATTTCAGGAGATCCTGTATATAGACTGTGTATATAGTATATGGAGCAGGTCCTGGCAGCACAGAGGATTTCAGGAGATCCTGTATATAGACTGTGTATATAGTATATGGAGCAGGTCCTGGCAGCACAGAGGATTTCAGGAGAGCCTGTATATAGACTGTGTATATAGTATATGGAGAAGGTCCTGGCAGCACAGAGGATTTCAGGAGAGCCTGTATATAGACTGTGTATATAGTATATGGAGCAGGGTCCTGGCAGCACAGAGGATTTCAGGAGAGCCTGTATATAGACTGTGTATATAGTATATGGAGCAGGTCCTGGCAGCACAGAGGATTTCAGGAGATCCTGTATATAGACTGTGTATATAGTATATGGAGCAGGTCCTGGCAGCACAGAGGATTTCAGGAGAGCGGTTCTGTGTTCTTCTCTTGTCTCCATTTATCTCACACGTCAGACGTCCTAATCTCATAAACACAAATCCCACTGACTTCACTTTGGCAATAAGAAGAGGTCGGAGTCTTCCCATATACAAGAGACAGAATACAAAGAGAGTTTATGTGGCTCATAAGACGGCGCGTGGCGGCTGATCACCCGGTGTAATTCCCTACACCGGCCCCAGATCCGCCACCACCGCCGCCAAATCCTCTAATTCAATCTTCACAGACTTGTGTACACTTCATCTGAACACGAAATCTCTGCATCAAACACAGCGAGTCCCCGGGGATCGGGATATCAAGTCATTGTAGTGACGTGCCAACAGGGCACTGCGCCACCGCGCAGTATCAACAGAGATTAGCGCAGATTCCTATCACATATGTCACCCATCCAACAGGGGCTTAAATTAGACATGGCTGACGGGGATTGGGGATTAAATAACTGAGAGAAGGAGCCTGAGCATCTACATACCGCCAACTACTTCACATTACACCGTCATGTCATGGTGGCCTGAGACATGATATACATCCACTATTATACTCCAGAGCTGTACTCACTATTCTGCTGGTGAGGTCACTGTGTACATACATTACATTACTTATCCTGTACTGATCCTGAGTTATATCCTGTATTATACTCCAGAGCTGTACTCACTATTCTGCTGGTGAGGTCACTGTGTACATACATTACATTACTTATCCTGTACTGATCTTGAGTTATATCCTGTGTTATACTCCAGAGCTGTACTCACTATTCTGCTGGTGAGGTCACTGTGTACATACATTACATTACTTATCCTGTACTGATCCTGGGGTCACTGTGTACATTCATTGTCATATTTGGGTGTATACATTGCCCACTCCCCATTGATCGGTAGCTATCATCCCCAAATATCTATGCTGCCTTCATGTACATGTATATATTTAATCCATCCTTGCTAAGCACCGCCCATCCACCATTTGGAATAAACCATTTTATTTAACAATTCACTGACTGTTTTATCTCACACAGAATTAAAGGTGCAGATGTTCCTCCTCCCAGTTCTGTAGGCCAGGAATGTAGTGATATTCTGTAGACTGCACCGGCCAACACTCCATAACTATCGGACCCCTTGTACTTCATGTAGCCCAATAATAATCCCGTCTTTCTCCCTCATTCTTTGTCTTCCCATTTTTCTCTATATGGCCCAGATATGTGAGAGCTTAGACCTACCTATTCTCCACTATGCCCTACACACCACACCCCCATCTGTCATGAATATGGTAAGATCCAACTCAGGTTCTTAATAACTAAAGGAATGATCCATTATTTCCAAGGAGTCCATTGATAATCTGATAAGGATGGAACGAGTCATCTGACAAAAGTCCGGAAAATCAGGAGAACCAAAGCCAAAATCTCAGGAGACACGTTATAACGTCAGGATCCTAACCTATGGTGACCACAGACGGCGCGTTGGCCTCCTTAATGGAAGACCAGTGGTTTGGAGGACTTATCGTTTATCTGTCATCTCTGTAGACATCTGTTGGGCACCTGAATTTCTTCAAAGGCCCCTAATATAAGAGTGCTACCCCAAATGGGCATCCCGCCACTGAGGACCCCTGCGATCTCGGCTGCGGCACCACAGACATCTGGTGCAAGGAGTGAACTTCGCTCAGTCCCGGATGACTGGCGATGCAGGGCGGAGGCTTGTGACGTCACTGGTGCGCCCCGTTCATGATGTCACGACCAAGCCCCCTCAATGCAAGTCTATGGGAGGGGGTGCGACTGCACCCTCTCGTGATGTCACGAGCCTCTGGCACTGCAGGGAGATCTCAGGGGTCCCCAGCAGCGGGAGCCCTGCCATCAGACATCTTTGGATAGAGGATAAGATGTCTAGGGGCGGACTACCCTTTTAAAGGGTTACTCCTCTCCCCAGCTTCCGGAACATTGAGTTCTGAACGCTGTGTGCGGGCTTCCGTGTTCACGCCTGCCCCCTCGTGACGTCACGGCCTGCCCCCTCAATGAAAGTCTATGGGATTTGCATTGAGGAGACGGGACGTGACGTTACATGACGGGACGTGACGTCGCGAGGGGGCGGGCGTGAACACGGAAGCCCGCACACAGCGTTCAGAACTCAATGTTCCGGACGCTGGGTAGCAGAATACCCCTTTAAGTCACCAAAAAACTGCAGCTCTGAACAGAACCACCAGTTACCGAATGTGTATATGGCTTGGCAGACCCTTGCCAAGTTCTACCATGAAGAGGGGGCATAAATCTTCTCTCTCTGATCTTTTTGTTTTCCCGATAATGCTACAAAAAAGTTTTGCAAAATCAAAAGTGAAACTTGTTGCCAGTAGTGTATGGCCACCATTAGCCAACAGGAGGTCACCTTGGCTACTAAAGACCGGAGAACGGGCAAAAGTGGATATAACGAAATACATAGGGATCAGAGACCGATGTCTAAAGACCGAAAGGGTGAAGGTTCCTAACACTACTGTAGCTTCAGACGCCATATTGGTGATAATTCGATGCATTTCACTTGTCTTGGCCCGTCTATATGTGAAAGAAGCCATTTTGACAGGTTCGGGACCTCGTCCAAGTCTCCAGCCCAGGTTGGGTTACATTCCTCCATGAACGTTCCTTAGATACCTGACTTTTTTGGCACCTTCACCATAATTTCCTCTGCTGGAGCCAATCGACCTGCGCAAATGAGTGACGGTCGGACCGGTGGGTGTTGTTTGGGTTAGTTTTGGGTTAGACTTGTTATCTGGACTCTACCTCACCCATATCCCAGTGAGACAGAGAGTAGAACTCGGAGTCCTATAGAATGAGGTCAATGTTCTGGTTATCAACCGTATGAAGAGTGAACGGAGCAGACGTGGCTTCTACTATTGGTGATGGGGAGGAGAGAGTTAAATTCTCAATGTCCTCCTCCCGCCATTTTGTCATGAAAATAGACTCTACATGAAGGAATGCTTTCACTTTCTTTTCCTTCTGTAATGTACAAAGAAACTTTAATAAAAGGAAAAAATGTAAAGTAGTACTAATGGGGTACTCCGCCCCTATCCAAAGGACACCCTATTCTCTTAAAGGGGTACTCCGCCCCTAAACATCTTATCCCCTATCCCGCTGGGGACCCCCACAATCTCGGCTGCGACACCCCAGACATCCGGTGAACGGAGCAAACTTTGCTCTGTGCCGGATGACTGACAATGCGGGGCGGAGGCTCGTGATGGCCTTCACGCCCCCTCCCCTAGACTTGCATTGAGGGGGCGTGGCTGTGACATCACGAGTGGGGTGCGGCCGTTACTTCACGAGCCTCTGGCGCTGCAAAACAAATGCAGGGTGAAGCAGGGAGATCTTGGGGGTCCCCAGTGTCGGGACCCCCTGTTCTCTTAAAGGTTTACTCCACCCCTAAACCTTTTATCCCCTATCCAAAGGATACCCTATTCGCTTAAAGAGGTACTCCGCCCCTAGACATCTTATCCCCTATCCAAAGGATACCCTATTCTCTTAAAGACGTACTCCGCCCCTAGACATCTTATCCCCTATCCAAAGGACACCCTATTCTCTTAAAGGGATACTCCGCCCCTATACATCTTATCCCCTATCCATAGGACCCACTATCCTCTTAAAGGGGTACTCCGCTCTTAGATATCTTATCCCCTATCCAAAGGACCCACTATTCTCTTAAAGGGATACTCCGCCCTTAGACATCTTATCCCCCATCCAAAGGATAAGGGGCGGAGTACCCCTTTAAGAGAATAGAGCATGATGCGGGGGTAAATATGTCACAGTCACGACCTCGTGACTTCACACCACTCCCCCTCAATGCAAGTCTATGGGAGGGGGCATGGTGGCAGCTACACTCCCTCCTATAGACTTGTTTTGTGGGGGCGTGTCCATGACATCACAACCCCCGCACCCGCAACCAGCATTTGGAACAAAATATTCAGAACGCTGGGGCAGTGGAGTACTTGTGTTGTAATATTGCTGATGGGTAATAGGGATCTTTCCTACCCCAAGATGCCCCGTAACCCTTAAAACCCCATCAATGGTTGCCCTACATATATGTTCTATTGGGGTCTGCTGAGTGGATTGAGGGGATGTCTCATGTGGAGGGTCCCGCTTTGGGATTTCTTGTTTAGCCGCCTTAATACCTAATAAACAGTTACCCTATATAAAGATATCTAATAGAGGAGACAGGCACTACTGTTGATATGGTGGAAGTTTTACCACCTATAGACAATTCAGTGAGGAAAATTACTTCTATATAAAAATCTTAATCCTTCCAGTCCTTATAAGCTGCTGTATACTCTACGGGAAGTTCTTTTCTTTTTGAATTTCCTTTCTGTCTGACCACAGTGCTCTCTGCTGACACCTCTGTCCATTTTAGGAACTGTCCGGAGCAGGAACAAATCCCCATAGCAAACCTCTCCTGCTCCGGACAGTTCCTGACACTGACAGAGGTGTCAGCAGAGAGCACAGTGATCAGACTGGAAAGAACTACATAACTTCCTGTGGAGCATGCAGCAGCTGATAAGTACTGGAAGGATTAAGATTTTTTAATAGAAGTCATTTACAAATCTGTATAACTTTCTGGCACCAGTTTATCTATACACATAAGGAAAGCATAGTAATGAGTAGGTTCTCAGCCTGGCCTCCTGGTGGTGAAGCAGTTAATAGTGAAGTAATAATGGCCCATAGGAGGCTCATTTTCCCACAATCATGTTATCTGCAGCCACATCAGGATCTGATTAATGGCCGCCTGCTTAAAGGGAACATAATCTCACTTCCTCTTAGAGCCCAGTAGGGTCAGGAGGTCGGTCTAGTGACTGCTCCTCTCTCTGCTGATCCTTCTGTTCTTCTTCACATACTGACCGGCGGACACCAACACCAAACTGGAAACATCTGTTCAGAGAACATCTGACGGAACAAAGATGGAGAAAATGTCTAAACTTCTAAGGGGTATTTCACATAGATAGATAGATAGATAGATAGATAGATAGATAGATAGATATGAGATAAATAGATATGAGATAGATAGATATGAGATAGATAGATATGAGATAGATATGAGATAGATAGATAGATAGATATGAGATAGATAGATAGATAGATAGATAGATAGATAGATAGATATGAGATAGATAGATAGATAGATATGAGATAGATAGATAGATAGATAGATAGATATGAGATAGATAGATAGATAGATAGTTAGATAGATAGATATGAGATAGATAGATATGAGATAGATAGATAGATAGATATGAGATAGATAGATATGAGATAGATAGATATGAGATAGATAGACATGAGATAGATATGACACAGATAGATAGATAGATATGAGATAGATATGAGATAGATAGATAGATATGAGATAGATAGATATGAGATAGATAGATGATAGATAGATAGATATGAGATAGATAGATAGATATGAGATAGATAGATAGATATGAGATAGATAGATATGAGATAGATAGATATGAGATAGATAGATGATAGATAGATAGATAGATAGATAAATAGATATGAGATAGATAGATAGATAGATATGAGATAGATAGATAGATATGAGATAGATAGATGATAGATAGACCGGTGGACCATGCCTGGTGGAGGCCCCTGGTGCCCCATAACCCAGCTCTATGTGCATGTTCTTCTTTATTTACTTTCTTTTACATTTCTTCCTTGTTATATAAAAAATTATATTCAGTCTATAAATTCCAAAACCATGACCCAAATAAGCTGTAAATGTTGGAGAATATTCGGCAATCAGTCTCCTCGGACGACATTCCTTCCTCCGGGTCGGGATTGGGTTTGAGTCATTCACAGTAAAAATAAAGCGGATGGTTATATATGGCTTTAATTACGCGAAATCACGCCGGCGTAATGGACGGGAATCAGGGCTGGAATATGGGGGGAGACAAGGGTTCTGCACTGACGCGGGACGAGAGCCCCAAAACTGCCATCCCCAGATGAGGACCCTTTGGAGGAGACTTCGGTTTGCATGAGAGAGTTCTCTTCTATCTGGAGGAGATTTGCGTATTTTTTCCCATCGATCCTTGTTTGAATATAAATCTCCATATGGCCAGGCAGGGTCCCGCTTTAGATCCTTTTCATAATATAAACAAAAAATGGACCCCAAAACTTTTAAGTGTGTGGGGCCACCTCCCATGGATGAAATTCAAACCCATCAGGAGTGGCGCTCTACTGTGATGTCTACCATAGGTCCATCTCTTTATTAAAGGGGTACTCCGCCCCTAGACATCTTATCCCCTATACAAAGGATAGGGGATAAGATGTCTGATCGTGGGGGTCCCGCCGCTGGGGACCCCTGCTATCTCTCCTGCGGCACCCCAGACATCCGCCCCGCATCACCAGTCATCCGGCACGGAGCGAACTTCGCTCCGTGCCGGATGACTGGTGATGCGGGGCGGAAGGTAGTGATGTCCCTATCACGCCTGCTCATGACATCATGGCCACGCCCCCTCTATGGGAGGGGCCGTGACGTCACATTTGGGGTGTGGCCGTGACATCACGACTCTCCGGCGCTGCACCCGAGGCTCTAAACGAACGTCGGGTGCAGCAGAGAGATTGGGGGGAGATTTATCAAAACCTGTCCAGAGGAAAAGTTGCCCAGTTGCCCATAGCAACCAATCAGATCCCTTCTTTCATTTTTAACAAGGCCTCTGCAAAATGAAAGCAGCGATCTGATTGGTTGCTATGGGCAACTGGGCAGCTTTCCCTCTGCAGAGGTTTTGATGGATCTCCCCCATTGTCCGCCATGAATGATTCTTTCTTTGTAGGATAATTCAGGAGCCCTGGTACAATGGAATCATTCCCTGTTATATTTAGACCGAGCCGTCCTGTGTAATGTCATGGAGTGATGGCCCCGGGGGGCCACAGGACAGGATAAACTTATGGGACAAGATGTTTATCAGCGCGAGTCTTTCCAGGGAAGATGAAACGTATGGCTGGAAAGTATTGCGGTAGTTGTTATGAGGAAGCGGCCCCGGAACAACATGGATTTTCCAAGACTAAAATAATCTTCGGAGAATTTCGCCTGCTAGGTAATGCCATATTAGTGTCATCATAGACGTCTGCAGGAATCTCCCAATATGTCACCCTTATAGGGGTACTCCACCCCTAGACATCTTATCTCCTATCCAAAGGATAGGGGTAAGATGTCTGATCGCAGGGGTGCCGCCACTGGGGACCCCCGCGATCTTCGTGCTGCACCCAGGGTTCGTTTATAGCGTCGGGTTTAGCGCCGGAGGCTCGCGATGTCACGGCCATGCCCCCTCAATGCCCCTCCCATAGACTTGCATTGAGGGGGCGTGGCCGTGACGTCACGAGCCTCCGCCCAATTCACCGGATGTCGCTGAGTTCACCGGAGGTCTAGGATGCCGCAGCCGAGATCGCAGGGGTCCCCTTTGGATAGGGGATAAGATGTCTAGGGGCAGAGTACCCCTTTAACCACCTCAAGAAGTTAGATTCTTTAGGTAAGATGTCTAGGGGCGGAGTACCCCTTTAAGAGAATAGGGGGTCCCGCCGCTGGGGAACCCCAAGATCTCCTTTCTGCCCCAGGCATTCGTTTAGAGCGTCGAGTGCAGCACTGGAGGCTCGTGACGTCACGGCCACGCCCCCTCAATGCAAGTCTACTTGTGATGTCACAAGCCGGGCGTGACCGTGACATCACAAGCCTCCGCCCCGCATCGCTCCGTGCACCGGATGTCTGGGGGGCTGTAGGAGAGATCACGGGGGTCCCCAGCGGCGGGACCCCCACGATCAGACATCTTATCCCCTATCCTTTGGATAGCGGATCAGATGTCTTGGGGCAGAGTACCCCTTTAACCACCTCAAGAAGTTATGGACAATTTCCCAAGAGAATCTGTTGCACAGTTAGGAATGGAGCCATTGGGTTTGCCACCAGAGCAGTCAAGATTAACCTAACCAATGAATGGGATGGAAACATAGTCTGAGGGCGAGCCAGGGGTCCTAACCCGGAGTGGTACAACAGGTACCAGGAGACTCATGTAGTTTGGGGGACTCGAGCCTCCAGACCTGACATTCACCATAATAATGTTACACAGCAACAAGCCCAGAGGCATCAGTAGGGATTGAGTCTGGGGTCTATCAATGTAGGAAGTCAAGGGGTCTGTATTTATTTTAAGGGTTTGGTTCTGTATTTCCTTAGGGGGTCAGATTTGTGGTCTGTATTCATTTAGGGGTCTCTAGTTATTGTTGGGTTCTGATCTGGGGTCTGTATTAAAGGAGATATCCAGTGCTGAAAAACGTATCCCCTATCCTAAGGATAGGGGATAAATTTAAGATTGCAGGGGGGATCCGAGCGCTGGGCCCCCCCGCGATTTCCTGTACAGGGGCATGTTGACCACCGCACGAAGCGGCATGCCCCCTCAATACAACTTTATGGCAAAGTCGGAGCGCTGCCTTCGGCAATCTCCAGCTTTGCCATGGCGCCGTATTGAGGGGGCTAGGATAGGGGATACGTTTTTCAGCACTGGACCACTCCTTTAAGGGATTTAGTTTGGAGGACTGTATAAATTTAGAAGATACACATCATTTGGGATTCTCCATCGGAGAATTGGTTGGGTTGTTAGTTCAGTCTACTCATGTAGTGTCAGGACCACCCAAGCCAGGACCTACCCACCATCACAGGACTCCTCTGTGGTCAATATGGTTGAGTGGACATTGGCTGCAAGGGTCAGAGCATAGAACGACACAGTACAAGGTCTGAGGATAGTAGGGGTTTAGCTTAGATACAGTACCAACGCCCCGTCATTCCTCAGACACCTCAATTAGATTTATCATCCTTCATATTGTGACACTTCAAGGAAAAGGAACGTCACAATGTCAGGTATGTCAGACGTTCTCACAGATACAAGTCTAAGGGTTGAACCTGATCATCTTGTATGACGCACATTGCTCTTCTTGGGTAATCTAATATTTTACATGTTTTGAATTGTTCCCCCGATGCAGGAAGAGAAGCTCCTACAATACGGGAGGCGTCCTTGCCATCCACGACTACAAGAAACAATGCAAGGAGGACATATATGTAAAGGAGTGGTGGTGGACCATATAAGTGGTACCACGCTTTGTTTGACCCAGTTTGTGACATATTACGAGAGATATAGGATTGGGCTGAAACACTGACACAATAACGGGCCACAATGATTCACCAGAAGACAACCCTTTGAGGTAGCTCTCTGACACCTTCCATTTGTCCTGATCATCTCTGACAGGTTTCTCCACCTTCAATGGAGTCACCAGTAATGATTTCCTTTTAGGAGGTAAGGTCAATGAGGCAGCTCTCTGACACCTTCCATTTGTCCTGATCATCTCTGACAGGTTTCTCCACCTTGAATGGAGTCACCAGTGATGATATCCTTTTAGGTCAATGAGGCAGCTCTCTGACACCTTCCACTTCTCCTGATCATCTCTGACATGTTTCTCCACCATGAATGGAGTCACCAGTGATGATATCCTTTTAGGTCGATGAGGCAGCTCTCTGACACCTTCCATTTCTCCTGATCCTCTCTGACATGTTTCTCCACCTTGAATGGAGTCACCAGTGATGATATCCTTTTAGGTCAATGAGGCAGCTCTCTGACACCTTCCACTTCTCCTGATCATCTCTGACATGTTTCTCCACCTTGAATGGAGTCACCAGTGATGATATCCTTTTAGGTCGATGAGGCAACTCTCTGGTCCGTGTAGATTAGGGAATTGTTTCCACTCCACAACCACAGTGGAGTTGTTAGACCGTGTAGTGACTGAGGGTGCAGGAACAATACGAGTAATTGCAGGAGAGCATGCGCAGCGATACGCGTTGCATCCTTGCCTAATAAACCCACCTGGTTGTTTTACCTGCCGGTCGAGCAAGTTGTTGTCAATTTGGGGACGTTTTATTGTCTCCTCCAGATATCACTAGACGTGAGTCCTCTAGAGTCGACCACCAAACACAAGAGGTCAACACAGGAATAATCGGCATCATGGCGGCTCCTGCGAAGCTCATATTAAGCCTTATTAAGTAACGGAAGGGAACGCTGCTCTTCTACGGAACCCTCTTACGACTTTGTTATGACATCTGCCGGAGAGTTACGACCATCTACATCACCACCTCGGACTCAATATTCCATTGTTTCTTCGGAACCTACCTTAGATATCAAATCCAACCTGCGCTGAAGTCAGTGACACCCCTATAAATATCAGTGTGATTTATCTCCCCCTCCCTGTCCAATAAATGGACCTGTCCATTTTTAGGGGACATTGAAAACCCCTTGTAAAAGATTTCAATGAAGGGATCCAGGATCTGATAGGGAGACGCAGCGAGCGGCTCCTGAGAAAGTGCAGGCTGGATATTTATGGCGTGTATCAAATCCGTGACATTTAGCTGCTGCCAGCCCCTCGTACGACGGTTACAATTTGGCAAGGGCGGCGGAGTTAGGTAAACGTTAGGAGATATTTTATCCCGCTGATAAAGATGGAGCTCGTAACTCTACATTAAAGATCACCCCTGAAATAACTTTTAATTCACCGTTACGCGTCCTGAAGGTTCCTTGTAATCCTATTGGTTACAGACCGGTGATAGGCATCTCTAGATGGTTGGGCGTGACATCACCCGTATACATGCCAGGTGATGTCATACGAGGGAATATGGCTGGTGAGGAGATAACTATCAGGTGGGTAAAACCATTATTCACAGTATAGGGGAGTCCTCTGTTCTCTCCATATAAAGAGCTGTAGTAATGTGCAGTGGGACAGTCCTGGATGGGTGGATGGGAGAAATGTAGTCTCTTAAAGGGACACTCCAGGTTTGTTTGATTCCCCCCCCCCCCCCCCCCCATATCATGTATGCTCACCATCACTAGTCCTACAGCGTCATCTGTTTTATCCCAGCACAGCTGCATTCAAGCATTTCAGTACTGTAAGTGGGTCATGTGACCACAAGCCTGACCCACAGGAAATGATGGTGCTTAATGAATTAGAGGAAGTGGTCTGCTCCCAGACCCCTCCTTACCAGCTCTATCTGTAGACTGCTGCTATCTCTACGGGATCAAGATAAATAGTAGTTATACACCTCCCCTCCAGCTCTATCTGTATACTGCTGCTATGTCTATGGTATCAGAATATATAGTAGTTATGCACCTCCCCTCCATCTCTATCTGTATACTGGTGCTATGTCTATGGGATCAGAATATATAGTAGTTATACACCTCCCCTCCAGCTCTATCTGTATACTGCTGCTATGTCTATGGGATCAGAATATATAGTAGTTATACACCTCCCCTCCAGCTCTATCTGTCTACTGCTGATTCTATGTCTATGGGATCAGATTATTGTCACACTCTGCGCTCCGGCTGCAAGCACCGGCCATGAGCGCATTGTCCCAGTGTCCCCGACTGCCGGCGAATCCCAGCCCGTCACTCACCGCGCTCTGCTGCCTCCTCCTCCTTTGTGTCTCTGAAATTTAAAGGGTCAGTACGCCTATAATTAGTTGTCACACCTGTCCCCACATTATAAACTTCCTGCACCTCCCCCTCTTCCTGCCTGAGATTAAGCGTTCCTTGTTGCCTGTTTACCTTACCCCTGTATCCAGACCTTCCTGCTACGTTATTAGACTCCGCACCTCTGCCGCCTGCCTTGACCTTCTGCTATGTCTGACTACGCTACTACCTTATCCTTTGGTACCTCACCTTGCCCAGCTACCTGTGTGGTTGAGCCGTGTCGGGGGTAGTGAGCTGGGTGTCGCCTGCCGCAGCAAGCCCATCCTGCCTTGCGGTGGGCTCTGGTGAAGACCAGCGGCACCTTAAACTCCGCTCCCCGATACGTTCCGAGTCATCAGCCTTACAGGTTAGAGGATCCACAACCAGCTCCGTAACAATTATATAGTAGTTATATAAATCTCCTCCAGCTCTATCTGTATACTCTTGCTTCTTTCTATATGGGGTCAGGATATATAGTAGTTATACACCTCTCCTCCAGCTCTATCTATATACTGTTGCTGCTGCTATTTCTATAAGATCAGGATATATAGTAGTTATACACCTCTCCTCCAGCTCTATCTATATACTGCTGCTGCTGCTATTTCTATAAGATCAGGATATATAGTACTTATACACCTCCCCTCCAGCTCTATCTATATACTGCTGCTGCTGCTATTTCTATAAGATCAGGATATATAGTAGTTATACACCTCTCCTCCAGCTCTATCTATATACTGCTGCTGCTATTTCTATGAGATCAGGATATATAGTAGTTATACACCTCTCCTCCAGCTCTATCTGTATACTGCTGCTATTTCTATAAGATCAGGATATATAGTAGTTATACAGGTGCAGTGATCAGACTCCATCCCCTCATAGGAAATCTAGGCAGCATTAAAATCATTTCAGTGCTGGGATTGTATGAATTTTGGTAAGCACGAGGCATACACAAGAACCTCTTCATTATTCTATAATAATAGTCTATGACAAACTATATAAGCAGGGAAACATTTCCCAGAGTGCTCCCTGATGTTTACAAATGACTGTTCCATTGGGTGAGTGCACATACGGGATCATCCACCGCTATAATGGACACGACGCCCCCCGTGCTCAATAATAGACGTCCCCGCACATTTTAAACAATCAATTGTTTTGTTTTTGTTCCATTAGGAGGTGAAGGGATTAGATCCACATCTGCAGAGAGATGGGTAAAAGCTAATTTGGCAAGTGTCACCGAGCGCCTGCTGCACCTTGGAGGGCGCGATGCTCTGCGGAGCGTTACCAGTAACAAGGACGGGCATCACTCACCACTGCCACCCACTATAGACCGGCTACTGGGATGGCAACGAGACAAGAGGGGCACAGAGGAGGTCCGGACCACAGCTCTGCAGAATGTCAGGAAGGTTTCCATTCACTAACAGCAACCATGGGTCCTGACAAAGGAGAGAAGTGCAGAGCTACAAACATCACAGGGAGTTCTATGGAAATCAACATCTTTGCTTCTTGTCAATGAATATTATGTAGAAAAATGCCTTTTTTCTGAGCATTATCCCTATATAGTTCTCAATCAATTACTCTCTGTTATCAGCCATGTCAGGAGAGGAGAGGCGACTGTAGGACAGGTGAATTTATCTATTGTTCTCTGTTATCAGCCATGTCAGGAGGGGAGAGGTGACTGTAGGACAGGTGAATATAATCTATTGTTCTCTGTTATCAGCCATGTCAGGAGGGGAGAGGTGACTGTAGGACAGGTGAATATATCTATTGTTTTCTGATATCAGCCATGTCAGGAGAGGAGAGGTGACTGTAGGACAGGTGAATATAATCTATTGTTCTCTGTTATCAGCCATGTCAGGAGGGGAGAGGTGACTGTAGGACAGGAGAATATAATCTATTGTTCTCTGTTATCAGTCATGTCAGGAGAGGAGAGGCAACTGTAGGACAGGAGAATATAATCTATTGTTCTCTGTTATCAGCCATGTCAGGAGAGGAGAGGTGACTGTAGGACAGGTGAATATAATCTATTGTTCTCTGTTATCAGCCATGTCAGGAGGGGAGAGGTGACTGTAGGACAGGTGAATATATCTATTGTTCTCTGTTATCAGCCATGTCAGGAGGGGAGAGGTGACTGTAGGACAGGTGAATACAATCTATTGTTCTCTGTTATCAGCCATGTCAGGAGAGGAGAGGTGACTGTAGGACAGGTGAATATATCTATTGTTCTCTGTTATCAGCCATGTCAGGAGAGGAGAGGTGACTGTAGGACAGGTGAATATATCTATTGTTCTCTGTTATCAGCCATGTCAGGAGGGGAGAGGTGACTGTAGGACAGGTGAATATAATCTATTGTTCTCTGTTATCAGCCATGTCAGGAGAGGTGACTGTAGGACAGGTGAATATATCTATTGTTCTCTGTTATCAGCCATGTCAGGAGGGGAGAGGTGACTGTAGGACAGGTGAATATAATCTATTGTTCTCTGTTATCAGCCATGTCAGGAGGGGAGAGGTGACTGTAGGACAGGTGAATATAATCTATTGTTCTCTGTTATCAGCCATGTCAGGAGAGGTGACTGTAGGACGGGTGAATATATCTATTGTTCTCTGTTATCAGCCATGTCAGGAGGGGAGAGGTGACTGTAGGACAGGTGAATATAATCTATTGTTCTCTGTTATCAGCCATGTCAGGAGGGGAGAGGTGACTGTAGGACAGGTGAATATAATCTATTGTTCTCTGTTATCAGCCATGTCAGGAGAGGAGAGGCGACTGTAGGACAGGAGAATACAATCTATTGTTCTCTGTTATCAGCCATGCCAGGAGGGGAGAGGTGACTGTAGGACAGGTGAATATATATATTGTTCTCTGTTATCAGCCATGTCAGGAGAGGAGAGGTGTCTGTAGAAAAGGAGAATATATCTATTGTTCTCTGTTATCAGCCATGTCAGGAGAGGTGCCTGTAGGACAGGTAAATATAATCTATTGTTCTCTGTTATCAGCCATGTCAGGAGAGGTGACTGTAGGACAGGTGAATATAATCTATTGTTCTCTGTTATCAGCCATGTCAGGAGAGGAGAGGTGACTATAGGACAGGTGAATACAATCTATTGTTCTCTGTTATCAGCCATGTCAGGAGGGGTGAGGTGACTGTAGGACAGGTGAATATATATATTGTTCTCTGTTATCAGCCATGTCAGGAGAGGAGAGGTGACTGTAGGACAGGTGAATATAATCTATTGTTCTCTGTTATCAGCCATGTCAGGAGAGGTGACTGTAGGACAGGTGAATATATCTATTGTTCTCTGTTATCAGCCATGTCAGGAGGGGAGAGGTGACTGTAGGACAGGTGAATATAATCTATTGTTCTCTGTTATCAGCCATGTCAGGAGGGGAGAGGTGACTGTAGGACAGGTGAATATAATCTATTGTTCTCTGTTATCAGCCATGTCAGGAGAGGTGACTGTAGGACAGGTGAATATATCTATTGTTCTCTGTTATCAGCCATGTCAGGAGGGGAGAGGTGACTGTAGGACAGGTGAATATATATATATTGTTCTCTGTTATCAGCCATGTCAGGAGAGGAGAGGTGACTGTAGGACAGGTGAATATAATCTATTGTTCTCTGTTATCAGCCATGTCAGGAGAGGAGAGGCGACTGTAGGACAGGAGAATACAATCTATTGTTCTCTGTTATCAGCCATGCCAGGAGGGGAGAGGTGACTGTAGGACAGGTGAATATATATATTGTTCTCTGTTATCAGCCATGTCAGGAGAGGAGAGGTGTCTGTAGAAAAGGAGAATATATCTATTGTTCTCTGTTATCAGCCATGTCAGGAGAGGTGCCTGTAGCACAGGTAAATATAATCTATTGTTCTCTGTTATCAGCCATGTCAGGAGAGGTGACTGTAGGACAGGTGAATATAATCTATTGTTCTCTGTTATCAGCCATGTCAGGAGAGGAGAGGTGACTATAGGACAGGTGAATACAATCTATTGTTCTCTGTTATCAGCCATGTCAGGAGGGGTGAGGTGACTGTAGGACAGGTGAATATATATATTGTTCTCCGTTATCAGCCATGTCAGGAGAGGAGAGGTGTCTGTAGGACAGGTGAATACAATCTATTCTTCTCTGTTATCAGCCATGTCAGGAGGGGAGAGAAGGCTGTAGGACAGGAGAATACAATCTATTGTTCTCTGTTATCAGCCATGTCAGGAGAGGTGACTGTAGGACAGGTGTATATAATCTATTGTTCTCTGTTATCAGCCATGTCAGGAGAGGAGAGGTGACTGTAGGACAGGTGTATATAATCTATTGTTCTCTGTTATCAGCCATGTCAGGAGAGGAGAGGTGACTGTAGGACAGGTGAATATATCTATTGTTCTATGTTATCAGCCATGTCAGGAGAGGACAGGTGACTGTAGGACAGGTGAATATAATCTATTGTTCTCTGTTATCAGCCATGTCAGGAGAGGAGAGGTGACTGTAGGACAGGTGAATATAATCTATTGTTCTCTGTTATCAACCATGTCAGCAGGGGAGAGGACACTGTAGGACAGGTGAATATAATCTATTGTTCTGTTATCAGCCATGTCAGGAGGGGAGATGTGACTGTAGGACAGGTGAATATATCTATTGTTCTCTGTTATCAGCCATGTCAGGAGGGGAGATGTGACTGTAGGACTACTGAATATATCTATTGTTCTCTGTTATCAGCCATGTCAGGAGGGGAGAGGTGACTGTAGGACAGGTGAATACAATCTATTGTTCTCTGTTATCAGCCACCAAATTTATGAATCACTTAATTTCTCATCACTCTTTTATTAGCTGGATCAGCTGTAGCAAAACTATAACTCCCAGAATGTCCGGAAAGCCAAAGGCTGTCTGGGCATACTGGGAATTGTAGTACTGCAACAGCGGGAGGCACTCTGGTCGGGAAACACTGAGCTGTATAGTAGTGAAGGGCTGATAAGACTTTATTCTCCTGTTTTCCTTAAAAAACAATTCCCATCTTTATATATCTCAAATCTTCGGCCTCTAAGCAGAAGATTATTCCAAGAAAGATTAAAAGTCATTAACTGTAAGAAGGGAAATGCCAAGTGCCACGTTTGTCTGCGCCTCAATTCCGTGGAAATTTCCAATCTATGGATGAGTCACTTCGTACTCAGTTCTGTGAGATAATAATGGTCCACTGTATGATTAAATAGTTAAAATTCCCTCCTAACCATTGCTTCTCGTTCTCTTATCTGGATGATTCATGCCATGGAATATGTCCTTCATAGGAGGAGCGCTCTTATGGTCAAATGGAGGAAGCCATGTGTTAGGTCCATCTTCTGACCGGATATCAGGCCAATAATTCCTTGACTTTAGCTACTGAAACCTAAACAGGTGGTGAGGTGGCCCTTGGCTGGTCTACTGAATGGCCATAAAGATTCGTCAGAAGGGAATAGCCAACATGGAGATGGTCAGCCCAACTTCTTACCTCTCTCTTACTATGCTGTGTCCATCATCTCTTTTACCACGTTTCTTCCAAATAATGGCTACATGTTCGGGTTGAATCATTAAACCCTAACAAGACATTGACTGGTAATATCCTTGGCTCCTGCCCTGGAATTAGTGACCAACATGAACCAACTAGAGATGGCAGTAATGAGAAGGTCACGTGTACAGACTCTTCTATCCATTACCATGTTGCTGCCAATTAATGACTGGTGACTACTGTGGTCATGTCATGTTAATATCTGAGTTGATTTTCCATCTCCTTGATCCTCTGGTGGCCTTTATTCTTCAGTGTGTCCAGTGCTGAGACCCACCGCTCATTGCTTATACCATGGATCTCCTAAGGGGGAGTAATATATCCAGGTCTGGCTCTGGGCCACTTACTACAAGACTCATCTCAAATCGATCTCTATTGCCCCAAGTAGGTTTCCACCAATGGACCCTGATACATTCTTGAGTGAGAAGAAGACCTGACTGCTTCAGGGCCAAGATCATTACAACAGACATTCAGGAGCCTCCTGATACTCAACAAAAACAAACATTTTTATTTTTGGTGGAAAGGCCATTTTATCCTAAATAAAGTTCATCAATGGGAATGTAATCATCTGGAATCTGAGGAGAAATACACAAAGGATATGAAAGAGGAAAAACACATTACAATCTATGTCCCGGCTCAGTGTTACGATGACGTCTTCCCTCCTCTGACAGGGTCTTCGACATCACTGATTGGGGACAAGTTCTTCTGATTGTCTTATTTATCTTTATCATGATGACCTGTTCAGAAAACATGACCTATAGACCTATACATGACGAAAATTAATCTAAATGCATGAATATGAAACGTTGCAGCTTCAGATTTAACTCTAAACCTACAGACATGACTGAGGTGGGGAATTTATGATAAATTGTAAGGAATAAACAGATGTATAAGTACAGGGTACACTGGAGAACTTGGACCATGGGAGAGCTATCAGTACAGGGTACACCGTAGAACTTGGACCTTGGGAGAGGTATCAGTACAGGATACACTGGAAAACGTGGACCATTGGAGAGGTATCAGTATAGTGTACACCGGAGAACTTGGACCTTGGGAAAGGTATCAGTACAGGGTACACCGGAGAACTTGGACCTTAGGAGAGGTATCAGTACAGGGTAAACCGGAGAACTTGGACCATTGGAGAGGTATCAGTACAGGGTACACTGGAGAACTTGGACCATTGGAGAGGTATCAGTACAGGGTACACTGGAGTACTTGGACCATTGGAGAGGTATCAGTACAAGGTACATTGTAGAACTTGGACCTTGGGAGTGGTATCAGTACAGGGTACACTGGAGAACTTGGACCTTGGGAGAGGTATCAGTACAGGGTACACTGGAGAACTTGGACCATTGGAGAGGTATCAGTACAGGGTACACTGGAGAACTTGGACCATTGGAGAGGTATCAGTACAAGGTACACTGGAGAACTTGGACCTTGGGAGAGGTATCAGTACAGGGTACACTGAAGAACTTGGACCTTGGGAGAGGTATCAGTACAGGGTACACTGGAGAACTTGGACCATTGGAGAGGTATCAGTACAGGGTACACTGGAGAACTTGGACCTTGGAAGGGGTATCAGTACAGGGTACACTGGAGAACTTGGACCATTGGAGAGGTATCAGTACAGGGTACACTGGAGAACTTGGACCTTGGAAGAGGTATCAGTACAGGGTACACTGAAGAACTTGGACCTTGGGAGAGGTATCAGTACAAGGTACACTGGAGAACTTGGACCTTGGGAAAAGTATCAGAACAGGGTACACTGGAGAACTTGGACCTTGAGAGAGGTATCAGTACAGGGTACACTGGAGAACTTGGACCATTGGAGAGGTATCAGTACAGGATACACTGGAGAACTTGGACCTTGGGAGAGGTATCAGTACAGGGTACACTGGAGAACTTGGACCTTGGGAGAGGTATCAGTACAGGGTACACTGGAGAACTTAGACCTTGGGAGAGGTATCAGTACAGGGTACACTGGAGAACTTGGACCATTGGAGAGGTATAAGTACAGGATACACTGGAGAACGAGCGGGGAGAAGCCATATCCTTCCTGCAGCCCCATTATAAGTACAGTGAAATCTCCCTTAGCGGACACCTCCCAATAGCTAATTCCCCAGCAGAGTTCCATAAGACTTTATGTATTTGCACCCTCCGAATAGGGGACATTCCCAATAGTGGACGCGGACACACCCAACAGGGAACAAAACACTCCCAATAGAGGACAAAACACTCCCAAGAGGGGACAAAACACTCCCAATAGAGGACAAAACACTCCCAATAGAGGACAAAACACTCCCAATAGAGGACAAAACCCTCCCAATAGGGGACAAAACACTCCCAATAGAGGACAAAACACTCCCAATAGAGGACAAAACACTCCCAATAGAGGACAAAACACTCCCAATAGAGGACAAAACACTCCCAATAGAGGACAAAACACTCCCAATAGAGGACAAAACACTCCCAATAGGGGACAAAACACTCCCAATAGAAGACAAAACACTCAAAATAGGGGACAAAACACTCCCAAAAGAGGACAAAACACCCCCAATAGAGGGACAAAACACTCCCAATAGAGGACAAAACACTCCCAATAGAGGACAACCAGGCTTATGTGTCGACCCTACCTTGTACAGCTACTACCCCAGTAAGGGGCCCAGGCCGATGGCCCCATCCGCCGGCCCCATCATTCACCCCCTCCTTCCCTGATCCCCCCACTTTATTCCCCCTGTGCCAAATCACCCCTCCCCCCTCCCTTTTACCCCCTGTGCCACATGATTTCCTTCCCCCCCCCCACCCCCCCCATGCTATTTCTTGCCTTCTTTATCCCCCTTTGCCCCTTCATAAAGACGGGTTAATGAATTTACACAAAGGGTAATAATGGGGGAATGAAATACACAGGGGGTAAGGGGGGATAATTTGGCACAAGGCATAAGGTGGCACAGGGTATACAGGGGGATTAAATAATGGGGGGATAAGGGGAGATTATATGTCACTGGGAGATTGCACTGTAATATTGCTTTTTATCATGTTTTATAGGGAATTACACTCTGCAGTGAGGACAGTATTCAGACATTTAGAAAGGGTTTTGAGCCTTTTTTTCCCCCAATAAGGGACATCTCTCAATAGAAGACATCTCTCAATAGAAGACATCTCTCAATAGTGGACTTTTTTTTATTCCCTGTGAGTGACCACTATTGGGAGATTTTACTGTATTAGTCAGTTCTTCTCCATGAAAATGACTTCAGCTCGATACAATCCCCTATGTGTCATGCCCGATGGATTTACTCTATGTGACTAGCCAGAAGGACATCTGAAGAAGTTTATCACCATGGTCCGGCAAGGCTAATAGGGTCCCACATGGGATTTGTAAGTTAACAGTTAAGAGGCAAAGGACTCTGGATACTGTAAGAAAAGCTAAGTTCCCAGCAGTAAACTCTTCAAGCGTCTATAGATGTTACCCAAAGGAATGTTCTACATAGACAAATCATGTCGGGTACACACAGTCCTAAATTTGACCCAAAAACACAAGGATACAAACAAAAATTTTACTGGAGGTCATTTTGTGTCTAAAGGAAGCCATGCATGTAATATAGCTGTTGGCTGACAGCTATCCCTCCCGATCTTCAGATACACGTGAACACTTGGCTCAGCCGAGCGTTCATGTGTCCTGAATGGAAAAATAAAGATAATCCACTGGCAGACAGGTTTGGCAGTGACTTATCTCCCTTAATACTAGAGGATTGTGCCCTTGATATTCAGCATATCCTTATCTCCCCTGACCTCATCTATCGGGGGAGAGTAGAGGGCCCCACTGCACATGATAATTGATCAAGATCCAGGGAGATCCCTTTAGTCTTTGATCATGATCCATGAAGATCCAAGTGAATTTAACCAGATCCTGAACACAGTGTGGAGAGGCTCCTTAAAGTTGCCCGTGAAGGTGTGTAAGAGTCTCACTGGGTTACCCAGCTCATAGAAGGACAACTGACCGGCCTTGTAATCCAAAAATATTGCCAATTTCTGACTGGACACCCGGGGGGATAGGTGGATCTCTTTACAGTTGTGCATCACAGAGTATTCATTGTTCCATTTACAAAGACCCCATGACTTGTTGCTGCATCCGATATAGGAACGAAACCCCTTCCGGGCAATGCTAGGGTAACACATCCCTATTCTCCAGTTTCCAGTCTTGCTGGTCACCACCACCCAATAATGTTGCCCGCATTGATAACTGTCCATGCTTAAAACCTGGGGACCCTCAAATCTCTTTCTTGTTTTGGGGTAGCATTGATCTTCTACTGTCCAAAAAGCAGCTTTGAGGTCACTTTTCACCACCACATTATTGCCGGCTGTGTTGATATCCAGACGTAATGCTGAACTTTGATATATGTCTCCAGCTATGTGACTCAGAATCCCCTGTAAATGTCTGTCCATAGTCTTTGAGATCAGACCGTCACCCAGGTCCCTTCTCAGATTGAGCTGTCCATTGTATTGTCTCTTCTCCTTGTCCCAAATTTTACTATCTCGTAAGAGGTTTGAAGACTTCGTGGTGCATCCTTCCTGATACATCTTCTTGGACAGATCACTCTCTATACATGATGGAGTCTCTGATATATGATGAAGTTGATCAGAGTCCAGGAGAGACCATTGCCCTTCTTTCTTGGTAACTCCATACAGATGTTGGTTCCTAAACATCTTTGTAATTCCCCTAAGGAGGACAGAGACTGTTTTGGTTCCAGTACTGGTCTCTGGCGGTTCAGTCCTGTCCTCATGTCCTTCCTCCATTACCTCTATCTCTGGGGTTGCTTCATCTTTTCTCATTCTCTTCTTCTGTTGAGACATTTCTTTTTATGATGCACACTAAGTCCAAATGTATCATATAGGTATCACTTTCTTAGGACTGTGTGGTCTTGTGGATGGGGCATCTTCTGGTCTTCCCTGATGACTTGCTTTATACTCCCAGGTGACTTCTATGGTTGGTTGAGTAGAATCCCAAAGGTTACGGATGATGCTTCTTAGTCTATAAATGATTGTCCTCCATCCTAAGTCCCATCCTGTGTGATCTCTAGAACTGTCTGTGATATTACAGACCAAGCAGGAGATAAGTCCACGTCTGTAAGTTAATGCTCATACTGGTTGTAACACGGAGGAAGAAGAAATTGTATTGTTAATTAAAAAACAGGTTTTTCCTGTTGTCTTCCCCAAAAACTAAGGTTATGTAGAACATGCCAAGACATGTATGCCTTCCGGGTGACCAAGACCATCGCGCGTCAGTGTTACATTGTTATCTGTCAGCATAAATAAGTTTTGTCCTGTTGTTTGACGTAAGCAACTGTGAATGATTGACAGCACATCCGGAAGCCACCCAGGGCAGTCGATGCTTCATGGACTTTGCACCTTTTTTTAACATGTCATAGTCTAAAGGTGTTTATGAAGGCAGCAAAATCAGATGTTTGCCATGAAAGAAGTTATCTTTAAGGAGTCCCTACTTTTTGCTGGTGCCCACTAAGAAGAATTAGCCTTAAAACCCTGAACCCCTTCCCCCGCTGCACCATAACAGTGTGAGAGAAGTCAGCTTGTTATATGTATTCATATTACTCTTTTCACATTTTATGCGCCATCTTGTATATCATCCGCCGTTTTGTCTATAATCCGCCATCTTGTCTATATTCCTTTATTATGAACTAAATATAAACTTTACTAGCAATTATAAGCAGGAAGCCAGTATCCAAGGACGTCTACATTCGTAAAAGATGGAGGATACACATCCTGTCCCAACTTACTGTACCAATAAGGACATCTGCTGAAACTGCGTATAATCTGGCAGTGTGCCATCTTTGTTGTCTGTGTATGAAAACCACACCTTTTGTAGTAAACGTCAGAACTCTCTGAATACAGCAATGTGTCTGGGTCTTTGATTTCTCCAGGACTGAAACATCTCCATCTAATTCGGCATCAAGCAACATGTCTAAGGGTGCGTTCCCACAGGGCGTATACGCAGGGTATTTGACGCTGCGCAAATTATACGGCAGCAGCGTGAAATACGCTGCGTATCCCTTGCTCACTATACACACAGGGCTTTCCGGCGGCAGCCCTATGTGTGTAGTGAGTTTTGGAGGCGGGGCCGCGTGTCACAGACATGCCGGCACATGGCCCCGCCTCTAAAACTCACTACACACATAGGGCTGCCGCCGGAAAGCCCTGTGTGTATAGTGAGCAAGGGATACGCAGCGTATTTCACGCCGCTGCCGTAAAATTTGCGCAGTGTCAAATACGCTGCGTATTCGCCCTGTGGGAACGCACCCTTAAAGGTACAGCACAAGGACTGAGTAGTTCCCTTACCATGCCCTCCTTGCAACTCTAAACACGTCGTGTATATGCTAAAATGTCCTAGTGGCCGAGTCTATGTAGGGCAAACAATGAGGAATGCGAAATGCCGGATTAATGAACATCGATGTGCAATCCGGAACGTGAAGAGTTTGGGAGATCAAAGTCAAATTTAAATGGTCAATAGATTTGGAGAAACAGGAGTAGCGAAACATTTCTTGGAATTTGGGCACCAAGCCAGCGAGCTACACTGGATGGTCATTGAAGAAATAGAAGGGGGTTCGGATGAAAACATAAAAAGAAGGTTGTTGCGAAGAGAAGTGTTTTGGATCGAAACATTAAACTCGTTGAGTCCGCATGGACTCAATGAAATTAGCAATTTTTCGATATTTTTGTGAACTCTGTATTTGTTGATGACATCTAAGATAATATTGCTATTATGAAATGCCATTTTCTGAGAAGCATTTTTCTGCTTCGATTTTAAGATGAAATCTCTCATTTCAGAATTAAGTTCGCGCGAGACTATGTAATTGGTGATGGGCGCACGATAGGGTAAATCATGGCTTCCCATTTGAAAAACTTCAACTCCAAGCATGTCCAGACAGACAAACAACTGTCTACTTCTTCCAGTGAATCTACACTGATCAAGAAAGGTAAATCATGGATTATCTTTTGCAAAACTTCAACTCCCAGCATGCCCGGACAGCCAAACATCTGTCTGCCTCCTCCAGAGGATCTACACTGATAATGAAAGGTAAATCATGGCTTCTCTTTTGCAAAACTTCAACTCCCAGCATGTCCAGACAGCCAGACATCTGTCTACCTCCTCCAGAGGATCCACATTGATCATGAAAGGTAAATCATGGCTTCCCATTTGCAAAACTTCAACTCCCAGCATGCCTGGACAGCCAAACATCTGTCTGCCTCCTCCAGAGGATCTACACTGATAATGAAAGGTAAATCATGGCTTCTCTTTTGCAAAACTTCAACTCCCAGCATGTCCAGACAGCCAGACATCTGTCTAGCTCCTCCAGAGGATCCACATTGATCATGAAAGGTAAATCATGGCTTCCCATTTGCAAAACTTAGACTCCCAGCATGCCAGGACAGCCAAACATCTGTCTGCCTCCTCCAGAGGATCTACACTGATAATGAAAGGTAAATCATGGCTTCTCTTTTGCAAAACTTCAACTCCCAGCATGTCCAGACAGCCAGACATCTGTCTAGCTCCTCCAGAGGATCCACATTGATCATGAAAGGTAAATCATGGCTTCCCATTTGCAAAACTTCAACTCACAGCATGCCAGGACAGTCAAACATCTGTCTGCCTTCTCCAGAGGACCTACACTGATCGTGTAAAGGTAAATCATGGCTTCCCTTTTGCAAAACTTCAACTCCCAGCATGCCCGGACAGCCGTTGGCTGTCCGGGCATGCGGGGAGTTGAAGTTTTGCAACATTTGGAGGGCCACAGTTTGAGACGACTGGTTTAGGATAAAGAGAGTTGGCAACAGTTCAAGCAAGTTGCCCCACAACCTTCCCGTATATTGGTGCCCGGATCTGTCATAGGTTGCACCAATCACACCAAAAGACCATCTCAAAATGTCCATCCACCATATATACCATTGTAAAGCTATTGTACATTTTTACACTTCTTCTTAAAATTTAAGTTGGAACGATCCCTCAAATTTGTCGGACCAGAAACCTACGGCCTCATGGTTCCGGCGTCTTCTGGAGCGAACACCATCTTAGACCCTCGTCTTTGATGATAACACGATGGACTTATGTCATGGGATCACAAGGAGCACTGTGCACATAGGTTGTCATCGACCATGATTTATTACTATGGGAAATGGGCCTGAGAAATATCAAAGGGGCGATAACCACGATGGGACCGAAGATACGTCCTGACCGGGGAGATCAAAGGACCCGAAATAATCACTAATAACTATGTTTATACAGATGTGAGGACAAAGGATTATAGTATAGAATAGTATTATAGTAGTTATATTCTGGTATATAGGAGCAGTATTATAGTAGTTATATTCTTGTATATAGGAGCAGTATTATAGTAGGTATATTCTTGTATATAGGAGCAGTATTATAGTAGTTATATTCTTGTATATAGGGGCAGTATTATAGTAGGTATATTCTTGTATATAGGGGCAGTATTATAGTAGTTATATTCTTGTATATAGGAGACAGTATTATAGTAGTTATACTCTTGTATATAGGAGCAGTATTATAGTAGATATATTCTTGTATATAGGAGCAGTATTATAGTAGTTATATTCATGTATATAGGAGCAGTATTATAGTAGTTATATTCTTGTATATAGGAGACAGTATTATAGTAGTTATACTCTTGTATATAGGAGCAGTATTATAGTAGATATATTCTTGTATATAGGAGCAGTATTATAGTAGTTATATTCATGTATATAGGAGCAGTATTATAGTAGTTATATTCTTGTATATAGGAGCAGTATTATAGTAGTTATATTCTTGTATATAGGAGCAGTATTATAGTAGTTATATTCTTGTATACAGGAGCAGTATTATAGTAGTTATATTCTTGTATATAGGAGCAGTATTATAGTAGTTATATTCTTGTATACAGGAGCAGTATTATAGTAGTTATATTCTTGTATATAGGAGCAGTATTATAGTAGTTATATTCTTGTATATAGGAGCAGTATTATAGTAGTTATATTCTTGTATATAGGAGCAGTATTATAGTAGTTATATTCTTGTATACAGGAGCAGTATTATAGTAGTTATATTCTTGTATATAGGAGCAGTATTATAGTAGTTATATTCTTGTATATAGGAGCAGTATTATAGTAGTTATATTCTTGTATATAGGAGCAGTATTATAGTAGTTATATTCTTGTATATAGGAGCAGTATTATAGTAGTTATATTCTTGTATACAGGAGCAGTATTATAGTAGTTATATTCTTGTATATAGGAGCAGTATTATAGTAGTTATATTCTTGTATATAGTAGCAGTATTATAGTAGTTATATTCTTGTATATATGAGCAGTATTATAGTAGCTATATTCTTGTATATAGGAGGCAGTATTATAGTAGTTATATTCTTGTATATAGGAGCGGTATTATAGTAGTTATATTCTTGTATATATGGGAGCAGTATTATAGTAGTTATATTCTTGTATATGGGAGCAGTATTATAGTAGTTATATTCTTGTATACAGGAGCAGTATTATAGTAGTTATATTCTTGTATATATGAGCAGTATTATAGTAGCTACATTCTTGTATATAGGAGCAGTATTATAGTAGATATATTCTTGTATATAGGAGCAGTATTATAGTAGTTATATTCTTGTATATAGGAGGCAGTATTATAGTGCTTATATTCTTGTATATAGGAGCAGTATTATAGTAGTTATATTCTTGTATATAGGAGCAGTATTATAGTAGTTATATTCTTGTATAAAGGAGCAGTATTATAGTAGTTATATACTTGTATATAGGAGGCAGTATTATAGTAGATATATTCTTGTATATAGGAGCAGTATTATAGTAGTTATATTCTTGTATAAAGGAGCAGTATTATAGTAGTTATATTCTTGTATATAGGAGCAGTATTATAGTAGATATATTCTTGTATATAGGAGCAGTATTATAGTAGGTATATTCTTGTACATACTATGTACATTTTGTTACTGTAACATGGCGGGCAACAAAGCAGGATCCAGATGTATGTATGAATGGGTTAACTTGATTGCAAATTAACCCTTTAATCAGAAATCCTTTTTTCCAAAAGGGTGGGAAACACCCTGCTCCATCACAGTTTCATCCCCGCAGCAGCCGAGTCTCATGTGAAAATGTTTCGGAATGGAATCTAAACAGCTGACATCACGGAGGAATGCTTTTCTTGGCCTGGTCATTGCTCTGGATGGGTAGGGTACCATGCTGGATACAAGTACACACGAATCACGATCGCCTGGAGGGTCTCAGGGGCTTCACATCATCTCTGATCAAACGAAAGTGAAGGCTAGAACTGCTCAGAGAAATATAGAGGTACTTTCTGGAAACATTCCTCGAGCCCTTACTTTTCCTTAGTAATAAAAGAATCCCCAATAAGTAGAAGTCCTTGTATCAAATTGTTCTTCTGTTGGTGATTCTCTCAAGCAATGAAGAGGTGGTGAGGTGACTAAAGGGGCAACCAGCTCCATAACCTCTATGGTCTCTAGGGTTGAGGGCCAACCATAGGTACTGCCTCTTCTCCTATATGTGATTAGAAAGTATGTGGAGAAGAGTCTTGGGCTCCAGCTCTATAGAGCTCCCGGATATCAGGTGGAATAGAAGCCACCACTGCATTAAGTAAGTTCCTGAGATATCAAGTTCCTGAGATGTCTTCCTCGTAGATCTTAAATTAATAGTGGTGGAAGCTTTTAAGACCAACAGCAACTCAGCCATAAAATGAAGACCATGTGAAGGTCGCAGAATGCTAAGGGGAACAGTGCCTAAGGGCAGGGTCACACTGGGCACATCCGCAAGGCATTTGACGCTGCAGATGCGCTGACGGCAGTCACAGAGGAACTGCAGAGCCAGCTCCCAGCTCTATAGAGCTCCCTGATACCACTGAGGTTCTGTAATAGAAGCCACAACTGCAACAAGTAAGTTCCTGAGATATCAAGTTCCTGAGATGTCTTCCTCGTAGATCTCCAACCATCAGTGGTGGAAGCTTTTAAGACCCACAGCAACTCAGCCATAAAGTGAAGACCACATGAAGTTTGCAGAGAGCTAAGGGGAATAGCCCCTAAGGGCAGGGTCACACAGAACTCATCCGCAACATATTTGACGCTGTGACTGCCTTCGGCGTATTCGCAGCGTCAAATACGCTGCGGGTGCGGGGCGCACCCGCAGCCTATTTGACACTGCGAATACGCCGACAGCAGTCACACCGCCCCAAAAGTTACGAATGCTAAGTACCCGCAGAGACCAAACCTTATCTGGCTCTTAAGTCAGCACGAAAACTGTATCCACCAGGATCTTCATGGCCAAGCAGCTGAACCCAAGCCTTAGAAAAGGTAAAAGATCCAGCACGGTCACCGCCGGCCAGGATCATCTTCGTCTATGAAGCCGGAAACCCATCTAAACAGACCCTAGAAATAACGGGTGGGCTTCCTAAATATAGAATCCGTGTCAGACTCTCTGATAGTGCTCAGGAGGTACACAGACTGCCAGCACTATCGTAGGTCTTTATCGCTTCATGTATACATTCAGGAAACTTTCTAAGAAAAAGAAGACATTTTTCAAATAGGTTATAGGCAAATATTTAAAGTGTTTCTCCACTTTGGTATTTCTGGGTTTTGTGAAGTTCCACAGAATGTTTGCTCAGATAGAAGCCAAGTTCTTAAATATTTGCAGACTGTTATTATCAGTGAATTTAGCAAAAACAATGACGTAGCGGACGATTGTTCACGTCTTCTGAAAAGTTTGATTTGCTATTTGTTTTTTCTCTCCGAAATTTTAACCCCATTCATGTCCCCGAGATTTTGTAGCAGAATGCCCTTCGGGATGCCATCAATGGGATTGATCGTACCAACATTTTTGGGTACTTTACATTTTTGCCCCATGTTCTGAAATACAAAAGTTATCAAAACCGTAGCCCAATTCAACTGTGACAATAGCTAAAGGTCCATCCAGGGACCCAGCTGTAGAGCAATCCCTTCCAAATCTGCTTCCTGAGGTTCTTCCAGGGCCTGTCTGTCACCAGTAAGTACGTCAGGTGGATAGATAGGATTTATTGGAACAGGAATGCAACGCGTTTCGCCACGCTTGCGCAGTTTCATCAGGCATTAAACGCGCGGTGAAATGCGTTGCATTCCTGCTCCAATAAATCCTATCTATCCACCTGACGTGTCTATCCCTGGTCAGCGCCGCTGAAACCCACTGCTCACTTGGAAGTCTTCACCTGTTACTGATCGTATGGTTGGGGAGGCTGTAGACTGGGCCCTTCTACTCATTCACGCTGACCATTGTTGTGTGTGAGTTCACATAACCGCCTATGGTAAGAGTTCCTAGTTATATTGCTGGTCTACCTATCGGCGGTTTCATGCTATGGAGCGCTCTCCCATTTTTTTAATAGTTTTTTTATTGTCACCAGTTAGTGGCATGTGGTGAATGGAGGCCACTGGTACTGCTTCTGGATTGGGACCCAAAAATTTCAAGTTACGCATCCAACTCCATTACTTTCACTAGTTCCGGCATCTAGTGATGTGCACTGTTCCTCTACCATTCCTCCATCTTTTTTCAAAGTATACGTGAGACTGACTAAATTTATAGCCTGTGGATTTCGGATATGTTAAAGAGGTACTCGGGGAACTAAACCCATAGCCCATCCTTTCCCAATTTATTAGTCTAAATGTCATTCATTAGCTATATAGAGCAGTTTCCCCTCTTTCAGTTGTCTCTTACATGCATGAAGTGATCTAGCCATCCAGCCATCCACTGTATCTCTGTCCAAGTCCCACTCTGAAAGCAGCCCCCACCTTCCTGAGAGATATAGACCATGTGGTATCTGCCCTGCACTGATGAGTCATGCTCCCTTTAGTGCTGAGATCTAGGAAGTGTGTGCAGCCTTTGCCAATCACACACCGCACCTCTATCTGCTGTGTAGAGCAGGAGGGTGGAGGCTGCTCTCAGAGAGTGAACTGGACGGCAGAGCTGCATTGATTCCTGGGAAATGTAGTATCTATGAGGCAAGGGTAGGGAAGGAGGGAAAATAATATCAAGCACCCAGAGAAGACCACAGGGGCCACAGGAGCCATGAATATCAGCAGGATCATTTACAGGGAACATATCCAGGTAGTGAGATGGCTTTGGACCTTTTTTTGTATATGTATATGTCCCTGGAGTACCCCTTTAAGCCTTTGGTTTACATAATTTCTGTTTAGGAAACGTATTGGCACCTTCAAACTCTGGCACCTTTGTTCTGATCAACCCAAACTTACCTAAAATGATCAACCTAAATGCAAGGTGAATAGTAACAACCATAGAAATCCAGAAAATGCCATTAAGGGCCTAGATCAGTGGTTTCAAACTGTGGCACTCCAAATATTGCAAAACTTCAATCCCAGCATGCTCAGACAGCCAAACACCTGTCTTCCTCTTCCAGAGGATCCACACTGATCATGAAAGGTAAATCAATGTTTTTCTTTTGCAAAATTACAATTCCCAGCATGTCCAGACAGCCAAACGTCTGTCTGCCTCTTCCAGAGGATCCACACTGATCATGAAAGGTAAATCAAGGCTTCCCTTTCGCAAAATTACAACTCCCAGCATGCACAGACAGCCAAACATCTGTCGGCCTCTTCCAGAGGATCCACACTGATCATGAAAGGTAAATCAATGCTTTTCTTTTGCAAAATTACAATTCCCAGCATGTCCAGACAGCCAAACGTCTGTCTGCCTCTTCCAGAGGATCCACACTGATCATGAAAGGTAAATCAAGGCTTCCCTTTCGCAAAATTACAACTCCCAGCATGCACAGACAGCCAAACATCTGTCGGCCTCTTCCAGAGGATCCACACTGATCATGAAAGGTAAATCAATGCTTTTCTTTTGCAAAATTACAATTCCCAGCATGTCCAGACAGCCAAACGTCTGTCTGCCTCTTCCAGAGGATCCACACTGATCATGAAAGGTAAATCAAGGCTTCCCTTTTGCAAAATTACAACTCCCAGCATGCACAGACAGCCAAACATCTGTTGGCCTCTTCCAGAGGATCCACACTGATCATGAAAGGTAAATCAATGCTTTTCTTTTGCAAAATTACAATTCCCAGCATGTCCAGACAGCCAAACGTCTGTCTGCCTCTTCCAGAGGATCCACACTGATCATGAAAGGTAAATCAAGGCTTCCCTTTTGCAAAATTACAACTCCCAGCATGCACAGACAGCCAAACATCTGTCGGCCTCTTCCAGAGGATCCACATTGATCATGAAAGGTAAATCAATGCTTTTCTTTTGCAAAATTACAATTCCCAGCATGTCCAGACAGCCAAACGTCTGTCTGCCTCTTCCAGAGGATCCACACTGATCATGAAAGGTAAATCAAGGCTTCCCTTTTGCAAAATTACAACTCCCAGCATGCACAGACAGCCAAACATCTGTCGGCCTCTTCCAGAGGATCCACACTGATCATGAAAGGTAAATCAATGCTTTTCTTTTGCAAAATTACAATTCCCAGCATGTCCAGACAGCCAAACGTCTGTCTGCCTCTTCCAGAGGATCCACACTGATCATGAAAGGTAAATCAAGGCTTCCCTTTCGCAAAATTACAACTACCAGCATGCACAGACAGCCAAACATCTGTCGTCCTCTTCCAGAGGATCCACACTGATCATGAAAGGTAAATCAATGCTTTTCTTTTGCAAAATTACAATTCCCAGCATGTCCAGACAGCCAAACGTCTGTCTGCCTTTTCCAGAGGATCCACACTGATCATGAAAGGTAAATCAAGGCTTCCCTTTCGCAAAATTACAACTCCCAGCATGCACAGACAGCCAAACATCTGTTGGCCTCTTCCAGAGGATCCACACTGATCATGAAAGGTAAATCAAGGCTTTTCTTTTGCAAAATTACAATTCCCAGCATGTCCAGACAGCCAAACGTCTGTCTGCCTCTTCCAGAGGAACCACACTGATCATGAAAGGTAAATCATGGCTTCCCATTTGCAAAACTTTAACTCCCAGCATGCCCGGACAGCCGTTGGCTGTCCGGGCATGCTGGGAGTTGAAGTTTTGCAACATCTGGACAGCCACAGTTTGAGACCACTGGCCTTGATGGTAGACACAAGAACCTGGTGCGATCCTCCACACCTCATGGATTAATGAGACTTGTTACCCCAAGGCCTAGAAGGGCTGGTGATGGAGATGGATGTTGTAGTTTTCGGCACATACCATGGTGTAATGACTTCTCTGGAAATGTACAGACATATTCCGCACACGATTACGTCTATCTGCTACTGCCAATAAATACCAGCTGCCGTTTCTAGGCACTCATACATAAATACCATCTGCACTAAGACAAATACCAGCAGAGACACATCACATTCCGGCTGCATTAAGGATGGTAGGCATCCCGAACATCACCAGATTTAAAGGGCCGGGACCTCATAAGACATGGTCCTTCAGAGTATACAGGGTAGGAAAAAACTGTGGTCAAAAAGTTGTCACTTCTACTGCTAAAAACTTCTACTTTTGTTTTTGTTGCTTTTGCTCCATTTTTCAGCCGGTTATGGCTCGAAATAAGGCTCAAAAAACTATGTATTAACATAGCCTAAGACCGAGTGTCAGTGGGTTGGTGGACTTGAGAATTGCTGGTTGGGTAGTGTGGGCTCATCCTCTTGTAAGTACCACTCTGCCCCAAATACTGTTTTGCATAGTGTTTTATAATGGTAAATTTTGGTATAGCATAAATGCTTTAAAAAACCTGTGCCCGTAGGAACTGTAGACAACCAGGCTGGGCGGTGCGGCACTCCACGGCTTTGCAATGTCAGTGGTACCACCACTGCCATCAGCCATTTTTTACTGTACGTACCGATGTCCATGTAGGTCACGGCATTGTAACTATGTGCTGTCACCATCACCAGGTCGAGCAGGGGGGTCTATAAATGTCTAGTTTCATCACCATTTAGGGGCCATATTCTGTAGCAGTAAAGACAGATTGAGGTGAGCACTGATGAAATAAAAGTGTCACCAACAGAGGAGAACACATCAGGGACTACCGGAGTTTGGGCTTGATCGGCACTGATGAAGGAGGCCGAAGGAGGTAACCCAATAAGCTCTCCACTATAAAAGTAGATGCCTAGAATTGGTCGGGTCTATAAACTGGACAGTCTTTGGATAAAGACATCCTCTAAAAGAGACCTTCATCTGCATCCTATAGATTTCCCCTTTAGCACTCACCCTTGGGAAATTTTTATAGATCCGGCCAGATGACCAGGCAATATATCTGCACTATTTATTGTCTTTGTTTGTCACAGTGTCACTTTATGTGTTTTGTTTGTAGACAGGATTTGTCAGGGTGCGGTTGCCCTTCTGGGTGTCCCTCCTGGCGGTCTAGGGGAGATGTGTGTGGACATTAGGTTTCTCACCTCCCTGTAACCTCCGGGGCACATTGGCCTCGGCTCCAATAGATTTCACATTGGTGCCCAGGAGCTGCAAACCACACCTCCGGCTGGAGTGTAGACGCAAGCAAAGTAGGGATCTACCAAAGGAACAAGGTTGAGGTTAAGTGGGGTCAAGAACAATTTGTCAAAGCAAAGGAAAAGAACTAGAAAACTCAAGCAGCGCCAATGGGAAATGCCTTTGTTTTGCATATACCCAATGACATCACACATGACCTCTCACAACCTCTCAGGAGACTTTGCCTGTATGTAGCCACGGGTCATCCCTGAACTTTTCGGTTGGACATGATCACAGACCATACAGATCTGACGTCTACTTTCTGACCCATTAAGAGATGACATCTTGTTGGCAACAAGACAAGATATGATTTATTTCACCGAGATCTTCACTGCTTTTCCATCCATGAGGACCACCTAATAATACCCAACGGTGCCACACTGTGGTCTACCCAGGATTTATGACTTCCAAGTGATTTGAGCAGACGTCTTAAAAACTTCACCTGGACTTAAGAAACAGAAAACCCAAGAAGCCATTATTTACCTCTGCCTTGACATGAAGACATTACGGAACACTTAATTTGTTAGGTTCTCTCATGATGGAGCGATCTTCTCAAGTCTTCAACCTCTGTGGATCTGGATTCCAGGCGAGCACTTAGTGACTAAAACAGCCCGAATTCTGCCAGAAATTTCCTGGTCCTTACTTATCCCTTCTTGCAAACACCTAAATCTTTACTGGATTCTTAAGTGATGTCTGCTCGGATACAAAGCAGAGAAGGATACGGGAACGAGAAGGTAAATGATTTGGCTGATTTTATCATATCAAACCTGGAGCGGTGGAGGAACAAGACGACAATGTTTATTTTGGCAAATTTCCTTCTACCTGACATGAAATAGTTTCTCCTTTGTTCTTTTATCCCGATGTTATCATTTCTTATTCTACATTAAATCTCTGTGTCAGAGCAGAAGATGCAGGAGGCTGAACGTCTTGGAGAGTGACTCAATCCTCTTGACGTGTTGATAGTTTTGCTCTTAATTGTTTTTCCATCGTCTTCGAGGCTTCAGAAAATTGACTTGGAGACAGGTGATTATGACATACAAATTTAATCTCAAAATGTTCTTCAAAAAGTTGCCCACCCATGACCCAATTTACATGTTTTTGAGACTTGGGGGCCACAGGTGGCTCAGATCATTCAAAGTTCTCCCAGCCTAAGTGAGTCTTCCAACCTTTCAGTATCAACAGTAACATGAAGCCTCTCGGCATTAATGCATAATCGATAATAAGGCTCCCCAAACACCATGTGAAAGTTGAAATATTGTTGTTTTCTTGTGACACCAAGGCCGTAGGGTTCCCTAAGGACCCAGTTCAGGTGTGAACGCTACATCTTCGGCCCTGTCTCCAGTCGAAAGACCCAGAAGTCCATAATATCACTTCAGAGCACCAGCTAGAGAACAGCAGGGCCGTATGGATGAAGTTAAGGGGTGAGAGACAACACCCAAGTCCTGGTGCCTAAGAAGGCCCAAAGGTCCTTTCACCACATGGCACTTTGTCTTCAGGAGTTGAAGATGTTGAGGAACAGCCCCACCCCCTTTTACCTCACTTCCTGTTTCACACCTCACTTCCTGTTTCACACCTCACTTCTTGTTTCACACCTCACTTCCTGTTTCACACCTTACTACCTGTTACACATTAGCACAGAAAAGGAGGTAGAAAGAGGAGACAATATGGATGTCTCCCAGAAAACATAAAGAAATTATCTTTTTGACGATTTGGATTGCGATATGGGACGAAACAGGGTCAAAGGTGAACAGGAGATCAGAGCACACGTTATCATTTTTTTTTTTATCCTAGTGTCCCTTTAACGGATACCCCTTCTCCTCCATATACTGGTGACAGACATCTCTGTACTAGAAAATAAACTAGAACTATTTGTGGGACCTTGTGGAATGTCCTATGATCTAACACTCCTCTCCATCTGCCTTCTATTAATCCCAATAGAAATCAATGTGCCCAGAATATTGTGGATGACGGTATTTTTTATTTTTTAATGCCCCCAAAATATTCCTCACTGACTTGTTTATATCTAAGAATATCCGTCCATCTGTGAACCCCGTGAGTCCAGATCTCCCACCGGCCATTCTGGGAATGTTCTGTTTTAAGTCATGAGTCTGGAGCTAGACAGAAGATATAGATACGAGGGCACTGAGGACTGGGAGACATGCTTGAGTCACCTGGCAACAGTGACCATGGTGGGCCGGTGACACCTTCAGATATCTTGTGGTGTCACACTTGGTACAGTATAACCACCAAACAGGAGGAAGCCGAGGGACGGGACTCTGTATCATTATATCTAGCAATGCCTGACCCATCAAACAAGACACCAATGGCCCCCGATAGACCATGATGACCTATAATGGTGTTTTTCGGGTTCTATTGTGGTGTCAAAGGTCAAAGCTACAGGGGGTGAGGAGGAAACAGACACACCTGGGCCTTGGTAACTGAGGAGGCCAAAAGGCCAAGTCCAGCTATAGAAGCTTTGAGATTTACCTCAGGTTAATACCTACTAGCACCAAGGTTATAGGCATAACCCCAGCACCCCTTGAAGGCCACATGGGTATCCTCCATGAGTCTGGTCATCTCCCCAGTCATACATCCTGCCGGTACCTAGGTGGGCTACCATGGCTAGGTGCCAAAGAGGTGCCAACAAGCCACTCTGCCTAAGGGTATTTAGACATGGCCTAGGGCAGAGAAATGAAGCTTTGGCGGCCAAATCGGTTGTCACCAAGCTTTCCCAGAAAAGAGATTTAACCAAGAAGCTGCTGAAAACACGATACAGGGGAAGAGGACAAAAGATTTTTTGTTAGGGGACTGGCGTCTATTTTTGTATGTTTTTGGTATGTTCCTGGCTCGGAAGCCTTTGTTGGCCCCAGGATGCAGTTTGGTTACATCTCTTTGTTTTGTCTTATGGCAACGGCGACTCAGACTCATTCATTCTATCAACACGTCGGCGGGCTCCATTTTTAGCTCAGGAGACGCAGCATTTAAGGTTCAATTTTCCAGGATATGAGAGAAATGATAATTCCCCTTCATTGTATCTCCATGTTTTATGTATTATTGTGTCCTATAACTCACTAACACTGCGGACTGTTATACATAAGGGTCAGTCCAGAGTGTTCTGTGTGAATAATGCCACCTACAGGCAGACTGGTGAACTGCAGGACACTACCATACTGTGCGCTCCTTTACTTTGTGTTATGTGCACTGTATATATGTACTGTACATCATAGGCCTCGCATGAGATCCACTGTGTCGCCCATAGCAACCAATCACAGCTCAGCTTCCATTTCTACAACTGCTGTGGTAAAATGAAAGCTGCGCTGTGACTGGTTGCTATGGGCAACAACAAGAATCGTACAATAAATGAGGCCTATTAGGTTCCTTCATGCTGTAAAACTACAACTCCCAGCATGCTCTGACAGCCCGTGGCTGCTGAAGGCTGTCCGGGCATGCTGGGAGTTGTAGTCTTGCAATTGTGTATATTGTGTTCATTTAAGCTGTTGTAAAACTACAACTCCCAGCATGCCCGGACATTCTTCAGCAGCCTTAGACAACCAGGTTTTCTTTGGCTGTTGTAAAACTACAACTCCCAGCCTATGGCTGTCCGGGCATGCTGGGAGTTGTAGTCTTACAGCATGAAGGAACCCAATAAGCCTAATTTATTATACGATTCTCGTTGTCGCCCATAGCAGCCATACTGGGAGTTGTAGTTTTACAGCAGCCAAAGGCAACCTGGTTGTCTAAGGTTGTCCTGGTTGCTATGGGCATGCTGGGAGTTGTAGTTTCACAATTGTGTTCCTTTAAGCTGTTGTAAAACTACAACTCCCAGCATGCCCGGACCGTCTTCAGCTGCTTTAGACAACCAGTGTGTCTTTGGCTGTTGTATAACTACAACTCCCAGCATGCCCGGACAGCCTTCAGCAGCTTTAGACAATCGGGGAGTCTTCGGCTGTTTTAAAACTACAACTCCCAGCATGCCCGGACAGTCTTCAGCAGCTTTAGACAACCAGGGATTCTTCTGCCGTTGTATAACTACAACTCCCAGCATGGCTAGACAGCCTTCAGCAGCTTTAGACAACCAGGGTGTCTTTGGATGTTGTAAAACTACAACTCCCAGCATGACCGGACAGCCTTCAGCATCTTTAGACAACCGAGGAATCTTCGGCTGTTGTAAAACTACAACTCCCAGCATGCCCTGACAGTCTTCAGCAGCTTTAGACAACCAGGGATTCTTCGGCTGTTGTAAAACTACAATTCCCAGCATGCCCGGACAGCCATAGGCTGTCCGGGCATGCTGGGAGTTGTAGTTTTACAGCATGAAGGAACCCAATAGGCCTCATTTATCATACGATTCTTGTTGTCGCCCATAGCAACCATGCTGGGAGTTGTAGTTTTACAGCATGAAGGAACCCAATAGGCCTCATTTATCATACGATTCTTGTTGTCGCCCATAGCAACCATGCTGGGAGTTGTAGTTTTACAGCATGAAGGAACCCAATAGGCCTCATTTATCATACGATTCTTGTTGTCGCCCATAGCAACCATGCTGGGAGTTGTAGTTTTACAACAGCCAAAGGCACCCTGGTTGTCTAAGGCTGTTGAAGGTTGTCCGAGCATGCTGGGAGTTGTAGTTTTGCAACAGCTGGAGGCACCCTGGTTGTCTAAGGCTGTTGAAGGTTGTCCGAGAATGCTGGGAGTTGTAGTTTTGCAACAGCTGGAGGCACAATGGTTGTTTAAGGCTGCTGGAGACTGTGCAGGCATGCTGGGAGTTGTAGTTTTACAACAACTGAAGGCACCCCATTACATCTGAGCACAATGTTCCTTTAAATGGTGTCCCTGGCGCCGCCCCAGTTGTACATGTGCTAACACCAATCTCCAGGGCCGATCCAAGCGGTAGGAGCCGTGTTATCAATTAGGACGAACCCCATTAATTCCAGGGAAGAGAAGAACATGTGCGAGCGCAGGAAGCAAGAACCGGGCGGAAACCTCAGGGTCTGCGGACACAATGAGGACGATTGTGCCGCCTGCCTCCTCGCCGGAGTATTTTTAGGGTATAATTCAGGTCTGGCAGCCGCCCCTGCATTGCGAGATCTCGTTGTGGCGATGAAACCACCGCGGTTGAGCAATAATAAATATTTCGGAGATTACTTGAAATGAGGCAGGAAGACGCGGTTATGTTCTGCACGGTCCCTGCCGTACACTGGAAACAATACGGTTAAAGTCCAATAATCCGACATAAAAATGAATGGCGCGGAACAGGGGGTCCAGGCAAAACACGTGATCAAATCAAATCAAATAAAAATAATACAATAATTAAATTAATAAACAAAAAAATGATATAATAATTAAAAAACAAACAAATAAAACATTTATTATTATTATTAATAATAATAATAATAATAATAATAATAATAATAATAAAGTCCACAGCTTTCGATTATATTTGGTGGGGGAATTTATAAAAAAAAAAATTTGCACATTTTTGCGCTAAACAGAAAAAACGCAAAACAAGGACTGCGCAAAATTTTGTGACTTAAGGCCAGAAAACTGGCATTCAAACCTTAATAAACACCCCCCTCTGCTTGCTGTCAGTGAACGGGAACTTTACATAACATTTGTTTCCTGTGTCGACAATGGGAAATATACAGTAGAACGTTTTAGCAAATTTATAACATCATTACACGAGATGATCATAATTTATTACAAAGGATTTGCCAGACTGGATACAATGTAACAAACCCTCAGCTGGGAGAAGAATTTTACCTTGCTGTTTAAATTTAGAGGCTGAGCCCCCATTGTAATCATTCCTCTCCCAGCTGAGGGTTTGTTATATTGTATCTAGTCTTAACAATCCTCTGTGAGTTAAAGGGTTACTCCGCTCCCCAGCGTCCGGAACGTTGAGTTCCTAACGCTGTGTGTGGGCTTACGTGTTGACGTCCCGCCCCCTCGTGACGTCACGTCCCGCCCCCTCCATGCAAGTCTATGGGAGGGGGCGTGACGCCCCCTCCCATAGACTTGCATTGAGGGGGCGGGACGTGACGTCAAGAGGGGAGGGACGTGACGCCATGAGGGGGAGGGACGTGACGCCATGAGGGGGCGGGACGTGACGAGGGGGCGGGGCGGGACGTGACGAGGGGGCGGGACGGGACGTGACGAGGGGGCAGGGCGGGACGGGACGAGGGGGCGGGGCGGGACAGGACGTCACGAGGGGGCGGGACGTGACGCCACGAGGGGGCGGGACGTGACGCCACGAGGGGGCGGGACGTGACGCCACGAGGGGGCGGGACGTGACGCCACGAGGGGGCGGGGCGGGACGTGACGCCACGAGGGGGCGGGGCGGGACGTGACGCCACGAGGGGACGGGACGTGACGCCACGAGGGGGCGGGACGTGACGCCACGAGGGAGCGGGACGTGACGCCACGAGGGAGCGGGACGTGACGCCACGAGGGAGCGGGACGTGACGCCACGAGGGAGCGGGACGTGACGCCACGAGGGAGCGGGACGTGACGCCACGAGGGAGCGGGACGTGACGCCACGAGGGGGCGGGACGTGACGCCACGAGGGGGCGGGACGTGACGCCACGAGGGAGCGGGACGTGACGCCACGAGGGGGCGGGACGTGACGCCACGAGGGGGCGGGACGTGACGCCACGAGGGGGCGGGTCGTGACGCCACGAGGGGGCGGGACGGGACGTGACGCCACGAGGGGGCGGGACGGGACGCCACGAGGGGGCGGGACGGGACGCCACGAGGGGGCGGGACGGGACGTCACGAAGGGGCGGGACGGGATGTCACGAGGGGGCGGGACGGGACGTCACGAGGGGGCGGGACAGGACGTCACGAGGGGGCGGGACGGGACGTCACGAGGGGGCGGGACAGAACGTCACGAGGGGGCGGGACGTGACGCCACGAGGGGGCGGGACGTGACGTCACGAGGGGGCGGCGTGGACACGGAAGCCCGCACACAGCGTTCGGAACTCAATGTTCCGGACGCTGGGTAGCGGAGTAACCCTTTAAATACATTAGCAACACAAAGCTCTCTCCTGATCTGATAGTTTGTCACAATGTATCAGTGCAGGTAAAAACTTATCGGTCTGGGGTGTTTGGTTTGTCTGGTGAGGTCGGCACAGGCTTTTACCGGCTAGATGTCAACAAGAATGATTCTGTTCACTGACAGCAAGCAGAGATCTTTAAAATGATGACGAATCTGAAATAAATTGATGATAAATGAGAACCCTTGATCCAAAAGGTTAATATGAGTAGTGAGAACCTACAGCAGTGGCCTATCCTGTCTGTATAGAAGGTGATGGGAGAGATAGCGAAACGCGTTAATTGGAGGGTGAGCCGCCTGGTAGGCTCATGGTCAGGGACAGATTTGGCCTCCACCTTACATTGGCTGGTTTAAAGGGGTACTCCACTGGAAAACATTTTCTTTTAAATCAACTGGTGCCAGAAAGTTAAACAGATTTGTAAATTACTTCTATTAAAAAATCCCAATCCTTCCACTACTTTTCAGCTGCTGTATAATACACAGGAAGTTCTTTTCTTTTTGAATTTCCTTTCTGCCTGACCACAACTGCTCTCTGCTGACGCCTCTGTCCATTTTAGGAACTGTCTAGTGTAGGAGCAAATCCCCCATAGCAAACCTCTCTTGCTCTGAACAGTTCCTGACATGGACAGAGGTGTCAGCAGAGAGCAGTTGTGGTCAGACAGAAAGGAAATTCAAAAAGAAAAGAATTTCCTGTGTATTAAACAGCAGCTGATAAGTACTGGGAGAATTGGGATTTTATAATAGAGGTAATTTACAAATCTGTTTACATTTCTGGAATCTGTTGATTTTAAAGAATTTTTTTTTCCCAGTGGAGTACCCCTTTAACCCTTACATCTCCTCCTACTTCATGGTGGACCCAGTTGAATCGTCCAAGACGTCTTGCCAGAATGGACTTCTATGGAATATGTCAGTACCTGATACAAAACATAGTGAAAGCGTTATTGTGGTGCAGAATGTCTTATTTTTTGGCACAGAATGGCACACACGGGCCCGTCTTCTTATTGACCACGATTTGGTAACATCTCCTCCTACTTCATGGTGGACCCAGTTGAATTGTCCCAGACGTCTTCCCAGAACCTCTATGAAATAGGTCATGACTTGATACAAAACCTAGTGAAGTGCGCTCCCGCGGTCTCATTTTCTGGCACACTATGGCGGACAGGGGCCCGTCTTCTTATTGACCACCATTTGGTAACATCTCGCCTTACATCATGGTGGACCCAGTTGCATTGTCCCAGACGTCTTCCCAGAACCTCTATGAAATAGGTCATGACTTGATACAAAACCTAGTGAAGTGCGCTCCCGCGGTCTCATTTTCTGGCACACAATGGCGGACACGTGCCCGTCTTCTCACTGATCACCATTTGGTAACATCTTTCCTTACATCATGGTGGACCCAGTTGCTTCGTCCCAGACGTCTTTACAGAACCTCTATGGAATAGGTCATGACTTGATACAAAACCTAGTGAAGTGCGCTACTGCGGTCTCATTTTCTGGCACACAATGGTGGACACGTGCCCGTCTTCTTATTGACCACCATTTGGTAACATCTTGCCTTACATCATGGTGGACCCAGTTGCATCGTCCCAGACGTCTTCCCAGAACCTCTATGGAATAGGTCAGGACTTGATACAAAACCTAGTGAAGTGCACTACTGCGGTCTCATTTTGTGGCACACAATGGTGGACACGTGCCTGTCTTCTCATTGACCACCATTTGGTAACATCTTGCCTTACATCATGGTGGACCCAGTTGCTTCGTCCCAGACGTCTTTACAGAACCTCTATGGAATAGGTCATGACTTGATACAAAACCTAGTGAAGTGCGCTCCCGCGGTCTAATTTTCTGGCACACAATGGTGGACACGTGCCCGTCTTCTCATTGACCACCATTCGGTAACATCCTGCCTTACATCATGGTGGACCCAGTTGCATCGTCCCAGACGTCTTCCCAGAACCTCTATGAAATAGGTCAGGACTTGATACAAAACCTAGTGAAGTGCGCTCCCGCGGTCTCATTTTCTGGCACACAATGGCGGACACGTGCCACTTGACCACTTACCGATTGGTAATTTCTCATCCATTTTTAAGGTCATCCTGGTGCAGACAATCATCTGTAACATAGACATCTCCCCAGAGCCAAGAAGAAATACAATCTGAGATGTTCTAATCCCAGCGAACAGCGAGACGTTCACATTCAGATGGATTCAACTAATCCTTGGTTGTTTATCAAGAATATTTGGAGCCATTCAAGGGTCCTAGATGTAAATATTTCACCAAATGTTTTTCTCTTGCGTTTCAAATGGATTTTAGTTATCAGCAAAAGCCCACGGCACCTCCATGCTGATACGTCCATCAATCTCGCCCTGCGTCACGGGCGGCTCGACCGACGTTCATGACTTTGTAGTCTGGGAATCTGACGAGAGCGCAAAATATTCTTCAAAGGATTGAGAAACCTACAGCAGATCTGATTCATTTCACCAGAACTCGGATTGTGAAGTGGACGGAGAAACACATCGGAATGACGGGAAGAAGAACAGAACGAGTACAACATAGACATGACACAGTGCGAAGAATGTATATATATATATATATATATATATATATATATAACTCAATGTGTGTGTATGTGTGTGTGTGTATATATGTATATGTGTATGTGTGTGTATATGTATGTGTATGTATGTATATGTGTATGTATGTATATGTGTATGTATATGTGTGTATGTATGTATGTGTGTATGTATGTGTATGTATGTGTGTATGTATATATATATGTATGTATGTGTGTATGTATGTATGTGTGTGTGTATATATGTGTATATGTGTATGTATATATGTATATGTATGTATGTACGTGTGTGTGTGTATGTATGTGTGTATATATATGTTTGTGTGTGTATGTATGTATGTATATGTATGTGTGTATGTTCCAGCATCACGTCCAAACGGCTAAAGATATTAACATGAAACTTGGCCACATGTTACTTATATGTCACCAACAAACATAGGATAGATGATTTAACCCTTACTCACCCCCCATTTGCCAGGGTCGGGGTTTTTGCTTAAAGTCCCATACAAGTCAATGGGAAATATATGTTACAGCATAACTTCCAAACGGCTGGAGATATTTCCATAATACTTGGTCACATGTTACTTATATCTCCACTTAAAATATAGGATAGTTAATATAACCCATAACTACCCCCATTTGTGAGGGTCGGGGTTTTTGTTTAAAGTCCCATGCAAATCAATGGGAAATATGTGTTCCCACATAACTTCCGTACGGCTGGAGATATTTAATAACTGGTCACATATTACTTATATGTCAAATAAAAACATATGATAGTTAAATTAATCCTTATCTACACCCTTCTATAAAAGATGGGTTTTTGTTTCAAGTCCCATGCAAGTTTATGGGACTTCCGTTACCTTACTCCACAAGCTCCGCATCTCCTGGTGAATGTTTCAGTCCGGCTTGCAAGCCACACCCCATCTCACAAAGACATGCTCACATTTTAATCCCCACCCCTTTTATTATCTACCTTATTTGTGCGTCGGTCTGGCTTGCAAATCACGCCCAGTCCCACAAAGCCAAGTGCCCTTATATTTCCAGCTTACAGTATCTTCATCACAAATCAGTCCCACCTGAGGACGGGATCTTAGTACGGGACATGAGGACGGTATATGAGGATGGGATAGGAGGTCGGGATATGAGGACGGGATAGGAGGTCGGGATATGAGGACGGGATAGGAGGACGGGATAGGAGGTCGGGATAGGAGGTCGGGATAGGAGGACGGGATAGGAGGACGGGATAGGAGGACAGGATAGGAGGACGGGATAGGAGGACGGGATAGGAGGACGGGATAGGAGGACGGGATAGGAGGACGGGATAGGAGGACGGGATAGGAGGACGGGATAGGAGGTCGGGATAGGAGGTCGGGATAGGAGGTCGGGATAGGAGGTCGGGATAGGAGGTCGGGATAGGAGGTCGGGATAGGAGGACGGGATAGGAGGACGGGATAGGAGGACGGGATAGGAGGACGGGATAGGAGGACGGGATAGGAGGACGGGATAGGAGGACGGGATAGGAGGACGGGATATGAGGACGGGATATGAGGTCGGGATATGAGGACGGGATATGAGGACGGGATATCAGGACGGGATATCAGGTGTGGATATGAGGACGGGATATGAGGACGGGATATGAGGTCGGAATATGAGGTCGGAATATGAGGTCGGGATATGACAACTATATAAGAGGACGGGATATGAAGTCAAAAGCTTCCTCCTTTGTTGATTTTCCTCCCCAACAAGGATTAGGAAGGAAAAACCGGGCAACGTCGGGTACTCAGCTAGTTTTATATATATATATATATATATATATATATATATATATATATATATCCTCTACCATTATATTTACTTTATATCCCCCAATAGCTACATCAATATGACTACTATAATACTGCCCCCTATATACAATATATCTACTATAATACTGCCTCCTATATACAAGAATATAACCACTATAATATTGCTCCTATATACAAGAATATAACCACTATAATACTGCCTCCTATATACAAGAATATAACTACTATAACACTGCTCCTATATACAAGTATATAACTACTATAACACTGCTCCTATATACAAGAATATAACTCCTATAATACTGCTCCTATATACAAGAATATAACTCCTATAATACTGTTCCTATATACAAGAATATAACTACTATAATACTGCTCCTATATACAAGAATATAACTACTATAATACTGCCTCCTATACACAAGAATATAACTACTATAATACTGCTCCTATATACAAGAATATAACTACTATAATACTGTCTCCTATATACAAGAATATAACTACTATAATACTGCTCCTATATACAAGAATATAACTACTATAATACTGCTCCTATATACAAGAATATAACTACTATAATACTGCTCCTATATACAAGAATATAACTACTATAATACTGCCTCCTATATACAAGAATATAACTACTATAATACTGCTCCTATATACAAGTATATAACTACTATAATACTGCTCCTATATACAAGAATATAACTACTATAATACTGCCTCCTATATACAAGAATATAACTACTATAATACTGCTCCTATATACAAGAATATAACTACTATAATACTGCTCCTATATACAAGTATATAACTACTATAATACTGCTTCTATATACAAGAATATAACTACTATAATACTGTCTCCTATATACAAGAATATAACTACTATAATACTGCTCCTATATACAAGAATACAACTACTATAATACTGCTCCTATATACAAGAATATAACTACTATAATACTGCTCCTATATACAAGAATATAACTACTATAATACTGCCTCCTATATACAAGAATATAACTACTATAATACTGTCTCCTATATACAAGAATATAACTACTATAATACTGCTCCTATATACAAGAATATAACTACTATAATACTGCCTCCTATATACAAGAATATAACTACTATAATACTACCCCTATATACAAGAATATAACTACTATAATACTACCCCTATATACAAGAATATAACTACTATAATACTGCTCCTATATACAAGAATATAACTACTATAATACTGCTCCTATATACAAGAATATAACTACTATAATACTGCTCCTATATACAAGAATATAACTACTATAATACTGCTCCTATATACAAGAATATAACTACTATAATACTGCTCCTATATACAAGAATATAACTACTATAATACTGCTCCTATATACAAGAATATAACTACTATAATACTGCTCCTATATACAAGAATATAACTACTATAATACTGCTCCTATATACAAGAATATAACTACTATAATACTGCTCCTATATACAAGAATATAACTACTATAATACTGCTCCTATATACAAGAATATAACTACTATAGTACTGCTCCTATATACAAGAATATAACTACTATAATACTGCTCCTATATACAAGAATATAACTACTATAATACTGCTCCTATATATAAGAATGTAACTACTATAATACTGCTCCTATATACAAGAATATAACTACTATAATACTGCCTCCTATATACAAGAATATAACTACTATAATACTGCCTCCTATATACAAGAATATAACAGTAAATAGGAGGCAGTAAGATTATTCATTGTGACGCAGTTTCTTTTTCTTTTTAACCTTTAGGATCATTGTTATATACCGTAAACTCTATGTGGCGGCACTTTATGATTCGCTGCGCTCTCACGTCTTATCATCCCTGGGCAATGACTTTGTCGGTAATTTCTCCATAATCCCAGATAACAGGCGCTCAGTTCTGTCTCTGACAACTATAGAAATCACATTTTATGAGCAGAAAGGAGACCAACAATAACAGAGGAGAAATCCCATCAGTCACAGAGTCGTTACCTCAGGGACTCAGCCAGTAGATGGCGCTGCACCCACTCACCTAAATAGGATGTGTACAGGGTAATAGACATTAGTGACATCACAATATCCATTTCTGCATATCACCTGAACTGTTACTTTATACACCTGCAATACCTTTTCTAAACACTGACGATAGTTATCAACTTTCCATAGACATCAATACAACAGCGCCCCTATAGCAAAACTGCAAGGATTTGGAGGAGGAGCAAAATTCTGGCTCCTAGATTTTCATCGCAAATACATTTCTGCTCACACAGTTCCCAGAGGTGTTATACTATCTGTATACTGCTGCTATCTCTTTGGGATCAGGATATATAGTAGTTATACCCCTCCAGCTCTATCTGTATACTGCTGCTATCTCTATGGGATCAGGATATATAGTAGTTATCCACCTCCCCCAGCTCTATCTGTATACTGCTGCCACTATCTCTATGGGATCGGGATATATAGTAGTTATACACTTCCCCTCCAGCTCTATTTGTATACTGCTGCCACTATCTCTATGGGATCAGGATATATAGTAGTTATACACCTCCCCCAGCTCTATCTGTATACTTCTGCTATCTCTATGGGATCAGGATATATAGTAGTTATACACCTCCCCTCCAGCTCTATCTGTATACTGCTGCTATCTCTATGGGATCAGGATATATAGTAGTTATACACCTCCCCCCAGCTCTATTTGTATACTGCTGCCACTATCTCTATGGGATCAGGATATATAGTAGTTATACACCTCCCCCCAGCTCTAACTGTATACTGCTGCCATCTCTATGGGATCAGGATATATAGTAGTTATACACTTCCCCTCCAGCTCTATCTGTATACTGCTGCTATCTCTATGGGATCAGGATATATAGTAGTTATACACCTCCCCTTCAGCTCTATTTGTATACTGCTGCCACTATCTCTATGGGATCAGGATATATAGTAGTTATACACCTCCCCCCAGCTCTATCTGTATACTGCTGCTATCTCTATGGGATCAGGATATATAGTAGTTATACCCCTCCCCTCCAGCTCTATCTGTATACTGCTGCTGTTATCTCTATGGGATCAGGATATATAGTAGTTATACACCTCCCCTCCAGCTCTATCTGTATACTGCTGCTGTTATCTCTATGGGATCAGGATATATTGTAGTTATACACCTCCCCTCCAGTTCTATCTGTATACTGCTTCTTTCTCTATGGGATCAGGATATATAGTAGTTATACACTTCCCCTCCAGTTCTATCTGTATACTGCTGTTATCTCTATGGGATCCGGATATATAGTAGTTATATAAATCTCCTCCTGCTCTATCTGTATACTCTTGATTCTTTCTCTATGGTATCAGGATATATAGTAGTTATACACCTCCCCTCCAGCTCTATGTATATAGTAGTTGATTCCTTTATATACTCCAGACGATTCACAGGTAATTTAGGCAGCATTAGAAAATTATATCATTGTTGGAATTGCAAACAGTATGGTTGAAAACTCATGCCTGCCACATCAGCTAAAACAGGTAATAACAAGACATACGCAAGAATCTCTACATAATTCTCTTATAATAACTTATGCTCAGGGTGACAGACGTCCCAGTTTTACTGAGATCGTCCCATTTTTTGGGGACTGCTGTCCATGGGACACAATATTGTTCCATTATATAATTGCGGGCTGGATAATTACCATCCTGGCAGGCCCGGGCATCTTTCTGATTGGCATCAGACTGGGCGCACGTCATGTCAGTGATGGGTCAGCGGCCATTTTAAATTAGCAGAGGCTGCCGGGAAGTAGTGTGGTGCAGGCATGTCAGTGACACACGGGCCAGCCTGGACGGTATTTATCCAGCACGCCAACTTCGGTGCTCCGACCACTGCTCCTCCGGATCGGGGACCTACTGCTTAGGCCCATAGGCCCATTGGGTGTTACCATTGATCTTGTCAATGGAGTGTGTCCCAACACACTGTTACTTTGTCTATTAATAAGGGGAACGGTAACAACCAGGAGGAGTAACAGAGGAACCACATACAGGGTGTTCCAGAAATGTTATTTTTCAGTATTCACTAGACGTATAGATGAAGGATCTTGGACAAGATGTTATGGCGGCCATATTGGTTGTCCCAGATATCCCAGTGCAAATCTGAACAGGAACATTTTTCTTCATCCTCATATTGTTATAAAGCACGTAGCCAAAGGCGAACTATGAAAATACTGTGAAAATAATGAAATTTCACGTCAGTGTTTATAAAAACGTGTCAGAAAGTTTCGCACCTGCCCGGGCAGTGACAGATCCCAGAGACGTCGCACTTATCATCGCTCAACACTGATCCCATCTTAACCTTGGATGGAGTCCAGTTCTTAAATGTTCTGGTCCTAAGTGGCCCCGGATTTCTGAAATTTCACAAAAAAACAATAAAAAAAAGGGGGAAAAAAACAACGAATGACAAAACTCTGACCCAACCTGATGATATCACCGACCTGAAATCCATCGTTATGCATGAAATTCCACATTTCTCTATATTTAACCCCATTTTTTATAGTTTTCAGAATCTTGTGCATCAGCCAAGAAATCCGGATCTAGAAGACCGCAGCCACAAGATAAATATAGTCCGTGTCATAAAATGTGACATAATTGTCCTGTATGAGGCGAAAAATCATCAAACCAGATAATTAATACAAGACCATGTGTCGCGTGTCTCTGCGCCATATTATTCCCTCCAAGGGGTCTGGATGTGACTCACTCTACAGCGGTCTGTTTCCTTCCTGCAGAAAATAGATGTTCAAACTTCATGTAGAAGAATATAACTACTAAAATACTGCCCCCTATGTACATTAGTATAACTACTATAATACTGCTCACTATATACAAGAATATAACTACTATAATACTGCTCCTATATACAAGAATATAACTACTATAATACTGCTCCTATATACAAGAACATAACTACTATAATACTGCCCCCTATATACAAGAATATAACTACTATAATACTGCTCCTATATACAAGAATATAACTACTAAAATACTGCCCCCTATGTACAATAGTATAACTACTATAATACTGCTCACTATATACAAGAATATAACTACTACAATACTGCCCCCTATATACAAGAATATAACTACTATAATACTGCTCCTATATACAAGAATATAACTACTATAATACTGCTCCTATATACAAGAATATAACTACTATAATACTGCTCCTATATACAAGAATATAACTACTATAATACTCCTCCTATATACAAGAATATAACTACTATAATACTGCTCCTATATGCAAGAATATAACTACTATAGTACTGCTCCTATATACAAGAATATAACTACTATAATACTGCCTCATATATACAAGAATATAACTACTATAATACTGCCCCTATATACAAGAATATAACTACTATAATACTGCTCCTATATACAAGAATATAACTACTATAATACTGCTCCTATATAGAAGAATATAACTACTATAATACTGCCTACTATATACAAGAATATAACTACTATAATACTGCTCCTATATAGAAGAATATAACTACTATAATACTGCTCCTATATACAAGAATATAACTACTATAATACTGCTCCTATATACAAGAATATAACTACTATAATACTGCTCCTATATACAAGAATATAACTACTATAATACCGCTCCTATATACAAGAATATAACTACTATAATACTGCTCCTATATACAAGAATATAACTACTATAATACTGCTTCTATATACAAGAATATAACTACTATAATACTGCTCCTATATACAAGAATAAAACTACTATAATACTGCCTGCTATATACAAGAATATAACTACTATAATACTGCTCCTATATACAAGAATATAACTACTATAATACCGCTCCTATATACAAGAATATAACTACTATAATACTGCTGCCTTCATGTTGTAGTTACGATCCCATTATTGTAGAATGTCTTGGCATTGTCTCCTCGTGTCTGTTCTCGCCGCCATCTTCTCGTCTTCGTGTTGATGGTCGTCATGTCTCTCGTTGTAGTCACGGACCACCCAATGACTGTGATTACAATTTCGTCCCAATCTTTTTATTTGTATACAACCAAAGTCCATTCTGAAGGAGAACACTTGAGACTGACCTACAAATGACCTGGTGAGATGTCATCCTTGTCCACGGACCCCACCGACCACCCGACGGCCATGTCTTCTGGATCCTTCTATTTACTAGTCATAAAGCCCAAACATATTTCCAAATAAAACTCATAAAAAGTTGAAAGGATAGCTTGGACATAATAAAATTGTTATCATAGTTTGTGTGTCTCGAAGAATTTTCTGTTTTACAGTACAACATAAAATAATAGATAAATAAAGTGTTTTCCTCTAGCTGGGGGAGACCTCTTGGCCACCATTGGGAAAAAAGTGAAAGAGTTTAGAGGCCAACTTTATAAGAGTATGGCCAGCATGAGCTTCTTATGAACTTCCAGCAGTGGTGGGATCAAAATGGCTGCACACACCAAAGTATGGTAGGCGTAAGATTCTAATAACCCTTAAGCAGGGGCGGGATCAAGAGGACAATGGACAATACTACTTATAGAACTTCTCCAGTTAGGGTGTCTGTATATAAGATACTTTGCTAGGGGTGATGTTCTAAAGAACCTCTAGGAAAGGTGGGACTACAGTGACCATCAATAAACAGAAAGGGTCTCTTTCTAAAAAAAGGACCTGGCATATGTATGGATTTGATATAGTAGACCTTCTGTTCTTTGGACCCTACATGGTCTGACACTGGGACCAACCTTTTTTATTAACACATTTTTCTTTACTACAAACATTGGGAACTCAATGGGAATGCCCAATGCCCCCCCCCCCCCAGAACCCCTTCCAAAAGGGCTCCAGAGAGGTGCAAGACCACATCATGTGAGCAGGGCCAACCTTTTTAAATCAATATATCTGAGGTTATGGTAGAAATCATGTTCTAAGACCTTCAAGTCAAGGTAGGAATTTAACCCTCAAACCATGGACCCTAAAAGTTTTGTAAAGGTGCTTGTTACTAGGAAGGATAAGTAAAGACATCTGTATGCCAAATAATACAATAGGTCTGATATTGTGGGCTTAAAGAGGTACTCCACCCCTAGATATCTTATCCCCTATCCAAATGATAGGGGATAAGATGTCTGATCGTAGGGGCCCCTCCCCTGGGGACCCCCGCAATCTTCTTGCTGCACCCGGGGTTTGTTTAGAGCGTCGGGTGCAGCACCAGAGACTCATGACGTCATGGCCGCGCCCCACGTGTGAGGTCACGGACACACACCCTCAATGCAAGTCTATGGGAGGGGGCGTGATGTCACGAGTGGGGCGTGACAGTGACATCACGAACCTTTGCATTGCCAGTCATCTGGCACGGAGCAAAGTTCGTCCCACCCCTCCATTCATGTCTACGGTCGTCACGCCCCCTCCCATAAACATGAAGGGAGAGGTGTGCTTCAAACGCCGGGCATCTCATTGCAGGGGGTCGCAGTGGCCAGACCCCCGCCATTAGACATCTTATCCCCCATCCTATGGACCCCGACCAGAAACCGCTTCTCTACATTTCGGATACATTTTCCTGTTACAAAATAAAATCCATTTCCAAGCATTTTGTAGCAATTATCAATACCAGTCCTATTGTTATTATTGTTAACCCAAACGCCTATTGTATTTTATTTATTTTTATTTTTTTTATTTGAGATTTTAACTTTTTTTTTTCAGCCAAAGTAGATGAAGTGGGGGCTGGGGGAGGGGGGGGGGGGACAATTGGAGAAAGCACATCATGAAACATCTGATTCACATAAATCTCGAAGAGGCTGGCGACATCCCAAAGTACTACACTATTTATTCACAGAACATTTAATTTTCTTTTGTTGCTCGTGTGCCTTGCAGCAAGAGTGAAAGCGGGCCAAGATCCGCACACTTATTGAGTAACCCTTTAAATGGGACCATTTTTCTTCTTAATTACATCATACATAAAACACGAAATATTTTTTGTGGGATCACAACAAAACCATATAAAAAAACTGAAAACGTAAAGGAATGTATTTATTCCATAATTAGACAACAAAAAAAACCTAAATATTAAGAAACAATGTATACAATTAGGTTGGAATCCAGATGCATTTCAATAACGATGTTTGAAGCCATGGTTGGCCTCATCTACCAGGGGATCCTTCATCGACGATGTATTTAATAAAAAAATTAAAGCAAAAAATTATGTCAAATGATTTCAATAAAATAAGGCTGTTTTTTTAAATCCTTTTTTTTCCTAATAATGTTTATATTATTTTGTATATTATTATTATGTAATTTTTCCATAACTGAGATGTAAACAAAAAAAAATTTGGTTACATTTTATTAAAACTTTTTTTTGTTTATAAATTTAAATCCAGTTATATGAGCACAATTAAATAACCCAAAAGGCTATGATAATATCGACCACCAGAAGGTCCTTTCCATTGGCCTATCAACTCTGGATCCTAATTTAGATTTTTTTTCTACTGAATCAAAGTTAAAAAAAAAAAAAGACATTAAAAAAATTTATCAAAAACTTTTGGAATAAATTCAGAATTCAATTTTCACTACAAGAATTAAAATGTTATATATTGGGTTAGTCCACCAAAGTATTTATATAAAAAAAATCTATGACGTGCAGAGGAGGACCGCCCCAACAAGACATTTATTTACAATTTTACAACAATGTTAAAGGGGTCATCCAACGTAAGGTGACTTACGTAATTAAGTGTCATACAGTAATGGACATGCTTACCAAGGATCTGTGCTTGTGTTGGTGGTAAATGGCCATGTCCTGTGTCCTCCATCACGCTGCTGGCTTGTTTTTGGGAACTGGCTTATTCCTGTTTTTGTGGCTTTAGACTTCAATCCCCAGGATCCTTCGTTTCAAGGTGGGAGGTGACTAATTTTCCTCCCCCACATCAGGGGTCGGCTTCACACACAACAGAAGAAGCAGCCAAGCCCCCTTTCAGCACCTGACTTGTGATGTATTGTCTCGGGCCGCACAGCAAGCTGGGAAAGGTCCGAGGCCACACTCATTTTGTAGGCTGCAATATATGAACTTCCGGGTTTAAGAAAGACTAAAAAATTAAATACTAGCCACCAAACACAAGTAAGGGAAGTATATTAGTAACTAGACTAACTCTGAGGCCACTGTCTTACATTAAGGAACCAAAAATCCTGGAATACCCCTTTAATTCAAATGAAAAACAACATATAAAATTATCAAAAACATTTAGAGTAAATGGAATTTAATTTAAAATATTACCGGTATATATTGGACTACTCCATCAAAATATCCTTTTAATAGGATTATTAAAAGCCTATGCAGAGAAGAACTCCCCAATGAACCCCAACAATCTACCAGTAGAGACATTCATTCCCATTTACAATGTTAACAAAAAAAAAGTGTAATTATTTCTACATCCAAGATAGAAATTATGTAAAATGATTTCAATAAAATAAAGATTAGTTTTTTGTTTTTTTTATTAAATCCATTTACTAATAATATTTGCATTATTTTGTCAGATGGATAAAAAAAATTAATTACAAAAATGAAAAAAAAAAATCCAAATTTCCATCTATGGCTATGTATTAAGAGTAGATGAAATTCATTAGAATTCCATTATACCTGTAACATAATATCTACTGTATACATTACGGCTTAAAACTCATTTGTTTTTGTTACAGGATCCGTAATGGAGCAAAAAAATTTTTTTTATTTTGGTAATGTAAATGTTAGATCCATCTCTTAATGTTATGGCCGGGGTGGAAGGAACCATTTTGCCTAATGTTGGGTCACATAAATAGTTTACAAAGTGCTTCTTCAATAAACACTCTCTCTGGATTTGTTAGTGAGTCGGTGAGTGGAGATGTCCCAACTTCCAAACAGGTGTCTCTGTCTTGAAGACGTCCTGTTTTATGTATGGTGCTATGGTTGTGACCTATGGATGATATTAGCTAATCCTTACGTGGGGCTCGTGTTTGCATTGAACGCCAAGAGACAATTACTCAGGTCCAAGAAGGACTTTGACTCCATCGGTTTCTCTTTTTGGCAAAAATTTTTGCAAAATAGAATCATTTTGCATGATCCATTTTGTACTAGACCTCAGTGCCTTCTTAACAATAGTATAATGTCAATTGTTGGATAAATGTTCCAAAAAGTTTTTTAATTTTTTTTCTAAAATATAAATTCAATTCATTCCTTAAACTTTACCCAACAAAGTTGCACTTGACCGTGTAGATTTTAGAACAGATCAGCAATTACGAGGACCCAGAGGCAGCCATGTACCAGAAAACAGGAGACGTGCAGGAGGTACGGACTTGGCAGACCTTGGTTGGCTACGGGCCTCGTGTTGTGATGGAGTACAGGATAAAGGGCCTTAAGTAATAATAACAGAAAATCCAAAAAATAAAATTCTGGTCAAAAAATAAATCTTGTGTTATGAATGATAGGAACTGAAATCTCATTACCCAATGTAGCAATGAATGGCCCACTAGGAAAGCTTTTAAAGGTTGGATTCCTTGAGGTTCAGAGGTAAACTACCCCACTTAGACTACAGATTAAGACAAAGGCCAATGGGAAAAAATACTTGGCGGGGTCCTCACCAAACCTCAGGAACTTGGACAACTTTGACCTTTATAGCAACCATGTACAGGAGAGGTGGCTGAACATGCATGAGGCCTTCTCCATTGAATTCTATGAGAGTTACGGAGATAGTCAAGCCAGTGACTCATTTAGGCTTCAGAGACAGCCACACAACTCTTTTGGCTTGAAAGGGTAGCGAATGACCTTCAGAAGATTGATGTTTGTAAAGAGGTGTGGGACCCAAAGGTAAAACACACCACATGCTGCGGTACACTAACATTTCCCAAAACTATGCATCATACCCCATGCTACAATATTATTTCCCATAAGTATAAAGCATACCGCATGCTACAATAACATTTCCCATAACTATACAACATACCCCATGCTACAATAACATTTCCCATAACTATACAGCATACCCCATGCTACAATAACATTTCCCATAACTATACAGCATATCACATGCTACAATATTATTTCCCATAACTATACAGCATACCCCATGCTACAATAACATTTCCTATAACTATACAGCATACCCCATGCTACAATAACATTTCCCATAACTATACAGCATATCACATTATACAATAACATTTCCCATAACTACACAGCATATCACATGCTACAATAACATTTCCCATAACTATACAGCATACCCCATGCTACAATAACATTTCCCATAACTATACAGCATACCCCATGCTACAATAACATTTCCCATAACTATACAGCATATCATATGCTACAAAAACATTTCCCATAACTATACAGCATATCACATGCTACAATAAAATTTCCCATAACTACACAGCATATCACATGCTACAATAACATTCCCCATAACTGTACAGCATACCACATGGTACAATAACATTTCCCATAACTATACAGCATATCACATGCTACAATATTATTTCCCATAAATATGCAGTATACCACATGCAACAATAACATTTCCCATAACTATACAGCATAACCCATGCTACATTAACATTTCCCATAACTATACAGCATATCACATGCTACAACAACATTTCCCAAAACTTTGCATGATACCACATGGTACAATAAAGCATTGCAGGCAGTGATGGGGCTTGGGAAAAGTTGATAGGGAGGGAAAATTCCAGGGCAGAAGCTTTAGTAAAAGACAAAACACACAAAGGGACAGAGGAAAGGTAAGGTGTGTAAATCCTTTTCTTCATTGATGTCCAAACTGCCTGTGGTCTTGAGATGGTTCCTGGATAACCATATAGTGTCCTTAAACAGATCATAAGGGCCTAGGTGTCCTTGACTGCCTCAAGAGTGTGATCCCTAGATAATAATCTGTAGTATGATCGGCTCTTCCTGAGCGCAGATCTCGCGGGTGTCCAACAGACCCTGTGCACAGGGGCAATGTGTGGGGTAAAAGCGGCATGGGTGGAAAAGAGGGTACAGTGATTGAGAGGTGAAGAAAGACCAGATAATTAAACAATATTCCCACCAATGGTGATACAGTGCCGAACCACTGAAACTAAACTACCAGCATCATTGGAGGGTGATCTCATACAGGTGGGCAGGCCCCCAGTATATGGAGGTGCCACTCCTGCCATCTCATCAGCATAAAGGGATGCTTCCCATGATGCCTCATCAGCATTAAAATGTACCTCATGAAGTTCCATCAGCATATGGAGGTGCCTTTCATAAAGTATCATCAGGATACAGAGGTCCCCCATATAATGTAATCAGCATATGGAGGTCCCCCATATAATGTCATCAGTATATGGAGGTGCCCTTTATGAAGTCTCTCCAGGATACAGAGGTCCCCCTCATAATGTCTCATCAGTATATGGAGGTCCCCATATAATGTCTCATCAGTATATGGAGGTGCCCTTCATGAAGTCTCATCAGTATATGGAGGTCCCCCATATAATGTCTCATCAGTATATGGAGGTCCCCCATATAATGTCTCATCAGGATACAGAGGTCTCCCATATAATGTCTCATCAGGATACAGAGGTCTCCCTCAATGTCTCATCAGTATATGGAGGTCCCCCATATAATGTCATCAGTATATGGAGGTGCCCTTTATGAAGTCTCTTCAGGATACAGAGGTCCCCCTCATAATGTCTCATCAGTATATGGAGGTCCCCATATAATGTCTCATCAGTATATGGAGGTGCCCTTCATGAAGTCTCATCAGTATATGGAGGTCCCCCATATAATGTCTCATCAGTATATGGAGGTCCCCCATATAATGTCTCATCAGGATACAGAGGTCTCCCATATAATGTCTTATCAGGATACAGAGGTCCCCTCATAATGTCTCATCAGTATATGGAGGTCCCCCATATAATGTCTCATCAGGGTACAGAGGTCTCCCTCAATGTCTCATCAGTATATGGAGATCTTCCTCAATGTCTCATCAGTACATGGAGGTCCCCCCATATAATGTCTCATCAGGATACAGAGGGCTCCCTTAATGTCTCATCAGTATATGGAGGTCCCCCATATAATGTCTCATCAGTATATGGAGGTGCCCTTCATGAAGTCTCATCAGAATTTGGAGGTGCTCCTTACGATTTATCATTGACATATGGAACAGCCCCCTATGAAGACAAATGGGCATCTTAAGGAACTCATAGACAACATTGTAGGTATAACATCCTCCCCGTCTGCAGATCTTCATCAAAGAGCACGGACTTCACATATCCTGTTGAGGATGTAATTGTAGATGGCGGCATGGTGGAGACAAAGCCTTGGTGGAGCCATGCCAGCCCCTCATAGCAATGATTAAAACCATTCCCAAGGCTGGAGAGGAATGGTGGCTCGTGCCAGAGCCTCTGTTAGAGATGTTTGTAATAAAATTATGGATTTAATCATTGCAGTACGGAGCCGACCGGCCCCATTGTCTCTGGAAATTCTTCATTGTCACCATCCCTGCCATCCCATAAACATGGCAAAGGACCCAAGGTTCACTGCTCCTGTCCTGAGTGGAGCCATCTTGTAAATCCAGTAGTTAAACTTGTGGAATGAAGAATCAATAAAGATAAAGAAATCAGCAGAAATTAGGCCAGAAAGCCGAAAAATTCTACATATATGTATATATCTATATAGGAAACACATTCAACATGAAACCGGGGAACAGACCAGAATCATCCACTTCAACACTTGGGGTACAGGACAATGTCACGCTGACACTTGGGGTACCAGATAATGACACTTGGCTTATAGGATGATAACACTTGGAGTACAGGACAATGACACTTGGGGTACCGGATAATGACACTTGGGGTACAGGATGATAACACTTGGGGTACAGGATGATAATAAAACTTGAGGTACAGGATGATAATAAAACTTGGGGTACAGGATGATAATAAAACTTGGGGTACAGGACAATGACACATGACACTTGGGGTACCGGATAATGACACTTGGGGTACAGGATAATAAAACTTGGGGTACAGGATGATAATAAAACTTGGGGTACAGGATGATAACAATCGGGGTACAGGATGATTACACTTGGGGTACAGGATGATAACACTTGGGGTACAGGATGATAACACTCGGGGTACAGGATGATAACACTTGGGGTACAGGATGATAACATTTGGGGTACAGGATGATGACACTTGGGGTACAGGATGATGACACTTGGGGTACAGGACAATGACACTTGGGGTACAGGATGATAACATTTGGGGTATAGGATGCTAACACTTGAGGTACAGGATGATAACAATCGGGGTACAGGATGATAACAATCGGGGTACAGGATGATTATACTTGGGGTACAGGATGATAACACTCGGGGTACAGAATGATAACACTTGGGGTACAGGATGATAACATTTGGGGTGCAGGATAATAACACTCGGGGTACAGGATGATAACACTTGAGGTACAGGATGATAACAATCGGGGTACAGGATGATTACACTCGGGGTACAGGATGATAACACTTGGGGTACAGGATGATAACACTCGGGGTACAGGATGATAACACTCGGGGTACAGGATAATAACACTTGGGGTACAGGATAATAACACTTGGGGTACAGGATGATGACACTCGGGGTACAGGATGATGACACTTGGGGTACAGGATAATAACACTTGGGGTACAGGATGATGACACTCGGGGTACAGGATGATGACACTTGGGGTACAGGATGATAACACTTGGGGTACAGGATAACACTTGGGGTACAGGATAATAACACTCGGGGTACAGGATGATAACACTTGGGGTACAGGATGATGACACTTGGGGTACAGGATGATAACACTTGGGGTACAGGATAATAACACTTGGGGTACAGGATGATAACACTTGGGGTACAGGATGCTGACACTTGGGGTACAGGATGATAACACTTGGGGTACAGGATGATAACACTTGGGGTACAGGATGATGACACTCGGGGTACAGGATGATAACACTTGGGTTACAGGATAATAACACTTGGGGTACAGGATGATGACACTTGGGGTACAGGATGATTACACTCGGGGTACAGGATGATAACACTTGGGGTACAGGATGATAACACTCGGGGTACAGGATGATAACACTTGGGGTACAGGATGATAACATTTGGGGAACAGGATAATGACACTTGGGGTACAGGATGATGACACTTGGGGTACAGGATGATAACACTTGGGGTACAGGACAATGACACTTGGGGTACAGGATGATAACATTTGGGGTATAGGATGCTAACACTTGAGGTACAGGATGATAACAATCGGGGTACAGGATGATAACAATCGGGGTACAGGATGATTATACTTGGGGTACAGGATGATAACACTCGGGGTACAGAATGATAACACTTGGGGTACAGGATGATAACATTTGGGGTGCAGGATAATAACACTCGGGGTACAGGATGATAACACTTGAGGTACAGGATGATAACAATCGGGGTACAGGATGATTACACTCGGGGTACAGGATGATAACACTCGGGGTACAGGATGATAACACTCGGGGTACAGGATGATAACACTCGGGGTACAGGATAATAACACTTGGGGTACAGGATAATAACACTTGGGGTACAGGATGATGACACTCGGGGTACAGGATGATGACACTTGGGGTACAGGACGATAACACTCGGGGTAAAATATGATAACACTCGGGGTACAGGATGATAACACTTGGGGTACAGGATAACACTGGGGGTACAGGATGATAACACTTGGGGTACAGGATGATAACACTTGGGGTACAGGATGATAACACTCAGGGTACAGGATGATAACACTCGGGGTACAGGATGATGACACTTGGGGTACAGGATAATAACACTTGGGGTACAGGATGATAACACTTGGGGTACAGGATGCTGACACTTGGGGTACAGGATGATAACACTTGGGGTACAGGATGATGACACTTGGGGTACAGGATGATGACACTCGGGGTACAGGATGATAACACTCGGGGTACAGGATAATAACACTTGGGGTACAGGATGATAACACTTGGGGTACAGGATGATAACACTCGGGGTACAGGATGATAACACTTGGGGTACAGGATGATGACACTTGGGGTACAGGATGATAACACTTGGGGTACAGGATGATGACACTTGGGGTACAGGATGATAACACTTGGGGTACAGGATGATAACACTTGGGGTACAGGATGATAACACTTGGGGTACAGGATGATGACACTCGGGGTACAGGATGATGACACTTGGGTTACAGGATAATAACACTTGGGTACAGGATGATAACACTTGGGGTACAGGATGATGACACTTGGGGTACAGGATGATAACACTTGGGGTACAGGATGCTGACACTTGGGGTACAGAATGATGACACGCTGACACTTGGGGTACAGGACAATGGATGTGATCACATGGTGCTGGTATTCCCTATAATATATCGGACCGCTGCCTCCGGCTCCGGATTATCTGATCCTCATTACGCCATTACGTCTTCCACCACCAAGCCGCATGCTTCTGGTCACACGTCTCGTTGGGTTTACACAATGTGACCTCCGGGCTGCTGGTATTTTTTTTGTTCCTGGCATTTTCGGGCAGCTTCTCTATTTCGGGCTGAATGCAGCAGGTTCAGATTAAGACAAATACACAAACATTGTTATCGGTGCCAAACATTGCGCTAAAATTAGCCGTTCCCGTTACAATATTCCGATCCTTATGAGTCCACCGCTCCGGATTATTTCTTAGATCGCTTCTTTCGTTCCGTGCTTATCTCGGCTTTGTTTCATTTATGGGATTTTCTGCTTTTCCATATAAAACACTCATTGAGGCCCCAACGTGGGGGCCAGCAGTAGGGCCCATTGTTGTTCCTAGAAGAATGGGTTCTGACCAAAAACACTTCCACCTGATCTGTCAATTAACCCCAGTTTCCCAATCCCACCACTTATTCATACAGTTGCTTTATGGCAGGCATAGGGCATAAGAAAGCTAAGACTGAGAGTTTCTCATAGAAAAGCATTGACTGCCTACTGCACATGTGCATAGCACAGGCTATGTGAAATGAAAGGGGGAGCCAGCACCATTTTTTGGAAGTTCCTGAGGAGCAGTGACCTATCAAGAGACATCTAGTCTGTTCTTTACCACTCTTCAGACACCAACAAAATGGTGACAGTGGAATAGAAAAAACTACAAAACCCCCTCCCCTTCTCCTTTTTCACATAGACAGAGGAGGAAGGTAGACAGGGGAGGTCTAATTGGCAGTAGCCAGACAAGTTGCTTGCTTTTACTAGATTCCTCATGTTAGCTCCCTCTGCTGGTCAACAGTGGGAGATATGACAAGTTATTTCATTTTTCATATTTTGTGATATTTTTTTTAAATATATTTCCGAAAATATAAAAAAAAAAATATTTAACCTCTAAAAAAAAATCACATTTAGTGACACATTCCCTTTAAATGATGCTTGGAATAGTAGCTCATAGGGCCAGTGGTCTACAAACTGTGGACTTCAAGATGTTTCAAAACTACAACAATGGCTGTCAGGGCATGTTGGGAGTTGTAGTTTTGCATCAACTGACCACTGTCAGGGGATCCAAAAATATCTCAAAAACATTCCCAGAAAGTGCAGTACCATCAGCTGCCACCGGATTGCCTACTAGCATTGCTACTATGGTTGAATATCAGCAACCGGTCAGTAAATTTGGGCACCAATAATACAATTGTTGCGGCCCCTTCAGTAATAACAGGTGATGTATCCATATACTAGGTGCTCATATTTACTGTATGTACTTGCTGTTTTGTGGTACACGGTCGGGTTGGTTGACTGCCTGCAGCCCATAGGGTGATTACATGCCTGAGATGGTGTGATAGTTTCATGACCTCTTCCAGGAAGTGCTCCTGGTGTTATAAGAAGATGAAACGGGCAAAAGTAGGTGAGGACAGGACACGTGGGCCATGCTAAAGGCTGTGAGTGACCGAGAAGAGTGTAAGAGCCGCTTGAGTGTCATAAGAAGCCTATGAAGGAGACTGGTGGGACCGAGACAGAGGTCCACATCAGACGTGGTTGGGTGGGCCTGAGTTCCTTGGAGGGAGGCCCTGTATTACGTTCCTCCCCTCTTCCAATATGGGCCATCTGAGGTTATAAGAAGATGTAATAGGCAAGAATGGGTGAGGAATGGACACGTGGGTCACGCTGAAGGCTGGTAAAGCCACACTGAGGGAGTGACCGGGCATTGTGAAAGAGCTGCTTGAGTAACTTGGAGTGTGTGATGTCCATATCAAGGAGAAGATGCTGGGTGATGCTCCAGTGTCATAAGAAGCCTGTGCCAGAGGTGAAGGTGACTGATGCGACTAAACAAAGGTCGGTGTCAGACATGGTTGGCCTGAGTCCCTTGGAGGCCCTGTATTCTGCTCCTCCCCTCTTCCAATATGGGCCATCTGAGGTTATAAGAAGACGTAATAGGCAAGAACGGGTGAGGAATGGACACGTGAGTCACGCTGAAGGCTGGTAAAGCCACGCTGAGGGAGTGACCGGGCAGTGTGAAAGAGCTGCTTGAGTAACTTGGAGTGTGTGCTGTCCATATCAAGGAGAAGATGCTGGGTGATTCTCCAGTGTCATAAGAAGCCTGTGCCAGAGGTGAAGGTGACTGATGCGACCAAACAGAGGTCGGTGTCAGACACGGTTAGTTTGGCTTGAGTCCCTTGGAGGCCCCGTATTCTGCTCCTCCCCTCTTTCAGTATGGGCCTTTTGAGGTTAAAAGAAGACCAAACAAGCAAGAGAGGGTGAACACTGATCACATGGGTCACGTTGAAGGCTGGTTAAGCCACGCTGAGGGAGTGACCGAGAAGTGTAAAAGAGCCGTTTAAGTAACTTGAAACGTGATGTCCATATCAGGGAGAAGATGCTGGGTGGTGCTCCAGTGTTATTAGAATCCTGTGAAGGTGACTGGTGTGACTGAGACAGAGGTCCGTGTAAGAGTTGGTTGGGTTGGCCCGAGTTCCTTGGAGGGAGGCCTTATATTCTCCTCCTCCTCTCTTCCAGTATGGGCCATCTGAGATTATAATAAGACCTAACAGGCAAGAAGGGGTGAGGAATGGACACATGGGTCACGTTGAAGGCTGATAAAGCCACGCTGAAGGAGTGACCGAGAAGTGTGAAAGAACTGCTTGAGTAACTTGGAGTGTGTGATGTCCATATCAAGGAGAAGATGCTGGGTGATGCTTCAGTGTCATTAGAAGTCTGTGAAGGTGACTGGTGTGACTGAGACAGAGGTCCGTGTAAGACGTGGTTGGGTTGGCCTGAATTCCTTAGAGGTACTGTATTCCTCTCCTCCCATCCTCCAGTGATCACAGTGATTTTGTTACGAGTACACAATAGACCGGGCTTGTAACTCGGGAGGGTAAGACACAGACAGCTGTACAGTTACACAACATTTGAGTCTGTGCCTACAGGCAAATCAGCGTTCCATGTTCTGTGAGACCTCCAGCCCTGATCCGGACTCAGGACCCTCAGAGTAGGCCTCTTACCAACACACAACTCCATATCGACTTTAACAATAGAATTTTTTGGACTCATCAGAAGGGTTGAGCATACACACGTATGTGACCCGAGGCGTGGCTGCCAACACATTCATGGTGAGAACAAAGCCGAGGTCCGTCCGTGCTAAGAATACTCTCCAACAACATCTGCTGAACTTCAAAAGTCCAGCCGCTACGTTCTTGTGAAAACAGAGCAGCCAAGTGACCCAGAATCCTCCTGTTCCATTAACCCTTGATAGAAACAACATGTAAAGTAAAACAAAGTGAATGAGAGCGTGACGTCTAACTTATATATGGCCTACATTATGGATAACTTTGATAGGTCAGGGTGGTAGGTCGAGGGAGGTAGGTCGAGGGTGGTAGTTAGAAGGTGATACATCAAGGTGGTAGGTATAAGGTGGTAGGTAGAGGGTGGTAGGTAGAAGGTGATACGTCAGGGTGGTAGGTATAAGGTGGTAGGTAGAGGGTGGTAGGTAGAAGGTGGTAGGTCAGGGTGGTAGGTAGAAGGTGGTAGGTCAGGGTGGTAGGTAGAGGGTGGTAGGTCAGGGTGGTAGGTAGAGGGTGGTAGGTCAGGGTGGTAGGTAGGTGGTAGGTCAGGGTGGTAGGTAGAAGGTAGTAGGTCAGGGTGGTAGGTAGAAGGTGGTAGGTCAGGGTGGTAGGTAAAAGGTGGTTGGTCAGGGTGGTAGGTCAGGGTGGTAGGTAGAAGGTGGTAGGTAGAGGGTGGTAGGTAGAAGGTGGTCGGTCAAGCTGGTAGGTCAGGGTGGTAGGTAGAAGGTGGCAGGTAGAGGGTGGTAGGTGGAAGGTGGCAGGTAGAGGGTGGTAGGTAGAAGGTGGCAGCTAGAGGGTGGTAGGTTTCCATCATGTGTACTGAAGGTAAAATGGTAATATTGTGCAACTAACTGCGGGTACATTAGAACATATAGAGACGCCTTTCACAATAGGCTTGTGTAATATTCCAGCTGAGCTCCCAAACAAAGGAGAATTGTGTCATGGAAGACAATTGTCCTACAGGCATCGCTGGAATTTTAATTGTTAAATTCAGATTATGATGATGACCTTTAGATTGGCAACAGCTCGGACTGGGATAAAAAAAAAATATATATATATGTACGGGAAAGGAGGGGTTCAAATCCCAGAGAATGTGTGTAGACCAGGAAAAGGAGCCTTCAGATATATTAAAGGGGAATTTTTTTTCATATCAACTGGCTCCAGAAAGTTAAAGGGGTACTCCAGTGGAAATATTTTTTTTTTTATCAACTGGTGCCAGAAAGTTAAACAGATTTGTAAATTACTTTTATTAAAATTTTTTAATCCTTCCAGTACTTATTAGCTGCTGAATACTACAGAGGAAATTCTTTCCTTTTTGAAACACAGAGCTCTCTGCTGAATCACGAGCACAGTGCTCTCTGCTGACATCTCTGTCCATTTTAGGAACAGTCCAGAGCAGCATATATTTGCTATGGGGAATTTCTCCTACTCTGGACAGTTCTTAAAATGGACAGAGATGTCAGCAAAGAGCACTGTGTTCCAAAAAGAAAATAATTTCCTCTGTAGTATTCAGCAGCTAATAAGTACTGGAAGAATTAAGATTTTTTTTAAATAGAAGTCATTTACAAATATGTTTAACTTTCTGGCACCGGTTGATTTAAAGAAAAAAAGTTTCCACCAGAGTACCCCTTTAAACATATTTGTAAATTACTTCTATGAAAAAAATCTTAATCCTTCCAGTACTTATCAGCTGCTTGAATAATGCCACACCCCCTCAAGCAAGTCCCATTGAGGGGGTGTGGCATTGTCAAAAGGGGCAAGAGGGTCGCGACCCCCGCATCCAGCATTCAGAACAAAATTTTATGAACGTTCGGGCAGTGAAGTACCCCTTTAAAGGGTTGTTCCAGGATTTTTATTTATTTGACTATGCTACAGGTGCTGTAAAGTTAGTGAAGTTCATAATATAGTGTCTGTACCTGTATGTGTGATGGTAGTCTCCCAATTCTTATGTGATCTTTCCCCCGATGTTTATCGTTAACAGAATACAAAATGAGTGTTTCCCAGGTGCCAGTGCAGCCCAAGACATTACATCACTAGTGATGAAATGGAGCCTGTCTGTTTCAATGGGTGGAGTGACTGCTGAGGGAGGGAGATCATTCTGCAGGGAATTGTAGTTTTGCAACAGTTGGAGACACCCTGGTCAGTAAACACTGGTCTATTGCAAGGAAGGGGTCACAGGTGTGTTTCAATAAGTGGGGTGGCTGATGTGTGGGAGGGAGAAAAGTGACCTCACACTTACAAACAAGGAATCATGGGATTTGTAGTTTGAGGGAGCGAACCCAAACAGAAAATAGCCTCAGTATTATGGTAATCTCACAACGTAGCCATTTAGCCTAAAGACAAGCACAGGTCCTTACTTAGCATGTCCATTACTGTCTGGCAGTTAAGTACTAGAAACCAGCAGCATTATGGTAATGTGTGGGAGGAAGAAAAGAGACCTCACACTTACAAACAAGGAATTATGGGATTTGTAGTTTGAGGGAACGAACCCTAACAGGAAATAGCCTCAGCGTTATGTTAATTTCACAAAGTAGCCATTTAATCTAAAGACAAGCACATGTCCTCACTAAACATCTCCATTACTGTCTGGCAGTTAAGTACTAGAAACAAGCAGCATTATGGTAATGTGTGGGAGGAAGAAAAGTGACCTCACACTTACAAACAAGGAATTATGGGATTTGCAGTTTGAGGGAATGAACTCCAACAGGAACTAGCCAGTTCACAAAAAGAAATCAGCAGCGTTATGGTAATCTCACAATTTAGTCATTTAGCCCCAAGCCAAGCACAGATCCTTCCTAAGCATCCATTACTGTCTGACAGGTAAGTACTAAAGTCCCCTTATGGTGGAGAACCCCTTTAACTTTTGAACATGTCAGAATTGTATTTTAATGACAGTATCGCTTTAAGTATTGTCTTATCAAAATCTTTTTTTTTGTTTTTTTTGTTTTGCTTTTTGATTTTGGAATACAAAGCCCTTTAAATCTATTTTATCTTTTTCACTTTTTTTCTTCAAACTATTTAATTTATTATTTTACATTTTTACACAGTTTGTTTTTTGGCTAAATGGAAGATGGGAAAAAATGTGATTAGGCGAAGGAGCAGACGCTGGAGATGTGCTTGGTGGTGGTTCAGCGGTGTTATGTGAGGTAAGAGCCGATCCTGGAGTTATAATGGAGACGTTCGATGAAGACGTTCCTCTCCTCATAAGGTTTTATGGATTTTGTATCTCACATTGACGTCTTTCCATCAGGATCCAGTGTATTTCACGCTCTCTCGTCTTTTCTGAGTGCCAGCGAGACATTGGACAAGGCCCCAAGTATTTGAACCATCTACTGGGAAAGACCTGCAGTCTCTCGCCTCGTGGCGGGGGCTCGTCATCAGGTTCATGTTCTTCACGGGAACTATATGATTTAAAGGGGTACTCCACTGGAAAACATTTTTTTTCTAATCAACTGGTGCCAGAAAATTAAACAGATTTGTAAATAACTTCTTTATAAAAATCCTATTCCTTCCAGTACTTATCAGTTGCTGTATACTACAGAGGAAGTTGAGTTGTTCTTTTCCGTCTGACCACAGTGCTCTCTGCTGGCACCTCTGTCCGTGTCAGTAACTGCACAGAGCAGGATAGGTTTGCTATGGGGATTTGCTCCTGCTCTGGACAGTTCCTGACACGGACAGAGGTGTCAGCAGAGAGCACTGTGGCCAGACTGGAAAGAACTACACAACTTCCTCTGTAGTCTACAGCAGTTGACTCCCCACCAGCCCAGCAGGACTCACAGTGTATTTACTCAGCCTAGTCAGATCGTGTCTGCATAAAAAACACAAAAATCAGCAGAGATTCCCAGTCATCGAGGTGAAAAATACAATCTGACTGCACAGTGTGAATTCGCCCTTCGCGTGTAGAGCCCAATAACCACTTTCCGGGCAGCCTGACCATTTTTCATTAGCAGACACATCTGAGAGTCGACTCGGTGTCTCATGTTACGGAGATCAATTTTCACTTGGAGGATTTTTTTTTTTTTTTTTTTTTTTATTGTTCTACTGGAATTTGGTCAAAAGGAAGAAAATAGGAGAGATAAAAATCAGGTGTTTGGATGATGTTCATATAATATTACCGTCTAAGAGGGGCGCGAATAGATAAACAACAGCAGGAGGCTGCGGTAGGGTGCTTCAAAAGTCTAGAGGGTTAGACGAGTATGTAATGCTTCATGTTCTTCTTACAATTGTGGACAAGGAGATTTCGAAAGACCAGGGAGGGCACGGATTTTGGTGTTGACCGTTCGGAGGACCGATGTTCTTGGACGTGTCCTCGTGAGAGGAAGATTCTTGATATCTTTTGGAATATAGGAGGGGGCATACACATGAATGGAGGGTGCGTGGCATGACTGGACTGGAGACCCCTTTCATTTGTGTGGCTCTGTTTTTGAAGGGTGTGGTAGTTGTAATGAGCGCACCTGACCAGTCTGTGCATTTCTCCCTGGTCAGGTAAGAGTTACAAATCCTAGCCATTCAGCAGCAACGGGCGGGGTATTTAAAGGGGGAACTCCCATGCCCCAGCCTTCTGAACATCCGGTTCAGAAGGCTTGGAGGAGCCGCGGTCGCGACATCATGGCCATGCCCCCTCATGATGCCACTCCCCCTCCATTGATGTCTATGGGAGGGGGCGTAACGCCCCCTCCCATAGACATCAATGGAGGGAGAGTGGTATCATGAGGGGACATGGCCGTGATGTCACGACTTGCTCCAAGCCTTCTGAACTGGATGTTCGGAAGGCTGGGGCATGGGAGTAGCCCTTTAAATCCCTTTTCAGGCTTCACTTTGCTCTCACTTTGTCTCTGTCTGTGCACACATGTATTTGGTGTAGCCATGGCTTTCTGTCCTGTTAGCTTTCAGCCTGTCCCGTTTGTATCCTGTGATGTGAACCTTAGCCCTGTGTCTTGGTTAGTGATCACACCTGTTTTCTGTGTATCCTGAATCTTTTCCCGTGTTTAGGTGTGTTTTGCATTTTGCGTATTCCTCCAAGGTTAGGTCCTGTCCCACATACAGTAGTTGTGTGCCCCTAAGTCTATTTGGATTTTGTGTCCCTCCATGACTGGAGCTTGGGTTTGTAGTTTTAGCCGGTTCCTCCTATTGTTAGATCCGTTTCCTGAGCGTAGCTTTCTCTCTAACATAGGAGTCACTTTTGGTTCTTAGTTCTAGTGTACCCTGATTTGTTTAGTATCTTGGTCCATGTTCAGACCTGTGGGTCTTTGTGTATTTTTGTATTTTGTCTAGTGTGAATTGGTTTTTATGCATCTTTGATCTATATAGTGTCTGCCTTCTGTTTAACTTGTTCAACCCCTGCATTCCTGGTCTAGTCTCGCTGTTATATATTTTCTAGTATCCTGTCTTGTATATATTATCATACCTGCTGTATTATAGCTTTTGGTTCTTGGGCTGATGTCTGTACGCTATATACCTGCTGCCATTTGTCCCTGGTGTCTGTTTACTTTTTCACATTCCTGACGTTTTTAGTATTGTGGTTCCCTGTTGGTTAGTTATGGTTTATTAACCTTGCGTATCCTGACTTGTCCCTGACCTTGTACTGTTCCATTTATTGTTTTGACCATGACACCCCAGCACTTTAGTTAGTGTATGGACTGCCGCCTCGTTGTAGAGTCAACGTTTTAGAACACAGCGTCCCATCCCCTTCATATATGTCTATGGGAGAGCTGAAGATATCCGAACGGTTCCCCCATAGAGATATATATGGGGGAGGGGGCGTATCGGCGATCCCTTTGTGCAGGGGGTTGTGACGCTGTGTTCCCGGGGAGAACAAAAGCCTGTACCGGAGATTTTGGGGGGGCCCTAGCCGTCAGAACCCCCACAATCTAAAACGTATCCCCCATCCTGCGGATAGGGGATCCCTTTTTCTTCCATGATATATCTCCTTTAATGTTTTTGATGTTTTGTCTTGGTTTCTTCTGTTTTTACCCATCGTGGGGTCATTGTTGGTGCCAAGCAGGTAGACGTCCTGATGAAGAGATCAGAATCAGTACACTAATGTGGGGTATTAATACTTCACAGCCAGTCCAATGATCACCTTACGAGAAAGCCTCCGAGAACCTAGATTCACATAAGAAACTGATTTAACTTAAGGGCGACATTATCTTGGATTTTGGTCAAAAAATTTAGATAAATGTTTCAGCTTTGGCTGGGGAGTTAGGAAATAAGAGTCTAAACAGCAGGATGTTGGGAAACAGTGAGGGGTCCAAGACCTTGTAGACAGCCCTGGTTCTACAATATATTAATACTTCAAATACTACTTCAGTCCAAGTCTAAGAACCCAGTCAACACCTCGAGATCATTTTTACTATGATCAGACTGGTTTTCTATGAAAAAAATAACATTTTCCGGGACATAGTTATACAGGGTGGGGAGGTAGCAGTGTTACCCTGGCCCTAGAGCCTGAGGGGGCCCAAGACTTGCCAGAAGAGCAGCCCATTTTTCAGCTAGTGAGTATGACATGGAAGATGGGGGTGAGATACTGGGGTTGAGAACAATCTCCTCTAAAGTTCTGAATAAATGGTCTGGATTACAAAACAGTGCCACACCTATCCATGGGTTATGTTTTTGGTATTTTAGCCCAGCTCCATAGAAGTGAATGGGGTAGGCTACATTGTACACAGGAGAAGGAGGGTCCGGCAGTCGCCAAACTTCTAAAAACTGAAATTCACCTGGATATGATGGAACGAAGCCCCTTATAGGTTTTGCAGGCATTTACTAAGTTGAGATAAAATGGACGAACCAATATAACCACCGGTAATTTGGGGACAAGGATCCCCATCCAACCAAGGCAACAGCTGTCTTGGATTTAGAAGTCCTCTCGGTGAGTAAATCCAATACAGTGAACAGATGGAGCACTCACCCGGGTGGTCTTCAAGAACTAGAGGAGACATGTAAAGGAGCGGGTATACAGATTAGGCGGGGGACAAACAAGGGCGGGCTACAATTGTTTCACGCCTGAACGGCACTTCCTGAAATGCTGTTCGGGCTTAAAACAATTGTAGCCCGCCCTTGTTTGTCTTCCACCTCAACTGTATCTGTCACTCTTCTACGTGATTAAGATGATCAAGGAGACGTCTTTGTGTACTGCCGGCAAGCTGTGGTCTATCGTAAGTGAGCTAAGGATTAAAGGTGCATTTCAGGATTTTTTTTTTATTTGACTATGCTTCAGGGGCTGCAAAGTGAGTGTAGTTCATAATATAGTGTCTGTACCTGTGTTTCATGGTGGTCTCCCAATTCTTCTGTGCTTTTTGCCCCAAGGTTTATTTTTAACAGCATACAAAATGACTGTCGTCTTAGGTTTTCCCAGGTTGCAGTGCGTCCCGAGACATTACATCAGTAGTCAGGTGTTTAAAGGGAGCCTGTCTGCTTCAATGGGTGGAGCGACTGCTGGATGTGAGGATGATCATTCTGCAAGTATTGTAGTTCTGCAACAGCTAGAGGTACCGTAGTTAGAAAACACTGGTCTATTGCATGGAAGGGGTCACAGGTGTGTTTCAATGAGTGGGGTGGCTAATGTGTGGGAGGGAGAAAAGTGACCTCACACTTACAAACAAGGAATCATAGGATTTGTAGTGTGAGGGAACGAACTCCAACAGGAAGTAGCCATTTTGCAAAAAAGATAAGGTAATCTTACAACATAGCCATTTAGCACCAAGACAAGTGTGGATCCTTCCTAAGCATGTCCATTACTGTCTGGCAGGTACGTACTAAAATCACCTTATGGAGGATAACCCCTTTAAGTGGCGCCAGAGCAATTTTCTATGAGAGGTGAACCCTCCCAGTGAGGGCACGCTCATCTTCTAAGTTTCTTACAGGTTCTCCGGTTTCTTCCCAGAGTTTTATAAATGACAGACGTGTGCAGGATACATTACCTGCACGGTGCTATGGAATATGTCAGCGATATTAAACGGAAATTGCAGATATATAAATGCATAACCGGCCAATGGTAATGGCTTCCATCTCCAGCATCTCCTCAGACCAGAACGTGTAAAAACGGGACTATTTCCAGCACCATTAAACCGGCCAACTAAAGTTCTCTTGGGTTTATAATGTAACATAATGAAAGCCATCAGGAGGAAAGCTCAGACACCATACTGGATTAACTCCATGGTGTAGAGGATGGAAATGTGTATCTTCCAGAGCCAGTCCATTGTAGTCTCATCAGGTGCCAGAATACACACAGAGGGAGAAGAACTACAGAGGAACCTTCTATAACGCCTTACATGTAGTAGGAAAGGCTTATTATAGTGTTTGAGGCCAACCACAAGATAACAGATACAAATGTTCACCATGTCAGAGTAATCCCTCCCTACGGATGTTAAACCAATGAGGGCGGCTGGGAGCAGCTTCTATGTTTAAAACTCCCAAATCCTAGATTCCGAGCCTGCATCTAGAATTAGAAAGCAGGGATTAGCAGTACAGTTCAGAGTCAGGGGGTGGCTGGAAAACTCAGAGTCATCCAGAAAAACTGATAATTGGATTTTCTGGATTATCGGATATCGACCACTTTTGGCTTCAGCCTATAGTAAAGAGTAAATGAAAGCAGAGAATGAGCACATAAATCTCTCAACAAGAGAAGGAAAATGGAACTATATTGTTTCGAGTAAATGGCATGGTTGGGATCCCGCCGAGTACGCCACCTTCTCTGTCTTGTCCACTCACACATATCAGATTCAATGGGTTGGCAAGACTAATGTGGAATGAAGATAGACACTGAGACCAAAGATGGGGAGGGGGGGACATTTTGGGGTGCAACTATCTGCAATAAGGCTACATAAACAACTAGCCCCGGTTGACCACCAAAGTCCACCAGATCCCATGGGTAAAAGGGCAACAAAAGTAGTACAATGTTTTCCAGCAATGTTCTCAGAGCAGTTACTTATTTCTTTCCCCTCCCTTTGGCTGTATATACACAGTACAATAGTGGAAGAAAGGCTAAAGAGTATATCACAACACTGATTACAAAAACATGGCCGACTTCTTCTACGCCCATCCACAGGTTGCATTTGGCATTTTAGCGCAATCACGTTCACAGAATGTGGATCCCATCTCCTAGAATCCAACTGATACCATGTTCGGTATAAACATAGATAAAAATAGAGGCCTACATGTAGGTCTACCCAAATCTTTGGCCAACTCAACCCAATGTGCCAACTGTTGTGACACCATAACAGACCCAACCAAGCAAAATCTCTCAAGTTTTTGGAAAATTTATTGGACAACTTTGAATATTGTTGTGTAAAAATCAAAATTTTTAAAGTAAATGTTCACATTCAGATACCCAGAGGCTTCATGCAGAGCCTTGTACAAGAAGCCATATTGAAAGGCCACAACAGGGCCATATTGGAGGTATCAGTGAGACAGCACACAGTGGGAGTCCCACTGATACCTCCAATATGGCACCATATTTCGGATGCTTCTAGGGGCAAATTTCTATTTGTTTTCACTCTCAGATTCCTGTGGATGAAATTATTAAACTTGAGGGGTACAGTGGGGTCTCATAGACTTGCATGAGCCTTGCCGATAAAGAACATTTTTGAAACTTTCATCCGTAGTCAACTTTTTATCTGGGCACCACATGACACGAGGACAGCTCAAGGTGTAAGAACCCAAAGGGTTAATCTGCCTTGAGAGCTTTTTGTTTATTCTGGTTGCTAGGACTATGCCTCTGTGCCTCTGGGTGTGATTCAGTTGCAGCCTATCAGAGTCCTCCTGCTGTATGCACAGGTGTATTTAAGGAAGCCTTTTCCATTCAGACTTTACCGGTGAAAGTTCTTGTAACTGACCTAGCAACCTCTGTACTCATATCATTTATTCTGGTGTTGTGACTCTTGGCTCGGCTTTTGACTATCCTTTGACACTCTGCTATTGCTATTGACACTCTTCATTCCCTCCTGGCTTGGACTCGGCTCGTTGACTGCGTATTTGTGTGTGTATGTGTTTAGGTTATTTCTGTTAGTTTGCTTGCCTCCGGCTGTTCCCGACCTTTGTCAGTTTTTGTAGTTTATTATTTTGACTACTAACTCCAATCACTTATTTAGGAAGGGACTGGCACCATGGTTGTGGACCCACTGCTTAGGGTGGTTATGCAAGTAGGCAGGGACAGAGGGAGTGGGCAAGTTCAGGGGGGCTTCACTCTATCCCTGCCCGACGTGACACAAGGTCTTTGTAGTGCGATTTCTTTCATGTTTCTTTGGTGTAGGGGAGGGGGGGGGGTATTCTATTATTTTTCATCCCAATCTTGGTCACAAAGTGTTTACCTTCCACACTTGTCCTTCTCTGGGATCCAATAGAAAAGACCAGAAGTTGTGAGTCCAAGACTGGAAGTGATATTTTTGTTCCTGGCTCACCTGTGGTAACACAATACTCCCCCCATGAGGATTAAATTGTCGTCCCGAGAGGTGGAAAAAAAACTAAATCTCCCATAAAAACAACTAATTGACATTAATAGGCGATCACTCCTGGTAGAACGACGTTCCTGGCCACGGCTCACCCCCCCTGTCCGATGCTTTGGATATTTTTTGCTGCTCGATTATAAATGACATCATTTTCTATAAAGTTGACAACGCAATTTTTCAAAATGATCTGTTTAAGAGATCCAAAAAATCCTTCAAGGTGAACTGCAGGCTTCAGCCTAAATAAGGACAATGGGCTGAGGGGCTCTGAGTCTGTTATACAATAAAAGAAGAATCTGCCGTAGTGAAGTAGTAAAGGTGAGCGCCGATGTCTCCTATTACGCCGCGCTGTAAATAGACGGGTGATAAATGGCGCAAAGCATCTCATCGGTGTCCAATAAGTGGAGAAAAATAACCCTGGAGAGCCGAGAGCTCTGCTATAGACACCAGGCAGGAGCTATACAGCAATAGGGAGCACAATGGTACGCTTCAGAAGGGCTTAAAGAGGTACTCCGCCCCTAGACATCCTTTGGATAGGGGATAAGATGTCTCATCGTGGGGGTCCCACAGCTGGGGATCTCCCTGCTGAACCCATTATTCGTTTAGAGTGCTGGGGGCAGGGCCGGACGCTCGTCACGGCCACGACCCCTCAATGCAAGTCTATGGGAGTGCCCCCTCCCATAGATTTGCATTGAGGGGGCATGGCCGTGGCGTCTCGAGCGGGGCATGGCCGTGGCGTCAAAAGCTTCCACCCCGCATCACCAGTCATCTGGCACGGAGCAAAGTTCCCTCCGTGCATCGGATGTCTGGGGTGCCGCAGTCGAGATCGCGGGGGGGCCCGGCGGCGGGACCCCTACAATCAGACATCTTATTCCCTATCCTTTGGAAAGAGGATATGATGTCTAGGAGCTGAGTACCCCTTTAAGTCCTGCAGGAACACATGGGAATGGAGTTCCTGCACTTTTTCCTCAGCAGGATCACTGTTCCCATTAGCAGGAGTGGCCCATTTTGGGTGAGTTCCCACACTTTTTTCCCAGGACTTGACCCTGCTTCAGGGTCAGGATCTGAAGGTCACATAGGAAGACACTGGTACTGGGGACCTTGTTACCCTAAGGCCATCTCTTCCCAAAAAGTGGAGTCCTCTCCTAGTCCCAGAAGAACAGACGTGATTCTGTATGTAATGTCCCGGGGCCAATGGTCCATCTACCGTCCTAATGAAGTTGTGGGGGTGAGAGTCAGAAGCTGCGTATCCCGACCAGTCATATGGTGGCCACAAATCAGGAGCCATAACTATAAGTAAATGTGAACAGTGCTGAATTGTTTCCTTCTCTGATGGTTTCAGTGAATAGTCACCGCCCCGCAGACAGGACCCCAGATCTGCTGAATATTCATGTGCGCCATTTATAACAGGTGTCATGTCTGCCGGAGTCCTACAGGGACTTTCTGAAGATACAAGTCTGTGTTATTCTAGAGACGGCTTCCAGGAATAACAAGAAAAGCAAACATGGGTACAGCGCAGATCTTCTACTGTCTAATCCCCCCCCACTGGTACAGAGGACATACAGGAGCCCCCCCCCACATACAGGAGCCCCCCCCCCCCACATACAGGAGCCCTCCCACATACAGGAGCCCCCCCCCCATACAGGAGCACCCCCACTTACAGGAGCCTCCCCCCACATACAGAAGCGCCCCCCCCCCACATACAGAAGCCCCCCCCCACATACAGGAGCCCCCCCCCCCACATACAGGAGCCCCCCCCACATACAGGAGCCCCCCCCCCACATACAGGAGTCCCCCACACATACAGAAGCCCCCCCCCACATACAGGAGCCCCACCACACACATACAGGTGCATGTGAAAGTAGATTGTAAGATGGATATACATCTGTGAAGAATCAATAAAAAGAAAATGTATATAGACATAGAGGAAGATGAGGGATAAATGCCCCTGTATGTATGAATAGATAGATAGAATGACAGATAGATATGAGATAGATAGATATGAGATAGATAGATAGATAGATATGAGATAGATAGATATGAGATAGATATTAGATAGATATGAGATAGATAGATATGAGATAGATAGATATGAGATAGATTGGTAGATAGATAGCTATAAGATAGATATGAGATAGATAGATGATAGATAGATAGATATGAGATAGATTGGTAGATAGATAGCTATGAGATAGATATGAGATAGATAGATGATAGATAGATAGATATGAGATAGATAGATAGATATGAGATAGATAGATATGAGATAGATAGATGATAGATAGATAGATAGATAGATAGATATGAGATAGATAGATATGAGATAGATAGACATGAGATAGATAGATAGATAGATAGATAGATATGAGATAGATAGATAATGAGATAGATATGATAGATATGAGATAGATATGAGATAGATAGATATGAGATAGATAGAAATGATATATACTTATAGATAGATAGATATGAGATAGATGCATAGATATGAGATAGATAGATAGATAGATAGATAGATATGAGATAGATAGATAGATAGATATGATATAGATAGATAGATATGAGATAGATAGATATGATATAGATAGATAGATAGATAGATAGATATGAGAAAGATAGATATGATATAGATAGATAGATAGATAGATATGAGATAGATAGATAGATATGAGAAAGATGGATAGATATGAGATGAGCTAGAAATGAGATAGATAGATAGATATGAGATAGATAGATAGATATGATATAGATAGATAGATAAATAGATAGATAGATAAATAGATAGATAGACAGATAGGACATGGTCTAGAGGTGAAGAGCTGAGCTCACCTCAGGTTGTCTATACGCAGTAGTTTGAAGGACACCACAGCACTCAGAACTGTATAGATCAGTGGTCTCCAAACTGTGGAACTCCAGATGTTGCAAAACTACTATTCCCAGCATGCTCTGATCCACTAGCTGTCCGAGCATGCTGGGAATGGTAGTTTTGCAGCAGCTGGAGGACTACAGTTTGGAGACCACTGGTCTTGTATTAGTAGAGATGTCCTCCTGGAGCTCGGCAGTAATGCGCACCGTTCTGGCTGACATGTGAGCCGTGATATTTCATGTCGCTGCCTTCTTGGCCTTCATCCTCCTGGAACTAAAGCCAGATTACTTCTACTTAGGAGGTCATTGTGGTTCCTTGGGGTGGGTGATGAGCGTGACCGATCCGAGTCCCCTGAACACGCGCTAGTTACTTATACAACAATTTCCAATTGGATTTGGAGACAATTACGGGTAAAACAATCGACTCCTGGATCCATGTATGGAAATAAGTAAGAGCCCTGGTGTCTCCTCAGGAGGCCATGACCAAGCCCCACCAAGGAAGAGGTCATCCATACCAGTCCTATGCCAAGGAAGAGGTCATCCATACCAGTCCTATACCAAGGAAGAGGTCATCCATACCAGTCCTATGCCAAGGAAGCGGTCATCCATACCAGTCCTATACCAAGGAAGAGGTCATCCATACCAGTCCTATACCAAGGAAGAGGTCATCCATACCAGTCCTATGCCAAGGAAGAGGTCATCCATACCCGTCCTATGCCAAGGAAAAGGTCATCTATACCAGTCCTATGCCAAGGAAGAGGTCATCCATACCCGTCCTATGCCAAGGAAGAGGTCATCCATACCCGTCCTATGCCAAGGAAGAGGTCGTCCATACCAGTCCTATGCCAAAGAAGAGGTCATCTATACCAGTCCTATGCCAAGGAAGAGGTCATCCATACCAGTCCTGTGCCAAGGAAGAGGTCATTCATACCAGTCCTGTGCCAAGGAGGAGGTCATTCATACCAGTCCTATGCCAAGGAAGAGGTCATCCATACCAGTCCTATGCCAAGGAAGAGGTTATCCATACCAGTCCTATGCCAAGGAAGAGGTTATCCATACCAGTCCTATGCCAAGCAAGAGGTCATCCATACCAGTCCTATGCCAAGGAAGAGGTCATCCATACCAGTCCCATGCCAAGCAAGATGTCGTCCATACCAGTCCCATGCCAAGCAAGATGTTGTCCATACCAGTCCTATCCCAAGGAAGAGGTCATCCATACCAGTCCTATGCAAGGCTTAGAGAGTCTTCTTATATCTGGCCTATCAATGTGCCAGACCTGGAAGATGTTCTGCTACCCCAGTATAAGGAGGAAGGTAAGCAGGGGCGTGGTTATCATGGCTGTAGCTGATAGGCTGACAGGTCTAACAGAGGGCGGAGTCATTGGTGACAGCTATTACTCATGGGTGTGATCGACATGGCCTGAGCTGATGGAAGAGTCATTAGTAATGGGTGACAGCTATTACTCAGGGGTGTGACCAACATGCCAAGCTGATAGGCTGACAGATCTAACAGAGGGCGGAGTCATTGGTGGCAGCTAATATTCATCTCAACTGGCACTTTGGGAGAGTTTTATTTGATGTGATTGAGATTTTTAGCTAAATTGAAAGTGTACCTCTCATGAAACAAACTTTTTATATATTAAAGATAAAGCCCTAATGAACAACTTTTTAATTGCTTTTATTTAAAAAAATGTCCTCCTTTCATGTTTTTTTTTAACTTTAAAAACTTCTCCACTAGGGGTCTCCCTAGCAATCCTGTCAGCAAGCATTTCGGACTCAGTGAGTGAGTCTCAAATCAGCTCAGCGCAGTCAGTCATACAGGAAGGAGCAGCTCGTACACAAGCAGGGAGTGAACAGAGAGGATACATTCCCTCTTCTCTTTTTCTCAGTTCCTCTCCCCTCTCTCCACTTTCCACATGGCTCATTATATATGCACTGCTTATCTGCTCTCTCCATGGACTTGCCTTTGCTATGACATCTTCCCTGCTCTGTGCCTTCTACTGAGCTACTGAAGAGCATAGAAAAAAGGTATTTTTAGGGTTTTTTAAAGCAAAATAAATGCAGGGATAAACTAAGACAGAGTCAGGGACAGATGGGGAGGGGGATTAGGGAAAGTTTAGATGGTCATAGGTACTCTTTAATAGTCTGTGCAGATTCATTAAAGGGGTACTCTGCCCCTAGACATCGTATCACCTATCCAAAGGATCTCCCAGTTGCTCCCAGCATTCATTTAGAGCGTCGGGTGCAGCGCTGGAGGCTAGTAACATCACGGCAGATCCCCGCTCGTGACATCATGGACACGCCCCTTCATTGCAAGTCTATGGGATGGCATAGACTTGCATTGAGGGGGCGTGGCACAAGAGGGGTGTGACTGTGACATCATGAGCCTCCACCCCGCATCGCCAGCCATCCAGCAGGCGAGGTCGCGGGGGTCCCCAGCGGCCGGACCCTGCAATCAGGGGATAAGATGTCTAGGGGCTGAGTACCCCTTTAATCTACAGGGCTTGTCCTGTTGACAGTCCCACGTACTATAAAGTGAAATGTAGTGTAGTATAAGGGTATCCAATAAAATGCTCCCCAGTAAACAGGGGAGATGGCCCTTGTGGTTGAGGGACCAACATTCCACCATATATTATAAACAACACCTACTAACTGTCCTGGATTCGATAGGACACTCCTGGACTTAAGGCGCTGTCCCAATGTGCCAGTAGGTCTCCTGCAAGTCCCAAAATCCTGGATAGAGGCCCCAGATCCCTGGGCAAGCGCTGCTTTTCATCTGCATGTGTGTCTTCAGGATGTGCATGCAGTTGAAAACCATGGCGAGCAGATTTCTGGTGGATCGTTGCCCAACACCTCCTCTTGTATGTAATCTACAAGAGGTCAGGAGCAGCTGAGGCCTGCCAAACACTGCCTGCTCCATACTAAAAGAAGAGGAACATGGGAACGGGGAATGGTGAGTATCAGGTTGTTGTTCCATTCATTTTCATAGGAGTAAAGGGGTGCATTATTAAGAGCAAAACAAATCTTAACCACCAACCTACCTATCTATCCACCCCGCCTACCTACCCAGATGTACGAATTCAACACCCTACCCTACCCAACCAATCTATCCACCTACTTATGTACCTACCCAACCAACCCACCTACCCACCCATACCTAACAAATACAATCAGAGAAGACGTCACCTGTGGTTGTGGGCTGTAACTGGCCTTAAACCCCTAATATAAGGTCTGCAGGACACCTATTGGGCACCAAGGATTGGGGATGGTTAGACTCCCACAGATTGATGTGCATACCATATAAGAGTTGGAGGGGTATGGGGTGGGGGCCCCATTAGATACATGGTATACCAAATATCAGATTGTGCCCTTTAATCCTTTACTGCTCCATTGTATTCACATAGTTTATATTACTCTAATAAGTGCGGATTCACCTGATAACGTTTCTGGATTTTATCGAGCGGCGTCATCACAAACAAACGGCAGGGTTATTTTTTAATAAATTCCAAACACGAAGCAAATGTTGGGAAGATGAAGGGATTAATGGGAGAACACAGAGAAAGTTTACGAAAAGATTACGATATCGCGGCCATCAAGATGAGGAGCGGCGGATAAGGGGATTCATGTCTCGCGCGGTTATTAATTTTATATCCTTGTTATTGTAGACCGGAGTGATATAAACCAGCGGAGAGCGCACGCTCACATTCACGGCCGAGGTCATGTACAACACCAACTTTTTTTGGTAATTTTTTTTTTTGGGGGGGGGGAGAAGGTTACAGTACATGAGACTGGGAATTACAGCAAAAGCCAAAATATGCATCCAGAGCAGATGATCCAGATCACCCCAGATTGGGTTCACAAGTAAAAAAAAATTAAGTTTTTATTTTTGAAAATGTACACAATTTTTAACAATTATTTTTCTTTTTTTGTAAGAAAATGAAGAGCGGACATTTTGTGCAGGTAGGTCCCCTGCATTTATTACATAATTATAATAAATATATAATTATAATAATTAATAAATATATAATTATAAAAAGTAATAAATATCATTTATTATATAATTTTTGTGCAAACATAAATTTTTGTAGGTGGCATAGGATGTAGAAAGTTTAAAGGGGTATTCAAGGAAAAAACTTTTTTATATATATCAACTGGCTCCAGAAAGTTAAAAAGATTTCTAAATTACTTCTATTAAAAAATCTTAATCCTTTCAGTACTTATGAGCTTCGGAAGTTAAAGTTGTTCTTTTCTGTCTAAATCCCCTCTGATGACACCTGTCTCGGGAAACGCCCAGTTTAGAAGAGGTTTGCTATGGGGATTTGCTTCTAAACTGGGCGTTTCCCGAGACAGGTGTCATCAGAGAGGATTTAGACAGAAAAGAACAACCTTAACTTCAGAAGCTCATAAGTACTGAAAGGATTAAGATTTTTTACTAGAAGTAATTTACAAATCTGTTTAACTTTCTGGAGCTAGTTGATATATATATATATATATAAAAATGTTTTCTGGAATACCCCTTTAATGTTGCGTGTCTTTTTCCTCTGTTGCGCATCTTTTTAAAAATTCCCTAAATTTTTTTATGCCGCGTGCGCAATTTCTCAAATTAGACAAAACCAGCCAGAAAAAACGGTGCAAAAGATATATATATATATATATATATATATATATATATATATATATGTTTTATTTATTTATTTAAAAAAATTATATTTTATATGTTTGTTCGCTTCCTAAAAATGAACAGCAATTAGTTTTATTTTTGGGAGGATCAGAGGGTGAGATTAGTAAATTACAGCACGTGTTTCCAAAGCTGCTTATACACCAAGATGAAATAAATATCTTGATAATAAATCACAATTTGCACATTTTTTTTACTTTAAAAAAAAATTTTATAAAAAAAAAATTAATCTGAAAAGTTTTGAGAATTATGTTTATAAGGTGAGACAATGTATTTGATTGTAAAAGAAAATATATATTTTTTTTTAAAGGGTCACTCCCCTGGAAAACATCTTATCCCCTATCCAAAGTATAGGGGATAAGACATTTGATCGCGGGGTTCTTGCTGCTGGGGACCCCCGCGATCTCCGCTGCCAAACCACAGTCATCCGCTGCACGGAGCGAACTCGGCTCCTTGCCAGATGACTGGCGACTATAGCTGCCACACCCCCTCCAATCATGTCTATAGACATGAATGGAGGAGGCGTGGTGTGACGCGCTGCCGGCCTGGAGATCACAGGGGTTCCCACCGGCGGGATCCACGTGATCAGACATCTTATCCCCTATGTTTTCCGGCAGAGTACTCCTTTAAAACAAACTTTTTACCAACCTTAAACTTTGGATGATATGTTATAGGGGTGAGAATGGCGCGGTGAACTGGCGGACTCTAGTGAAGATTACTATAATTTCTAGGGTCATTTTTGGGTTAAATGCCCTTCAGCCATTGGTAACAATTACCTTTAGGCAGCGTTCCCCTTTACACGGCGTTCAGACTTGTGTATTGGGAATCTAATAAGACATTGTGGTGTCGCTTTCACTTGGTTGAGGACGTGTTTGCGGTTTGACTCTTTAGCGCTCGTCTGACGTCCTGATTTTTGCAGCTTTTCTCCTTATTTGGTGACCCTGCAGCTTCCAAGGATTTCATCAATTATTTTCACCTGATTATTTGCTGAAATTTCCCCAAAATTGAATTAAACGTCTCTTTAAAAAAAAAAAAAACACAAAAACAAAACAAAAAAAAAAGCAAAACACTAATTGTGGTTTGGGTCTGTAATGTAAAATGCACGGCGCGTTTCATGACGGGAGTCTTATTCATTGTATAATGTGATCCTTGTTCTGAGATATTATAGAGCTCTCTGTGAGATACATCCCAAAAACTGATTACAAAGAAATCGAAAAGTGAAACCATTATATATAAATGCTAAAAAGTGCAGAATAATCCCCCTAATGAACATTGGTGATATTGTCAGGAAAGATTTATTAGTGCTTTTTTATTTATATATTCTTTTTATTTATATATTTTTTATTTAAAAAAAATAATGTATTTATATATATTTTTTAATTTAGATATTTTTTTATTTATATATATATACTTTTTTGTTTTTTGTTTAGTGCTTTATGACTTCCATAACCAGCAGGTATAGGAAGGCCTGGGCTGGATAGGATACATTTTCTGTTTAATATTTAGAGGGGTTTTCCAGCCAAAACTCCTGATCGCGGGGGGTCTGATTGTGGGACCCCCCCCCCGCAATCTCTGGAAAGGGGCCCCAGCTCTCAGTGAGGACCCCGTGCGGTAGATGGCACGAGCGCCATTTATTTCTGAATGGCAAGAGACCCAGGTGCTGTACTCGGGCATTTCCGGCGCTCTCATAGAAATGAATAACAGCCTGGGTCCCGTTCCCGAGATCACAGGGGTTCCCAGCGGTCAGACCCCCTGCTATAAGCTACTTATCCTTTATGCTGTAGATAGGGGATAAGTTAGTTTTGGCTGGACATTCCCTTGAATTATAAGTGCCTGGGCCTGAATGACAGCCTGGGTTCCGTTCCGGAGATCACGGGGGTTCCCAGCGGTTAGACCCCCTGCTATAAGCTACTTATCCTCTATGCTGTAGATAGGGGATAAGTTAGTTTTGGCTGGACATTCCCTTCAATTATAAGTGCTAATTAAGAGATGCCAATAATGGCAGCAATCTCACAAATTTATGGGGACACTCTTATAGGTGCACTCATCCTGGAGAACCCTTTTCTGTGGGTGGTCCTGCTTACGATGGCTCCCCAGCCCACTACAACTCATAACACATTACAGCACACACAGACACTCACTACAATTTCAAAAAAAGGTCCATAAACAGTTCTTTTACAGGGTATGTATCATTAGTCTTCTACGAACATGGTAGGATAACATCTGTCCTTTTTATGCTGCCCTCCTACACCACCATAAAGTCCTAGTACACCCACAGTCTCCCCTTCCCACCACTCCACAGAGTCTCTATCAACAGTAGTGGTCGCAGAGGTCACAGTTGTTACCGGGCTGCTATGCCACACTAGGCAAATATTCTGTAGACACTGGGACACTGCGCTGAGCGCTCAGGTCCATTATTTCTCCTGGGACTCTGGTTTCCCTCCTGTCTATCAGGTTTCATTTTCCTACCACCCCTGCCACTTTTCATTCCTTTGGCCCAACCCCAACAACTTCTGCCACTTAGTCTCTCCCTTGCCACCTACCTATATACAGTCCCCACCCTGCCCTTTCCAACCCTTTGCCAATTTGTATTACCTCCCCACCACTTTCTCCTCTTTAGTCACTCAAAGTTTACCAGACCTGGCCAGAAGCCCATCAGATCCTGAATTACAACAAGGCACTTGTACACTTTTATCCTTGCTGACTGTCACGTATGGGCAGGGAACAGTGAAGCCCTGACTCACCCACAGCCACTGTCCCTACCTATTGCCTATCTGCCCTAAGTGACGGATCGACAACCACGAGGACAAACCCTCCCTGCTAAGTGCTGAGACAGCGTTGTCAAAAAAATTTAATACAAAAACAATAGGAGTTGGGAAATAGCTGGAGGCACACAAACTAACAGAGATATACTAAGACACACACACACACTCAATTCAATGTCAGTCTAGCTGAAGTCGGTACCAGGAGATAGCGGAGTACAGGAACGCTGAGCAAGAGAAGAATCAAGGGAAAAGCCAAAGATCAATAAACAAGCAGGTATCCAGTAAGCAGGAGGTGTCAGCTAAGGCATAACCTTTCACAGACAATGAACTGATCACTGCTCCTAGCTTATATAGGCAGGTGATCAGGGATCAGGGATACACCTTCCTAGTAGGTAGCAGGGCTAAGAACCACACTCAGACAACACAGGTGAGCTCCAAGCAGCTCCAGCCCTACTAGAGTCAATTAACTCTTTTTGTTTGGCCAAAGCCAGACGTTACACTGACTAGGCAAATTAGGCCTAAAATTACGAAATTACGAAAAACGGATGTTAAAAAACCTGACAATAATTGATGATAACGGATGTTTTTTTTGAACATCTGGTTCCCATAGACTTCAATGTTAAATTTTAACGTCCAGTTTTTCACCATTTTTTTTTTTTTTTGCTGGACCAAAAATTAGTGCATGCACCGTCTTTTGTGTTGACAAAAATAACTGACATTATTATAAACGGACATGCCTGATGCAAAAGGATGTTCAAAAAATCCCATTGACATGAATGGGATTTTTTGATGGCCGTTTTCAGGACTTTTTGCCAGGAGTAATAACAGAGTTTTTACACAGGATGATACCTGTAGTGTGAAAGGGGCCTTAGTTATCTTTATCAGTTGACCCTTTGGATAGGACCCAGGTTGTGCAGGCCCAGGCTTGCTTTAGACTCTACACTCACTTCATCTATTCTCTCTAGGCAGGACATCCTCCTTCCAGATAGAGAGGGGATTAATGTCTGAGTAAGTGAAGTAAATTTAAGGTTTGGTCTGGGGTCTGAATACATTTCAGGGTCTGGTCAGGGCAGTTTTAATACAATGTTGAGTCCAATGGGCCCACCCCCACCTTTCTGAACAGTCAAAACACAGAAAATTAAGGCTTTTTCTTCCTTGTACAAGTATACATGTAATGCTATTACTCGTTTCCAAGTATTCACTGAATTGTTACTAGAGTTTATTCTGAGCGGCACAAGGCAGTGAGAGGAGTCATTGGACTGACTCACGGTGTCTGAAGATTGGACTCATCACCATCACCGCGATCCAGGCTCCAGACGCAGTGAGTCAGTCCTCAATGTTTTCTGCAGCTCAGAATAAATCCTCATTCCCTGAAAATTAGTACACCATTGTCATCGCATTCTGTATAATTCTGAGCTAACAAAAGTTCCAAAGCATAAAAATCACAATTACCAAAACAATTGGAAAAGGTTTTTATTATAAATAAAGGCTGAGTCTGGAGACTAGACACAGCTTACCACCATCACCAACACAACTCACCACCATCACCAACACAGCACACCACCATAACCAACACAACTCACCACCATCACCACAATCCCCAACACAACCCACCACCATCACCAACACAGCTCACCACCATAACCAACACAACTCACCACCATCACCAACACAACCCACCACCATTACCAATGCAACTCACCACCATCACCAACAAAACCCACCACCATCACAACCCACTACCATCACTAACACAACTCACCACCATCACCAACACAACCCACCACCATAACCAACACAACTCACCACCCTTACCAACACAACCCACTACCAGCACCAACACAACTCCCCACCATTACCAACACAACTCACCACCATTACCAACACAATTCACCAAAATCACCAAGAAAACCCACTACCATCACCAACACAGCCCATCACCAACATAACCCACTACCATCACAAAAAAAAAACACCACCATCATCAACACAACTCATCATCATCACCAACACAACTCACCACCATTACCAACACATCTCACCACCATCACCAACATATCCCACCACCATCACATCTCACCACCATCACAAACATATCCAACCACGATCACCAACACAACTCACCACCATAACCAACAAAACCCACCACCATCACCAACACAACCCATCACCATCACCAACACAACCCACCACAATCACTAACACAACTCACCACTTTCTTTCTTTCTGCAAAAGGTCCATAAACAGCTCTTTTACAGGGGACGTCCCATAAGTTTTTTTTATGTAAGAGTGGAGGATAACATCTACCCTCCTTGCCCTTCTACACCACCACAAGTCCCAGTGGTCACAGTTGTGACAGGACCCCTATTCCACAGTAGGTTAATATTCTGCAGACACTTGGACACTGTGCTGAGCACTCAGGTCCAGGTCCCTGGGGCCCATGGGACTCTATTTTTGCCCCTGTCTATCAGGTTCCATCTTTCTACCACCCCCACCATTTTTAATTCCTCCAGGTCCACCTCAACAAGTTCTGCCACTTGCCTTCTACCTATCTACTGTCTCCACCCTGCCCTTGTCAGATCGTATGTTCTCCCCACCACTTTTTGTTGCTCCCTGGCTGTATGCGGCCCAGCAATTTAAGATGAACGTGCTGTGTTTGTATGTACTATATGGGGGACATGTATCATTATTTGTGTATGGTAGAAGCATTTTACCCCTTTTCCCAAATTCTAAATTATGTGCAGAAGCGCTAAATTTATCAATCAAGTGCAATGAGCTTCATAAATTGCGGGTAAATATAGTCATCTCCTCAATCCACTCTTTGGAATATAGAATCAATGATTTAGAGCATCTTGCTACGTTTAGTCCAAGATGGCTTATATTTGCGCAAAAAAAACAGCTCTTGCGGCAAAATTTTTGGTGTAAAGGAAAAGTACGCAGGTAATAAATCCATGTGTACTATAGATGTCACTCCAAGGTGCCCCGATTCAGCCACATCTGGAGGACATGCTCTACCAAAACGTGCGCAAAAAAATGCGCAAAAAAAGTGCTTGCGCAAAATTTTGCCCCCAAAAAAACACACAAAACAGGGGTAAAATCTTTGATACATGTCCCCCTATGTGTATAGTACATGTAGACACCAATGTATGTTCTCTTCTATATAGGTTTGTGTTGGTCTGTGGACTGTTTACCCTTCTCAGGGACCATTCCCCTTTAAACCTACCTAGTTTGATGTAACGTTCTGCAGGACACGGACCAGGGACTAATTTACTGTAATTAATGAGATTTGTAATTAATTTGTGTGAAAAATGTTTTCGCTCCGTAACGTCTTTCTTCAGATTTCTCCCCGTTTCTTCATCTGCCAGGAAGTAATAGGCCTTTTATTTTCAGTGTTTCCCTTGAGTTCCTCTTGGAAAGATGACACCTTATAAAGGACCTGGACAACGTCTCTGTCCAGCCGGATTTATTTTCCTTGAAATGCTTTTTTTTTTATGGCACGTGCGGCTTTGACATTTAGTAGAATATTTCTGGGACGGTGACTGGATCTGACGATCAATGTTTCATACAGAGGTCTCTTCTGCACTCTAGTGACCGTTTCTTAGATTTAGCTTCTCAAGACAACGTAAAGACGACCAATGCCCATACAATAACCATATGTTACGGTGAGGATCTTTTCTTTTGATAATTTTGTGGATCTTTCAAGTATCAGCTTTTTGACCCTTTTTGAAGAAAGAGGGAAAAGGATGGGGGGGGGGGGAGGGGAGGGAGCTGGTCCTTATTTTTATTGACATCAAGCGTCTCCTGACAAGCTAATGGTAATAAGTCTCTAGGCCTAGGGCATCAGAACTGCCAAAAGAGATACAAAGATGTTTTCTCAGCCAATTGGCCCCTTAGGCAGTACGAAGTGTTACCTAGTCCATGGGCACACATGTAAGTTCTCAAGGGCGGGGATGGCCATCAATGCTAGGTCTTTGTACCCATTATTAACCTGCTAGAAGACACGTTTTTCCACACAGTCTCAGTGGTGGCTTCAAGGAGCTCTCGAATAAACTTTGTTAGGTCCTCTGCATAAGATGAGCTTGTGGATAGTCTTTGGTTTCCACAAGTTGGGCATGAGCATGGCCAGGTAGTACCCCTGGTGCTACCTGGACATCCTCATTCCCAACTTGTGGAAACCAAAGACTATCCAGTTGTAGTTGTAGGAGTTGTCCCACTTGTCCCATCCAGGCCTCTTCCAGAGGGACAGGTGAAAGAAGCCGGATATGGACTGGCCTGCAAATCCACATTCCAATGTCCCATCCTTCCTGGGCTTCTTGTTTTACCCTGTCCATTTAATTAATGAAGCAAGGGCTGGGAGCTGGGAATGGTCTGGCAAACAGTGAATTGAGGAAGGGAAAATACTGTTCTGGAGGAGATTCTGGTTTTTATGATATTAAGGCTCTTTTATGGGTCAGACATGATTTACAGGGTAGCTACCTACAATAGGTGGCACTAGAGAGACAACAATCTCCCAAGTGGAGGAGAGTGAGTTTGCGCAGGCAGGATGACCCACATTCAGAGTCCCAGAGTCATGGACCTTCTCCACTTACCAGTGTTCCAAAACTGAAACCAGAAGCTGAAAATGCCCAGGTGGAATGTTACTCCGATCATTATGGATTATGGGTTCAAGACCCTCCTCATTGCCATGTGCCATGAGCTGAAACCCGAATCGATACCAAAATGATAGTTCTCAAGCTCCATCATACTCAGACCAGCTAAGGCTCGTTCAGCCGAAAGCTATCCCTCCCAATTCCTGCATAAGCGTAAAGAGAGTGAAATGGAGAAAGGAAGGGTAGAAGCTGCCAGACACATTTGGAAGCCATTTATCTATCCGAGAACAAAAAGAACCAAAAAATGTAAATCCAACAAGCTTGACCCTTCTCTTCCCTGACATCTGCTGAGGGTCAAGATGCCACCATACACATCAGATGGTCAGGTGGGTTAAGCTGACACATATCTCATGTGTTTGGCCAGCCTAAGTGCCACACTGTAACCACCAAATTTTCTGAATGACTTAGGTTCTTACATATTAATGGCCACCAAGGGTCCAAAAGAACTGGTCAATGTCCTTAATCAGAAATCCCTATGGATATCAAGACACATGATGAAATGTAATACCTATGGTAGACCGATCCTCTGGACAATGCCCCAAAGGTACAGATGACCATCATTAATTTCTATATTTTGGCATCTATGTTAACTTTCTCCAGGTGGATTATTGAGGAGCCGAGCCTCGCGACATTCTCACCATGTACATTCCTCTCAGAATAGAGCCTCATCCATCACCCACACTCATAAATGGGGCCACTCCAACCGCGTCTATACAACATTGAGATGTAAATCACAGTTTATCCCAGTCTTCTCTTACACATGATTCTGCGCTGACCTCCCTTTAACCCATCGCCTCAGTAAAACTACGAGAAAAAACAAGAACTTAATTTCACAATTTTCTTATCTTCCAAGAAAAATATACCTTGCAGGTTGACGCTCACTGGCTACGAAGCTCTTCCAGTTCAATGTCTTCTCCAATATTGTAAATCTTGTGGCTCCGAGACCATATGTAACCAATTAGCAGAATCTCAAGTCCCGAAAGAAGGAACGTTTATTGGAAAATTACTAACCAATTAAACTGAAAGACCCAATAAACGTGACCCCCGTAGATGTGCTCTACATGGCAGTATTATTTATTTATAGTCAGTTAATGGGGTCATCGTTTATAGGGTGCCGAGACAAACTGAATGCCATAAAGAGTTGAATTTCGAGGAAGTTTGGCACAGTGTGGAGTTATGTAGACCTCCTTGAACAGACCAAGAAAGTCATTTGGATGATCTTAATTGGAAGAATGAACTCATAGATATTTGGAGGCAAAAATAGACTGGGCTATATTTAGATGATAGAGTTGATTCAACTTCTGTAATGTTAATATTTTGTGGGCATATTGACCAGGACCACATACTTACATGGTCCTGCAGTTGGTTCCTGTGGCTACAGACCACTGTAAGGTTATCTACTATGGCTACCTGAACCAGATTCAGTTCATCTGCTCCCATTACCATGGTCCTTCTGGTTGTTCCATAATTTTGAGCCCACCACCAATCATAGAGGACTTCTCTGGAGAACAGGTCCTGGATATGCTCTATAGGCAAAGCCCACTCTACCTTGGGGGGGGGGGGGGGGGGTTAAGGGCTAGCAACCCAGTATAATCTCGGGGTTTAAACCCTACGAGGGTCTTTAATATACATGTTGAAGCTGCTGGAATATAATTTGGTGGTGACAGAAGACCTTAAAGGAGTAGTCCAGTCTAACAGGACGTATCCCCTATCCTGTGGATAGGGGATAAAATTTTTTTATACTGGACTGGACTCTTTTAAGCAAAACCGACAGCTGATTCACCAGCACTAAACTGAACCGGAGGTATAAGTTACCCGGATCACCGGCTTTGCCTAATGATCGTGACAAGTCTGGCAATTGTTAGCTACTGTTTACATAGGGGCAGCTGCAAAGTCACTGGTAGGCAACAGGTGGCCGTCCACATGTAAGGGCCTCTTTCTTGGACTATTAAACCTGCCTGTACCGCCCTGGCAACAGCTCGAAACGTGTTCAATCACTTATCGTCCAACAGCTTTATCATGCATTCTTGCCTGCTATCGACCCGATTCTGCTCTCAGACAACACTGTTGGTATACCAAGTGATACCAGATGTTGAAAACATGAAGACTTCCAGCTTCGAAGCTGTAATTCTTGTTCTGCATGCCCTCGGATCTACGGGTGTCTTTGCGTGCTCCCAATTCACAGGAAGTAACAGCAATTTTGGCGATTGACTTGGTTTGATACCTCATGTAAACTACATGGCAGACAAGATTTTGGTAATGTTACATAGATATGACCCCAGCAGCCCCATTGTGGGTCCAGAATTGAGGACCTTCTTAGGATATTCTAAAACTTGCTCCCTCCACCACCACTGTCTGGATGTAGAGTATATTTAGATCTGACACTCCCTTCCCTCCCCTACCTCCCCCCCCCAGCCTCCAACGCCTGCTTAGACCCTATAATTACATTGTAACAGTGTTAATAATTACTGTATTAGTGTAATGAGTCCTTCAGCCGTTCTGTGGATTATTATGACTATCTGGGTGTTATAAGTTAATAAATACATTCCAGGATACATGAGCACAGCATGCCCGGCCCGCTTTATTATTTTCCCTTTCAAGTTATTTTAATATAATAGAAGGAGTACATTATATGACAGCATTGGTACATTAAAATTTCTGCGGTACATTATGTCTCCACATACTCTAATATAACGCACTTGTTACAGGTCATGTCAGGCTAAAGTCAGGTCATTGACGAGCCAAGCCTCGGATGGGGCAGATAGTGGCCCATAGCAGTACCCGGCACTTGGCAGGCGCCACCTACAGAAAGGAATCTTGTTCCAAAATGAAATGTTTGTGTATATTAACAGAATCCGTCTGTAGTGTATAACTTATAAACTTTTTTATAAGGACTGGTTTTCTTAAAGAAATGAAAGTATTTTAAATGAAAAGGAGTTGTCCGATTTTGTTTCCAGTATTCTCGGTGGTTGGAGGATCAGTACCAATTAGGAAGAAGGTGTCTGATGTGGAGTGCCTCTATAAGTTCACTGTACAAGCAGAGGCCCCCACTATGAAGACAGTGCACAGCTGCCCGGCTGATATTCTTCATCGCTGATGCCGAACAACAGAAAACTTGGCAAAGTGTGAAAAAAAAAAATATTTTCAGCTAAACCAGCGGCTGGGGTTTTTATATTTTGTTTGTAATAAGATTCCATGAGTGACAATTAATAGCAGAGTATTTATAATCAAAGCGGATAGTGACATAAACCTGCTCCACAGAGCTGCCCGAGCAGTAGCTAAGCACCACGCCGGCCCTGCGTTATGTCAGGATGTTGAGCTACGTCCATGCCTGACGAAAATTGTATATACAGGGCATGACTGCGCCATGGTCAGTGGGCTGGCAATGTAAATATTTAATCCAGACAAATTGTCAATGTATCCCCTGGGGGGGAGGATCATGTGATCTTAAAGGGCCCTGCTTGTTTTATATAGGAAAATATATACAGGTATATGATGTACGTCCTCAAAATCAAGCTCTGGGGGAATTATATAAGGAGTCAGGAGGCATTTGGGTCTCTTCTATCTATCCATAAGAGGGGCCGAGTGCTACGTGATGGGTTTTTGTAGTTCATTCCCTCAGGCTTTACTCCGTAGAGGCATTTCAAGCTTAGTGGTTATGGTAACACGTATATAGGTTCACATTACTTCACAGTTGTCAAGTAGAGGTTCAGTCTTTATTCCAATTACAGGGGACAGGGGAGTCTGATCTGATGACAGTGCCTCCCTCTGCCTAACCGCTTAGATGCCATGGTTGCTATTGACTGCAGCATCTAACTGGTAAAAGAGGCGAAGATCAGTATAAAGCAATAAAAAGTAAATACAGGGCCAAGATGGGGTCAGAAGGGGCAAGACATCTTGACAGGCAGTACTTTTATCTATTACCTGAAGTTTGGGATTTTTTATCATTTCAGTATTAGTAGACACTGAGACACCAATACAATATGGGGGATAACCCTGTTCTAAGAATCTGGGTGTAGTACAATGGGATCCATGAAGTCCAGGGCGAGCCCTAGTTCATACACAGCCAATCATTGTGAAGGTAAATCCCATACCTCATGTTTATGACAGCTTAGTCATCTGTCCTGGGCAGAGCACCGACTGGACAGAATGGAAAGTCAGGGACCTCAATATGAGTCTCGGTTGGTTGATATGGCTTTGCTGATAACCTAACCATAGAAACAGCCAATGGAAAGTTCTGCTGAAAGACAACAAGGAACAGCAAGGACTTCTGAGAATGCAGCAGGAATGTGGTGCCGTAAGTGACAGCTATGTGACAGGTCAAAGTCTAAGCGGTGAACACTACTCAGGCTATTGGACACGATAACACACCCTTAAGGCAGAGTAACATGCTATGATACGGAAGTAGTTGTAGTCCTTCCACCTATTACACCTTCTTTATGCTCAGAGATGGCGACCATAGACCTACGAGAAGAGTTGTCCTGCTCCATCTGTATGAATGTCTTCACAGATCCGGTGACGCTGCCATGTGGACACAACTTCTGCCAGGTGTGTATCTCAAGAACCTGGGACAACCAGACGGAAGGAGAACACACATGTCCCGAATGTATGGAAAGGTTCAGTAAACGACCCCAAGTCCGAAGGAACCTTCGAATGAGCAACATAGCAAAAAGTTTCCTCTATACTGAAGATAAACAGGAGGAGTATGGAGTGTTCTGCACCTACTGTATTTACTCCTATGTACCTGCTGTCAAGTCCTGCCTCATGTGTGAAGCTTCTCTTTGTAATGGCCACCTAAGAGTTCACAGCAGGTCAGCACATCATACCTTGGATGATCTGCTCATTTCTTCTGGACGTAAAATGTGTTCAGTCCACAAGCAGCTCCTGGACTATTACTGCTTCCAGGACAGTTGTTGTATCTGTGCTTCCTGTCTGGAGAACAAACACAAGGATCATCAGGTAGAACCATTGGAGAAAGCCTTGGCCAAAAAGAAGGAGGAATTTAAAGAAGTTCTAACTACATTGACCAGAAGGCAAGAAGAAATTGATGGACAACTGTCTGAACTGCATGAGAAGATGAACGAACTGCGAGACAAAGCCATCCTGATCACTAATGGAGTAAGGTCCATATTTGAAGAGGTTAAAAAAACATTGAAAGCCTTAAAGAAGCAAATGATGAATGAGATACGTGTATCGGAAGAGAAGGCGTTGCTCTGCATCTCTGATCTAATCCACCATCTGAAGGCAGAGATGGATGAACTGTGTAGCAAAAAGTTTCATATGAGTGAGCTGGCCATCAAGACAGACCCATTGACTGTCCTACAGCATTCCACAGACAATCTCATTTCTGAAACCATGAAGGTTCTTTCCAATGGTTGCCATGGCAATGTTGATGATGAAATGGATCTGGATGAAGATCGTCTCCTAGAAATTCTGAAGACAGGTCTGTCTGATATTGTGACTAGTATAAAAGGTAGGATTACATTGGTCACAGCTGATAACCTATTATTGGATGTAAACATGGCTGCCAATAATGTACATATATCCAGAGATCTGAAAACAATATGCTGGACGGTGGAACACCAGGACTATCCGGAATCTTCTGAGAGATTCCAGACTTGTCAAACTTTGAGCACCCAGAACTTTATCAAGGGACAACACTGCTGGGAAGTGGAAACCAGCGAAACTGGGAACTGGATTATCGGGGCGGCGTATCCCAGTATAAAGCGAGACAAGCGCCTGTCATATGTGGGGAACAATGACAAGTCCTGGGGTCTAAAAAGACATAATAACATCTACGTGCTGAAACATAATCAGGTCAAGATCCCCTTGTCTGGTGTACGCTGTCAGAAGTTCAGGATCTTTTTGGATTATGAGGCTGGGCAGTTGTCCTTCTATGAGCTGCAGGACCCGGAGGTGCACTTACACACCTTCTCCACCACCTTCAACGAGCCCCTCCATGCTGCATTCTGGGTGTGGAATGGCTGGGTGAGGATAAAGGACTAACTTTGTCCACTTTCAGTTACTTATACAGTCTCAGCAAAGACAATTTACAAGGTTGTCACCGCTCCTCTAAATCACTAGCTTCACTGACTTAACATGACGTCTACCACTGAACCAACAATTACATTATCTCCCATAAGTCCACCTCATCTATATTTATATATATATTTATATAAATATATATACATACAGCACAGTGGGGCAAAAAATTATTTTGTTTGTAGGTGACCAAATACTTATTTTCCAGCCGAAATTTGCAAATGGATTTTTTTTCTCATTCTGTCTCTCATAGTTGAGGTTATAACCTATGATGAGAATTACAGCCTCTCATCTTTATAAGGGGGAGAACTTGCACAATTGGTGGCTTACTAAATACTTTTTTTCCCCACTGTATCTTCCATAAGTGAGCCCACCCCTCACATTATTGTAAATGTTTTCTTCTATCTTATCATGTGACAACACTGAAGAAATGACCCTCTGTACAATGTAAAGTAGTGAGGGCACGGCCTGTATAACAGTGTGTCATGTTGTGTCCCCTCAAAATAACCAAAACACATCTATTAATGTCTAAACCTTGGCAACAAAAGTGAGTACACCCCTAAGTGGAAATGTCCATATTGGGCCCAAGTGTAAATATCTCGTGTGGCCTTCATTATTTTCCAGCATTGCCTTAATCCTCTTGGCCATGGAGTTCACCAGATCTTCACAGGTTGTCCCTGGATCCTCTTCCCTCCTTTTTGACATCATGGTTTTGGTGGATGTTATATACCTTGCGCCCCCCAAATTCTGTTTAAGGATGTCCCACATATTCCTAATAAGGTTTAGGTCTGAAGACATGCTTGGCCAGTCCATCATCTTTATGCTCGGAGGCAGTGGTGGTCTATGAGGTGTTTGGGGTCTCTGAAGGGAGGGGATCCTGCTCTGCTTTAGTATGTCACAGTACATGTTGGCATTCATGGTTCCCCCAATGAACTGTAGCTCCCCCAGTGCCAGCAGCACTCATGCAGGCCCAGAATATGACACCCCACCACCATGACTGACTGTAGGCAGGACGCACTTCTTTGTGCTCCTCACCTGTTTGTCACCACACACACTTGACACCATTTGAAGCCAATAAGTTTATCTTGGTCTAATCGGAGAACAGATCATGGCTTCAGTATTCCATTTCCTTAGTCTGCTTGTCTTCAGAAAACTGTTAGCGGGCTTTCTTGTGCGTCAAGAGGCTTCCTTGTGGGATGACAGCTATGCAGACCCCATTGATACAGTGTGTGGTGTATGGTCTGGGCACTGAGAGACTAACCCCCCCCCCCCCCCTTCAACCTCTGCAGCAATACTGGCATACACTTATTTCCAAAAGACAACCGCTGGATATAACGCTGAGCATGTGCACTCAACTTCTTTGCTTGAACATGGCAAGGCCTGTTCTGAGAGGACCCTGTCCTGTGAAACCACTATATGGTCTTGTCCACTGTGCTGCAGCTCATCTTCAGGGTATTGGCAATCTTCTTACAGCCTAGGCCATCTGTATGTACAGAAACAAATTCTTATTTTTCGGATTCTCAGAGAGTTCTTTGCCATGAGGGGCCATGTTGAACTTCCAGTGACCTATATTCGAGGGTGTGTGTGTGATATATATATATATATATATATATATATATATATATAAATATATATGGAGTGGACACAAGGACTATATATGTGTGTGTGTATATATATATATATATATATATATATATATATATATATATATATGGGGTGAAGTCACTCATAAGAGATACTGTAACTTCGATTCAAATACTGACTGGTATTTACCAACCAGGGTGCCTCCAGCTGGAGCCTTTAGCTGTTCGGGCATGCTGGGAGTTGTAGTTTTGCAACAGCTGGAGAGCTGCAGGTTGGACACCCTTGCCTAAGACCCTAGGTTTCCAAGCTGTGGACCCCTGGCTGTTGCAAAACTACAACTCCCAGCATGCCCAGACAACCATTGTGAGTTGTACTTTTGCAACAGCTGGAGGCATCCTGGTTGGGAAACATTGCTTTAAAGATTTATAATCTGTCGAACTATAATGATCTGTGATAACCTGTTACGATTTCATGATTTGTGATAATCTGAGAAGCATTTTTTGGGGATTTTCGATTAAATAAAGAAATTTTTTCTTCCATCTTGCTGCAGCTGGAGATGTAACGGCCTGAAACCTCAGTGTCAGAGGTGACATAAGTCAGTGGTCTTCAACCTGCAGACCTCCAGATGTTTCAAAACTACAACTCCCAGCATGCCCGGACAGCCGATGGCTGTCCGGGCATGCTGGGAGTTGTAGTTTTGCAACATCTGGAGGTCCGCAGGTTGAAGACCACTGACATAAGTGACCAGGGCCCGATATGCTGGGATGTCACATATAGGTATGTGGGCTCCAACCTGTAGCTCCCTGACTGTTGCAAAACTACAACCCCCATCATGTTCAATATGTCATATGGCAAAGTTCACTGACCCATGGCTCTCCATCTGTTGCTAAACTACAACTCCCAGTATTGCCACATCTTAGAGCACAGTTTGGTAACCTGTGGCTCCACAGCAGTTGCAAGACTACAACTCCCAGCATGCCCAATGTGTCTTAGAGCAGAGGCCATTAACCTGCGACTCCACAGCTGTTGCAAAACTACAACTCCCAGCATGCCCGACAGAGTAGTTTCCTAACCTGCTGCTCCCCAGCCATTGCAAAACTACAGCACCCCCCTCTTCCTTTTAATTGGTTTAGCATGCACCCCAGATGCAGCTTTGTTACAATGTGTCAGAGTAAGTAAGCAATATCAGTGTGGCTCCTGTACACTGGATACGACTGTAACAAACCCTCAGTTGTTGAAGGATTAGGTCAGAGAGTGTTTTCAGTCTGTGAATATAAACAGCGTCTGAATTCACTGAAAGCAACCTCAGGTCTGACCGTGACACGTGCAGCAGATCAGGAAATGTTCCTTTTCTCATTGTCAATAAAGTTTTCAGAACGCTAGCGGCGCTCAGTGATTACGTCATTGCATGTCGCCGGACCAGGAAGCAATGCTCACAGCTGATTGGCTCCTTGTCCTGACAGCTACTGGCTGCCAAGTAACCAGGACACCATTCGCTGATTGGTCGGGTTAACTCAGGCAGCGCACGCTGATTGGTTGGCTGTCTGTGTGACAGAGCAGTGGTCGCCGCTGATTGGCTGTCGGTGAAGCACATGGTGCGGTGATCTGTGGAGGCTGCTGTGTGTGTATGGGGGTGTTAGGCCTGCTGTGGAGGCGCCTGTCCCGGCTTCCCGTCATGGCTGAGCCCGGTGCTCGGGCCTACAGCATGAAGAAGAACAAGGCACCTAAGGAGCCTCTGCGGCACATAAAGAACCGGGCGCGGCAGGAGGAGCGGCATAGCCCGGCCGTGGTCTATGTGCAAGTGGTGGCGGCCGGGAGCAGAGATGTCGGGGCCTCCGTCTATCTGTTCTCCGACCACAACAGGTAGAGAGACTGCAGGGGGGACAACGGGGTCTCCTCAGGAAAGTGCAGGGGGACAACAGGGTCTCCTCAGGACAGTGCAGGGGGACAACAGGGTCTTCTCAGGACAGTGCAGGGGTACAACAGGGTCTCCTCAGGACAGTGCAGGGGTACAACAGGGTCTCCTCAGGACAGTGCAGGGGTACAACAGGGTCTCCTCAGGACAGTGCAGGGGTACAACAGGGTCTCCTCAGGAAAGTGCAGGGGGACAACAGGGTCTCCTCAGGACAGTGCAGGGGGACAACAGGGTCTCCTCAGGACAGTGCAGGGGTACAACAGGGTCTCCTCAGGACAGTGCAGGGGTACAACAGGGTCTCCTCAGGACAGTGCAGGGGGACAACAGGGTCTCCTCAGGACAGTGCAGGGGGACAACAGGGTCTCCTCAGGACAGTGCAGGGGGACAACAGGGTCTCCTCAGGAAAGTGCAGGGGGACAACAGGGTCTCCTCAGGACAGTGCAGGGGGACAACAGGGTCTCCTCAGGACAGTGCAGGGGGACAACAGGGTCTCCTCAGGACAGTGCAGGGGGACAACAGGGTCTCCTCAGGACAGTGCAGGGGGAAGAGAGGGTCTCCTCAGGAAAGTGCAGGGGTACAACAGGGTCTCCTCAGGACAGTGCAGGGGTACAACAGGGTCTCCTCAGGACAGTGCAGGGCGGACAACAGGGTCTCCTCAGGACAGTGCAGGGGTACAACAGGGTCTCCTCAGGACAGTGCAGGGGGACAACAGGGTCTCCTCAGGACAGTGCAGGGGGACAACAGGGTCTCCTCAGGACAGTGCAGGGGGACAACAGGGTCTCCTCAGGACAGTGCAGGGGGACAACAGGGTCTCCTCAGGACAGTGCAGGGGGGGACGAGGGGGTCTCCTCAGGACAGTGCAGGGGGACAACAGGGTCTCCTCTGGACAGTGCAGGGGGACAACAGGGTCTCCTCTGGACAGTGCAGGGGGACAACAGGGTCTCCTCTGGACAGTGCAGGGGGACATCAGGGTCTCCTCAGGACAGTGCAGGGGGACGAGGGGGTCTCCTCAGGACAGTGCAGGGGGACAACAGGGTCTCCTCAGGACAGTGCAGGGGGACAACAGGGTCTCCTCAGGACAGGGCAGGGAGGACAACAGGGTCTCCTCAGGACAGGGCAGGGAGGACAACAGGGTCTCCACAGGGCAGGGAGGACAACAGGGTCTCCTCAGGACAGGGCAGGGAGGACAACAGGGTCTCCTCAGGACAGGGCAGGGAGGACAACAGGGTCTCCTCAGGACAGGGCAGGGAGGACAACAGGGTCTCCTCAGGACAGGGCAGGGAGGACAACAGGGTCTCCTCAGGACAGGGCAGGGAGGACAACAGGGTCTCCTCAGGACAGGGCAGGGAGGACAACAGGGTCTCCTCAGGACAGGGCAGGGAGGACAACAGGGTCTCCTCAGGACAGGGCAGGGAGGACAACAGGGTCTCCTCAGGACAGGGCAGGGAGGACATCAGGGTCTCCTCAGGACAGGGCAGGGAGGACAACAGGGTCTCCTCAGGACAGGGCAGGGAGGACAACAGGGTCTCCTCAGGACAGGGCAGGGAGGACAACAGGGTCTCGACAGGGCAGGGAGGACAACAGGGTCTCCTCAGGACAGGGCAGGGAGGACAACAGGGTCTCCTCAGGACAGGGCACGGGGACGAGGGGGTCTCCTCAGGACAGTGCAGGGGGACGAGGGGGTCTCCTCAGGACAGTGCAGGGGGACGAGGGGGTCTCCTCAGGACAGTGCAGGGGGACGAGGGGGTCTCCTCAGGACAGTGCAGGGGGACGAGGGGGTCTCCTCAGGACAGTGCAGGGGGACGAGGGGGTCTCCTCAGGACAGTGCAGGGGGACGAGGGGGTCTCCTCAGGACAGTGCAGGGGGACGAGGGGGTCTCCTCAGGACAGTGCAGGGGGACGAGGGGGTCTCCTCAGGACAGTGCAGGGGGACGAGGGGGTCTCCTCAGGACAGTGCAGGGGGACGAGGGGGTCTCCTCAGGACAGTGCAGGGGGACGAGGGGGTCTCCTCAGGACAGTGCAGGGGGACGAGGGGGTCTCCTCAGGACAGTGCAGGGGGACGAGGGGGTCTCCTCAGGACAGTGCAGGGGGACGAGGGGGTCTCCTCAGGACAGTGCAGGGGGACGAGGGGGTCTCCTCAGGACAGTGCAGGGGGACGAGGGGGTCTCCTCAGGACAGTGCAGGGGGACGAGGGGGTCTCCTCAGGACAGTGCAGGGGGACGAGGGGGTCTCCTCAGGACAGTGCAGGGGGACGAGGGGGTCTCCTCAGGACAGTGCAGGGGGGGACGAGGGGGTCTCCTCAGGACAGTGCAGGGGGGGATGAGGGGGTCTCCTCAGGACAGTGCAGGGGGGGATGAGGGGGTCTCCTCAGGACAGTGCAGGGGGGGATGAGGGGGTCTCCTCAGGACAGTGCAGGGGGGGATGAGGGGGTCTCCTCAGGACAGTGCAGGGGGGGATGAGGGGGTCTCCTCAGGACAGTGCAGGGGGTACAACAGGGTCTCCTCTGGACAGTGCAGGGGGACAACAGGGTCTCGGGAGGACAACAGGGTCTCCTCAGGACAGGGCAGGGAGGACAACAGGGTCTCCTCAGGACAGGGCAGGGAGGACAACAGGGTCTCCTCAGGACAGGGCAGGGAGGACAACAGGGTCTCCTCAGGACAGGGCAGGGGGCCGAGGGGGTCTCCTCAGGACAGTGCAGGGGGACGAGGGGGTCTCCTCAGGACAGTGCAGGGGGACGAGGGGGTCTCCTCAGGACAGTGCAGGGGTACAATATGGTCTCCTCAGGACAGTGCAGGGGGGGACGAGGGGGTCTCCTCAGGACAGTGCAGGGGGTACAACAGGGTCTCCTCAGGACAGTGCAGGGGGGGACGAGGGGGTCTCCTCTGGACAGTGCAGGGGGACAACAGGGTCTCCTCAGGACAGTGCAGGGGGACGAGGGGGTCTCCTCAGGACAGTGCAGGGGGACAACAGGGTCTCCTCAGGACAGTGCAGGGGGACAACAGGGTCTCCTCAGGACAGGGCAGGGGGATGAGGGGGTCTCCTCAGGACAGTGCAGGGGGATGAGGGGGTCTCCTCAGGACAGTGCAGGGGGACGAGGGGGTCTCCTCAGGACAGTGCAGGGGGACGAGGGGGTCTCCTCAGGACAGTGCAGGGGGACGAGGGGGTCTCCTCAGGACAGTGCAGGGGGACGAGGGGGTCTCCTCAGGACAGTGCAGGGGTACAATACGGTTTCCTCAGGACAGTGCAGGGGGGGACGAGGGGGTCTCCTCAGGACAGTGCAGGGGGTACAACAGGGTCTCCTCAGGACAGTGCAGGGGGGGACGAGGGGGTCTCCTCTGGACAGTGCAGGGGGACAACAGGGTCTCCTCAGGACAGTGCAGGGAGGACAACAGGGTCTCCTCAGGACAGGGCAGGGAGGACAACAGGGTCTCCTCAGGATAGGGCAGGGAGGACAACAGGGTCTCCTCAGGACAGGGCAGGGGGACGAGGGGGTCTCCTCAGGACAGTGCAGGGGGACGAGGGGGTCTCCTCAGGACAGTGCAGGGGGACGAGGGGGTCTCCTCAGGACAGTGCAGGGGGACGAGGGGGTCTCCTCAGGACAGTGCAGGGGTACAATACGGTCTCCTCAGGACAGTGCAGGGGGGGGACGAGGGGGTCTCCTCAGGACAGTGCAGGGGGACGAGGGGGTCTCCTCAGGACAGTGCAGGGGGACGAGGGGGTCTCCTCAGGACAGTGCAGGGGGGGACGAGGGGGTCTCCTCAGGACAGTGCAGGGGGGGACGAGGGGGTCTCCTCTGGACAGTGCAGGGGGACAACAGGGTCTCCTCAGGACAGTGCATGGGGACGAGGGGGTCTCCTCAGGACAGTGCAGGGGGACAACAGGGTCTCCTCAGGACAGGGCAGGGGGACGAGGGGGTCTCCTCAGGACAGTGCAGGGGGACGAGGGGGTCTCCTCAGGACAGTGCAGGGGGGGGACGAGGGGGTCTCCTCAGGACAGTGCAGGGGGGACAACGGGGTCTCCTCAGCACAGTGCAGGGGGGACAACGGGGTCTCCTCAGGACAGTGCAGGGGGGACAACGGGGTCTCCTCAGGACAGTGCAGGGGGGACAACGGGGTCTAATCAGGACAGTACAGGGGGACGAGGGAGGGGTCTAATCAGGACAGTACAGGGGACGAGGGAGGGGTCTAATCAGGACAGTACAGGGGACGAGGGAGGGGTCTAATCAGGACAGTACAGGGGACGAGGGAGGGGTCTAATCAGGACAGTACAGGGGGACGAGGGAGGGGTCTAATCAGGACAGTACAGGGGGACGAGGGAGGGGTCTAATCAGGACAGTACAGGGGACGAGGGAGGGGTCTAATCAGGACAGTACAGGGGACGAGGGAGGGGTCTAATCAGGACAGTACAGGGGACGAGGGAGGGGTCTAATCAGGACAGTACAGGGGGACGAGGGAGGGGTCTAATCAGGACAGTACAGGGGGACGAGGGAGGGGTCTAATCAGGACAGTACAGGGGGACGAGGGGGGGGTCTAATCAGGATAGTACAGGGGGACGAGGGGGGGGTCTAATCAGGACGAGGGGGGGGGGTCTAATCAGGACAGTACAGGGGGACGAGGGGGGGGGTCTAATCAGGACAGTACAGGGGGACGAGGGAGGGGTCTAATCAGGACAGTACAGGGGGACGAGGGAGGGGTCTAATCAGGACAGTACAGGGGGACGAGGGAGGGGTCTAATCAGGACAGTACAGGGGGACGAGGGAGGGGTCTAATCAGGACAGTACAGGGGGACGAGGGGGGGGGGTCTAATCAGGACAGTACAGGGGGACGAGGGGGGGGTCTAATCAGGACAGTACAGGGGGACGAGGGGGGGGGTCTAATCAGGACAGTACAGGGGGACGAGGGGGGGGTCTAATCAGGACAGTACAGGGGGACGAGGGGGGGGGTCTAATCAGGACAGTACAGGGGGGGCAGCAGGGTCTCCTCAGGACAGTGCAGGGGGATGAGGGGGTCTCTTCAGGACAGTACAGGGGGACGAGGGGGGGGGGGTCTAATCAGGACAGTACAGGGGGACGAGGGGGTCTCCTCAGGACAGGGTAGGGGGACGAGGGGGGGGTCTAATCAGGACAGTACAGGGGGACGAGGGGGACGAGGGGGTCTCCTCAGGACAGGGTAGGGGGGGGGACGAGGGGGTCTTCTCACGGCAGGGGGGGCCGAGGGGGTCTCCTCAGGACAGGGCAGGGGGGGGGGGCCGAGGGGGTCTCCTCAGGACAGGGCAGGGGGGCGGGGACGAGGGGGTCTCCTCAGGACAGGGCAGGGGGGCGGGGACGAGGGGGTCTCCTCAGGACAGGGCAGGGGGGCGGGGACGAGGGGGTCTCCTCAGGACAGGGCAGGGGGGCGGGGACGAGGGGGTCTCCTCAGGACAGGGCAGGGGGGCGGGGACGAGGGGGTCTCCTCAGGACAGGGCAGGGGGGCGGGGACGAGGGGGTCTCGACAGGGCAGGGGCAGACACTGGTGGAGGGGGGCTTCTTTCTCAGTGTGGGGGCCTCTTCTGGTTAACCCTATAATGTCTCCTCTTCCCTCAGGTATCTGTTTAATTGTGGTGAGGGGGCGCAGAGACTGATGCACGAGAACAAGTAAGAGGAGTATATCAGTCTAGTGTAAGATCTGTCATGTGACCAGCTCCGCGGCTGCTGATTGGACCCACCTTGTGTTCTTACGTTTCAGGGTGAAGTTATCGCGGCTCGATAACGTGTTCATCACCAGGATGGACTGGGCGAATGTTGGAGGATTGTCAGGTGGGTGTGAGGGCACGGGACGGGGGGGGGGGGGGGGGAGGGGTGGTTGGGGGCGGGGGGTGATGACAATTATTTTTATATTATGCTAATAAATCTTGGAATGGGCGGGGCAGAAATATTATGGACTAATGACTATCCCCCCATGTCTCTTCCCACCCTGATGACAATTCCCTTCTTCCCCTATAGGTGTATTACTGACCCTGAGGGATGTGGGCCTCCCTAATTGTTTGGTTTCCGGACCCCCACAGCTGGTAAGTTATCCCCTCCCCCGTCTATGCACTGAGCAGGCAGAGCTGCAATGTAAAGCATGAGGGAAGGACAGAGCAGCAACCTGAGCCTATAATGAGAGAAGGGCAATGACTATATACACTGCTCAAAAACATAAAGGGAACATAAACAACACAATGTAACTCCAAGTCACTGACACTTGTGTGAAATCCCACTGTCCACTCAGGAAGAACACTGATTGACAATCAATTTCACATGGAACAGACAACACGTGGAAATTATAGGCAATTAGCAAGACAGCCCCCAATAAAGGAGTGGTTCTGCAGCTGGTGACCACAGACCACTTCTCAGTTCCTATGCTTCCTGGCTGATGTTTTGGTGACTTTTGAATGCTGGTGGTGCTTTCACTCTAGTGGTAGCATGAGACGGAGTCTACAACCCACACAAGTGGCTCAGGTAGTGCAGCTCATCCAGGATGGCACATCAATGCAAGCTGTGGCAAGAAGGTTTGCTGTGTCTGTCAGCGTGGTGTCCAGAGCATGGAGGCGCTACCAGGAGACAGGTCAGTACATCAGGAGACAAGGAGGAGGCCGTAGGAGGACAACAACCCAGCAGCAGGACCGCTACCTCCGCCTTTGTGCAAGGAGGAGCACTGCCAGAGCCCTGCAAAATGACCTCCAGCAGGCCACAAATGTGCATGTGTCCACTCAAATGGTCAGAAACAGACTCCATGAGGGTGGTATGAGGGCCCGACGTCCACAGGTGGGGGTTGTGCTTACAGCCCAACACTGTGCAGGACATTTGGCATTTGCCGGAGAACACAAAGATTGGCAAATTCACCACTGGTGCCCTGTGCTCTTCACAGATGAAAGCAGGTTCACACTGAGCACATGTGACAGACGTGACAGAGTCTGGAGACGCCGTGGAGAACGTTCTGCTGCCTGCAACATCCTCCAGCATGACCGGTTTGGTGGTGGGTCAGTAATGGTGTGGGGTGGCATTTCTTTGGGAGCCGCACAGCCCTCCATGTGCTGGCCAGAGGTAGCCTGACTGCCATTACGTACCGAGATGAGATCCTCAGACCCCTTGTGAGACCATATGCTGGTGCGGTTGGCCCTGGGTTCCTCCTAATACAAAACAATGCTAGACCTCATGTGGCTGGAGTGTGTCAGCAGTTCCTACAAGAGGAAGGCATTAATGGACATTCCCCCTGAATCCGATTGAGCACATCTGGGACGTCCCGCTCCATCCACCACAGACTGTCCAGGAGTTGGTGGATGCTTTAGTCCAGGTCTGGGAGGACATCCCTCAGGAGACCATCCTCCACCTCATCAGGCGTTGTAGGGAGGTCATACGTGCACGTGGAGGCCACACGCACTACTGATCCTCATTGTGACTTGTGTTAAGGACATTACATAAAGTTGGATCAGCCTGTAGTGGGGTTTTCCACTGTGATTTTGAGGGTGACTCCATATCCAGACCTCCATGGGTTGATGATTTCCATTGATAGTCGAATGCGCTGACAACAAAATCACACAAAAACTATGTAAAGAGGAAAGTATTTCATACAATTAGTTCATTCTTTCAGATCTACGACGTGTTATCTTAGTGTCCCCTTCATTTTTTTGAGCAATGTATTTAAAAAATCTGTAGAAACTAAGCTGCAGGGACTGTCCATGGCTGTGTTTTATTTTTTTTTATTTTTTATTTTTTTTATGGGAGCAGAGCTGCAGTGGAAAGTATGGGTCAAAACAGAAACATATGATCTGATGAGACAACAGGGGGATAATGGATTATTGCTGTTTAAAGGCTCGTCCACATGCAGTCCTTTTAATTAACGGGCAGAATTTCGCCCAGCGAACCAGATTAATCTTTGAGCGAATGTCCTTTTTCCTGTGGAATTTTGCCAATGAGCCGCAGACTCCTATTGAAAACATTAGACTCTGCAAGTGGAACTGTTGGCTGAATGTTCGCAGTGTGGACAAGTCCTTAGTCAGGCAGTGCAGTTAATCTAGAGTCACTCATTGTAGCTTTATCCTATTAGAGAGCTAGGATGCAGTGTAAAGCATGGGGAAAGGCCTCTAGTGGGGATTTGCTGTACATGTAATTATCTGTATTTTTATTTTTCCAAACAGACAAAATTCCTTCAAGCTATTAAAACGTACTGCGGTCCAATGGAGGGAATGACAGTAGGTAAGACCATATGGACCTGGGCCCTGGGGGCAATTGGGTATCGGTATTACATCACTAATCGTTCTCTTGTCCCGTAGATGTGCGTCCTTACACCGATCCCCTCTACAGCGATGAGACCATGTGCGTCACACAAGTGCCCGTCTTCAGTAAGTCCCGCCCTTCTCCTCACCAGCTTCTGGGTGTTTGTTTTCAGGAAAGTCTGATGATACTTTGCAGTAGCTGTAAAGTGAGCTGCTCCTATTTTTTTTCTATTGATTGCATTGACATCTCGATGACTGGGTAATGCATCTTATTTATTTTATTGTTATATTGCAGGCAGTAATATAAACCGTGAGAGCCCCCCGAAGTCTCCATCTCCGAAACCTGAAACCATTGAGTGTGAGTCAGAACCAAAACGACGACGAGTGTCACCAGGTACGAGATGGGTAATGGGCTGAGTATAACATAGACATCATGTTTGTTTTTTGAAAAGCTGAGTGACAACTTTATAGCTGCCCCTTCTGTTTTTATAGTGGTTTTTACCCAGCTTTTTCCAAATTCCAACTCTGCCTAATAATACAGGAGTGTTGGGTGCATAACTGGACAGATTTCCCTTTAGGACTCTAGAAAAGCTGAGTAATCACCATTTGGTTGCCATATTGGTTGTCACTCGTGTCTAAACTGCTGAAAATAATTGTACTATTTGTTCCAGATCTCAGGACAAGATCCTCAAACAGATCCCCTCCCTGTGTGATCGCCTATGTCTGCAAGGTGAGATCTCGCAACAGACATGAAAGGAAGGGGGGTGTAATAGAGAGAGTCCGGGGGTATATCAAACAATGCTACAGACAGCTTTAGCCCACTCCAAAATGGCTGAGAACATAGAACAATAGATTGTATTCTCCTGTCCTACATTCACCTTTCCCCTCCTGACATGGCTGATAACAGAGAACAATAGATTATATTCACCTGTCATACAGACACCTCTCCTGACATGGCTGATAACAGAGAACAATAGATTATATTCACCTGTCCTACAGTCACCTCTCCTCTCCTGACATGGCTGATAACAGAGAACAATAGATTGTATTCACCTGTCCTACAGTCACCTCTCCTCTCCTGACATGGCTGATAACAGAGAACAATAGATTGTATTCACCTGTCCTACAGTCACCTCTCCTCTCCTGACATGACTGATGACAGAGAACAATAGATTGTATTATCCTGTCCTACAGTCACCTCTCCTCTCCTGACATGGCTGATAACAGAGAACAATAGATTGTATTCACCTGTCCTACAGTCACCTCTCCTCTCCTGACATGACTGATAGAGAACAATAGATTATATTCACCTGTCCTACAGTCACCTCTCCCCTCCTGACATGGCTGATAACAGAGAACAATAGATTATATTCACCTGTCCTACAGACACCTCTCCTCTCCTGACATGACTGATAGAGAACAATAGATATATTCTCCTGTCCTACAGTCGCCTCTCCTCTCCTGACATGGCTGATGACAGAGAACAATAGATTATATTCACCTGTCCTACAGACACCTCTCCCCTCCTGACATGGCTGATAACAGAGAACAATAGATTGTATTCACCTGTCCTACAGTCACCTCTCCTCTCCTGACATGGCTGATGACAGAGAACAATAGATTGTATTATCCTGTCCTACAGTCACCTCTCCTCTCCTGACATGACTGATAGAGAACAATAGATTATATTCACCTGTCCTACAGTCACCTCTCCCCTCCTGACATGGCTGATAACAGAGAACAATAGATTGTATTCACTTTGTGCTTATTGTTCTGTTATTGTTTCTTTTTTCAGCTTCATGATAGAAAAGGACACTTCTTGGTTCTGAAAGCAAAGGAAATTGGTCTTCCCGTGTACGTATTTCTCCAGCGCTCACAATGATGGCGTCTTCAGAGCTGAACTCTCCCAGCATGCCCTGCTTGTTCATTGTCTGCTGGAAATTGCTGTCATGTCCCCATGATGTCTGTGATTTCACCAATGTTTCCTATATCACAGAGGGACACGAGAGATTGGACCCATCATAACAGATCTGAAGGCTGGAAAGAGTGTCACGTATGAGGGCAGAGAGGTAACGGTGTGATCGGAGCGGGTATAGGGCGCTTTATTCTGTCTCCTGATGGGTCGGTGACTTGTTGTCTCCTCCCTCCAGGTCTCCCCTGCTGATGTCCTGAGCCCTGATATTCCTGGTCCAACCTTTATTGTGGTGGAATGTCCGAGTGAAGACTTCATAACTCCGGTCACTGAGAATGCAGCGTGGAAGAGGTACGCAGGTGCCGAGAGCGGCCATGACAGTGAGGCAGGACATGTGGGACTTCATTTTATTCGTTTTTTAGATGCAGAATTTATTTATGGCTTTTTTTTTTTTTTCAGCTATCAGGAAGATAAAGCAGAGACTGCGGCGGCTTTAGTAATACATATGACCCCCGAACATATTCTCAACAACAGGACCTACCGGCAGTGGATGGAAAGGTGAGGGCAGCAGAGAATATGTGGAGTGTGTAATACCGCTGATAGACCACCAGATGGCAGCAGAGCTAAGACTTGTGTAAATGAAGCTTTAATGTGTCCCTGTAATGCAGTGTTTCCCAACCAGAGTTCCTCCAGGTGTTGCAAAACTACAACTCCCAGCATGCCCGGACAGCCGTTGGCTGTCCGGGCATGCTGGGAGTTGTAGTTTTGCAACACCTGGAGGCACCCTGGTTGGGAAACACTGCAGTGTAATGCTTTTAAAACTTTTCACATGTCACAGAGACGTGTCAGAAGTTTTGATTGGTCAGGGCCAAAGTGCTAAAACGCCCACCAATCGGGAGAATGAGAATTTTTTATTTTTTTAAAATCCATAAATAGTGATCGTGGGCCGTATGTTGTGCAGACCAGGTCTACGCTGTAACAAACCCTTAGTGCAGTGCTGGCAGGATTGGATCAAACAGTTGTTTAGACATTGGATGTATATAAGAGCGCTCTCATTCACTGACATGAAGCAGAGATCTTGAAAGTGAATTAAACATAATTAAAAATGGACTTGTATTAAAGATGATCATTTACATTAAAGTGAACCTGCACTGTATTCTGCCCCCCTCAGGTTTGGTCCTGGCACAGAGCACCTTCTCCTGAATGAGGACACCTCCACCGTACACAACGTGAGCAGCTACAAGATCCAGAGTCAGCTGCACCTGATCCATCCAGAGATATTTCCTCAGCTTCCAGACATCCACCCAAAGGTGAGAGCGTGCTCAGGGAAGTGGAGCTAGTGCTTGTCGCTAGTTTGGACTGTTCCGTAGTTTGACGCTTGTCACTTGAACTTTCTTTACGGGAGCTTATAGTTTACCCGTCTCTCTGCAGAATGAAGCATCTGACGTGCCCGGGGTGAGGGCTGAATCTCTTCTCAGATACCATCTAAGACCCAAAGTGGAGTGGCATAGGTGAGTGGATGAGTATACCTGGCTCCTCAGGGGCGGAGTTCTGTCAGCCAATCAGATGCATTCACTCTCTGCTCGCTGACTTCCAGGGATCAAGTGGCACAGAACCAAACTTCAGAATTTGTAAAGGAGGCCATGGATCTGCCCGACTTCGGGATGGCACTGGAGGAATGTCGGCGTCTCCTGCAATCAGATGGTGCATCGACAAAAGGTCCGGGAATTCTCCTGGGGGAAATAAAGGGTTTTTACTAGAGATGAGCGAACTTACAGTAAATTCGATTCGTCACGAACTTCTCGGCTCGGCAGTTGATGACTTTTCCTGCGTAAATTAGTTCAGCCTTCAGGTGCTCCGGTGGGCTGGAAAAGGTGGATACATTCATAGGAAAGAGTCTCCTAGGACTGTATCCACCTTTTCCAGCCCACCGGAGCACCGGAAAGCTGAACTAATTTATGCAGGAAAAGCTATCAACTGCCGAGCCGAGAAGTTCGTGACGAATCGAATTTACTGTAAGTTCGCTCATCTCAAGTTTTTACCATTGGTTTTTGTCCAGTATGGAGTAAAAAGGGTGATGCCGGGTATTAATTCTAAAACGTTAAAAAAAAACGAATCCCAGCTGCGCTATTGGAGCACCTATCAGAAGGCAAGGAGGCAGGTAAGGGCACCGTTTCTACACGAGTCTCCCGATCAGATGAGAGGGCGGCGGGAGGACCTTTACCTGCCTCCTTGCTGTCTGATCGCTGCTCCAATGTTTCAGTAAGCCTCTGCAGCCTGGAGCACCGATGGCACTGATCAATGCTGTTCTATGTAACAGCTTTGTCCAATCTGTATTTTTTTTAAATAAATGTGAATAACCCCTTCCCTTAAAAGTAGGTATCAACCCCTTTTTTTCATAAAAAAAAAAAAAAAATTTAAAATAAAATAAAAATGATGTAAACAAAAATAATCATTAACCTATGAATACCAGTGTCCAGAATTGTCTTTTTTTTGGTCACTTCTAGAGATGAGCGAACTTAGAGTAAATTCGATTCGTCACAAACTTCTCGGCTCAGCAGTTTATGTCTTATCCTTCATTAATTAGATTAGCTTTCATGGGGTTCCGGTGGGCTAGAAAAGGTGGATACAGTCCTAGGAAAGAGTCTCCGGAGCACCTGAAAGCTGAACTAATTTATGCAGGATAAGTCAGCAACTGCTGAGCCGAGAAGTTTGTGACAAATCGAATTTACTGTAAGTTCGCTCATCTCTAGTCACTTCGTATACCTTAAATAAATATATAGATATAGATATATATATATATATATATATAATATATAGTGATCAGAAATTCCATTGAAAATAAAATTGGTACCGATTAAAAACTACAGATCATGGTGCACAAAATAATCCCTCGTATAGGGAAAATAAATGTTATAGGGGTCTGATGAGGACAATTTTAAACATACTGATTTTCATCCAAAAGTTACAAAACGGCGTATTTTTTGGTTGGCGCCACAAATTATTATTATTATTTTTTTTTTGTTCAGCTGTATATTTTCTGGTATAATGAGTGATATCATTACAATGTACAATTGTTAATGCAAAAAAAAGCCCTCATGTTGGTCTCTGGGTGGAAAATGGATGGTATTAGGCTTTTTTCAATAAGATATATAACATCTGGGCTGTGGTGTGAATATAAGGAGACGCTCTAACTTGAGGTTGGTGAACCTGTTCTTTCTTTCTCTCCATAGAGGGCGCCAGGCAGTATCCTGAGGTTGTGTTTTTAGGAACGGGCTCTGCTATTCCCATGAAGACTCGTAACGTCAGCGGTACCCTGGTGCACGTCAGGTATTGTACGATTGTGTGTCATTGGCTCCCAAAGGGAATCCCTGGTAACTCTCTCTATATCTATAGTCCCTGTACTGTTCATATATGGACAGACACATCATCGGAGTTGCCTTTTATTTATCCTCCTCCTCCTGATCTCCCTCCAGTGTGTGGATAATTCTCTTTAATTTGGTTTTATTGGATCCTGTGACAGATGACCAAACATATTGCCTGTGGAGAACTGGGTGAACTGGTGTCGGGTCTGGCAGAACGATCCCTATATTTATGTTGTCTCAGAGATGTCTGTCAGGCACGTTTCACTGGTTCAGGCATTTCTTATCCATATATAAGCAGAGCTGGGTGTAAGGCATCTTCTCTATTAAAGGGGTATTCCGGGCAAAAACATCTTATCCCCCCCTCCATTCGTGTCTATGGGAGGGGGCGTGACGGCCGTCACGCCCCCTCCCATAGACATGAATGGAGGGGGCGTGGCGTGACGTCACATCCCCAGTCGCAGAAACCCAGAGGTTTCCGAAACTAGAAACGCAGCCCCGCATAGAATGTGGGTGCTGCAGGGATATCATGGGGGTCCCAGCAGCGGGCCCCCCTCGATCAGACATCTTATCCCCTATCCTTTGGATAGGGGATAAGATGTTTTTGCCCGGAATACCCCTTTAACTACTTTAAAGGGGTTATCCAGGTATAGAAAAAATGAGCTAATTCCTTTCAAAAACAGCTCCACGTCTGTCCCTGGGTTGTGTGTGGTATTACAACTTGGCTCCATTCACTTCAATGGAACTGAGCTGCAGAACCGCACCCCACCTGGAGACAGACGGGGAGCGGTTTTTGAAAGAAATGCAGGTCTGCAGAAAGAGGGCGTGTTCGACCACCACAAGAAGTGGCGTCTGATACGCCTTCTCAATAAATCTCTATGGGAGATCCGTAACCCTGCATTCAGCAATCTCCGGCTCTGCCATAGCCCTGTATTTTGGGGGGGAGGGGGTCAACCGTTGCTTCGTTCAGTGGTTGACAAGCACTATAGGGAAGGAGAGCCGGGTCCCTGTACGGGAGATTGCGGGAGGTCCCAGTGGTTGGACCCCCTGCAATCTGAAATTTATCCCCTTTCCCCGATTTAATATCCTGGAGTACTACTTTAACCCTTCAAGGACTCAGCGTTTTTCAGTTTTTGCATGTTCAGTGCCCTGACGTGTCCTATGGACCCTGTACAGGGTGATGGGGGATACCATCCATGGCTCCTCAGCCTCCCCCAATCTCCCAGGGTGGCGGGGATTCTATCCATGGCTCCTAGGCCTCCCCGTCCTCCCAACTGTGACCAAGTGGGCACAGAGATCGGTGATATGAGTGTTGTTCCTTTTTCGTCAGGACCTGGAGGTGTACTCATTCAGCCAGACTATTGTCCGCACGGTTTCCGATGTATTCTATCTCCCATCCCTGGGCTGCCGCGTGCATGGCTGGAGTTTCCAGTACCTCACGGCTGGAGTTTCCAGTACCTCACTGCTGGTGGGAGAAATCTGGAAAAGGGTCTCCTGCAGGTACACGGGACTGACATCAGTCAGACTTTCTTCTGCTTGAGGGTCGCCCATCGGATCGGCCGCACTCCAGTACCCCACTTTCAATGGGAAGGTTTGCAGAAGTGAAGTTCCGAAAAAGGGGCTCTGTGGATTCATTGGACCTTTCTATGGGTACTTCAGACTGTCTGCATATTTCCTGCACCTCACACGTCCTTCATCTCTTTAGTCTGTGACTGCAGTTCTGGTGTGTAACGCCATTAAGAGATGGGGTGTGGGTGTTTCCTGCAGGTTCTATGGATCTCACAGCAGCAGCACTCTCAGTTCCCCTTCTAACAGCATAACGTTAGTCTTCTCAGGGCATGGTTGGCACGCCGTTGGGTGCTGAGACTATTGTCTCCATGCTTCCAGACATTTGGTTGTCTGTGGTTCCCTTCATGGTGGCAGTCTTGGTCCCCCTCTACTATCATGAGGTTCCCGTGTCTGTGTCCCTACATATGCTCTGGACACCCTGCTCGTGTAGAGCCTTCCTCTCCTCCTTTAGGTGGGGTGTACCTCAGGCGTTCCTGTGTAATTGTTTCCACAGGTCTGCGGCAGTGGAGCACCTCAGCTCGGTCATGGGGCCTGCTGGGGCGACGGCCTGTTCTGCAGCCCCCCCCCCCCCCCCCCCCCGGCTCCAGGTATGTTCCTGGGTTCCTGTACAGGATGGCCCAGGCGCCTGCTCTGTTGCCTTATTCATCATCCAGGATAGCTCCATGGCTGCACCATCAGGGGTTTCTGCAGTCGTGTATAGCTCAGCGACAGCCAGTCTGCCATTGCTCTCTTTCCTCCTTGGCACAATATCTGGGAAGGGTGTGCTCCTCCTTTCCTTTTGTCGGTGGCGCTACACAGCCTCTCCGATCTTTTGCAGTAACCTTCTTGTGCCCAGAGCCTGGGAGTCCCAGTTGGGTTCCCTTTTGCTTTTCCCTCCGTTCCCATTCTGACAAGACGTTGCTGGGAGTTCTCTGGTTCGCACGGTCTGCTGGGTCCAAGACCAATTAATCCTTGTTTTGGGCACGTAGAGAGAAAAAGGATATCACACTCGCCGGTCCAGGAAACCATAAAGCAGCTTTATTCAGGAACTAACACGGCAGCAAGCATCATGCAAATAGCATTCCGATGCAGCTAAGGGTCAGGGAAGTGGGCGAGTGGAACACAGGCGTGGGGCATGTGCAGTAGGGCAACGATTCGTTTCACCTCATAGGTGACGCTTCATCCGGCCTCTTTTATCTGCAGTGGTGCCGCTGCTTTCGTCAACACTGTTTGGAAGACCCTGCGCTGTACCCTTTTATAGAAGATTGTCACTTCCCTTCCATACCAGTCTATTCTAGTAGTGTAATAGCGGCCTTTTAATATGTTATTTTATTTATTTATGTTCATTGTAGATGACTTTTCTAGTAAATGACTCTTTTATATCTTGCAGCCCCTCAGCTCTGATGCTCCTGGACTGTGGAGAAGGGACGTTTGGCCAGCTGCACCGACACTACGGAGACGCCGTGGACGATGTATTGAGCCGTCTGTCTGCTGTGTTCATATCCCATATTCACGCCGACCACCACACTGTGAGCGCTCCTTATATTTGTTCTCTGGGTATAAGGACTATTGCAATGTGTAATGTAGTTACCGCCTCCACTTCTCTTCCAGGGTCTCCTCCGCGTGGTGCTAGAAAGAGAGCGAGCGCTGGTAAGTTCACGTTCATCATCATTGAATCTGCGACAGAGCTTACAGAGGGCTGTGTATGGCATCGCAACGCGGCCCTCTTCACTTTACACTACGCTGCAATATCAGTCATAGCCAGTGGACAATAGATCCAATTACTAAGGCTCTGTTCACACTGCGGTTTCCTCCCATGATCAGTTTTGTCAAGAAGTAGTTCTCTGCATGCACTGCTACTCTTCCTGTCAAACAGAAGGAACCCCGGAGTCTGCATTGTACATCAGCGCAGCCTGTCAGCCATAGGTGGAATCAGTCACGGATTATAATCGGAAGCCATGATACTGGTGTGAACAGAGCCTAAGTCAAGGGGATGCATCACCACTTTGGATCCAGCCAACATTGCAGCAACACAGCCACCTGTAGCGCTACCGTCCTGTGATTCTTGTTTGTCCCGGTCGCAGTACAGCCGGGTTCACACACAGTACGGTATTTGGTGAATGTTTTGAACCAAAACCAGGAGTAGAACCAACAGAGAAATTATAATGAAAAGATTTGCACCTTTTTTTTATTGTTTGAATCCACTCTTGGTTTCGGCTAAAATTACTGACCAAAATACTTAGTGTGAACCCGGCCTTATGTTGTACTGTCTTCAGGGCTGTGAAGCTTTAGGTCTGCATTAAATTGCTTCCAATGACGGTCATAATCACCCATTGCTGTAGTGTTGGCCATTTTGGGCCCTGTTTATGCTTACATAATATTGTATTTTTCTGCAGGCGTCTCTTGGGAAGCCGTTCAGCCCAGTGCTAGTTATTGGACCCACCACCCTGATGACCTGGTTGAATCAATACAACGACCACTGCCAGCAGATTCTCCATAACATCTGGTGAGTGAAGTAAGGCCTGGCCCGTCCTTCTGTAGTATTACAGTCTGTTTGCAGTCAGATTAAAGGGGTATTCCAGGATTTTTTTTTTATTTGACTATGCTACAGGGGCTGTAAAGTTAGTGTAGTCCATAATATAACCTGTGTGTGACAGTTTTCTCACAATTCTTCTGTGATTTTCCCCCCAATATTTATTTTTAACAGCATACAAAATGACTGTTGTCTCAGATTTTTCCCAGCTTGCAATGTGGCCGGGACCTGACATCACTAGTCAGCTGATGACAGGGAGCCTGTCTGCTTCAATGGGTGGAGGGATCAATCTGCAACTAATGCAACAGCTGGAGCCACCCTGAAAACCACACTGATTTGAATGGATGCAGCTCATTTATGTTTCAATGGGTGGGGTGGCTGATGTGTGGGAGGGAGGAAGATGGAATTGTGGGATTTGTAGTCAAAAAAAGAAATAAAACAAGAAATGCCAGTTCACAAAAAGCTAGCCACAGTGTTATGTAATCTCACAACATAGCCATTTATCCCCAAAACAAGCGCAGATAATGCCTAAGCATGTCCATTACTGTCTGCCAGGTAGGTACTAAAATCACCTTATGGTGGAGAACCCCTTTAAAGTTGCTGTGTGAGGCAGTGTTTCCCAACCAGGGTACCTCCAGCTGTTGCAAAACTACAACTCCTAGCACTCAAAGCAGGCACCCTGCTTTGGAAACACTGCTGTGATGCGAGAAGATAACACCTAATCCATATCCCCCATACTTGCCATATGCTGCAATACCAATTATGTTGATGTTTAGTGGCTAAGGGGTCAATGAATGAGGATAATGTGTGTGTGTGTGTGTGTGTGTGTATATATATGTGTGTGTGTGTGTGTGTATATGTATATAATATATAAAAAATCAAAATTTAAAGCTTTAAATTTTGACATGAAGGAATACATTTTTACACTTTTTTTGCAATTTTGGAGTGCTGCGCCATTGTTTTCGATTACATGGACTTTGATCGAGTTGGGGTGCTGCCACCGGGCATCTAATGGGGAAGTAGTGCTGAATTGTTTTTTAATATAAATATAAATATATATATAATAAAAAAAATTTTCTCTTCCTCTCCAGCTTTATTCCATCAAGGAGTTTGACCGAAACCTCAGAAGTGGATTGCCCCAAGACACTAGGCTTGATCTCGTCCCTTCTAAAGATGTTCCAGCTAGAAAAAGTAAGTTGCTTATACAGCAGCCGCCTACTAAGTCTACATCTATATCAATATTTCACTTACTTTTTTGCTGTTTCATAGTGATTGTTCATTGAGTTTTCCCTTCCATTCATCAATGCTCTTTTCACATTTTGGGAACCTTTTGGCTCATTGGACATGCGCCCAAATATATCTCAGATTGTGAAAGAGAAGATGAGGCCTACATAAATCCATTAGTAAATGAAAGCTCTGGGGTGTTCAGACAGCGGGCACCCGGCAGAACAAGTCTCCATAGACTGTAATGCATTTCCAGAAATGACATGTCGGCTCTTTCTGTAGATGATGGAAGCGGAGATTCCATGACAGATGTTGCAGGTTTGGAAATTCTGCCATGTACACGGTGCAGCTAAATCTGCAACAGAAATTTTTGCCGGATTTTTCTCGGAATTTCCACCTTGTAAACAAGACCATAGTGCTATATGCTCCAGTCACATCTAGAGCTGCGTTCACAAACATGACTAGGGCCAAACCAGACAGTTGTTTTTTTTTTTTTTTTTTTACTTACTTTTTCAGTGGAATCTGCCTGAAAAAATTCAGCTTGGAAATTTTGCAACATTTACTGCATGTTGTGCTGAACTGTGATTCTGCAGTCCCATTTACACGGCGGAATTATTGCAGCGGAAATTCCTAATTCCTCAAATATTGAACCTAACAATAGGTCCAGAATTCCGCTCAGAGCCCCGTTGAAGAAAATTGGACTTGTGGCCAGAATTTGTGTGTTTTAGTTTCCAGAAATTCTGCAAAAAGTGCACGGAAAACAAGCAAAAATCCACAAACAAAAAAGGAAAACAGAATTTGAGCGGAATAACAGAATTTGGGCCATGTGCTCATAGCTCTTGGGTACTGGTGAGGCATAAACTGTGAATTACCTGGTGAAGTGCATCATGGGAGTTCAGGAAAGATACAGTGGTCCCTCAACATACGATGGCAATCCGTTCCAAATGGAACATCGTTTGTTGAAATCATCGTACGTTGAGGTATCCGCGCAATGTAAATTATAGGACAGTGGTCTCCAACCTGCGGACCTCCAGATGTTGCAAAACTACAACTCCCAGCATGCCCGGACAGCCGTTGGCTGTCCGGGCATGCTTGGAGTTGTAGTTTTGCAACATCTGGAGGTCCGCAGGTTGAAGACCACTGGTAATGGAGGTTATACTCGCATGTCCCCGCCGATCCGGACCGTCACCGCTGCCCTGGATGTCGCCGCGTCCCCGAAACTCCGGGAAGGTCTCTGCTGCCTGGGAATGTTGCTCTCCGTTGCCGTCATCACGGCGCTACGCACGCCGCTCCTATTACTGCACGGCGTGCGCGGCGACGTGATGACGACTATTGAGAGCACCGACGATGCAGGGGATCCCGAGGAGTACGCTACGGAGCCCCGAGGACAGGTAAGTGATCGTCAGCCGACCACACGGGGCACCGTAAACGGCTATCCGGTGGCAGCTGAAGCAGTCTGCGCTGCCGGATAGCCGTTTATGCGATGGCCCCGACATACAAAAGCATCGTATGTTGATGCTGCCTTCAACATGCAATGGCCTCTGAGAGTGATCGTATGCTGAAATGATCGTAGGTCTGGGCCATCGTAGGACGGGGGGTCACTGTATTTGATTTACCCAAATGACTGCAGAAGTGTGAACACAGTCCTGAATGGACTGGAGCATAAGAGTCGGAATGTGGCTTTTGCACATTAATGACAATCTTATTTTTTTATTTTTTGTCCAGTTTCAGACCTGCTTTGTCCGTCACTGTAAGAATGCTTTCGGCTGTGCGATCGTTCATCAGTCTGGCTGGAAGTTGGTGTTTTCTGGGGACACCATGCCCTGCGATGCCCTCATCAAGATGGGTAAGGTCATGTAATGGCTGGTAGACTCTCAGTGTGGGGATGGATTATACTAGGGCAGAGTTCCCCCAACTTGTGGCTGTCAGGGCACACAGAGAGCAGTAGGAGAGCTGCAGGTTGGGGAACATAGGCCATAAGACATCGAGCATGCTGAGAGTTGTAGTTATGCAAAAGCTGAAAAACCCCAAGTTGGTGAGGATGCCTAAATAGCAATACAGTGTTCTCTCAACATACGATGGTAATCCGTTCCAAATGGACCATTGTTTGTTGAAACCATCGTATGTTGAGGGATCCGTGCAATGTAAAGTATAGGAAGTTATACTCACATGTCCCCGCCACTCCGGACCGTCACCGCTGCGCTGGATGTCGCCTTCCATCGCTGTCGCCGCATCCCCGTGGTGTCCCCGACGCTCCAGACGTCTCTGCTTCCCCGGCATCCTCGCTTTCCGTCGCCGTTATGACGTCACTACACACACCGCTCCTATTGGATGACGGGACGGCGTGCGCGGTGACGTGATGACGACGATGGAGAGCGTCGGCGATGCAGGGGATCCCGAAGAGGACGCGCCGGAGCCCCGAGGACAGGTAAGTGATCGTCAGCGGACCACACGGGGCACCGTAAACGGCTATCCGGTGTCAGCTGAAGCAGTCTGCTCTGCCGGATAGCCGTTTATGCGATGGCCCCAACATACAAAAGCATCGTATGTTGATGTCGCCTTCAACATGCAATGGCCTCTGAGAGTGATCGTATGCTGAAATGATGGTAGGTCGGGGCCATCGTAGGTCGGGGGTTCACTGTACCCTAACCTATTGTTATTGGTAATCTGTAGGTTTCATCTTAGAAAAACCTTATCTTGTTTTCTCAGGAAAGGACGCCAGTCTGGTGATCCACGAGGCCACACTGGAGGATGGGCTGGAGCAGGATGCCATTGAGAAGGCGCACAGGTACAGTGCTGTTGTAGCAGAGCTGTATGATAAAGTTTACTGCAAGTCCGCAGTACATTGCAAGCGCACATGCAGTTTACTACAGATCTTGTGGCCACTCCCCCGATACTCCCTGATTGGCTGGGCCGCCCACACTTTAGGGAGCAGCGCAGCGAGGCGTAGTTTTAGACACAGCGGAGGGAGGGAGACTCAAAGTAAACATTAAACAGGGCGGATGGATCATACTGACAGTGGAGGGAGGGAGACTCGCAGAGTCTCCCTCCCTCCGCTGTCAGTTTGATCCATCCACCTGCTCCATCCTCGCTGCTTAATATTTACTGAAAGTCTTTTCCCCCCCCCCCCCCCCCCCCCTCCGCTGTCTAAAATTACACTCCTTACGCTGACTAAGCTACTTCTACGCTACGCTGCTCCCTGAGCTAGGCCAAGAGAGTGTGCGCGAGGTGTGTGGCCCAGCCAATCGGAGGGACTTAAAGTAAACTTCATTACACTGGCTTATCTAGGACACACATACAGTTCTGCTACAACACGTCCTTGTCGGTTTCTTACAGCACAACCTCCCAGGCCATAGCCGTAGCGATGAACATGAACGCGGAGTTTATGATGCTGAATCACTTCAGTCAGCGCTACGCCAAGCTGCCTCTCATGAGCGACGCCTTCAGCAGCAAGGTTGGAATCTCCTTCGATCACATGAGGGTGAGTGATTATTTGAGGAGTACCTGTCATGATCTTATCTTGTTACACTTTATAATCCCCCCAGTTCATGATAAACCACGCCAGGACTTTATTTTTATAATTTTTTTAGTTTTCTACCTTGATATTGCTCTGAATTTTCTGCTCAGTCTGTCAGATTCATAGACTGGGAAGGGGCGTTCCCCAGCAGGCGTGACATCATCTGAAGCCATACAGGGGAGAACTTCCTCCCTCACTCTGCTACACACAGCCCAGAGCAGTTCAGTGTGAGATGAGCTATGATTGGACTAGGGATCGACCGATATCGATTTATTTAGGGCCGATGCCGATAATCTGTGGCCTTTCAGGCCAATAGCCGATAACTTATACCGGAATATCGGTACAAGTTATCGGCTATTCCCCCCCCCCGGCCCCCGAAGAAGCAGCTGCAGATCATTGATTTAAAGTGGGCGCCTTAAATCAATGAACTGCAGCGGCTTTTGCGGGGGCCAGAGACCGCCGCCGCCACCCGCTTCTCTCCCCCTGCCTGTCCTGGGGTCCTGGCCAGAGACCGCCGCTGCCCCATTGCCTCCCCCATCCCCGGTTTTATAATTGCCTGTTCCCGGAGTCCGCACTACTTCTGGCTCCGGCGTCATCCTGAGCTGTCACTGTGCACACTGACGGTGACGTCGCATTGAGGACGTCACTCGTCATTGCGCAGCGTAACGCAGGACGCCGCAGGAGCCAGAAGTAACCCGGGAACAGGTAATTATAAAACTGGGGATGGGGGAGGCAATGGGGCAGCGGCGGTCTCTGGGTGGTGCGGTTGGGGGGTGAGGTGGTGGGGGGGCGGTGCATTATCGGAATATCGGCAAGGTAATTGCCGATAACGTCCAGATAATATCGGCCAAACCGATAATCGCTCGATCCCTAGATTGGACAAGCCTGCACCCCCCTCCCCTCTCAGTATTTCCTGATTTTGTACTTCAGCAAGGCCAGCAGAAGTCTAAAGTCTGTGCAAAAGATTGGGGGGGGGGGGAGAATACTCTGGACAAGTAGGGGGACACCTAGTGGCAGCTTTTTAAAACATGATTTATTTAATTTTTAACAAAGTACATTCGATTTTTTATTTTTATTCACCATAAGGAGGTCAATAGCAAAAATTAGTTTTAATGAGTGCCCATTTAAAGTTGATCAGGTGATCCCCATCCTTGTTGAGGTTCAGCTGGTTAGTGCAGCTCTGGGGGTGACCGATTGTCATTGAAGTGTTCTACACCCATACGATTTCGTTTTCACCTGTCTGAATAGAACATTATAGTCACCATTTATTGATCTCTACGTTTCAGATCCGACTGAGTGACTTGCAAACCCTCCCCAAACTAATGGGCCCCCTCAAGGCTCTGTTTGCAGAAAACCTGGAAGAACTGGAGGAACGGAAGCAAAAGAGGGAACTGCGACTACTGGAGGAAACAGAATCTGCACCGAGCGACTCAAAAACTGCTGCGTCGAGTGTCAAGCGAGAGCTGGACGACACCAACATGGCCGCCGACGTCAAGAGGTTAAAGGCCAACTGAGCGCGCAATGCTTAGTGGTGGAGCGAGCGGTTAAAGCAGAGGAAGCGTCTCGGGCCATAAGATCCCAGAGCTGAGGGGTCAATATCCATCTCATATGTACGGAAATCATAAAGCTTTTGGGGTTTTTCTACCTTTGCAGGCAGGTAGGTGGCGCCGGAGGTCCAGAAGACCTAAGATGCCAGCAGAACCATTTAGAACCAACTGCAAGTGTATGATACCTGATCGCTGGCTCTGACGGTCGGCATATACAAGGCCTTAAAGGGGTACTCCACTGCCCAGCATATGCTGGGTGCGGGCTGTGGGGGTCACGGCCACGCCCCTTGTAATGCCACGCCCCCTCATAGACTTGTATTGAGGGGGCGTGGCGTCACTATCCCCGCACCTAGCGTTTGGAACAAAATGTTCTCAACGCTGGGGCAGTGGAGTACCCCTTTAAAGGAACAGTGCCAAGAGGTATTTATTCTAGGATGAATTCTAAGAGTTTATTTTCATAGTGTTAACCTCCAGAAATTCTTATTTTTTTAAATGTGTGAACGCTTAAGAAATCTTAAGGGGGAACTCTGGCAAAAAAAATTAAATGTTTTCAAATTGGCTGGTGCCAGAACGTTCTACAGATTTGTAGATTATTTCTATTTAAAACTCTTAATCCTTCCAGTACTTTTCAGCTGCTGTATGCTCCACAGGACGTTGTGTAGATCTTTCCAGTCTGACCACATTGCTCTGTGCTGACACCTCTGTCCGTGTCGGGGACTGTCCCAAGCAGGATAGGTTTGCTATGGCAATTAGCACAGTTCCTGACATGGACAGAGGTGTCAGCGGAGAGCAATGTGGTCAGACTGGAGCGATCTACACAACATCCTGTGGAGCATACAGCAGCTGATAAGTACTGGAAGGATTTAGATTTTTATATAAAAATCCTGTATAACTTTCTGGCACCAGTTGATTCCAAAACAGTTTGCGCCACCAGAGTACTCCTTTAAACTCCTCCCTCACCCCATCCCCTGAAGTAAGCAGACACATGGAGGCTTCTGTATAATTTTTGGCCCTTGCCAATCATTGGAGGTCTGGTGAATTTTGCTACTTTTTTTTTTGTCCATTTTCAATCCAGCAAAAATAAAGCTTCTTTGCAGACAGTCTACCGTCGTGTTCTGTATGCATCTCCTATGCAGACCCATGTGTCTCTATGGTTCCAGGTACAAACCGAAACCCTTTGCAGTCTGATCCCTTTTCCTAAAAAAAAAAAAAAACAAATTGAAATAATCAAAGGAGTGCAGTAGAGATGAGCGAAGTTACAGTAAATTCGATTCGTCACGAACTTGTCGGCTCGGCGGTTGATGACTCTTCCTGCATAAATTAGTTCAGCTTTCAGGTCCTCTGGTGGCTTGAGACTCTTCCTAGGACTGTATCCACCTTTTCCAGCCCACCGGAGCACCGGAAAGCTGAACTAATTTATGCAGGAAAAGTCATCAACTGCCGAGCCAAGAAGTTCGTGACGAATCGAATTTACTGTAAGTTCGCTCATCTCTAGAGTGCAGCTCACAATTTATCCTGTCCGAGGCTATAGTGGGTGTTCACATATACCTGAGGTGTCCAAAAAACTACTAACAATAATATATAACAGTCCCCCCCAAACATCTAGGACAGTTCCAGTTGTCACTGGTACATTAAAAATAATTGGGAAAGACCGCGCTTCTATTACATGATTGATCGTCCTTGTGGGAGGATATACAGTATCTAACAGTATAAAATAAGGATAGACACTACTGTACACATATAGATAGCATGGTTTGCATAGTTATAGCATCCGGCATTTGGTAATCCGGAAATCCAAAAATCAGATTACCAAATGCCGGATGCTATAACTATCCAAGCCATGCTATGTATATCGATAATGCACTCACCGCGGGTCACGATGAGAGGATTCAAGCTTTATTCCAACAGACTGCAATGGCTTCAGTGTACAGGACAGGTACACAGGGAGCTCGGAAGGAACAGGTGAGGCAGGGGCATGACAGAGGGGCGGCAACTAGTTTGGTGCTCTGAGGCACTTCCTCTGGCCCTGTGGGCCAGAGGAAGCGCCTCAGAGTGCCAAACTAGTTGCCGCCCATCCATCACGCCCCCGCCTCACCTTTTCATCCAAGCTCCCTGTGTACCTGTCCTGCGCTCAGTGCGGGCCAGAGAAAGCGCCTCAGAGCGTGAAACTAGTTGCCGCCCCTCCATCACGCTCCCGCCTCACCTCCTCCATCCGAGCTCCTTGTGTACTTTTCCTGCTCTCAGTGCGGGCCAGAGGAAGCGCCTCAGAGCGCAAAACTAGTTGCCGACCCTCCATCACGCCCCCGCCTCGCCTGTTACATCCAAGCTCTCTGTGTACCTGTCCTGCTCTCAGCTCAGGCCAGAGGAAGCACCTCAGAGCGCGAAACTAGTTTCCGCCCCCACCCATCACCCCCCCGCCTCACCTCCTCCATCCGAGCTCCTTGTGTACTTTTCCTGCTCTCAGTGCGGGCCAGAGGAAGCGCCTCAGAGCGCAAAACTAGTTGCCGACCCTCCATCACGCCCCCGCCTCGCCTGTTACATCCAAGCTCTCTGTGTACCTGTCCTGCTCTCAGCTCAGGCCAGAGGAAGCACCTCAGAGCGCGAAACTAGTTGCCATCCCTCTGTCACACCCCCGCCTCACCTGTTCCATCCGAGCTCCCTGTGTACCTGTCCACTGAAGCCATTTAATTGAAATTGAATTGTAATAGAAGCGCGGTCTTTCCCAATTATTTTTCATGTACCAGTGACAACTGGAACTGTCCTAGAGGTTTGGGGACTGTTATGTTATCCCTTTTCCTGCCTGTGCCGAGAGCAGAGTAAGGCAGGTTCACATGGAGAAATTTCCACAATTTCACACAAACTCCATTTCTCTAAACACTTAATTCTGACAACATTAAAGCCCCGTTGAATTCAATGGGATTCCGCCCAAAATCGGCAAAATTTAAAAAGACGGGTCTTTTTAAATTCCGGTGTGTGAATGGGACGGCTGAGTGTAGCCTAATGCATGACTGAAAATGGAACTACACGTGATGGGTTTGTAGGCTTTAACCAAAGAGACAAATGGTGACTGCATAGGAGCTGTATACACAAAACGATAGGGGAGTACTGAATCAAGACAGTGCACTAGGTTGCTTCACTTTGACATGGGATAAAGGGGTACTCCTCCCCTAGACATCTTATCCTCTTTCCAAAGGATAGGGGATAAGATGTCTGATCGCAGGGGTCCCAGCTGTTGCAAAACTATAATTTTCATCATGCCAGCACAGCCAAAGGCAACCAATTGTATTCATCCAGTTTATTGCACTAATAGATACATCTGTGTCTATTATGACCTGTGTCTCCATGGTTGGGAAACCTCAATGTAATGTGTATTTGGGGCCTCGTGACTCTCCTCCCACCCCACAAGATTATGGGGGAAAGCGGAATCGGCTTTGTTGGATTTCAGCTGCATAATTCTTTTGTTCTCGGTTGAAGGTGTCTGGCAGCGGCTTGCCACCCCTCACTCCAATCATAAATGAGCTCCAATGTATATAAATGGAGCGATTAGGAGAGTGCGTTTGCCCTAGTGAAGAGTGGAGGTCTCCGCTCCGAATATTTGGATAGATTTTGTACGACTGCTGCCAAAATTGTATTTATGTTTTTTTTTAAATTAATGCTTTGGTATTTTATTTCTCTCCCCACAATGCAGCCACGCATGTGAATGTAACAATTCAAATGTGAATCTTGTCGTCATGCCCTCCCCCTCCCAAAAAAAAATAAAATATGAATTTTGGGATTTGTGCCCTAAATAATAATAAAGGGCTGATTTTGGTTTTGATTGACTTACATTTTGCCTTTTTTTTTTTATTTTTATTTTTTTTTTAACTATTTAATACACACGTCAGAAGACGTCATCAGTCGGTGCGGGTGGAGAAGTAAATAATCCCTCCCGAGAGTATAAATGACAACAATGGGCCCCAATATCTGAAATAGATGATCACAAATGTGCCAAAAATTTATGGTGTATAATGAGAATGACAATAACATACAATCCAGTATATATATAAAAAAATAAAAAAAAAAATATATATATATATATATATATATATATATATATATACATACATACACACTGTACCGAAAATGTAATATAAATGCCTAAAAGAAAAAACAATGTTGGTGCAGATGGCTTAAAATATAATAGTATGAGCTGAAACGAAGAAGGGAGCCCGTAGCTACAGCCGGCCATAGAACCCCCTATGTGTCTAGATGTTTAGGGGGACGACTTTTATCGGGAGTCATAAGTGAGGGGGACAGCGATAGGACCCAGAGTGGAGACCGGCACACAGCCATGATGATTATAAACCCATAGACACCACCAGAACAAACCGGTGACCGTGCCATCACCCCTGTTCCTTTCTTATTCGTAGTCTTAAAGCTAAGTTTCCTAACCAGGGTGCCCCCAGCTGTTGCAAAACTACAACTCCCAGCATGCCCGGACAGCCTTTGGCTGTCCGGGCATTCTGGGAGTTGTAGTTTTGCAACAGCTGGAGGCACCTTGCTTGGGAAATACTACCTTTAAAACTGATTGATTTCCAAAAACGGTGCCACCCTTGTCTTTAGGTCGTGTCTGGTATTACAACTTTGCTCCACTCGGCGGAGTGCAGAATTAGACTTTTTGCGTCGCAGAAATTTAGCAGTGTGCACGGTGAGGCAGAATTCCATAGAAAACAATGGGAGCTGAAGATGATGCACATGATGATTAGAGATGAGTGAACTTACAGTAAATTCGATTCGTCACGAACTTCTCGGCTCGGCAGTTGAGGTCTTTTCCTGCATAAATTAGTTCAGCTTTCCGGTGCTCCCGTGGGCTGGAAAAGGTGGATACAGTCCTAGGAGACTCTTTCCTAGGAATGTATCCACCTTTTCCAGCCACCGGAGCACCTGAAGGCTGAGCTAATTTATGCAGGAAAAGTCATCAACTGCCGAGCCGAGAAGTTCGTGACGAATCGAATTTACTGTAAGTTCGTTCATCTCTAATGATGATGATCTAGATTTCTCCGATCTTCAGTGACACACAGAATAGTGACAGCAGGAACAGATCAAGAGGTAGGTTAAGTCTTTATTTTTTATGTGTATTATTTGGATTTAGGAAAAATAAATAAATCCAGTTTCTTCATCCTAGGCATTAGCAATCTGTGCTTTCCTCAAGTCCTTGGGCAGCACCTATAGATTAAACAAGAAAATCCCTTCTGTACTGCCTGCGGACCTGTGGAAAGCAAAGTTACAAGTAAGGCCCCTTTCACCCGACGGACCCCATAATAGTAAATAGGATCTGTCGGGACCTGTTGTTGCCCGTTGTGCCCCGTTCGGATAAGGGATGTTAAAGGCACAAAACGAACCTTTACCGACGGGGCACAACGGGCAACAGGTCCCGACAGATCCTATTTACTATTATGGGGTCCGTCGGGCACCGTTTTTTTTTTACCTGGAGTAGCGGAAGAAAGATGTTGCATGATATATTTTTTTTCTCGCTATTCTCCCTGTGTTCCCTGACGTCCATCGCACTGCTGGGTCACAACGGCAGTGTGAAAGAAGCCTGAGTCAAATTTTGTCAGTATGCAAGTAGGGGAGGTTAGGTAGTCAGCTACAGCAGGCCATAGAACCCACTATGTGTCCAGATGTTTAGGGGGACGACTTTATCGGGAGTCATAAGTGAGGGGGACAGCGATAGGACTCAGAGTCCAGACCGGCACACAGCCATGATGATTATAAACCCACAGACAACACCAGGACAAACCAGTGACCGTGCCATCACCCCTGTTCCTTTCTTATTCGTAGTCTTAAAGCTAAGTTTCCTAACCAGGGGGCCTACAGCTGCTTCAAAACTACAACTCCCTGCATGCCCGGAAAGCCGTTGGTTGTCGGGCATGCTGGGAGTTGTAGTTTTGAAACAGTTTAGAGAGCACAGCTCCATGCACACTGCTGTTTGCACACACCCATATGTAAAGCAGATGCTGGAAAACCTTTAGGCCGGGTTCACACTACGGAATTTCCGCCTACAATTCTGCTTTGAAATTGCAAGCAGAAATTCCTCTTCCTACAATGTATAGTGTAGTGAATGGGTTTCTGTTCACATTCACACTTTGGAATTTGTGGAGCGGAATTTGTGAACGGAAATTCCGCTTGAAAATTTCTGCCTGAAGAATGGTGTTGTTCATTCTTCAGGCGGAAATACTCGCAGAACACGTTACATTCTATTGGAGATTGCAGTGTCTGCACGGTCCTAGCGCCAACTCAGCGCTAGCCGCACTCGGAATCTCTGGGCAGATTTCCCCCCCCCCAATAAATTAGAGAGAGTTAAAAAGAGCAGATGCGGTTCATAGAAGCATGCCTGTGGATGGGGGCGTCATGTCTTGCGTGTAAAGTTAGCCATGCAAAGTTGGCTAGTTTGACCAATTTTAGTTTATTTCCGCAATAGCGTCAGACTGCCTAATGTGTGTGGTGGTCACCCGTTTGGGGGCGGAGAAGGGTTCAAGCGTGTTGGATTTCAACTCACCCGAACCTTTTGTTAAAGGGGTACTCCATTTTATAAAAATGAATCCCCTCACCAAAGAAAATCATCTGATTGCAGGGGGAGGGGGGGGGTTGGTACCACCTCATGGGATCTACTGTCCGAGGCTGCGGCTCTCACCTCAGCATACAAGGTCCGCTGCTACTCCACAGTGCGTTCCAGCTCCCGCCTCAGAGACACTCTTGCTAAACAGTAGTGACTGCCTGCTCAGACAATGGCCATGCGGGATCTCATCTCTGCTGGTTATTGGGTAAGCAGGCCAATGCTTCTATTCAGACCAGTATGTCTCTGACCATGGAGGCCGGAGCACCGTGTGGAGAAGCAGCAGACCCTGCATGTTGAGGTGATAGCTCCAATCCTCAAACAGTAGAGTCCGGGGTTGTGTTCCTCCTGCGATCACACTTATTCTCTACCCTTTGGATAGGTGATATGTTTTTATAAAGTGGACTACCCCTTTAAGGGAGATAAACAGTCACCCAAGAAAAACAATGCTACCTGCTCTAAGGGTCCACCACTAAAAGTGTCTAAATCTATAAAAGAGGTGCTGACGGAGTGGTACCACCTTCCTATACGATTGACTACGTCCTCCACTCATGTTGTGCTCCATAGTTGATAGTCATGACCTAAGCCAGTGTTCTCCAACCAGAGGCTCTCCAGCTGTTTCATAACCATGACTTCTCCAATTGGACAATATCTTCTGCTTCCACTACAAGCTTCATGTTTTACATGGGAAATGTACCTTGAATTGTGCCGACTACTGAATTGATTACCTTGGATATTCTAGATGTCACCATCCTGATAACATGGTGCCGGGTTGTCTGTCAGTATATACCCATGCCCATATGGTGATGGGGGGTGCACAAGAGAATTTGGTCAAGAGGCACGTCAGCAACAAATTCTATTTACTCTCTTATCCTTGCCCAAATTTGACAATGAAGGTCAATTTGTTACCATCTTTCCTACTGAAGACGACTCAGATTAGGTCACACAAGCTCCACATATGATTCGTTGGTTAGAGCTTGGGGGGAGCCTGAAATGCAGCCACCTCCTTGTGGTGGGCTCTGTTCCTCTTTATACATTACATCATCCTGTGGGCGAGGAGCTGCAAAAGAACGATTTTTACACCATTCAAGGCAAATTTCCCATGTAAAACATGAAGGGTGTAGTAAAAAAAAAAAAGGGTGTAGTGTAGACAGAAAATCTTGTCTGATCGGAACCAAATTTTGCATGTGATTTGCCCTTATGGGTGGGCAACTTTTGGTGGATATTAGGATTCCATCAGAGAAAAAAAAAGTGGTAAAATGAGGCACCCTAGAGCTCACTCAGGGCTTTCCCCTTCCTCAGGCTGTGATTCTATTGGAACCAACACTTGTTCTGATGGACGTACTGTAACCTGTACATGGGTATTCCAATACATGGGCAGTGGGGTCCAAGGACCTATCCACTAGAAAGAAATAGTCCTAGAAAGACAACACCCTTAAAGGTGTACTCGGCCGGAAAACATCTAATCCCCTATCCAAAGCATAGGGGATAAGATGTTTGATCAGGGGGGGTTCCTGCCACTGGGGACCCCATGATCTCTGGGCCGGGAGCGGAGGTGTCCAGAACACGGAAGCTTGAGACTTCCGTGTTGGTGACATCACGCCCTGCCCCCTCCATTAATTTCTATGGGAGCGGGCATGACTGCTAGTACGTAGCAGTCACTCCTCCTCCCATAGACATAAATGGAGGAGGTGTGGCGGCTGTAGTCGCCAGGCACGGAATGGAGTACGCTTCATGCACCTGGTAACTGGGGTGCCGCAGCGGAGATTGGATAGGGGATATAATATTTTCCAGCGCAGTACACCTTTAAAGGGGTACTCCGGCGCTAAGACATCTTATCCCCTATCCAAAGGATAGGGGATAAGATGCCTGATCACGGGGGTCCCGCCGCTGGGGACCCCCGTGATCTTCCATGCCGAACCCCGTTAGAATTTGCCCCCGGAGCGTGCTCACTCTGGGTCTGATTACTGGCGATCACGGGGACGGAGCATAGTGACATCACAGCTCCGCCCCCTCAATGCAAGACTATGGGAGGGGGCGTGGCAGCTGTATTCTCCAGACCCCACCTTATCCAGCACACGATCAATACAGTCCCAGCAGAAGTTGTGCCCACAGCTCAGGGTGACCGGATCGGTGTAGATGTTCAGACAGATGGAGCCGTTCCGCTCGTCCCTCAGATCTGAAGACGCCATCTCAGCAGCAGGAAGACTTTCAGTTTGACCTGTTTTTCACACCATCCACTTCCTTTAGGTTTGCTCGGCCCTTAGAATACTATGGGGCAGATTTATTTTGCACCGTTTGGTCTAAATCTGCACCTGTTTTCTTTTTTACTAGACAAACATCAAAAAATTTCATAAATGAGGATATAGCAGAACATTTTAATAAGCCAATCTTGTTCTACAGCAGTGGCCTCTAAACTGTGGAACTTCAGCTGTTGTAAAACTTAAACTCTCAGCATGCTCATATAGACATGTCTAGGCATGGTGGGAGTTGTAGTTTCCAACAGCTTGATGGCCACAGTTTGGAGATTACTGCTCTTCAGGTTCCATGTTCTATTCTGTCAGCACAGACCCTTATCTGGCACCCTCACTGATCTCCACAACAGAGTGGGCTGCACTCCCTTTATTCCCTATGAGCTTTGCAATTGTTGCCGAGCAGTGTACATAGCTTTTATTTTTGTTTTTTTGCCAAAACTTTTTTTTTTCTCCCTTATATTAAATTCCTTCCTCTAAATTTCTCTGAGAAATTGAAGGCTGGGCTCCGATTGGTTGGTATGGGCAACAAAGACAATTCTTGTCGCCATAGATCCATAAATCGAGGCCTTTATTTTCACCAAACATGAAATATCTATGAGTAGGCAGAAACTTAAATTGGTATTCCAGGATTATTTTTTATTTGACTATGCTGCAGGGGCTGTAAAGTCAGTGTAACTCATAATATAGTGTCTGTACCTGTGTGTGACGGTTTTCTCACAATTCTTCTGTGATTTTTACCCCAATATTTATTTTTAACAGCATACAAAATTACTTGTCTCAGATTTTTTCCAGGTTGCAATGCGGCCGAGACCTGACACACTAGTCAGCTGATGACAGGGAGCCTGTCTGCTTCAATGGGTGGAGCGATCACTTGGTGGGAGAGAGATCAATCTGCAACTAACTCAACAGTTGTAGGCACCCTGATTGAAAAGCACAGGTCTTTTGAATGGATGCAGCTCATTTATGTTTCAATGGGTGGGGTGGCTGATGTGTGGGAGGGAGGAAAATGGAATTATGGGATTTGTAGTCAAAAAAAGAAAACTCAAACAGGAAATACCAGTTCACAAAAAGCTAGCCACAGTGTTATGTAATCTCACAACATAGCCATTTATCCCCAAGACAAGCGCAGATCCTTCCTAAGCATGTCCATTACTGTCTGCCAGGTACGTACTAAAATCACCTTATGGTGGAGAAACCCTTTAACATTTTTAAAAATGTATTTATTTTTTTCAAAAGTTTACAGAAAAGAAAGAGCTTAAATTGGAAGCAACATAAACATAGTATTAGTACTGAGAATATGCTGAGGTCTCCCTTTCTGAAAATTTTGGGTATCTTACCTATTGTTGGGTATAAAGCTGGCCATAAAGAGTAGATTAAGGTCGGGCAAAGCCACCAATTTTGGCAGGATTGGTGAATAAGTATGGTGGCATCTCCAATTGAAGTATAGAAGGATCGAGCCAGGGGAGTTTCTGCCATTAGGCCAACTGCACCATAATGCCAACGTGCATCCTCTGCCTGCAAACTACATGGCGTATAGCAATGTAATCCTGACCACAAGTATTATATTAGTCAGTGCTGGAGTGAGCACTATATTCAGCCTAGTTTACCAAAAGAGTAGTCAAATAGCAACCAATGTGCTCCGAGCAGTTGTCACTCCACTTCCCTCACTCCTGACAACTCATACAAAGAGTAATACAAGGACAACAATTACAGCGATTTTTGATATGTCTGGATTGAATGAAATAATCTTTTTTTTTTATTAAGCCATAAAAATATGGAAGTCAAGTCAACATAAAAACTACACATCAGGCCTGACACATTTAAGTCTTACGAGGCTGGGTCTATGATTAAGGTTGTAAGACTGAAACGCGTCAGGCCTGATGCTCAGTCTTTTATGTTGTGCGGATTTGACTTACATATTTTTGTGACTTAATAAGTACTGTTGCTGAACTACCCTTCACTTCATTTTGGAAAAATTTTTCTGCTCACTGCTCATGGCCTCTTCATGCAGATGGTTACTGGAGAGTATATATCTTTCTGTTATATATTTCTATTTCAGTATCCTTACCCAATCATCCCATACACAAAATGCAGCATGTAAGGGCTCAGAGAAGGTGGCAGTAAAAGTATGTAAATGTGTAACTGGGTCGGTCAACTCAAAAAAGGACAGCCGCCCAGCCTCGTAATCCAGACATATTCTCAATCGGTCACAGGAGACTTTGTGACTTATTTGCTCCTCCTTACTGTCATGTAGCACTGAGTACAGATTAATATTGTATCTCCTCAAGCACCAGGACTTGCTGTTTTCTCCAAAATATGAGTGATCGCCTCTTCTTCCGATGCTGGCATAGCTGACTCCGATCCTCCAGTTCCCCGAATCGCTTGTCTCCACTTCCCAGCAGTGTTGTCCCGAGGAGAAGCTCTTGATGCTGAGAGCTTGAGGATAGTACTCGAATCTCTCTGGATGATACTGCTTTATTTCTGATCGTGATATAGTAGACAAGTCACCCGATATATCAATGTCCTCACAAGCAGTGTTTACATCTAGAGATATATCCAAAGCCTCCTGCATATTGGTTTGTTTCTTCACACCAGCAATAAAGTCAGATAAACCTGTGTTTAAAGTCCTTGAGATTAGACCTATGTCCAGATCACCTACATCTTCTCTCTCATCATCCTTGATGTGAAATGAATCTCTGTCAAGTTCCTTTTCTTGTAGGACATTAAATGGATCGGCCATGTTGCACAGTTTTGTGACGTAATCCATCTTGCAGGACAGCTCTTCCTTCTTCATCTCAAGCTGCTTAAGACGTTGAGTGACTGGGAGTGACACTTGGTCCCCCTGCCTGTAGACTTCACTCAAGACTTTCTTCTCTTGGTCTTCCAGTTGTCTTTTAATGTTTCTAAATATCATGGTCGCTTTATCGACTTCAATGTCAACCTTTTGTTGTATTTTCCTCTTGTGCTCTTGAAGTCTCTGAATGCTCTTCTCGGTTTCTTTACTCCTTGTGGTCAGGTTACTCAAGAGTTGTCTTGATTTGTTTTTCTTCTCATCTGAAAGCTCTATCATTGTTTTAATCTTGTGTCCTTTATGGTCACCATCCAATCTGCAGGACACACAGATAAAGGCGGCATCCTTTATGCAGTAATATTCCAGGATCTTCTTGTGGATGGAGCATTTTTGGCTACCCAAATTAATAGTGGGCTCAGATAAGACATGTTCTGGGGACTTGCTGTGGACTTTTAGGTGACTCTCGCACAGAGAAGCTTCACACAACAGGCAGGACTTAACGGCAGGCACCGAAGACTGGATACAATAGGTGCAGGATATTGGACCTTGCTCCACTTCAGGCTGAGCAGACAAGAAGCGCTGGGCTATGTTGTTCAGGGTTGTGTTTTTCCTCAGCGCTGGACGTTCCTGGAAATCTTCTCGGCATTCAGGACAGGAGTATTCTCTGGACCTCTCCTGGGTATCCAACACACGATCAATACAGCCCCGGCAGAAGTTGTGTCCACATCTCAGGGTGACTGGGTCGGTATAAATGCCCAGGCAGATGGAGCAATTCAGCTCTTCCAAAAGATCCGCAGAGGCCATGGCTGAGGGAAAAGAACGACCAGGAAGTAAGTCAATTAAAAAATTAACTATCAACTATGTAGAAAATACAGGGTGATTCAAAAAGGATGGAGCAAAATTCTCACCTTGGTATTCATAACTGAGATCATAACACAAATGTAATAAAAAGACGCCAATGAGTTAGTTGCATGTGAGAACCAGAGATGAGCGAACTTACAGTAAATTCGATTCGTCACGAACTTCTCGGCTCAGCAGTTGACTTTTCCTGCATAAATTAGTTCAGCTTTCAGGTGCTCCGGTGGCTGGAGACTCTTTCCTAGGTCTGTATCCACCTTTTCCAGCCACCGGAGCACCTGAAAGCTGAACTAATTTATGCAGGATAAGTCATCAACTGCCGAGCCGAGAAGTTCGTGACGAATCGAATTTACTGTAAGTTTGCTCATCTCTAGTGAGAACTTTTGTGGCCTACATATGGGGTTCGGCCCCATGGCAAGCGGCCTGTACAGCTTCATCATAGTGTGAACTAAGAACCTCTCAGTTTTCTAAACTTCTGGCTTATCAGCGAAAAGGTAATGGTTACAAATTTTAGAAGCTGCGGTTGTGACTAACCCTCCCCCACCCCTGGAACCTTCCCCCAGAATGAGGAACGCTACTTTCATTTTCAACAGTTTTTTTTTTAATGAAAAAACATTGCATAAGGCAGTGTTTTTCAACCAGAGTGCCTCCGACTGTTGCAAAACTACAACTCCCAGCATGCTTGGATCCAGAGTCCATGTAGGGGCCCAGTCATAGCTGCCATCAGTAATAAGACCCCCCACTACCACCTTACACCCCCACATACCTGTCTCAGTTCCTTTATTAAAGTGGATTGACAGGTCCTCCCCCAGTTTACGGTTAGTGCAGATCAGAGACGAGAAGCGAATAAGAGGGAAACTATGAAGAAGAAGAAGCAGCAGACAGTAACATTTCACAAAGTTTGTTTCCTTATACCAGAATGTGTGGGGGGGAGAGAACATGAAGAGGAGCCAAACCATAACCGCACCCCAAGCTGGTGTCTACACAGGAACCGATCCAAGAGATAATCTGTTATAGTCACACTGCAGTGTATCTGCTCCATACAGTAATTTACCTTTTAAGTACAGTGTGGACCCTCTAGAGAAGACAGACAGGCTCATAGTTGGAAATGTATCAAAACAGTGGAAACATTGACCAGTTGCCCATAGCAACCAGATTGCTTCTTTCATTTTTCAGAGGCCTTTTAAAAAAAAAAAAAAGCAATGTGGTTGCTATGGGCAACACACAGAACTATGTCAGTACTACGCAGATCAGGAGCCATTCAGGAGCCTGGAAAAGCTGTGTGTGACAGACCCTGTAATGACTCTAATGGCTCTGTAATTATTAGAGAGTGACTGACACACAGGGCTTTCCCATGCTCCTGAATGGCCAGAAATGTGTTGCTACTATGCAGATTATAAAACAAAAATAGAGAAAAAGAAACACAGCTGCCTCTCAGTATAATTCAGAAAGTAACAGGTTGTTGGTATACACTTTTATCAAAAAGTACAAGCCCACTCGCCACGTCAAGGCCACCTATTCAGGGTCAGTCCCTAACCTAACACTGGCGTAGCGCCGGGCGGTGACCACTGCCTCGGCGACACCAAGCCCACATGGGGAAACGACCCAATGGCCAGGCAGCCCCACAGACAAAGCATAATACAAACAATGACCACCACAGAGCACCGCACCAGTGTGAACACCTACCATGTGCTCCCTGCCACAGGGCTGGAGTATTCTAGGAGGAAACTTATGCAGTCTCCTGCGAATTAAAAATGCCGGGGCCAAATGGGTGGAGTGCTGGCTATGATGGGTGGAGTGGAGTGCTGGCTATGATGGGTGGAGTGGAGTGCTGGCTATGATGGGTGGAGTGGAGTGCTGGCTATGATGGGTGGAGTGGAGTGCTGGCTATGATGGGTGGAGTGGAGTGCTGGCTATGATGGGTGGAGTGGAGTGCTGGCTATGATGGGTGGAGTGGAGTGCTGGCTATGATGGGTGGAGTGGAGTGCTGGCTATGATGGGTGGAGTGGAGTGCTGGCTATGATGGGTGGAATGCTGGCTATGATGGGTGGAGTGGAGTGCTGGCTATGATGGGTGGAGTGCTGGCTATGATGGGTGGAGTGGAGTGCTGGCTATGATGGGTGGAGTGCTGGCTATGATGGGTGGAATGCTGGCTATGATGGGTGGAGTGGAATGCTGGCTATGATGGGTGGAGTGGAGTGCTGGCTATGATGGGTGGAATGCTGGCTATGATGGGTGGAGTGGAATGCTGGCTATGATGGGTGGAGTGGAGTGCTGGCTATGATGGGTGGAGTGGAGTGCTGGCTATGATGGGTGGAGTGGAGTGCTGGCTATGATGGGTGGAGTGCTGGCTATGATGGGTGGAGTGCTGGCTATGATGGGTGGAATGCTGGCTATGATGGGTGGAGTGGAGTGCTGGCTATGATGGGTGGAATGCTGGCTATGATGGGTGGAGTGGAGTGCTGGCTATGATGGGTGGAGTGCTGGCTATGATGGGTGGAGTGGAGTGCTGGCTATGATGGGTGGAGTGCTGGCTATGATGGGTGGAATGCTGGCTATGATGGGTGGAGTGGAATGCTGGCTATGATGGGTGGAGTGGAGTGCTGGCTATGATGGGTGGAATGCTGGCTATGATGGGTGGAGTGGAATGCTGGCTATGATGGGTGGAGTGGAGTGCTGGCTATGATGGGTGGAGTGGAGTGCTGGCTATGATGGGTGGAGTGGAGTGCTGGCTATGATGGGTGGAGTGCTGGCTATGATGGGTGGAGTGCTGGCTATGATGGGTGGAGTGGAGTGCTGGCTATGATGGGTGGAATGCTGGCTATGATGGGTGGAGTGGAGTGCTGGCTATGATGGGTGGAATGCTGGCTATGATGGGTGGAGTGGAGTGCTGGCTATGATGGGTGGAATGCTGGCTATGATGGGTGGAATGCTGGCTATGATGGGTGGAATGCTGGCTATGATGGGTGGAGTGGAATGCTGGCTATGATGGGTGGAGTGGAGTGCTGGCTATGATGGGTGGAGTGCTGGCTATGATGGGTGGAGTGCTGGCTATGATGGGTGGAATGCTGGCTATGATGGGTGGAGTGGAATGCTGGCTATGATGGGTGGAGTGCTGGCTATGATGGGTGGAATGCTGGCTATGATGGGTGGAGTGGAGTGCTGGCTATGATGGGTGGAGTGCTGGCTATGATGGGTGGAGTGGAGTGCTGGCTATGATGGGTGGAGTGCTGGCTATGATGGGTGGAGTGGAGTGCTGGCTATGATGGGTGGAGTGCTGGCTATGATGGGTGGAATGCTGGCTATGATGGGTGGAGTGGAGTGCTGGCTATGATGGGTGGAATGCTGGCTATGATGGGTGGAGTGGAGTGCTGGCTATGATGGGTGGAGTGGAGTGCTGGCTATGATGGGTGGAGTGGAGTGCTGGCTATGATGGGTGGAGTGCTGGCTATGATGGGTGGAATGCTGGCTATGATGGGTGGAGTGGAGTGCTGGCTATGATGGGTGGAATGCTGGCTATGATGGGTGGAATGCTGGCTATGATGGGTGGAGTGGAGTGCTGGCTATGATGGGTGGAGTGGAATGCTGGCTATGATGGGTGGAGTGGAGTGCTGGCTATGATGGGTGGAGTGGAATGCTGGCTATGATGGGTGGAGTGGAGTGCTGGCTATGATGGGTGGAGTGGAGTGCTGGCTATGATGGGTGGAGTGGAATGCTGGCTATGATGGGTGGAGTGGAGTGCTGGCTATGAAAGAGGGGATAGACTATGCAGTTCAGGAGCCTGCGTGAGACGGTCAGACCCTGTGTCTAACTTTCACACACAGCGATTTCAGGCTCCTAAATTGCAAGACATGTGTCAGTACTAAGCAGATCATGTGCTATTCAGGAACCTGGGAAAGGTGTGTGACAGTCAGTCCCTGTAATGACTTATGGCCCTGTAATGATTACAGAGTCTGATTTTCACACACAGCTTTCCCAGGCTCACGAATAGCACATGATCTACTACTTAGTACTCACACATTTTTGGCCATTCAGGAGCTGGGGAAAGCTCCCTCTTCACCTACCTCTGACGGCTTCCTGCAGTGCTGAGCTCCTCTATCCTCTTCCTGCTCACATGATGTTATGATGTCACGTAACCCTTGCAGGTCAGGGAAAGCTGCTGTTCAGCAAAAGAAGATGAGAGGAGCTGCGCGGGTCCCCCTCCAGAGCTCTAACCTAAATACAGTGGTCCCTCAACATATGATATTAATTGGTTCCAGGAGAACCATCATATGTTGAAACCATCATATGTCGAGTACATATGTCTATGTAAAAATGGTAATTGGTTCTGGGGCCTTGGAACCATTGTATGTTGAATACATATCTCTATGGGAAACTGCTAATTGGTTTTGGGATGACCATTGTATGTGGAGTGTATGGGGAGTGTTTAACAAACCAGGGTGCCTCCAGCTGTTGCACAACTACAACTCCCAGCATGCATGTAAAGCCATTGACTGTCTGGGCATGCTGGGAGTTATAGTTTTGTAACAGCTGGAGGCACACTGATAGGGAAACATTGATGTATGGGGTGTATAGTGTGTCTATGTATTGTATGTGATGTGTGACATCGCATTCAGTACTGTACAGTTCTTTAAATACCTTCAGGGGGACAGAATGTCCTCATTATGATCCTGCCGACTACAGCTCTATAGGAAAGGAAGGGGAGGGCAGCCAGCAGCTCATTGGATGCCTGCAGCAAGATGCAGCAGGCTATTGGCTATGGCTGCACTGGGGGCGGGGCTTACACGGAGCTCACAGTGGAAGCCTGCGTGAGTTAGCAGGACAGCATGTGAGTAACAGGAGGCAGAACGGGGCACACGGGGACATTATACAACTATCTGTCAGTTACTGAAGTTGTCAGCGCTGTCAGATAGCTGTTTGTATGATGGCCCCGACACACAGCAGCATCATATGTCGAGGCTGCCTTCAACATACGATGGGCTCTGAGAGGCCATCATATGTTGAAATGATCATATGTCGGGGCCATCATAAGTCGAGGGGTCACTGTACAATGAACCCCTTCAAGGCCAGGCCTCGTTCACACGGTGGAGTTTATGAGCTGAATATGGTGGAAAAATTCCTTTTGATAAATTCTGTTGCACAAAGTCTCATGGTTTCCAATGGTATTCTGCTGCGCCGTGCCCGCTGCGAAACATCTGCCGCAAAAATTCAGATTCAGGCCTCCGCAGAAAGAATTAACTGAAGGGGCAGGTGACGGCACATTTCCAAGGGGTCTCAGTGCCAACATGTTTAGCCAGCGCCTGTGGCTTGCGGAATGTCTGCCTTCTAGCTTACCAGGACTCAATGAGGGACATTTATCAATGTTTGCTTATGTATTCCTTTTTTTAGTAATTTTTTCCTTTCTTTTTTTTTGCTTATGTGCGACGTATTTATCAACTGCTTTCAGCCTGTTGATAATTTTCTTTCACGTAAGCAATTTTTCCTTTTTTACTTTGGTAGTAGCTTTTTCTGCTCCATGTTTGAGCTGGAGTAAATTTAGTCAATTTTTAACGCTGTTGCGACTTTTTTTTGCGCAGTTGCGACTGTCGCAGTTAATAAATACCTGACTACCCGTAGTCCATTTTTAAATTATTACTACATAGTAAATTTTAGGAAAACTTGCTTTTCTCGCTTTCCAGTCAAAATGTCGCACGAAAAAGCGTGTAGTCGCAGTTGCGACAATTTTGCGACAATTATAGTAAAGAAAACCTGACTAAACCCCTTGATAAATGTCCATAAATATGTCTGCAGCCCTATTGAGTCCCATTGAATTTGCGCATACGATTCAGAAGGCCCAAATAAATGCCACCCACTGTTCTCCAGTATACATCAGCACCCAGATGTCGATGGGATGCTGAAAGACCCCTGTGATGGGGAGAGAAAACTTATCCCAGGCCTAGAGGTGATATACAGTGGTCCCTCAACTTACAATGGCCTCAACATACAATAGTTTCAACATACAATGGTCTTTTTTGGAACATTGAAAGTTGAAACCAGACTCAACATACAATGTACAGACAGTCCAGATCTGTAAAACTTGTCAATGGCTCAAAGAACTGACCAATCAGAATGGGCAATTTACTGGTAAAACGCCTGTATTACTGAAGTGTATGCACTGACTGGTGTCTGGTAGCGCCCCCTACAGTACAGGGAGGTATTACATGTTCTCTACTACTCTATACCTGTATTACTGAAGTGTATGCACTGACCGGTGTCTGGTAGCGCCCCCTACAGTACAGGGAGGTTTTACATGTTCTGTACTCTTTACCTGTATTACTGAAGTGTATGCACTGACTGGTGTCTGGTAGCGCCCCCTACAGTACAGGGAGGTATTACATATTCTGTACTCTTTACCTGTATTACTGAAGTGTATACACTGACTGGTGTCTGGTAGCGCCCCCTACAGTACAGAGGCGTATTACATGTTCTGTACTCTTTACCTGTATTACTGAAGTGTATGCACTGACTGGTGTCTGGTAGCGCCCCCTACAGTACAGAGGCGTATTACATGTTCTGTACTCTTTACCTGTATTACAGAAGTGTATGCACTGACTGGTGTCTGGTAGCGCCCCCTACAGTACAGGGGAGGTATTACATGTTCTGTATTCTTTACCTGTATTACTGAAGTGTATGCACTGACTGGTGTCTGGTAGCGCCCCCTACAGTACAGGGAGGTATTACATGTTCTGTACTCTTTACCTGTATTACTGAAGTGTATGCACTGACTGGTGTCTGGTAGCGCCCCCTACATTACAGGGAGGTATTACATGTTCTGTACTCTTTACCTGTATTACTGAAGTGTATGCACTGACTGGTGTCTGGTAGCGCCCCCTACAGTACAGGGGAGGTATTACATGTTCTATACTCTTTACCTGTATTACTGAAGTGTATGCACTGACTGGTGTCTGGTAGCGCCCCCTACAGTACAGGGAGGTATTACATGTTCTGTACTCTTTACCTATACCACAGTTAAGCTGCTCCTTTGGACACCAGGTGAGGACGGCTCCATTTTACATTTTTAGGACATTTTGCGTACTGTACAGGACCCTGAAAAAGCTCCTGTCTTTTACATAGACCAGCGTTTCCCAACCAGGGTGCCTCCAGCTGTTGCAAAACTACAACTCCCACGCATGCCCGGACAGCCAAAGGCTGTCCGGGCATGCTGGGAGTTGTAGTTTTGCAACGACTGGAGGCTCCCTGGTTGGAAACGCTGTCAATGGGAACCGTACAGAACTGTATGTGCTTACGGTTCCATACGGTTTTCACCACACGGTTTTTGACTTTGCACCGTTTTTTTTCTTGGAATTTCAATCAAACAAGTGAAACTTTATTCAAAATGGAGTGAAAAGTTAGAAACGTATACGCACACGTAAAGAAGTGGTCTCAGCACCTTCCCTTTTTGTTGCACTGGAGTAAAGCAAGCGGACACCTGATCCAAACAGTCCCTGGAAGCCAATCCTGGTAACCTCTTCGGTGCTAACACGCAATGCAGAAATAGCAGACGATATCAAACAATGAAAGAACTGCGGAGCACTCACCAGGTCTGTTCACTTCTTTGTCACTTCGATGAACGGGATACATGCAGGGGAGGATGGAAAACACACGGGGGTATTCAAGACGGCGACGGTCCGTTTACACGCCGGATCGCTTCGTCAGGCCAGACGAGTGAACTCTGAGTGAACAGACCTGGTGAGTGCTCCGCAGTTCTTTCATTGTTTAAAAACGTATACGTTTTTTTTTCTTTAAAAACTGATGCAACTGGACATAATTTTTCAAACCGTATACGGTTTTCAACCGTACATGCGTTTAAAATTCGTACATATGTACGTGATACGGAACTGTATTGCAAAAACATGGTGTGCAAAGACTGCAGGGGGCACCTCGACCTAATAATGTGGGCTATACATGGCATAGACACGTCTAGATACCCAGGCTATTTTGCATAACCACGCCCACGAGTAGAGTTCTACCTGGTAGCTCCGCCCATATCCCAAACTCCGCCCAGGCTGCCTGGTTATACAGTATACTTGTACACACGGTCCTCTAGTTGTACGTTATGTCGGGGCTCCTGGGTAGTTCCCTCACTGACCACAGGCCGTCTCTCCTTATCCACCATTGCTCTGTCACTAACACACAGGCCGGTGAGGCCCTCTGGCTCCTCCTCCATTGCTCCCCTCACGTCTGTTCTGGTGAGTGACGTCACGGCGCGCATCTAGCGGTCGGTCGTACCAGCTGGTGATGCTTCCCGCGCACATTTATGGCGGGAGATTCGGAGCGACGCCCGTCCTGTCATGTCCGAGGTGTTTTATGTGAGGAAAATGATGTTATATGAGGAGTTAAATCTGCTATCTAGTCATGGGTGGGATTAGTAATGGCGGCCGAGGACGTGGCCCCCTAAAAATGGCGCCAAGGCTGTTCAGTATAAGATGGGGAATGGGGAATGTCTTTACTCTCTGTGGTAAAATAATAAAATGTTGTGAGGTGGGAGAACAAAATGGAGGTCTCTGGTGAAGTATCACTTCATAGACTCCATAGACCAGTGTTTCCCAACCAGGGTGCCTCCAGCAGTTGCAAAACTACAACTCCAGCATACCCGGACAGCCGCTGGCTGTCCGGGTATGCTGGGAGTTTGTAGTTTTGCAACAGCTGGAGGCACCATGGTGGGAAACACTGCCATAGACTATAATGGAGCCTGTCTTCTCCAATATATCTATAATATATCTATCATGCCCCAACCATTCAAAGCCTTTGGCAAGGACTCCATAGACCAGTGTTTCCCAACCGGGGTGCCTCCAGCTGTTACAAAAACTACAACTCCCTGTTGGCTGTCCAGGCATGCAGGGAGTTATAGTTTTGAAACAGCTGGAGGCACCCTGGTTGGGAAACACTGCCGTAGACTATAATGGAGCCTGTCTTCTCCAATATATCTATAATATATCTATCATACCCCAACCAATCAAAGCCTTTGGCATGGACTCCATAGACCAGTGTTTCCCACCGGGGTGCCTCCAGCAGTTGCAAAAAACAGCTGGAGGCACCCTGGTTGGGAACACTTCCATAGACTATAATGGAGCCCAACTTCTCCAATATATCTATAATATATCTATCATGCCCCAACCAATCAAAGCCTTTGGCATGGACTCCATAGACCAGTGTTTCCCAACCGGGGTGCCTCCACCAGTTGCAAAAAACAGCTGGAGGCACCCTGGTTGGGAAACACTTCCATAGACTATAATGGAGCCCAACTTCTCCAATATATCTATAATATATCTATCATGCCCCCAACCAATCAAAGCCTTTGACATGACTATAAGGCCTTGTTCACACCACGGAGAATCCGCGCGGAATATCTACATGGGATTCCCCCTGACAGCGCTCATTGATTCCAATGGGAATTCCGCTTTTCAGTTCATGGTGATACCGCGCCATCCGGCAGAAAAAATCATCTTTATAATAAAATGTTTTTAGGGGTAGTTTATATCTAAAAATAAATGGCCCAAAAGAAGTCCCTGTAAGTTAAAGGGGTACTCCGGTGGAAAACTATTATTTTTTAAATGAATTGGTGCCAGAAAGTTAAACAGATTTGTAAATTACTTCTATTAAAAAATCTTTATCCTTCCAGTACTTTTTAGCAGCTGTATGCTACAGAGGAAATTCTTTTCTATTTGAATGTCTTTTTTGTCTTGTCCACAGTGCTCTCTGCTGACACCTGATGCCTGTATCAGGAACTGTCCAGAGCAGGAGAAAATCCTCATTGCAAACCTATGCTGCTCTGGACAGTTCCTGATATGGACAGAGGTGTCAGCAGAGAGCACTGTGGACAAGACAAAAAAGGAATTCAAAAAGTAAAGAATTTCCTCTGTAGCATACAGCTGCTAAAAGGTACTGGAAGGGTTAAGATTTTTTAATAGAAGTAATTTACAAATCTGTTTAACTTTCTAGCACCAGTTGATTTAAAAAAAAAAAAATGTTTTCCACCGGAGTACCCCTTTAAACCCGAACGCTGGAAGCGGTGCCAAGAGCTTGTGATGTCACAGCCCCACCCCCTCATGATGTCACACCCCACCCCCTCAATGCAAGTCTATGGGAGGGGGCGTGACATCCGTCACGCCCCCTCCCATACACTTGCATTGAGGGGGTGGGGCGTGACTTCATGAGGGGGGCGGGGCTATGACATCACGAGCTGCCGACTCCAGCGTTCGGAACAGTTTGTTCCAAACGCTGAGCAGCGGAATACCCCTTTAAAGGAGATATCGCATGGTAAAAAAATGTATCCCCTATCCGCAGATTGCGGGGTGCCCGACTGCTGGGGCCTCCCGCAATCTCCTGTATGGAGCCCGGCTCT